>NC_053024.1:390204241-390945461 GCF_003073215.2 Triticum urartu
GTGAACTAGATTATTGACTCTAGTAAACTCTTTGGATGTTGGTCACATGGCGAT
Source organism: Triticum urartu (assembly GCF_003073215.2). Classification (NCBI taxonomy): domain Eukaryota; kingdom Viridiplantae; phylum Streptophyta; class Magnoliopsida; order Poales; family Poaceae; genus Triticum; species Triticum urartu. Next base: position 390,204,296 of record NC_053024.1, read on the forward strand.
CTGACCTGTGAGTGTTAATCACATGGCGATGTGAACTAGACTATTTACTCTAGTGCAAGTGGGAGACTGTTGGAAATATGCCCTAGAGGCAATAATAAATTAGTTATTACTATATTTCCTTGTTCATGATAATCGTTTATTATCCATGCTATAATTGTATTGATAGGAAACTCAGATACATGTGTGGATACATAGACAACACCATGTCCCTAGTAAGCCTCTAGTTGACTAGCTCATTGATCAATAGATGGTTACGGTTTCCTGACCATGGACATTGGATGTCGTTGATAACGGGATCACATCATTAGGAGAATGATGTGATGGACAAGACCCAATCCTAAGCATAGCACTAGATCGTGTAGTTCGTATGCTAAAGCTTTTCTAATGTCAAGTATCATTTCCTTAGACCATGAGATTGTGCAACTCCCGGATACCGTAGGAATGCTTTGGGTGTGCCAAACATCACAACGTAACTGGGTGGCTATAAAGGAACACTACAGGTATCTCCGAAAGTGTCTGTTGGGTTGGCACGAATCGAGACTGGGATTTGTCACTCCATGTAAACGGAGAGGTATCTCTGGGCCCACTCGGTAGGACATCATCATAATGTGCACAATATGATCAAGGAGTTGATCACGGGATGATGTGTTACGGGACGAGTAAAGATACTTGCCGGTAACGAGGTTGAACAAGGTATCGGGATACCGACGATCGAATCTCGGGCAAGTATCGTACCGCTAGACAAAGGGAATTGTATACGGGATTGATTAAGTCCTTGACATCATGGTTCATCCGATGAGATCATCATGGAACATGTGGGAGCCAACATGGGTATCCAGATCCCGCTGTTGGTTATTGACCGGAGAGTCATCTCGGTCATGTTTGCATGTCTCCCGAACCCGTAGGGTCTACACACTTAAGGTTCGGTGACACTAGGGTTATAGAGATATTAGTATGCGGTAACCCGAAAGTTGTTCGGAGTCCCGGATGAGATCCCGGACGTCACGAGGAGTTCCGGAATGGTCCGGAGGTAAAGAATTATAGATAGGAAGTGCTATTTCGGCCATCGGGACAAGTTTCGGGGTCACCGGTATTGTACCGGGACCACCGGAAGGGTCCCGGGGGTCCACCGGGTGGGGCCACCTGCCCCGGGGGGCCACATGGGCTGTAGGGGGTGCGCCAAGAGGCCCATGCGCCAAGAGAAGAGGGGAAAGGAAGAGTCCTAAAGGGGGAAGGCACCTCCGAGGTGCCTTGGGGAGGATGGACTCCTCCCCCCCTTGGCCGCACCCTTCCTTGGAGGAAGGGGCAAGGCTGCACCCTCCCCCTCTCCCTTGGCCCTATATATAGTGGGGGAAAGGGAGGGCAATCTAATCTAAGGCCTGGCGCCTCCCTCTCCCTCCCGTGACACATCTCCCTCCTCCCGCAGCGCTTAGCGAAGCCCTGTTGGAATCCCGCTACTTCCACCACCACGCCGTCGTGTTGTTGGATCTCTATCAACCTCTCCTCCCCCCTTGCTGGATCAAGAAGGAGGAGACATCGCTGCTCCATACGTGTGTTGAACGCGGAGGTGCCGTCCGTTCGGCGCAAGGATCATCGGTGATTTGGATCACGACGAGTACGACTCCATCAACCCCGTTCTCTTGAACGCTTCCGCGCGCGATCTACAAGGGTATGTAGATCCACCCTTCCCTCATTGCTAGATGACTCCATAGATAGATCTTGGTGACACGTAGGAAAATTTTGAATTTATGCTACGTTCCCCAACAATGTTTGTGCGTAAGTAGTTTTAGGATCACTTCTTGATCACTTCTAGTTCACGACCATTGCATTGCTTCTCTTCTTGCTCTTATTTGCGTATGTTAGCCACCATATATGCTAGTGCTTGCTGCAGCTCCACCTCACTACCCTTTCCTACCCATAAGCTTAAATAGTCTTGATCTTGCGGGTGCGAGATTGCTGAGTCCCCGTGGTTCACAGATACTTCCAAACAATTGCAGGTGCCGTTGATGTCAGTGCAGGTGGTGCAACCCAGCTCAGGTGGGAGCTCGATGAAGTCCTTGTTCATTGTGTTGTTTTGTTTTCCTGTTGATCAGTAGTGGAGCCCAGTTGGGGCGATCGGGGATCTAGTAATTGGGGTTGTCTTTTCTTTATGTTGGTTCCGTAGTTGGACCTTGATTGTATTCTGGATGATGTAATGCTATATTTATGTATTGTCTGAAGTGGCGATTGTAAGCCAACTCTTTATCCCTTTCTTATTCAGTACATGGGATGTGTAAAGATTACCCCTCTTGCGACATGCCTACTATGCGGTTATGCCTCTAAGTTGTGCTCCGACACGTGGGAGATATAGCTGCATCGTGGGTGTTACAAGTTGGTAATCAGAGCCTTCCCCGACGTAGGAGCCCCCTGCTTGATCAAATCGCTGGCGTTGTTGAGTCTAGAAAAATGTTTTGAGTCTTATAGGATTATATATATTGGAGAGTAGGATTCTTTTTACTCCTTAGTCCCTTCGTCGCTCTGGTGAGGCCTCCTGGCGTAGAATTTTGACTCTTCTCTCCTCAAATTTCATGAATTTTTTTAGGATCACGCGGGTATCTTGGAATCGTTCCGATGGTTTTGTGACGAGAACATTGTTCTTGGTGCCTCCTGACATTTAGGGGTTGTGGCAGTGTCCCAGGGAGTTGAGCTTCGAGGTGTTGTCGTCACATTTTTATCGTTGCAGTGCTAGAATACCTGAGTTTCGCCGACATCGAAAATCTCTTTTATGCAGTTGTTGGTGAGATAACCTCGATGCCACCCAGTACTGGGGCAGGAGTTCGGGAGTATTGCCATAACTCGTATAACGGATGCTTTTCAGAGGTTGAGGTAAACGATTTCCGAAGGTTTCTTGGTTATGTGTTGAAGGATGGATACAGCTGGATGTAGGAATTGTTAGTTTGGGTGAGATATTATGCTTCCCCTGTATCCCTAACACCTGATTGCATAACCAGAAAGTTTCGGGAGTTTATAAGTGGGAATTCAAGTAGCTCCTAGGATATCTTTCCGACAGATGCATGATATGAGATTGGGGTTCGACGACTAGTGGTCCGCCTATCCACGGTTGGTTTTACAGTGGTCTCGTTGTGTCTTAAAGAGTCCTTGGCCATGCTGACCCGGGGACGCTTCGTATGTCATGTGCACTGCCTTGTACATGATGGTGCTGTACGATCGAGACCGTGTGGGCCCCACCACAAAAACTTCAGACGAAATCTCTATCATATGTTTGTTCCGGCTTATTCTGCAAGCCAATCCTTTGTTTTTGTTTCTAGTTGTGGTATTCAAGTTGCTTCGAAGTCAAGTGTTGATTCCATACCTTTCCTAAACGGTGTTCTCATATTTCTATGTGTATACTAATCCTTCATGATAATCGTGATTGTCATGTCAATCATTTTCAACCGGCGTGTTTTTATCTTCAAGTGGATCCGATCTTTTTCAACATCCGCAAGATCAACTCAAGTCTTCTCAACGTTATTTGTTTCATCCATCCCAAGTTGCCTTTGTTTTTCCCCCCCCCCCCCCCTCTTTCTCCAAGAATTCAGATTTCTTAATCAACTATCCATTTTATTGATGGAAGTCTCTCCATTGTTTTCCTTCATGTTCTTATCCGACGATTCTCATGAAGATACTAAGGAAGCCTCAAGTTCGTCACTCTGAACTCATTTTCTTCTCCGGTGGATTCAAGTCAAGCTTTGTCGATCATATCCTTTCCTCGTTTCAAAAGTTTTCTCGTGTCGGTGCACCTCTTAATCATCCACTTCTCACTATTCAACTATTCCGGAGTGCTCAAGATATCTTGAAGATTCGTGTTTCCACTCTGTATTCAATTCAAACTATTTCGAGGTTGTTATCTCATTCAAGCCATTTAATTCAACCGGCACAATCTCTCTTTTACATCGTTCAACGCTGTATTTTTTGAGTGGGCCCTAACCCACATGTCTTTTCCCAGGATCTTACCTGACTCTTCTAATTCTTTCCGGAGTTATTTCTCAAATTCATTTCAAGTTTGACGTAAGAATGAGTTTGTCATTAGTCAAATGTCTTTATCCAAGATCTTTCAAATTCTTTTCATTGTTGGTTCAACCTTTCTAATTTTTCATTCTGGAGTGCCTCAACAATCCATGGTGGTCTTTCTCATCGGCATTCTCTGCATTTGAAGACTGAAGAAGAGTTTCTCTTAAATCTTGCCCCATTCTCTTCAAAGATTCGTGGTTCTAGTTTGAGGTCATCCTCTCATAATTGTTTTTGATTGTGAGAATTCTTTTCACCCATCCGAAACTATTCAAGATTCTTTCCAGTTTGATTATCCGAAGGCCATCATTTCGGGTTTATTCATTCTCAGCTTTCAACTCTCATCCTCCAAATCATACCGGTGCATCATGCAAGTATTATCTAATTAACTCTTGATCTCATCATTCTCTTGTATCTAAATTTCTCCAAGTATCTTTGTTCGTTTTCAAGTTCTTACCGGTGATTTCGTTCGTTTCCAATCCTACCGGTGGTTCGTTGAAGACCTTCTAAAGTTTAAGCTATACCTCTCTTTAATCCTTTCCACGAGAATAAGTAGTATGCCAAATCCGTTGGTTATCATCAATTTAAATTGGTGAAGGATAAGCATAATGTAATTCTTATTTTAGTTTCATCCAAGTGTTTAATTGCTTATTCCGGAGGCTCATCAAATTCTTGATTTCATTTGTTCAACTTTCTTTTCCGGAGTTCCAGGTCTTCCGCATTATCTCGTCGCGAAGCTCCATCTAAATCATCACAAGGCTTCACCTTGTGTTTTCAACTTCTCTTTCTTTTTGTTATCCTTTTTATTACCAGAGTTCTTCATGGAGGCTCTACATGGTGGTTCGTCTCTCCTTGTTGATATCAATCCAATCTATTGTTTCTGTTAGTGGCAGAATTTCACCTCATAATTTTGAGATGTTTTCCATAAGCCCACTACAAGCTTATTCGTTCCGTTGTTGGTTTTCCAACAACTCCATTCAACCTTTTCTTCGTCAGCATGCTCTTTCAATTTTATTTGCAAGAGTTGTCATTCTTCTTCTCCGTTCTTTTCTTTCCAACCATCTAGTTTTCCATTCATTTGTTCCGGAGGCATGGTGTTGTTGCTCTCTCCGTCCTATCATCTCGTTTTTCCAAGATCATGCTCTTTCCTTTGTCTATCCATTCAACTGGAGTGTTGTGTGCTTCATTCAAGTTCTCTCAGCTTATCAAGTTTTGCCTCCCTTCTCAACCGGAGTGCTGTCTGAAATCATTCTTACCCATTGTGCCATTCTTTCAATAGTTCCGAAGGTAGTGTGTTGTTGATGTCATCAAGTATCATCCAATCTTCTCAACTTAATATTCAATCCCTTTCATTTACAGTCGGAGTGCTGCCCAAATTATATCATTTGTTTTCCCTCTCTATCTTGTTTTAACCGGAGTGTTGTCGTAATTGATTTTTCTCGTTCCTTGTACATCTCGTTTCAACCGGAGTGCTTGCATGTACTTCTTGTCCATTGTAACCCTTTTCTTATGTCTGTCAACCTACGAGGTTCCCGTAATGTTCCTTGTTCCTCCTTTCTAACGGAGTGTTTTCAACCTCGTTCATCTCCGTTGTATTCTCTTCTCAAAACTGTTTAACCTCTCAAGGTTCTCTGGTTTCACTCGTTTGTCAAAGAAGCAACTTTGTTTTACCTCTTCCTCTTACGTTTTCTATCCGGTGCCATCCTAGATCTCGGGACGAGATCCTCTTGTAGTGGTGGAGTGTTGTGACGCCCCAAGACCGGAGCTTTAGATGCCTTCTAGGGTTTCCGAGATTCATTGTGTGATTTTTTTTTGCTTGTTGCATTTTTCTTTGCATCATGTGCATTGCATCATGCCATCATGCCATCTTTTTCTCAACAATCAAATCGTATGGATCTTCGATCCATTTAAATCGACGGAATTCACATGGTGATTCTCTTTATAACATATCCTCCCAATATTAGGGAGCTATATAAAAATATTCCATTCATGTGGAATTACCTTGACACACTTGCAAAATACTTCCCCATGCCTTTGTCCCATGCATCATCTCGTTCTCCTTTCCTTCTTTTTCCCGTCTTTTGCAAGTCCCACTTTCCCCTTATCTATTAATGTCCATTCTTTTCCTATAAATTCTAGACCGTGCCAGGACCACCTCCTCCAATTTTCAGATCCTTTGGACTTGTTTTGGTTGGATTCAAAAATGGATCAAGTTTGAACCTAATTCAAACTTGAATTATTTTTCTCTCCTGGAAAATGCCCAAACAAGTTTATTAAAATCCTTCATAATTCCTCGAGTCTAGAAATATTCTCACTTCTTTCAAATTCATCCCCGACATCCCTGACCTTTTTCCCTTTTGACGGCTGTCTATTTATGGGTGGTATTAAAAGAAAAGGAAATAGGGAATAAGAGAGACAGAGAGAGCATGCACTGCTGGCCACTTGGGCCTCCCACCAAGCCATCCCACCCAGCCCATCGTTTCCCGCAGCCAGCAGCCAGGCGACCCACCTAGTCCAAGGCCCAGCCTCTCCCCTCGCTACCCTAGCCTCGCTCAACCCCTCTGCCTCGTTTCCCTGCGCCGCCACACACACAACACACGCACGAGCAGCAGAGCCTCTGGCCCGATCCCCATCTCTCTCCCTCTCCTCGATCGCGAATAGGGGCACAACTCCCAGCGCCGTCCTCCCAGCGCCATCGAGCCCTTGCGCTCATGAACGCCAGCCGCGCGCCCCTGCCTTTCCTCGCCCGTTCGGCGCGCCACCACACCGGCAGGACTCCCCTCCGTCGCCCGCTCGTCCGTCGTTCATGCTTCACAGCAGGAGATGACCAGCGCCATCCCCACGACGCCCCTGCGCGACAAGTCCCTCAACTGGAGCGCCACGCCTACGCCCCTGCTTCCTCCTCGTCACCTGCTGCATCCCGCTGCTACCTTGCCGTCGCCGGAGCTGCTCCGTCCGCCGACCATGCCCTGACGCCGCTACCTCCCGCACAACGCTGCCTAAGTTCGCCCTCTTGGCCTCTTCCTTGTGTGGCCCGTTGTCGGCCGCATGGACGCCAAGACCCGCAACTCTCTGTACTGGACAGCAAGACCAAGTCCCGCACAGACCTGAGCGTCCCTGGGATTCACCAAGTTCCATCACCAATGACCGTTTTGGATACGCCAAGACCCAGACCATCAAGTACCTCAACGTCCGTCTATTGCCAAGTACCCCCTTCGGATACGCAAGTCCCTCGAAGGTCCACCGATGCCTAGTACGACTACAGGACCGGAACGAAGTACCACGATGACCTATGACATGTACCACTACACCGCACCAAAACGCCAAGACCATCCCGGATATTGCCAAGTACCACTTCGGTTTCGGAACGCGACGAGTACCACGACTACCTTCGAGGACATTGGTTCCATCAAGTTCGACTACAACATGTGTACAACTACCGCCGCCGTGATTTTCGACAAGACGTCGTGTGTCTCTACTTCCACTACCATCCCGGTGATCACAGATGAACGATAGCACTACTACTTCCACTACGACTGTCGCAAGAACGGGACCGGCATGTCTGAAGACCCCAAGTACCACGACACCGATGACATGAACATCTACGGAATGTGTATGACTACGCAATGTGACGCCAAGTCCGATGATGACCGTGTACCACTACCGCTCCTTGAATGTGAACCACTACTTCCTCTACGAACTCGAACCGCTCTGAGAATGCTCCTTTGGAAGGTATAACCCCGAGAAGACCGCCCGTGGACCGCATGCATGACATGTGTTGTATGAGTTGCACCCTATGTTTGCACTGCGTCCGAGTTGTCACTTGCTCTGTCCTCCTCGTTTGCCGCTAACCTGTGGGAACCCGGTAACCGGGAGCACCCCACCGTTCATCGCATGACCCGCTCCCATCACACTCTCTTTTGCACCGGCATCTCAATCGAGTTACCGGAACCCAGAATGTTGCCTTGGCATCAATTTCATTATCGTCGTTGTGGCACCCCTTTCGTTTCCCCCACGATGACAAATGCTAATGGGAACATTTTCATAAAAATTGCATAAACTTGCACATGTCATCCGCATCATGATAACAACATTTATAATGGTTAAAATTGTTGTTTGCTTTAAAATTGCTAAATGCATATGAGGATTTTCCGGACATGTTGTTTGTTGTTCCGGCCTCATTTAAACTTGCCTAGATAGGTAGTTTTCATTTGCTTCACCTCTTGCCATGATTAACAACATTTAATATTGTTGGGTACCTAAACGAGAGAGAACTAAATAAGTCATGTGGTGTTTTCTTCATTATGCAACTCCGTTGCATATTGAGCTCCACTTAATTTGTAGGTTTGTTTGTGCACTTTGCCATGCCATGCTTCATTAAACCGGACATGCATCATACTTGGTTGTGCTTCATGCCATGATTATGTGATGGTTGTTTACCATGTTGTTTGCTTCTTTCTGGTGTTGCTTCTTCGGGTTAGTCCGATAACGTCGCGTTTGTGAGGATCCGTTCGACAACGTCTGTTTGTCTTCTTCACAGACTCGTTCTTCTTCCTTGCGGGATCTCAGGCAAGATGACCATACCCTCGAAATCACTTCTATCTTTGCTTGCTAGTTGCTCGATCTATTGCTATGCCACGATATGTACCACTTGCTTTATCATGCCTCCCATTTTGCCATGTCAAGCCTCTAACCCACCTTCCTAGCAAATCGTTGTTTGGCTATGTTACCGCTTTTGCTCAGCCCCTCTTATAGCGTTGCTAGTTGCAGGTGAAGCTAAAGTTTGTTCTATGTTTGGAACATGGATATTGTTGGGATATCATTATTATCTCTTATTTAATTAATGCATCTATATACTTGGTAAAGGATGGAAGGCTCGGCCTTATGCCTGGTGTTCTGTTCCACTCTTGCTGCCCTAGTTTCCTTCATACCGGTGTTATGTTCCTTGATTTTGCGTTCCTTACGCGGTTGGGTTATAATGGGAACCCCTTGACAGTTCGCCATGAATAAAACTCCTCCAGCAAGGCCCAACCTTGGTTTTACCATTTGCCACCTAAGCCTTTTTCCCTTGGGAGTCGCGCTCCCGAGGGTCATCTTTATTTTAAACCCCTGGACCAGTGCTCCTCTGAGTGTTGGTCCAACCTGTCAGCAGCCGGTGGCCACCAGGGGCAACTCTGGGCTGGCCTACCGGAATCTTGGACAATCCGGTGTGCCCTGAGAACGAGATATGTGCAGCTCCTATCAGGATTTGTCGGCACATTCGGGCGGCTTTGCTAGTCTTGTTTTACCATTGTCGAAATGTCTTGTATCCGGGATTCCGAGTCTGATGGGTCTTCTTGGGAGAAGGAATATCCTTCGTTGATCGTGAGAGCTTGTGATGGGCTAAGTTGGGACACCCCTGCAGGGTTTGAACTTTCGAAAGCCGTGCCCATGGTTATGTGTAGATGGAAATTTGTTAATATCCGGTTCTAGAGAACTTGACACTTACCTTAATTAAAATGCATCAACCGCGTGTGTAGCCGGGATGGTCCCTTCTCGGCGGAGTCCGGGAAGTGAACACGGTTTTGAAGTTATGTTTGTGCGTAAGTAGTTTCAGGATCACTTCTTGATCACTTCTAGTTCACGACCGTTGCATTGCTTTTATTCTCTCTCTTATTTGCGTATGTTAGCCACCATATATGCTAGTGCTTGCTGCAGCTCCACCTCACTACCCTTTCCTACCCATAAGCTTAAATAGTCTTGATCTCGCGGGTGTGAGATTGCTGAGTCCCCGTGGCTCACAGATACTTCCAAATAGTTGCAGGTGCCGTTGATGTCCGTGCAGGTGACGCAACCCAGCTCAGGTGGGAGCTCGATGAAGTCCTTGTTTGTTGTGTTGTTTTGTTTTCCTATTGATCAGTAGTGGAGCCCGGTTGGGGCGATCGGGGATCTAGCAATTGGGGTTGTCTTTTCTTTATGTTGGTTCCGTAGTCGGACCTTGATTGTATTCTAGATGATGTAATGCTATATTTATGTATTTTGTGAAGTGGCGATTGTAAGCCAACTCTTTATCCCTTTCTTATTCAGTACATGGGATGTGTAAAGATTACCCCTCTTGCGACATGCCTACTATGCGTTTATGCCTCTAAGTCGTGCTCCTACACGTGGGAGATATAGCCGCATCGTGGGTGTTACACCCAAACTTGGGGATGCTATGTTTAATGAAGATGATATTTTTAGTCTCCCAAGTTTTGATATGCAAATTTATAATGATGATAGCATGCCTCCTACTTATGATGGTTATATTGATGAAAGTGGGTTTGGAAGAGTGTCAACTTTAGGAAGTAATGATCGCACTATTTTGGAGGATGTTGAATCTTATTATGATAATTATGAAAGTGCATTTGGAGAGGTCATTACTTTATTTAGTGATGATTCCACTATCTTGGAAGAGGTTTCCATCGATTATGATGAGAACAAAGTTGCTACTTATGATGATTATTGCGATGACACGTATGCTATAAAAAGTACTGGTGATTATATTTGTAAAACTTGTCATGATTATGATTACCTTTTTTCTGAACATTACTCTTTTAATGTGGAAACAATTTATAGTATTCGAGTTTCTTATGATACTCCCACTATTCCAAATGAAAAGAATTTTGCTTATGTGGAGAGTAATAAAATTTCTATGCTTGTAGATCATGAAAATAATGCTTTAGGTGCTGGTTATATTGTTGAATTCATTCATGATGCTACTGAAAATTAGTATGAGGGAGGAACATATGATTGTAGGAATTGCAATAATATCAAGTTTCCTCTCTATGTGCTTAAAGTTTTGAAGTTATGCTTGTTTTGCCCTCCTATGCTAGTTGATTATTGTTCCCGTAAGTTGTTTGCTCACAAAATCCCTATGCATAGGAAGAGGGTTAGACTTAAATGTGCTATTCATATTCTTCATGATGCTCTCTTTATGTTCCAATTCTTATCCTTTATGTGAGCATCATTGAAATCATCATGCCTAGCTAGGGGCGTTAAACGATAGCGCTTGTTGGGGGCAACCCAACTTTATTTTTGTTCCTTGCTTTTTGTTCCTGTTTAGTAATAAATAATTTATCTAGCCTCTGTTATGATTGAGTTTTTATGTTTTAGTGAGTGTTTGTGCCAAGTAGAACCGTTAGGAAGACTTGGGGAAAGTCTTGTTGATCTTACTGTAAAAAACAGAAACTTTAGCGCTCACGAGAATTGCTGCCATTTTTATTGGAGAGTGCTATTTAGTTAATTATTTTAGCAGATGATTAATAGAGAAATTCCTCACGTCCGGCAATTTATTTTAGAATTTTTGGGGTTCCAGAAGTTTGCGTTAGTTACAGATTACTACAGACTGTTATGTTTTTCATAGATTCTGTTTTTCATGTGTTGTTTACTTATTTTGATGAGTCTATGGCTAGTAAAAGAGTTTATAAACCATAGAGAAGTTGGAATACAGTACTTATTTTTTTTGCTTGCTGTTTGAATAAAATACCAAGATCTGAAATTATTAAATGTTAGAGAGTCTTCACATAGTTGCATAATTATTCGACTACTCATTGATCTTCACTTATATCTTTTGGAGTAGTTTGTCATTTTCTCTAGTGGTTCACTTATATCTTTCTAGAGCACGGTGGTAGTTTTATTTTATAGATATATATGAACTATTATGCTTCACTTATATTATTTTGAGAATCCTAAACAGCATGGTAATTTGCTTTGGTTATGAGTTTAGTCCTAATATGATGGGCATCCAAGAGGGATATTATCGGTGTCAAAACTGGCGGATCTCGGGTAGGGGGTCCCGAACTGTGCGTCTAAGGCGGATGGTAACAGGAGGCAGGGAACACGATGTTTTACCCAGGTTCGGGCCCTCTTGATGGAGGTAAAACCCTAAGTCCTGCTTGATTAATATTGATGATATGGGTAGTACAAGAGTAGATCTACCACGAGATCAGAGAGGCTAAACCCTAGAAGCTAGCCTATGGTATGATTGTATGTTGTCCTACGGACTAAAACCCTCCGGTTTATATAGACACCGGAGGGGGCTAGGGTTACACAAGGTCGGTTACAAAGGAGGAGATATAGATATCTGTATTGCCTAAGCTTGCCTTCCACGCCAAGTAGAGTCCCATCCGGACATGAGACGAAGTCTTCAATATTGTATATTCATAGTTCAACAGTCCGGCCAAATGATATAATCCGGCTGTCCGGAGACCCCCTAATCCAGGACTCCCTCAGTAGCCCCTAAACCAGGCTTTCAATGACGATGAGTCCGGCGCGCAGTATTGTCTTCGGCATTGCAAGGCGGGTTCCTCCTCCGAATACACCATGGAAGAATTTGAATACAAGGATAGTGTCCGACCCTGCAAAATGAGTTCCACATACCACCGTAGAGAGAATAATATTTCCAAAAATCTAATCTTCTGACTTGTTTTGGCAACACGACATTAAGCCATGGCCCGGTGATTACTCGAACCGTTTCCTTTAACTATCTCCGCACATAACGCGAGGCAGTTTTTTGACATGTCTTGTCAAAGCAGAGATCGTGTCCCCCTTATTACGGGATTCTCATCAATATGGGCGTGGGTAACCCAACCGCGCCATCGATTACGGTGCTTGGGGGATAAGAGAGTTTTACCAGGCTAGTGAGGACGAATAGTTTCGTCCGCCCATATAAAGGGATAAGGATTCACCTTTTCATCCACGCCTTCTTCCTCCTTTGCTCATCCATTTTCGCACACTTGAGCTCCAGCGCCCAAGTCCGCACTTCCCACCTCAACCCTATCCAACCATGTCCGAAGCGGGAGGCAGGTGGATGGTCTCCTCCATTATGGAGGGACACATCAAGAAGCTGAGGAGAGCCGGATACCTGCCCGACGACATCGTGCACCGGCTCCCAGATGAGGGGCAGCTCATCCCCACCCCCAGGCCTCATGAGAGGGTAGTGTTGCTTACCCATTTCCTCCACAGACTGGGATTCCCTCTCCACCCATTCGTCTGGGGGCTCATGTTCTACTACGGCCTGGATTTCCACGATCCGGCCCTGAACTTCATCCTCAATATCTCTGCGTTTATCATCGTGTGCGAGGCCTTTCTCCGCATTCAGCCCACTTCGGCTTATGGCTGAAGACCTTTAATGTCAAGCTGAAGCTAGGGAGTGGCCGCCAGGTGGAGTGCGGAGGCACCATGTTGGGCAAGATGCCCGACGTCACCTGGATCGAGGGCTCCTTCGTGGAGACTGTAAAGGGGTGGCAATCGGGGTGGTTCTATATCACCGAGCCGCGTGACCCCGAATGGGCAGCGGCCCCCGAGTTCCGATCTGGCATCCCCACGCGGCTCACCTCCTGGCAAGAGAAGGGCATGTCCTGGGGTAGTTCAGTAGAGCTGACCGGACTCCAAACATGTATCCCAAACATGGTGAGCAAGAAGCTCAAACTCGTCAACATAGTCCAGGTCATGCTCATCCGCTGGATCCTCCTATGTCAACGACGGGCTTTCAACTTGTGGGAGTTCGACCCGGCCCAGCACCAAACTCTGAACAGGCTCTTCGACACAACACACGAGGATGCCTGGAAGGTGCTATTCAAGGGCGTCGAGGTCCCTCCCTCCCTCACCGACGACCGCGGCCTAAGCGCGAAGAGCCGAGCGCATTCGGTGAGTTCTTATACATCCGATAGGATATTTTATTTCCCCTAGGTTAATTATGCATGGGGTCTGATCTCCATGCCTTTGATAGGACTGAGTGGAGACGTCAGGGTAGATTAACTGTCTGGCCCCTCTGCCCGAAGACACTGCGGACGCTCTCCTTACGGAGATGCTGACTTCGGCCCCTTATAAGGTGCCGGCGAAGACCAAGAAGGCCAAGGGAACCCGAAAGAGTTCCCGATGCCAGGCGTCATCGGACTCATTGTCCGATAACTCTACGACACACTCCTCCCCCGAAGACGAGGAGGAAGAAGAAGATGCTCCCCCTTCAGTTGGGGGAGACAAGAAAAGGAAGGCCGCCCCAACTGGGGAGGCCGAAGGGTCCAAGAAGGGAAGGACTCTCCTTCCGGACAGTTCCACCACCGCCGCCGAAGGAGAAGACGAGTGGCTGCTTAGGGCCAAGCCCCTGGCGAAGTCGTAAGTATTCGGATACCAGAGTAACTCATAGCATTCCTTTGTCGCACTGCTTTCCCTAACGCCGAATATGATTATGCAGGCCGCCACGAGCCCGTATCGATGTATCGTTGGATGGCTCCCTGTGCTTGTCGGATATGGATAGCGACCCACTTTCGACCGCCACCTCCCCTTGCCCTGCGGACGACGCCGAGGTATTGTCTCAAGAGGCACCGGGTCGAGGGGAGACAGTCCCGGAGGCGCCTCAAGGCGACCTTCCGGACTCCGGGAGCAGAGGGAACAAGGCCCCTGAGGTCTCCGAGTTCGGCCCTCAGCCGAACATCGCGCCGGAACCTCTAGTGGTTCTGGACTCGGGCAGGCGGCCTCCTTCCAAGAGGGGCAAGACGCCTATGCCGGTGACCTTTGTCCATCCAGAGGCGCCGGACAATCTATTGGGAGCGCTTCGCAGCGCTTCCATCGACGAGGAGCACCGTACTATTATGAGTGCGGTGGTCCAGAAGGTTCAGTCCGCCAAGAGCGGATTGACTAAAGCCTGTGCCAGCCTTCTAATAGGCTTTGAGGTAAGTGTTTAAAATATAGGAAAAATATTACCGCATAGACAGTAGCCCCTGATGCTCTGTTCGGTGTTCACAAAGAAAAGCCGAACAGAGGATCAAACAATATCGCAGGAGTCTAATATAAGTATGTCAATATGCGTATGCAGGCTTCGCTGCTGGCATCTGCCACACTCACTACGAAGGTCGCCACACTGAAGCAGGACCTTAAAGGGTCCAAGGACGAGCTCGGCCTTGCCAAGAGGCAGCTCGAGGAGAACAAAGGTAAGTAGTACCTAGTCTATGGATATGTATAAAAAGAATGCGATTGCAAAATGACAGGATCATCATGAATTTTCCAGGGGCCACGACCGAAGTGGCGACCCTAAAGCAAGCGCTGTCCGAGGACGAAGATAAAGCAGCCAAGGAGCGCACCGAGCGGGAAAGGCAAGAGGCTCGAGTGGGCGAGGTGCAGCAAGAGCTCCAGGCTCTCATGACGAAGCACGAGGCGTTGGAGCTTGACTCGAAGACGCGAGAGTCTGAGCTTGCCGCGGCCCTTGAGAGCGCAAAGAGTGCCAAGGCCGAAGCCCAAAAGGCCCTCCAGGAGATTGATGTGATGAAGAAAATGGTGGCGGGTAAGGCATTCTATATGCAAAGCAAGCATGTGAGAGTAAATTACCTATTACTTACCCGAATCCGGAGCTCTCCAGGAGCATTCACAGATTTGCCCCGCAGCATGTCAGATGCCGCACAGTTTTACCAGGCCGAGGAGGGAAGCTCAACGAAGAAGCTGTTCTGGTCTCAGTATACTGGGACCGAACACCTGATGCCTCTGAGCGACCAGCTAAAGCAGCTGGTCGAGCTACACAAGGCGGCCGAACAGGCCATGAAGGGCCTTATAGTCCGGCTATGGCCTGGCGACGCCCTTTCGAACAGCTACTTCGGCCTGGTGAGGCGGCTTGTGGATGCCTGCCCACGGCTGGAAGTCGTCAAGCGGTCCGTCTGCATTGAAGGTGCACGCTGGGCTTTCGCCCGTGTGAAGGTGCAATGGGCCAAGCTAGACGCCGTGAAGCTGATCAAGGAAGGACCACCGCAGGGCAAGGAGCATCGCACCCCCGAAATTTATTATGAGGGTGTCCTGAAGGGTGCCCGTCTTGTAGCGGATGAATGTCCAAAGGATGTAATATTTGAGTAAACTTGCTCGTATGATGAAAACTTGTTTCATATGCGCTATGCAACGCTTGTTTGAACTTAAAATATTACCTTCTGTTTGGCTGTTTATCCAATCTGAGAGATGGCTAGTCCTCGGCTTCTGCCCCCATGCCACGAGTGCTGGGGTGTTCGGGATAAACCTGAGCACTCTTGTTCCCATTTTTGGGTCCTTCGAGGGAGGTGCTCAGCACAGCGAACAAGGCAACCGGACTAATAATGCTTTATCACTCTCACTTAGCCATAGAATTCTATAATTTTAAATTTCGGCGAAGCCCCTGGTATTCGGAAGGCCGAATTCGGGGCGCGATACACGCCTTTAAGCCGGACAGGACCGGCTCCTCGCTCTAAGCGGCATAAGTCTTTAGGGACTCGAAACCTCGCCGAACAGCGACCAGTCTCTCGCCTTATCATGACAGTCAGTTTTAGCTTTCTCTACTGAGGTGCTTAGCCCAGCAGAACCAGGGCACAATCACAGTAGTTCTCCTAGTGCTACCTTAGCCGATAGAGCGGAACGTAAGGTACCAAAACATAGGAGCCGGGCAAACCCAACATTTGACCAAAGACATGATTCGGAGCTGATGCATATAATGCTATAAGTTCGGGGTGCCGCACTTGTGGAAGTGTTCGGACTTCTCACACCATATTGTGGGGTACTTAAGCCCCTGGTGTATTGGCCGTACCAAAGTGTACGGTTGCAAGGCGTCATTAATGAACACACATATAAAAAAAGAATGCAATAATAGTCTTAATGCTATGCATTGTTTATTCAAAAAGGTGCATTAAAGCAGAATGATACAGATAGTGCGATAAGCAAAAAGTAGGACTATGTCCCTTCCAAGGGCAAGCTGAGGAATAGTATTAAAGCAAATATTTCATTCGTTATCGTAATCCACCTGGGGGTTCCGTGGTGTGACGTAGCTTTCTGCCTCCTTGGTTGCTGCATCATGTGTTCGGCAATCATGCTGCCAGACAGGGTTTCCACAGATTAAAGTCCTAAAAGAGAAAAATAACAAAGCGGGAAGCCCCTAGTGCGGTTTAAGCCACGTATTGGGGCGTGCCGTAGTTGTGCCCCCCTCCCCGCCTGTGCCCATGGTATTTTTAATGCGTAATTATGTACGTGTGGCATGAATTTCGCCGTTTGGCTTGGGCTGGGGTGGGGGCCGCATTGCTACGCGAGCTCAGATCGTGCCAGGCGGTCTAGTTGTCGATTACTCTGAGCGCGCTTGAAGCTGTCCCGGTCTTGAAACGCCGAACTGGTGTATTGCCTTGAGAGGCTGCTTTGCGCTTCTGCTGCAAGGGCCGCAGTGTGCTCCTCCGTGCGGAGAGAGCGCTCTTTGTTTCCATTAACTATGATGACCCCCCGAGGTCCTGGCATCTTGAGCTTGAGGTATGCATAATGTGGTACCGCGTTGAATTTCGCAAATGCGGTTCGCCCGAGCAGTGCATGATAGCCACTGCGGAACGGGACTATATCGAAGATTAATTCTTCGCTTCAGAAGTTATCTGGGGATCCGAAGACCACTTCCAGTGTAATTGAGCCCGTGCAATGGGCCTCTACACCTGGAATGACGCCTTTAAAGGTCGTTTTTGTGGGTTTGATCCTTCAGGGGTCTATACCCATTTTGCGCACTGTGTCCTGGTAAAGCAGGTTCAGGCTGCTGCCGCCATCCATAAGGACTCGAGTGAGGTGAAATCCGTCGATGATTGGATCTAGGACCAGTGCGGTGAATCTGCCATGACGGATACTAGTGGGGTGGTCCCTGCGATCGAAGGTGATCGGACAGGAGGACCATGGGTTGAACTTTGGGGCGACTGGCTCCAACGCATATACGTCCCTGAGCGCACGCTTCCGCTCCCTCTTGGGGATGTGGGTTGTGTATATCATGTTCACCGTTCACACTTGTGGGGGGAACCTCTTCTGTCCTCCGGTGTTCGGCTGCCGGGGCTCTTCCTCGTCATCGCTATGTGGCCCCTTATCTTTGTTTTTGGCAATTAACTTGCCGGCCTGCTTGAATACCCAACAATCCCTATTGGTGTGGTTGGCTGGCTTGTCGGGGGTGCCGTGTATTTGGCACGAGCGATCGAGTATGTGGTCCAGACTGGACGGTCCCGGAGTGCTTCTTTTAAATGGCTTTTTCCGCTGACCGGGTTTAGAGCCTTTGAATCCGGCATTGACTGCCGTATCCTCGGTATTGTCGCTGTTAATGCGGCGCTTATGTTTATTCTGACATGACCTGCCATTGCCGTCCTTGGTATCCGAAGTACCATGGTTCTTTGATATGTTATTACTGCGAGCCAGCCAGCTGTCTTCTCCCGCACAAAAGCGGGTCATGAGTGTCGTGAGGGCTGCCATAGATTTCGGCTTTTCCTGACCAAGGTGCCGGGCTAGCCACTCGTCGCGGATGTTGTGTTTGAAAGCTGCTAGGGCCTCTACATCCAGACAGTCGACGATTTGATTTTTCTTTGTTAGGAAACGAGTCCAGAATTGCTTGGCCGATTCTTCTAGCTGTTGAATTATGTGGCTCAAGTCATCGGCATCTGGTGGTCGCACATAAGTGCCCTAAAAGTTGTCGAGGAATGCGGCCTCCAGATCTTCCCAGCAGCTAATGGACTCTACTGGCAAGCTGTTAAGCTAATGTCGCGCTGGTCCTTTGAGCTTTAGTGGGAGGTATTTGATGGCGTGTAAGTCAACACCGTGGGCCATGTGGATGTGTAGGAGGAAATCCTCGATCCATACCGAAGGATCTGTTGTGCCGTCATATGATTCAATATTTATGGGTTTGAAACCCTCTGGGATTTGATGATCCATTACTTCGTCTGTGAAGCATAGGGGGTGTGCGGCGCCTCTGTACTGGGCTATGTCACGACGCAGCTCAAATGAGTCGTGTCCGCTGTGGTCGGCCCGACCAGACTTACTTTTACTGTATCTGGCGTGATGTTTATCGTCTTGCATAGTGGCGCGCCCTCGTGATCCATAGATCGATCTTGCATGTTTTGCTTTGTCCTCCAATACGTCTCGCAGGTCTGGCGTATTTCCCCGTGCCTTTTTATTTGAATGGCGTCGGGGTGCAGGCTGAGTTTTTACTGGAATGCCTCTCGATCGCGGCCACGAGGTGGCCGATCAGCCGCGTCATATGCTTCTTCCTCCAGTCGGGGTAGCAACCTGCATTTTGGGTAACTCTTGGAGGGGCGCTCGAGTTTATATTCCTCGACCGCGAGGACTTCAGTCCATCTGTCAGCTAGCAGATCTTGATCAGCTTGAAGCCG
The DNA here is from genome assembly GCF_003073215.2 of Triticum urartu. Taxonomy (NCBI): domain Eukaryota; kingdom Viridiplantae; phylum Streptophyta; class Magnoliopsida; order Poales; family Poaceae; genus Triticum; species Triticum urartu. The sequence goes on from NC_053024.1 coordinate 390,223,486, forward strand.
CCGCTGCTTTTTCTTAAGGCTATTTGCCGTGGCTATAAGCCGGCGCTTGAAGCGCTCTTGTTCGACGGGATCCTCTGGCACGACGAATTCGGCATCGTCGAGGCTTGCCTCATCTTCGAAGGGGGGCATGTAATTATCATCCTCCGCCTCTCCATCTGCCGCTCTCTCTAGAGGGCTGGCCTTTCCATCCTCCTGTCCTAGATCGTGTTGGAGGGGATTGTTGCCATCTTCGACACTATCCGGAGTGTTATTATCTCCTCTGCCGGTATCACCACTTTTTCTTTGGCGGGACTTAGAGCGGCGCCGCTGACGTCGGCGCTTGGGTTGCTTCTTGGAGGGGTCACCCTCCACTGTCTCATCGCTGTTGCCTTCTTTGGGTGTGTCCATCATGTATATATCGTATGGTGAGGTGGCTGTCCAGTGCCCTGTGGGCAGTGGTTCCTCTTCGTCTCCCGCATCGTCGTCCATACTGTCGATGTCTTCGGAGTCGAAGTCTAGCATGTCGGTTAAGTCATCGACAGTGGCTACTAAGTGGGTGGTGGGTGGGCAGCGAATTTCTTCGTCATCCGCATCCCAATCCTGCCGGACATAGTTCGGCCAGGATCCTCCTGACAAGGAGAGAGACCTGAATGAGTTCAGTATGTCGCCAAAGGGCGAGTGCTGAAAAATATCCACGGAGGTAAACTCCATGATCGGCGCCAATCAGATTCGCTAGCAACTGGCTCCGAATTGAGGGTTGGAGCGGCTGCCGGTGCGATCTCCTGAACATTGTCTGATGGTAGAGCTAAATCGTACTCATCGTGACCGCGTGACGCACAAGGCAGAGGCTCGAATCCGTCAAAGATCAAGTCTTCGCGGATATCGGCTGTGTAGTTTAAGCTTCCAAACCTGACCTGGTGGCCAAGGGCGTAACTTTCGATCTGCTCCAGATGGCCAAGCGAGTTGGCCCGCAGTGCGAAGCCGCCGAACACAAAGATCTGTCCGGGGAAAAAAGTCTCACCCTGGACTGCATCGCTATCGATGATAGAAGGAGCCATCAAGCCTAACGGCGATGACACAGAGGAACTCTCAATGAAAGCACCAATGTCGGTGTCAAAACCGGCGGATCTCGGGTAGGGGGTCCCGAACTGTGCGTCTAAGGCGGATGGTAACAGGAGGCAGGGAACACGATGTTTTACCCAGGTTCGGGCCCTCTTGATGGAGGTAAAACCCTACGTCCTGCTTGATGAATATTGATGATATGGGTAGTACAAGAGTAGATCTACCACGGGATCAGAGAGGCTAAACCCTAGAAGCTAGCCTATGGTATGGTTGTATGTTGTCCTACGGACTAAAACCCTCCGGTTTATATAGACACCGGAGGGGGCTAGGGTTACACAAGGTCGGTTACAAAGGAGATATACATATCCGTATTGCCTAAGCTTGCCTTCCACGCCAAGTAGAGTCCCATCCGGACACGAGACGAAGTCTTCAATCTTGTATCTTCATAGTCCAACAGTCCGGCCAAAGGATATAATCCGGCTATCCGGAGACCCCCTAATCCAGGACTCCCTCAGATATAATAAAAACTTTCATATAAAGTGCATTGAATACTATGAGAAGTTTGATGCTTGATAATTGTTTTGAGATATGAAGATGGTGATATTAGAGTGATGATAGTTGAGTAGTTGTGAATTTGAGAGATACTTGTGTTGAAGTTTGTGATTCCCGTAGCATGCACGTATGGTGAACCGTTATGTGATGAAGTCAGAGCATGATTTGTTTATTGATTGTCCTCCTTATGAGTGGCGGTCGGGGATGAGCGATGGTCTTTTCCTACCAATCTACCCCCCTAGGAGCATGCGCGTAGTACTTTGTTTCAATAACTAATAAATTTTTGCAATAAGTATGTGAGTTCTTTATGACTAATGTTGAGTCCATGGATTATACGCACTCTCACCCTTCCACCATTGCTAGCCTCTCTAATACCGTGCACTCCTCGCCTATATCATACACCCACCATATACCTTCCTCAAAACAGCCACCATACCTACCTATTATGGCACTTCCATAGCCATTCCGAGATATATTGCCATGCAACTTTCCACCGTTCCGTTTATTATGACACACTCCATCATTGTCATACTGCTTTGCATGATCATGTAGTTGACATCGTATTTGTGGCAAAGCCACCATTCATAATTCTTTCATACATGTCACTCATGAGTCATTGAACATCCCGGTACACCGCTGGAGGCATTCATATAGAGTCATATTTTGTTCTAAGTATCGAGTTGTAAGTAAATAAAAGTGTGATGATCATCATTATTAGAGCATTGTCCCAGAGAGGAAAGGATGATGGAGACCATGATTCCCCCACAAGTCGGGATGAGACTCCGAACGAAAAAAAAAAAAAAAAAAGAGGACAAAGAAGCCCAAAAAAAAAAAAGAGAAAAAAAGAGGCCATAAAAAAGAGAAAGGCCCAAATAAAAAATAAAAAAATGAGAGAAAAAGAGAGAAGGGACAATGCTACTATCCTTTTACCACACTTGTGCTTCAGAGTAGCACCATGATCTTCATGATAGAGAGTCTCCTATGTTTTCATTTTCATATACTAGTGGGAATCTTTCATTATAGAACTTGGCCTGTATATTCCAATGACGGGCTTCCTCAAAATGCCCTAGGTCTTCGTGAGCAAGCAAGTTCGATGCACACCCACTAGTTTCTTTTGTTGAGCTTTCATACACTTATAGCTCTAGTGCATCCGTTGCATGGCAATCCCTACTCACTCACATTGATATCTATTAGTGGGCATCTCCATAGCCCGTTGATACGCCTAGTTGATGTGAGACTATATTCTCCTTTTTGTCTTCTCCACAACCACCATTCTATTCCACCTATAGTGCCATGTCCATGGCTCACGCTCATGTATTGCGTGAAGATTGAAAAAGTTTGAGAACATCAAAAGTATGAAACAATTGCTTGGCTTCTCATCGGGGTTGTACATGATTTAAATATTTTGTGGGGTGAAGATAGAGCATAGCCAGACTATATGATTTTGTAGGGATAGCTTTCTTTGGCCATGTTATTTTGAGAAGACATGATTACTTGGTTAGTATGCTTGAAGTATTATTATTTTTATGTCAATATTAAACTTTTGTCTTGAATCTTATGGATCTGAATATTCTTGCCACAATAAAGAGAACTACATGGATTTTATTCCACATCAAAAATTTTGTTTTTATCATTTACCTACTCGAGGACGAGCAGGAATTAAGCTTGGGGATGCTGATACGTCTCCAACGTATCTATAATTTTTTATTGTTCCATGCTATTATATTATCTGTTTTGGATGTTTATGGTCTTTATTATACACTTTTATATTATTTTTGGGACTAACCTATTAACCCAGAGCCCAGTGCTAGTTTCTGTTTTTTCCTTGTTTTAGAGTATCACAGAAAAGGAAAATCCAATGGAGTCCAATTGACCTGAAACTTCACGGAACTTATTTTTGGACCAGAAGAAGCCCACGGAGTATCGGAGTTGGACCACCAGAGTCCCAGGCTGCCCACGAGGGTGGGGGCGTGCCCACCCGCTGGGCCCGCCCCCCTGCCTCGTGGACAGCCCGGAGGTCCACCGACGTACTTCTTCCTCCCATATATACCCATATACCCTAAAAACATCGGGGAGCACAATAGATCGGGAGTTCCGCCGCCAGAAGCCTCCGTAGCCACCAAAAACCAATCTAGACCCGTTCCGGCACCCTATCGGAGGGGGGAATCCCTCTCCGGTGGCCATCTTCATCATCCCGGTGCTCTCCATGACGAGGAGGGAGTAGTTCTCCCTCGGGGCTAAGGGTATGTACCAGTAGCTATGTGTTTGATCTCTCTCTCGTATTCTTGAGGTGATACGATCTTGATGTATCGCGAGCTTTGCTATTATAGTTGGATCTTTTGATGTTTCTCCCCCTCTACTCTCTTGTAATGGATTGAGTTTTTCCTTTGAAATTATCTTATCATATTGAGTCTTTAAGGATTTGAGAACACTTGATGTATGTCTTGCGTGGGATACCCGTGGTGACAATGGGGTATTCTATTGATCCACTTGATGTATGTTTTTGTGATCAACTTGCGGGTTCCACCCATGAACCTATGCATAGGGGTTGACACACGTTTTAGTCTTGACTCTCCGGTAGAATCTTTGGGGCACTCTTTGAAGTTCTTTGTGTTGGTTGAATAGATGAATCTGAGATTGTGTGATGCATATCATATAATCATACCCACGGATACTTGAGGTGACATTGGAGTATCTAGGTGACATTAGGGTTTTGGTTGATTTGTGTCTTAAGGTGTTATTCTAGTACGAACTCTATGATAGATCGAACGGAAAGAATAGCTTCATGTTATTTTACTACGGACTGTTGAATAGATCGATGAGAAAGGATAACTTTGAGGTGGTTTCGTACCCTACCATAATCTCTTCGTTTGTTCTCTGCTATTAATTACTTTGGAGTGACTCTTTGTTGCATGTTGAGGGACAGTTATATGATCCAATTATGTTATTATTGTTGAGAGAACTTGCACTAGTGAAAGTATGAACCCTAGGCCTTGTTTCCTAGCATTGCAATACCGTTTGTGCTCACTTTTATCATTAGTTACCTTGCTGTTTTTATATTTTCAGATTACAAAAACCTTTATCTACTATCCATATACCACTTGTATCACCATCTCTTCGCCGAACTAGTGCACCTATACAATTTACCATTGTCTTGGGTGTATTGGGGACACAAGAGACTCTTTGCTATTTGGTTGTAGGGTTGCTTGAGAGAGACCATATTCATCCTACGCCTCCTACGGATTGATAAACCTTAGGTCATCCACTTGAGGGAAATTTGCTACTATCCTACAAACCTCTGCACTTGGAGGCCCAACAATGTCTACAAGAAGAAGGTTGTGTAGTAGACATCAGTCGTCGCCATGGCCGAGCTCAACCGCATGGCTATCGTGCTCCCAGGCACGTGATACGCTGTCGAGAAGCCTCCTCGTCATTGTCTCCTTCATCTTTGTTGCTGGATCGAGGCCAACACGCCGCATCGCCGTCGCTGTGTCGGTCGTCTTCAACCTCGGTGTTGTGCCGTCCGCCGCTCGATCTGCGTCACCTCGTCCACCCCGGCCTCCCTGAGCACGCCACCGACCTCCACTGTGAGCCCCTCCTCCGATTCCAGGCCCTTACTCCGTCGACCGGTCGCCGTATGTCGCACCCCCACTGCCATGGCTGGACCTCACTCTTGCCGCACCCGAGCTCATGTGCTCGCCGCCCCCCGCATGTCCGGCCGCACTCCCACACGCGGGGTTCGCCCTTGTCCGCCCCCTGTGTTGCCCATGCGCTCGCCGGCTACTTGCCCCATGCCCTCTTGCTCTTCTGTCGACTACTGCCACTGCTCCCGGCCATCCTCTGCTACTTCTTGCCATAGCTCTGCTTCCAGCACTGCACCAGCTGCTCTCTACTATAGTTGCACCATCGCGCCCGCCGGAGCTCACCTATTGCCCTGCCTGCCCGCGGCCCGTGTTGCTGCTGCCGCCCCCTACTGTTGTCGTCGCACACTTGCTTGGCCTTACCCCTGCCTCCCCATTCCACAGCTGCCTCGCTCCCTCCCACCGCGCCCTGTCATGCCGCGTCGACCGCGCCTCCCCGGCAGCCCCTGCTCGCCCGGCTCGCAGGTGCTCTTGCCCGCTCCCGGTAGCCCGCCCCATTTGGCCTCTGGGCCTATGGCAAAGGGGCCCCACGCCTTGGAGATAGGATAAAAAATATAAAAATAATAAATTAATTAACCTAAATAATCCTGTTAATTAACCTCAACACTTAGTTAAAACTAATTAACTCAGTTTAGCTAATTTGTGACATTGACAAACGGGACCCACACATCTGTTGACCCAGTCAAACCCATTGTTGAGTGCTAACATCATGATGACCTCACGCTGACATCATAATTACATTTTTAATTAAATTAATTATGTTAATTCTAAAAATGAATTAAAACTTTGATAATTAATAGAAAATAAACCGTATCTCGGATGAAAATACTTGTTACATGAAAGTTGCTCAGAACGACGAAACGAATCCGGTTGCGTAGCCCGATTGTCTGCCACACATCCCTAGCATGGCGAACATGCAACTTTCCCCCTCCGGTTCATCTGTTTGAAAACCCAAAACACCGGGGATACTTTCCGGGATGTTTCCCCCTTTCACCGGCATCGCCTAGTACCGCGTTAGGGCATACCTAGCACCTCGTATTACCTCGTTATGTTTTGTGATGATTTGTTTGCTCTGTATTTATTATTTCTTCCCCCTCTTCTCTCGTTAGACACCGAGACCGACGCTGTTGCTACCCAGTACGACTACGGTGTTGACGATCCCTCCTTGCCAGAGCAACCAAGCAAGCCCCCCTTGATCAACCCGATATCGCCTATTCCTTCTCTCTACTCCTTGCATTAGAGTGGTGTAGCATGTTACTGCTTTCGGTTAATCCTATTCTGATGCATAGCCTATCTTTGCTACTACTGTTGTTACCTTTACCTGCAATCCTAAATGCTTAGTATAGGATGCTAGTATTCCATCAGTGGCCCTACATTCTTGTCCGTCTGCCATGCTATACTATCGGGCCGTGATCCCTTAGGAGGTGACCGCGGTTATATTACTTATATACATAATATATGATACATGTGGTGACTAAAGTTGGGTCGGCTCGTAGAGTACCCGCAAGTGATTCACGGATTGGGACCAAAAGGACATTTGTCCTGACAGCCCTCTTAGTGGACCTTTGTGGCAGAGTGACAGGGCATGTTGAGACCACCTAGGAGAGAGGTGGGCCTGGCCCTGGTCGGCGTCCGTGGTTACATCAATTAACATGCTTAACTAGATCATGTGATTTGATCCGAGTCTGGCCACTGGCCTATACACACTAACCAACTACGCGGGAACAGTTATGGGCACTCGACGTCGTGGTATTAGCCGAAGCCTTCTTGACATCAGCGACTAAGTGGCGCGCGCCAGATTGGACCGTAAGCCTGTGCTTGTATTAAGGGGGCTAGGTCTGCTTTCGGCCGCATTTGCAACATGCTGGTGTGCAATGGGCGATGGGTCCAGACCCCTGCGCGCATAGGATTTAGACCGGCGTGCTGACCTCTCTGTTGTGCCTAGGTGGGGCTGCGACGTGTTGATCTTCCAAGGCCGGGCATGACCCAGGAAAGTGTGTCCGTCCAGTGGGATCGAGCGTGTTGAGTTATGTGCTGCACCCCAGCAGGGAAGTTTATCTACTCGAATAGTCGTGTCCCTCGGTAAAAGGACGACCCGGAGTTGTACCTCTACCTTATGATAACTAGAACCGGATACTTAATTAAACATACCCTTCCAAGTGCCAGATTCAACCCGATGATTGCTCTCTCATAGGGCGACGAGGGGAAAATCGTTAGGTAGGTTTATGCTATACGATGATACTTGGTGAACTTACCATCTACTTCTCTTCTATATGCTTCAAGATGGAGGCTGCCAGAAGCGTAGTCTTTGATAGGACTAGCTATCCCCCTCTTATTCTGGCATTCTGTAGTTCAGTCCACAGATACTACCCATTTCATTGATACTAATGCATATGTAGTGTAGATCCTTGCTTGCGACTACTTTGGATGAGTACTCACGGTTGCTTTGCTACATCTTTTTCCCCCTTTTCCGATTATTGTGATCATATGATGGAGTCCAGGAGCCAGAAGATCCCGAGGATGATTCTACATGGAGTTCGGCTTCGAGGTGTTGTTAGGAGGTCCCAGGCAGGAGGCCTCGCCTTTTCGATCGTTGCTACTTTTGTGCTAGCCTTCTTAAGGCAAACTTGTTTAAGTTATGTGTGTACTCAGATATTGTTGCTTCCGCTGACTCTTGTGTATTCGAGCCCTCGAGGCCCCTGGCTTGTAATATGAAGCTTGTATTATTTTATTTGTGTCTAGAGTTGTGTTGTGTTATCTTCCCGTGAGTTCTTGATCTTGATCGTACACATTTGCGTGTATGATTAGTGTACGATTAAATTGAGGGCATTACATTAGAGGTGAAACCATATGGTCTTCCGACCAACTCATCATCTTAGGCCGTGATTGAGTCGTCATTTTCCAACCAAAACCTCTTGTAAAACTGACACTTGTAAATAAAAGAAGATGGTCTTGGGCGAAACGCTTGGGTGGTCGATTTTGACTAGTAAAATATACACTGGTCTCTCAAATTACATGCATAACTCGCCGGTTTTTGTTATAGACCTCGGGCCCTCGGTTTCATTACGCCTGTATTTTACCCGTTGTTTCCGATGATGAGTAAATTACACTTGTATCTTAATACAGGTGTGAAACCACTACAAAAAAGACACTTTCGTGATGATATGTGTTTGTCACGGTATGTCATGTTTTCTGTCATGCATGTGCATCCATGACGATTTTATGACAGAATCAAGACAGTCATACCTGTGCTATCGTACAAGTGTTCCATGACATTACCAAAATTATCATCACGGAAGTGTTCACTTCCATGACGATAAATGCCGCGTCATGGAAGTGCTTTCGTCAAGGGTGACTGACACGTGGCATCCACCATAACGGGTCGCCGTTAAGCTATCAGGTCCGGTTTTGTATTCGATAACCCGCTAACAGCCACGACCAATGACGATTTTCTACGTGTAAAATTGTCATTGGCCGATAGAACCACGTGTCAGCTCCGCGTTGGCACATGTGTCACTCATCTAATGGGCAAGATGCACCTATGATATGTTGACACGTGGGCCGGCCCAAAAGTGGCCCATAAAGATTAAATGGGCCGGCCCAACTAAAGGCCCATGAGATTTCACCGACCATAATGGGCCGTCCCAACTAAAGGCCCACGAGATTTCGCCGACCATAATGGGCTGGTCCAGCTAAAGGCCCACAAGATTTCGCCGACCATAATGGGCCGGCCCAACTAAAGGCTCACAAGATTTTGAGGACACTAATGGGTCGGCCCGTTAACAGGCTGCCATGTTTTGGGCCAAATGTTGGCCCATAATTGATCCAGTCCATTAATAGCCTACCACGTTCCGAGCCCAATAAAGGCCCATATGAGATCCGGCCTGTTAAAAGCCTACCACGTTTTGGGCCAAATAATGGCCAAGATCAGATTCGGCCCTTTAAGAGGCTTTGGGCTAAATTATGGCCCATATCAGATTCGACCCGTCAACTGGACGCTATGCGTTTGGGCCCACTTGCTAAAGACCCATTTAGTAATTCGGCCTGATATTAGTTTCGGCCTATTTAACATTTCATCCCTATATTTATTTCGGCCTGTTAAAATCTCGTCATATAGTTGGGCCTAACTACGGCCCGGTTTGCATCCGGCCTGCTCACCGCCGATAATCTGATTGGGCCAAACAAGGACCGAGACAATTTTGGCCTGTTAACGGCCCGTGACGTGATTGGCACAATCATGGGCCGCGGTCTATTTCGGCCTGCCGTCGGCCCGTGAGCTGTTCAGCACGTTTCAGGCCCAACCTACTTTTCAGCCTCCTAAAAGCCCATCAAGTTTTCTTGCAGAAAATAGGGCCGGCGGTTTACTCGGTCTATTAGTGGCCCAAATCTACTAGTGGGCCGGTTTACATTTAGGCCTGTTAATAGACCGATTATGTAGTGATTTGCATGACGGCCCAATTATGTACCATAATTTTACGGTTTGGCCGGTTTACTACGAAGACGGGATATATATATATAGTAAAATAACTGCAGCATCATGAATAAGAAAAAACCTAGACTATACAATAAAGAAATTATAGCATATTAAATCCACTGGGCATCAAAGTTCGCCACTATGATAATAAAGCACAAGCAGACAGCAGATTACATACACTGTGCATCAAAGATCGCCACTAGTGCAAATAAACACGCCGACAAAATAATATACAAAACCGACAACACTTCAATAGAGTTCAAGAAAGGTTCCTGCTCGGGAGCTGCAGCGCAAGCAGCTGAGCAAGCTGATGAAACTGTGCTTGTTTGACACTTATATCCTCCTCACTCTGAAAGATAAACAAGCAGACAGGTGACAGGTTTTGCACATATAAGTATCAGTGTTGACAATTCATCACATTTCTTACTGACGAATAAAGTGACACAGTTTAAAATAGCATTAACACAATATGGTATTGTTCAGGTAACGCATGGCAGGAAATGACATTGTGAAGGAGTTGGCAGCTTCACGACACCACTGGATTACAGATCAAGAACTCATAAGTATCAATGGTTAGTGTGCTGTCAATTTATCGCATTTCATATTGCCAAATAAAGAGATGGTTTAAATAATAGTAGAATGATATGACATTGCTCATAGTTAAGATGTTGCAGAATATGACATTGTGTTGTAGTGGGTAGGTTCACCACACCACTTGATTACGGATCAAGAACAGAAGCATACATGCAGTGGAAAAGAAGATCACTTGCTCTGTATAGTTTAATTACATGGTATGAAGAAGGAACTTGGTTGTACAACTGAAAACTTAAAATGAGAAGGACAAACTTTTGTTTATGAACTACATGACAAACTTTAAACATGCAGTTTGATACAAACACCAAAAATAAATAGTTGTTCAGTCATGCCTAACCAAATATACACAACAAAGTTTGATTATTGGTAAAGACAGGCTCTATAAAGCCAGGCTTGAGAAGGACAAACTTAGATTATTGGTAAAGACAGGCTCTATAAAGCCCTTGTCCATGCTGATGGGGGGGGGGCAATTCAAGAAGTTTACCACAAAATCTTCTTCATAAGCATTGGTATGATGACAGATGGAATATGTATTGATAATGGATGGGATGGCATCTTGACATATATGATGAGTAAACTAAGCACATGGCAGTGCAACAAAGTAGAAGAAATGCAAGAAAACATATGCAAGATACGTGCAATCAATAAAACCTTGCTAAACTAGAATAGACACCTTGATGGGTGAAAAGGACAAGCCATCTGCCTTTGACCCCTCGAGGTTAGAATAGTCATTAGGATCATATTCTGAACAAGAATCTACAGGTGGGGAGCGTATGAGTCTCATTGCATCTATAATGGCACTCAATGCCTTGGTGCCAATTTTGTAAGTCATTGCAGTGTTCCAGAATATTCTTCTGATGCGCGGATTCACTGTAATTTCATATAATATCTGAGAACCATGAAAACATAAATAGTAGTGATATTATCTTTGTAATGCAGAGGATATTCTAATATAGGGGCGCCCCTGTAAACCCTTGTGTGCTATCACTGGATTCTGATGAGAGATCTCATGTGTGCTGTAATATGGTGCGTACGTTAATATAATCTGGCACAAGTACACACAACAATAGGTTCCAGAAGTAAGGATAGTTGGCAGATGATAACAAGAGCACACAACAACTAGGCAGATCATAGTGTACATGAATGGGGTACACCATAACCACGATATATAAATCGGGAAAGTAGAACTGGATGGAAAATACGGTGTTGTATTGCCGCTACTAATTGAAAGCCTATCGATTACAGGCCAACTCTATCAGCTGTTGACTGCAGATGTCCCTGCTCCCCTTCCAGACAAGGAACATACTGTACGTACTAAATACAAAATAACAAAAGAGGAACATGTTAAAGAACAGAAGAGGAAGCATATTCTTCAGGTTCCGCTGCATTGCATACAATGTTGGTTGCCCACTCATGATGAATCACAGCGCCCAAAGAAATGCAATTCCATCCAGTCTCTCTATATTTGGCGACATGCATTTGGAAAATAAAGTGGGAGCATTACCCGACCAATTAAATGTGTGTCTTTTAACTAATATCAGTATCATATCATGATTCGTATTTGAAGAAGTAAGCTTTGGACTTATGATTGGTGTGTTGTTTAGCTTCAAGAGTGGACTGCTGCTAGTGCGACACATAGCAGCTACACAGATCATAGTGTAGATATAACGGGAAAACCGTAAGCATCAGGAGTAAAATCAGCAAAGTGGAACTTGCTGGAATATATGTGCTAGTATTGCCGGTATGGCTAGAAAGGCTTCGGATACCAGCTCTCTTCAACTGAAGGTGCGGTACTGTTAATCTCTATGTAACTCTCAAAGGCGACACAGCTCCCTGCATTTCCTTGCTAATCTTATAGGATTCAAGTGGGCAGGCCACTACAAATCATATTCCTATGTTTACAAAATCGTACAAATCAAAGAGGCCCGAAGAGTTCAATGTGTCCATCACAACCGACCGTATAGACCTCTACACTGCAAATGCCCCTGCTCATCTTCACTACAAGGAACATATTGTACTACTATCATACTCCCTCCGTTCCAAAATATAAGTCTTTGTAGAGATTTCCACTATGGATCACATACAGATGTATATAGATACATTTTAGAGTGTAGATTCACTCATTTTGCTCCATATGTAGTCCAAGGTGGAATCTATACAAAGACTTGTATTTAGGAACGGAGAGAGTACTCATTAAAGAAGAACAGAAGAGGAACATGCGAAAGAAGAGCAAGCAAATTTTGGATAATAAAATGTTCGTTGCGCAGTGCCCACACATGATGAACCAGAGCGCATTAAGAATGCAACTCCCTGCTGTCTCTCTATATGTGGTGCACATGCTTTTCGAAAGTAAAGTAGGAACATTAGCTGACCAATTAAACATTATCCGTTTTAGTAATATCAGCATCATATCAGATTCATATTTGAGAAACAAGTTTGTAATTATGAGTGGCACGTTGTTTAGCTTGATGGATTCAGGAGCAGTGCTAAGCAGGTACAATGATGGTATTGAATATAAAGGCATGTCTGCATGCAAGTCGCGTGACTTTTGTCATTTGGGCCAGTCGACCATTTTAGGCGGTTGGATGAAGATCCTATGTCTCCTAACCCTTCTTATTCCTCGTCTCTGATTCTTGCCATACAGAACACTGCACGGGCCTCCGGCCAAACCACCAGCCCCCACCACCTGTGTTCCTCCGCCACCCCCACCCCACCCATGCCCCCACCCGCGTCGAGTTTTCTTCATTCGTAGAGGCCCCACCACCGCCCCCACAACCACCGTCGCCACCCGGGCCCCTTCCTTCGTACCGGCAAACTCCGGCGAGCTCTCAAAAATCGACTGATTGAAATTTAGTCTATTGTCATTTAACTAGTGTGAAATATAAAAGGGGAAAACCATAAGCATTGCGAGTATAGTGTTGAGCGTGCCATGGTGGATCTGAAGGTGCAAACTGGACAAAGGCAACTTCGCAACCAATGTTTGCTTTCAACTAGCAAGTAAGTGATGGACAAGAAATTGGAGTGAAGCAGTGCTGATCTATTTTCTTGCCGCGATAAATAAGTTGAGAAGATACGAAAGAGTACCGCCTCTGGTGCGGCGCCGTGTATGCATCTGCTGAGAATTTGACGGTGCTGCTGTAGCGATGGCTGTCGGCGGCGTGCAAGCAGATCTAGTAGGGTAGAGGGTGGTGGCGGGGCGCAGTGGACGAGACAGTCATAGGAGCGGCACCAGCAAGGTGGTCGACGGCAGGGATGAAGCGAGAGGACGGGATGCAAGGATCCCGGTCCGAAGCCGCGGATGAGAGAGGTCGATCTCTTGTAATGGACGATGGTGTCGGGGTATCAGCTCTGGCATGGTGGAGGAGGACGGCGGTGGATGGGGTGTCGGATGGAGGAGGCTAGGGTGGAGAGGTTGTTTTGGCGCCCACGGAGTACGAATGGGGAAATGAAGGGAGAGAGGAAGGGGTGAACCATGTCTTCAAGGCACGCTTGTCCCAAATGCGAGGAAATCTACAAAGTTAGCCCCCGTTTAAAATTTCCTACATCACATCAATATTAGTCGGTTGGGGATAGGGCGGTAATCTCGCATACACCGAATATTTGCCGACGAGAGTTTGTTTTGGTGCCCACCATGTATGAATCGGGAGGGAGTCGATTTCGGTCGAGGAGACACTGTGTTTTGGCGCCCACCATGTATGAATCCGGGTGAGAGGCGGTTATGTCACATTTGAGTGAAATTACAAACCTACCCCTATCGAAACCTATAGAAATCAAGCCGATATGCTTTGCGTGTTAGGGATAGGCAGTAATTTCCATCTCGCAGATTTTGGTTTTGGGCGGTTACTACGACTTTCCCTGCTTCGTTCATATTTTTGCAGAGCAAGAGTGCATGTTTACTGTGACAACTCAATTCGAATCCTGTTTGTATTCTATTTTTGTTCGGGCAGGATCCATTTGCAATTTGAATAAAATTATATATACATCATTTTTTATATATACTTTCAAAAGAACAACAAAGAATTCTGCTCCTTTATATGTATATAATATGATTTACAAATACAATGATCTCAAAATCATAGGGTTGAATTCAAAAAAAATTAAACCAAATTATGTTCTACTAAAATGTATGGATCAGTAATATCTACATATTAAATAACATAGATGCGCGTGAATTCATATGAGTATGCAAGTTAGATAGATCAATTTTGGTTCGAGTATGAATTACATGTATCATCATCTCGAGTTCAAATATTTGAATCCCTTTTATGTTGACTCCTTTCACGCCCATCTCTCTGGCATGCTCCTTCATGTAGCTATCATTCTCTTTTCTCCAGCTCACCCGCACTCTCATTTCATGTTTCTCCTATCTTTGCAAACATGGTCTCTCAACATCTCCCTTGAGAAGTGTCACACTCTCCCTATCATTATACATTACATGGTTTTCATTATCTCTCACGTCTCTACCGTTCTCTGGTATCACTAGGTACCTAAGCTTTCTTTTTCACCACCACACACACAGTCTCACTCGTCTTTCACTTTGTCTTTCTCTCTATGGGGTTCTCTCACACACCCTATATGTCTCTAGATATGACTCATACCACTAAAATTACTCTCTTCCACAGACACAACATTTGTTGCGGTCTCCTTTCCATCTCCATCCTAGTTATAAACCGACATTATTCATTTGTTTACCGATCAGACAAACTCCCCCCGCTCTCTCTCTCTCACACACACAGCTCCTGCTTCCACTCCCCTTCCCGACTATCATCTCTCTCTCTCTCTCTCACACACACACAAAACTCCCGCTTTCGCACCCCCCGACTCGTATTTCCCTCACATCATTGATCGACTAGCCTCTGATAGCTTTATACACCCGCACACTCGTGCTTCCACTATCGTGTACATGTCTATTTCGCGCTCCTTTAATCTATGTAGATTTTTCATCCCTTCTTGAGACACGCCCTCTTGATCGTGCACACACACACTATCGCCTCATTTTAAGCTGATACCTCTCGCAAACACACTCTTTGTGTCTTTGTCACGCATGCAGTCCGTCCTCCTCCTCTCTCCCTCTCTCTCACTCACACAACACACACACATGGGCTTTTTGCAACAACTAGCAAGATGCCCATGCGTTGCACGGAACATCAAGATGCATTTGTATGAGTAGTTTATCTTGTGGGAGAAAAGGATGAACGAGGGAAGGCCTTATTTGCAAATGTGGAGAGGGGTCTGGGTATCTTTTTGCAAAATTTCCATAGTTTCCTTCCTATCCGTCTGATATAAATCGAACGACTTCTATTGCAGGATGGCAGGCACACCATCATCACCAACTCCGTTTTTATCTCTAACTAGCAAGATGCCCGTGCGTTGCACGTAACACCAATATGCATTTGTATGACTAGTTTATCTTGCGAGAGAAAAGGATGAACGAGGGAAGGCCTTATTTGCAAATGTGGAGAGGTGTGGGGATACCTTTTTGCAAAATTGCCATAGTTTCCTTCCTATCCGTCAGATATAAATCGGACGGCCTATATTGCAGGATGGCAGGCACACCATCATCACCAACTCTGTTTTTATAAGAGTGTAGATATATATATTATATTATATATTACTCCTATAAAAAGCATAGTCGGTGATGATGGTGTGCCTGCCATCCTGCAATATAGGTTGTCTGATCTATATCTAACAGATAGGAAGGAAACTATGGAAATTTACCTGCACTCCTCTCCACATTTATAGGTAAGGCCTTCCCTCGTTCATCCTTTCTCCCACAAGCTCTTGATGTTCTGTGCAACGCATGGGCATCTTGCTAGTAAGAATAGAAATTAGAGATATACCACTTCTCGAATCTTGAAACCAATAACATTCCTCCCTTATCTCATCAAAACCGCCAAAGGAATATATTTTAAGTGAAACATAAGATATTTTTAGTGATACACGTATTTCAAAACTAGACTCTTTTTTCTATCAAATCAGTGAATATGTATTAATCTACTTTGATCGTGTGGCAACGCATTGGAACATTGCTAGTAGTTATTACTAATGTAATTTTTTGGACACCAGACAAATGGTGGAGTACATATACGAAGAGAAGAGGCGCACGCACGCATTCGGTCTCTCACTGTCTCGCACGCATGAGAGTTACGTAAAGGCACCGTTAACAAATAAACCCTAAAACCCTTGGTGCACGATTGCTGCATGCGCGAGTACCAGGTACGTGGTGGATCGCACCTTTGTAGGAATAGTCAGCTCACATGATAATTTGATTCGTAGGAGTTGATGGTTTGGACCATAGGTGAACGACCTGTAGGCGGTGGCTCGCCAGTTGCCACAGATCGAGTAACCATGTTTAAAATATCATTTTTAGCGGGGTGAGAGTTTTGATTTTCAAGGGCGCGTTATAAGTACTTAAGTAGTTTTTAGAACGATTGGTATGGAGCGAAAATGGAATTCATAACTACTACCTCCTTGGCGTATGGTTGTATGGGTTTATGTTGCGAGATGTTGAACCTGGTAGTTCTATGGCAAATACTATGGTTTAGATGTTGGTTTTCAGTAATGAAAATCGGAAGGGGAAACCCTTCTTTGATAAAAAACTACTACCTCCATCCTGGTTTACTAGTCCCCATCGTATTTTGGGTCAAAGTTGTCCACGAATTTTACTTGTAAAATGTGAAGGGAAAATGAGATTTTCTTATACCCAAACAAAAAAGGACTAGAGGGAGTGATTGCTCTGACAGGGACATAACCTCTCATAGCGCAGGCATTGAATCAGCGCGCCGGCCAAGAGGGCCCCACTCGTTGCAGGCCAGGCTGGACACGCCTCCTTGCCACATGCAATCGGCTTCAAACTGCCCCACCTGCCTCCATCGAATCCGCGCGTGTGGCGGCAACACGTCCTTCCGCGAGCCAGCTGGCATTTTAGAACACAATGTCGGCTGGCTCCTCTCGTCCGCTCTCTATTTAAACGAGGCCAGATGCCTGGCAAGAACCGCACCACACCGATGCTCCCCATATCCTCCTTGCACCATTTCTCCACACTCTCCATAACATCCGATGAGCAGGAAGACGTGTTCTCCATCATAAAAGCCGGCTGGGTGCCCCGACAAGCCAGGCAACTCGCTGCCCACCTCCCTCCCCGCCCCAGGCCGTCAGTATGATGGGCGAGGCTGCAGGTGGGCAAGCGGAGGAGCAAGCCGCCGCTCCAAGCTGGCCCCTGGTGCATCAACTCGATGCTCCAAGCCTGCTCGCAGAGGAGTGGCCAGTTGCTGCACACCGGCACACGAGGGACCACGACGTCCAGTGCACCGTGGTTGGTCGCGCCACCCGACGCAAACGTTGGCGGAACCATGGCATGTTGGTGGAGGTGGCCAACACATTTGCAGCCATCGCCGACACTAAGGAATAGTAGACCACGGGAGCCGCCGCCGCTCTGAACCCACGAATGCTACAACCACCGCGTTGCCGGCATAGACACCCGGTGTGTTGCCCGGTTTGGCTCAAAACATCATGGACCCCAGCCGCGGTCGGCATTAGAAATTAGACCTGCTTCCAGAAGTTATTCGTGATTAGTCAAAAAATTACCGAAATATAATTAATTACGCATGGTCTTGACTTGTTGTGCTTGCACTGGTAGTAGGAACTAGAGGTTATTCTATATTTATAACTCTCCTCACATTTTTTTAGCTTTGAAGTGAATCATGGTTGTGGACATTATCTATGAATGTGTAGATATCTGTGAACATGAGTTTGATGTGGAAGTTGAACTTAGAATGTTGGGCTTGCGCGTGAACTATACCATGTCCAATACTTCGTTTGTTATTGTTTAGAAAGTAATTGTTGTTATTACATGACCCGAAAAAAATTATTTTGTGCCACATCAGTAGATGCACGGACATGACAACAGGCATCCTGACTGGATAAACATTTGAACCTAGCTATTATGAAGGAAAATTTGTATTGACAACAGTTTTAGATAGCAGGAGACGCCTAGCCTGCTCTGCCTCTGCTAGCTTCTTTCTGGCTTCTTCCATCTCTTCTTTGGCTTGGGTGAAGAGAGCATTTGGTTGCTCTTTTCGCATCTTCAGGAACTCAGCTACATTCTCAAGGGCTGCTGAATGCTTTCTTTCACCCTTTACTAGAGCCACGAGGACACGAACAGTTGACGACTCCACCTGGCTTGTGTGTAATCCAGCATCATCTGGGAATTTGCACCTTGTGTCTAATCCAGCATCATTAGGGAACTGGCACCTTGTGTGTAATCCAGCCTCATTTTGGAAACATGATCTCGAGGTTGACCATACTTCCCTCCTCGCAGGAACTGCATCCTGACATGAAGTAACTTCTTTTTTAGATCAATACTCAGACCAACCCAGATCCATTTAGTAGAAGCCAAATAAATAGGACTCGGAGAAGTGAATTCAAAAGGAAAATATAAAAATAGACTACAAGGTGAGAACACCCACTTCCTACATCAAGCTAAAAATGGAAGCACTAGGACGATTAAGACTCTTCTTATTACACATCGAAGAACATGAGGCTAAGAGAAACAGGAAAATACAACATATACACATCGAAGCTCGTTTTACAGGTTCGGTGCAACTCCTCTTTAACTTGCCACGCTCCTTGAAGATGTCCCCAATATCCCGTGCTTGGTCTTCATTTCTCCTTTGCATGTTCGCACTCGTGGGCAACATTTCTCATTTAAAATCTCAACATGGCAAGAAAAATATACTAGTAATACTCACGCATCTTGTGGGCAACATTAAAGCACTTGTCTGCCATGTTAGAGCATCTCCAACAGAAGCGCAATGCGCGGTGCTTTAAAAAAGTGTTTACAGTGCTGAGATCGAGAAGTAGAGATAGAGAGTAGAGACATAGATAGTTCTCGGCATAGATAGATAGATAGATAGATAGATAAAAAATAGATAGTTCAACTACTCCTCGTCATCCGACTCCTCCTCGGCGATGTCCTCCTCCGACGTCTCAATGTAAGCATGAAGATACCGATCATTGCCGAATTCCTAGGGCGACACTGCTCCTAGCCTCATGTTGAATTGAGCGTCAGCTTTTCGCGTACGCTTGTCCTCGCGATAGGAGGCTCGCTCCACCCTCCTCTTCTCCCTCTCTGCCCTCCTTTGTGCGTAGAACTCGCGCTCGTTGATGATGTCCTATAGGAAGCTTTGGCGCCACAGCGCCATAGCTTCCTCGTCCATCTCGGCGATGCCGAGACGGTGCTCCCGCCTTCGGTTGTCTGGACGATCCTCGTCGGTGATAAGCCGCAGCAGAGGCGCGAGCTCCTGCGCCTGCTCCCGTGTCGGCACGTTGGGGAAGTTCAATGTTCTATGAGGCCACCGGAGGCGCCACGTCGCCCCATCATACGCGTAGGCGGCCTCGTTGGTGGTGTTGAAATTGCTGAGGCCAAGGCGCATCCCACGGAACCGGATCTTGGTGGAGAAGCCGCTGGAGGGGCGCGCGCGGACGTTGCGGTATCCCTAAGTTTCCCGGTGGCATGGTGGCACAGCGGCGGCGAGGCGAGAAAGAGCAGGGAGAGAGCGGTGGCGAGGCAAAACTAGCATGTGCCCAGCCGTTTTTCCCGCGCGCGCGTGATCCTTTCCCAATGTCCCTACTATCTCTACTCTCTTCTTTACTGTTATATTTATTTTATATTTTAAATTTATCTCTCCTCTCTTCTCTACTGTTATATTTATTTTATATTTAATATTTATCTCTAATACTCTACTCTCTACTCTTTTTTTTCTAATTTCTTTTCTTTTCTCTTCTCTCCACTCTTATAAAACACCTAGGTGGTGATGATGGTGTGCCTGCCATCCTGCAATATAGACCGTCCGATCTATATCTGACGGATAGAAAGCAAACTATGACAATTTTGCAAAGAGATACCCGCACCCCTCTCCAGATTTGCAGATAAGGCCTTCCCTCATTCATCCTTTTCTCCTACAAGATAAACTACTCATACAAATGCCTCTTGATGTTCCGTGCAACGCATGTGCATCTTGCTAGTTCTAAAAAAATTCCATCATTTGCCACACTACTGGTTGCAGATGAAGAACCTACCCAAGCACGGCACAATACAAGAGCGACACACAATTACAAGCTGATATTTTGTTGGAAAATGGAGGCTATAACCAATTACTTTTATGGGAACAATAGCAACCGAGAAATTTGAATGGTAGGTATGAACAAAATTGGAACTGTACATGTACTACTAAGTGATTCAACACACACATAACCAATCGAGGAGGAGACGATGGTCGCGGCGGCCTCTGTGCATCATGGTCAGCAATGGGAGTCTGTCAATTGTCCACGACGGTGGTGCTTCTGCGCTTGGCGTCGGCTTCCGGGAAGCAGATCCAAGACCATGGAAGACGGTGCCGGGGAAGAGGCTCCGTGTACGACAACGACGATGGACGAGTGCACCGATGGAGAAGGGGAGGAGCACGAAGGCTGTGGTGCCATGGAGAAGTCTATTTTGGTGTGGGGATAGAAAATGGGGAGTATTCAGGTGTTCTACTCTGGGTGCCGGGGTGGGGTTGGCTAGGTAGGGTGAACCTGAAGTTACGAAAACAGGCCCCTACCAAGCGTAATCCGTAGACCTGTTCTGAAGGTTATGATGGTAACTTCGCACTGCTCGGATCAAGGTCATGGGTGATTTTCTCGCCGACCTCAAAATTTTGTGACACTGAACTCCCCGCATGGCATGTTGGGTGATTAGGCTAATCAACTAGCGAGTAGTACTAGTAACTACTAGTACTCCCTCCGATTTTATTAACTCTGAATATTAGGTTTGACTGAAGTCAAACTTCCTAAAGTTTGGCCAAGTTTATAGAAAAACATAAACATTTACCATAACAAATATGTATGATGTGAAAGTAAATTCAATAATGAATCTAATGGTATTTATTTGTTATTGTATATGTTAATAATTTTTGTTATAAACTTTCTCAGAGTATACAAAACTTGACTTTGACCAATGCTAATACGCAGACTTAAATAAAAACGGAGGGAGTACACATTTTTTTCTTAGTTTGTAGTGAATTGATCATCTGTTGTAATTGTGAAATAAATATATTAGGCTGCTGACTTCGAATGTAATGGTCTATACAATTCAATAGTTACAATCATTGTTGAATTCCAAGATGTATACGAGGTCTATAGTACTTCACTATATGCTCAAACTCACATAATCCCAATCAAATGAGAATCTAAATGCATTTCATAGTTATTACTTCATAGGATGCACCAAAACCAACCCTAACTCTACATCATCCATTATAAAATCAACATTTTGAACACATCCCAATGTGTGAATGAAACGTGTAGAGAGAGCTTGCGAAGATGGAGCATATAGGGCGGTAAAGATTGTGTCTATGTGGACAAGACACTAGGAGACAAACCTAAAGAGAGAGAGAGGAATAAGTTAGGTTTGTGATATAGATGGAGACATGTAATATACGTGAGATGTGTGTGCATCCAGATTCTGTAGACGTGGAAGGAGAAGAGACAACAGGTTTGATGAGAGAACTGAAAAAACATGGGCGAGAGGGGAAGGATCTCATGGGTTGAGGGATTGATAATTTTGTGCGGGAGAGAGAGGGATTGGTAATTTTGTGCGGGAGAGAGGGGGGGGGGAGGAATCAGTCAACCATCGTCACATCATCCTGCTTCCACATGGCCCCGCATTCTCTAGTGCAGTGTGGTCGCCGTCTTCGATCTCCTTGATGCCCTCTTTGAAGGATGAGGTGTTGTGCATGCTGGGGTGCAGAGAAGCACAAGCGAGAGTGGTCGCCATATAGCCTTGGATGGGGATGAATTGTGTGCTCGGGGGAGGGGGATGATACGTCTCCAATGTATCTATAATTTTTGATTGCTCCATGCTATATTATCTACTGTTTTGGACATTATTGGGCTTTATTATCCACTTTTATATTATTTTTGGGACTAACCTATTAACCGAAGGCCCAACCCAGAATTGCTGTTTTTTTTTCCTGTTTTAGGGTTTCGAAGAAAAGGAATATCAAACGGAGTCCAAATGGAATGTAACCTTCAGAAACATGATTTTCTCATCAGATAAGATCCAAGAGACTTGGACCCTCCGTCAAGAAAGCCACGAGGAGGCCACGAGGGTGGAGGGTGCCCCCCTAGGGAGCGCCCCCTGCCTCATGGGCCCCTCGAAGATCCACCGACGTACTTCTTCCTCCTATATATACCCACGTACCCCCAAACGATTAAATACGGAGCCAAAAACCTAATTCCACCGCCGCAACTTTCTGTATCCACGAGATACCATCTTGGGGCCTGTTCCGGAGCTCCGCCGGAGGGGGCATCGATCGAGGGATTCTACGTCATCATCCAAGCCCCTCCGATGAAGTGTGAGTAGTTTAGTTCAGACCTACGGGTCCATAGTTAGTAGCTAGATGGCTTCTTCTCTCTTTTTGGATTTCAATACAATGTTCTCCCCCTCTCTCATGGAGATCTATTTGATGTAATCTTCTTTTTGCGGTGTGTTTGTTGAGACCGATGAATTATGGGTTTATGATCTAGTCTATCTATGAATAATATTTGAATCTTCTCTGAATTCTTTTATGTATGATTGGTTATCTTTGCAAGTCCCTTCAAATTATCAGTTTGGTTTGGCCTACTAGATTGGTTGTTCTTGCCATGGGAGAAGTGCTTAGCTTTGGGTTCGATCTTGCGGTGTCCTTTCCCAGTGACAGAAGGGGCAGCAAGGCACGTATTGTATCGTTGCCATCGAGGATAACAAGATGGTTTTTTATCATATTGCATGAAACTATCCCTCTACATCATGTCATCTTGCTTAAGGCATTTCTCTGTTTTTAACTTAATACTCTAGAAGCATGCTGGATAGCGGTCGATGAGTGGAGTAATAGTAGTAGATGCAGGCAGGAGTCGGTCTACTTGTCTCAGACGTGATGCCTATATACATGATCATACCTAGATATTCTCATAACTATGCTCAATTCTATCAATTGCTCAACAGCAATTTGTTCACCCACCGTAGAATACTTATGCTCTTGAGAGAAGCCAATAGTGAAACCTATGGCCCCCGGGTCTCTTTCTCATCATATCAATCTCCATCACTTTATTATTGCTTTGCTTTTTTACTTTGCCTTTTACTTTTCACTATGCATCTCTATACCAAAAATATTATTTATCATCTCTTTCAGATCTCACTTTCGTAAGTGACCATGAAGGGGCTGACAACACCTAAGCGCGTTGGTTGCGTTGAGATATTGTTTTTGTGTAGGTACAAGGGACTCGCGCGTAGCCTCCTACTGGATTGATACCTTGGTTCTCAAAAACTGAGGGAAAGACTTACGCTACTTTGCTGCATCATCCTCTCCTCTTCGGGTAAATCCAACGCAGTGCTCAAGAGGTAGCAAGAAGAATTTCCGACGCCATTGCCGGGGAGTCTGCGCAAAAGTCAACATACCAAGTACCCATCACAATCCCTATCTCCCGTATTACATTATTTGCCATTTGCCTCTCGTTTTCCTCTCCCCCACTTCACCCTTGCCGTTTTATTCGCCCTCTCTCTCTATCCTCCCTCTCTTTCTCTATTTGCCTCTTTTTGCCCGTTTGCTTGCTTGTGTGTTAATTTGTTTGCTTGTCGTTATGGCTAGTCCTTTACCTTCTGCCTCTATGTCTGAAATTAGGGAAACTATTGCCGATAATAATTCTGATGCTCCTACTAAAGAATCCACTATCTCACATATAAAAAGATTCCGTGTTGGTAGTGGTAATATTATTGGAAAAGGAGTTATTCAAGATTTCTTTACTTGTGCCGGTGCTTTACCTTCTATGGGTAGTTCTATTCTTCATAGAACTAGTAGTCTTGCGGACGCTATTGCCATGCTTGTAGTTGAGCTTGAAAGACAATTCATGCACATGCATCCTTCTATACAAAGGATTTTCCTAGAATTTTCTAATATTGAGCATTCTTTTGTTAAGCGTGCCATTACTATCTTTTTGGCTCATGAGTTTCGATTCATAATAAAAGAGGCCAAAGAAATCTTTGCGCATTATAGGGTGGATGCTTGCCGTCCTCCCATAGAGACTATCCTCTTTGATCAAGAAGAAATAATGCGTTTTCAATCTCTAGACTATGTTGCTTTCAATGAAAATCTTAGAAAAAGGGTTCCTACCAATGTTTTAGTTGATAGAATTTCTGAACTTAATGATGATTTAGCTATTCGAGATAATGAATTGGGATATTCTCTTGAATATAGGCTCACAAAGTTGGTTGTGCAATACGAAGGACCAAAGGAGGAACCTATACCTCCCAAGGTTGATCTTGGAGACTTTTGTCCCGTTAAATTTATCCCTTTTGATTACTTTTGCTTGCCTCAAAGAAAACTTTCTGCGGAACATAGAGAATATGAAATGATTTTTAATAATCTATCTTACTATTATGGCAATACCTAGATCTATTCTTGCTTGTTATGCCTAGCTAGGGGCGTTAAACGATAGCCTTGTTGGGAGGAAACCCAATTTTATTTTTATTCCTTGCTTTTTGCTCCTGTTTAGTAATAAATAATTTATTTAGCCTCTGTTTTGGTTGTCCTTTTTGTGTTTAATTAGTGTTTGTGCCAAGTAGAACCGTTGGGAAGACTTGGGGAAAGTCTTGTTGAACTTGCTGTAAACAACAGAAACTTTAGCGCTCACGAGAACTGCTGCCATTTTTATTTGGAGAGTGCTATTTAGTTAATTCTTTTTGCAGATGATTAATAGATAAATTCCTCACGTCCAGCAATTTACTTTAGAACTTTTGGGGTTCCAGATCTTCCGCTAGCTACAGATTACTACAGACTGTTCTGTTTTTGACAGATTCTGTTTTTCGTGTGTTGTTTTCTTATTTTGATGAATCTATGGCTAGTAAAATAGTTTATAAACCATAGAGAAGTTGGAATACAGTAGGTATAGCACCATTATAAATAAAGAATGAGGTTCATTACAGTACCTTGAAGTGGTCTTTTGTTTTCTTTCGCTAACGGAGCTCACGAGATTTTCTACTCTAAGTTTTGTGTTGTGAAGTTTTCAAGTTTTGGGTAAAGATTAGATGGATTATGGAACAAGGAGTGGCAAGAGCCTAAGCTTGGGGATGCCCATGGAACCCCCAAGATAATATAAGGACACCTAAAATCCAAAGCTTGGGGATGCCCCGGAAGGCATCCCCTCTTTCGTCTACTTCTATCGGTAACTTTACTTGGAGCTATATTTTTATTCACCACATGATATGTGTTTTGCTTGGAGCGTCTTTTATGATTTGAGTCTTTGCTTGTTAGTATACCACAATCATCCTTGCTGTAGACACCTTTTGAGAGAGCCATACATAATTTGGAATTTGATAGAATACTCTATGTGCTTCACTTATATCTTTTGAGTTATATAATTTTGCTCTAGTGCTTCGCTTAAATCTTTTAGAGCACGGTGGTGGATTTGTTTTATAGAAACTATTAATCTCTCATGCTTCACTTAGATTATTTTGAGAGTCTTAATAGCATGGTAATTTGCTTAAAATCCTAATATGCTTGGTATGCAAGACTAATAATAAAACTTTCTTATGAGTGTGTTGAATACTAAGAAAAGTTTGATGCTTGATGATTGTTTTGAGATATGGAGGTAATAATATCAAAGTCATGCTAGTTGAGTAGTTGTGAAATTGAGAAATACTTGTGTTGAAGTTTGCAAGTCCCGTAGCATGCACGTATGGTAAACGTTATGCAACAAATTTGAAACATGAGGTGTTATTTGATTGTCCTCCTTATGAGTGGCGGTCGGGGAGGAGCGATGGTCTTTTCCTACCAATCTATCCCACTAGGAGCATGCGCGTAGTGCTGAGGTTTTTGATGACTTGAAGATTTTTGCAATAAGTATGTGAGTTCTTTATGACTAATGTTGAGTCCATGGATTATACACACTCTCACCCTTCCATCCTTGCTAGCCTCTTCGGTACCATGCATTGCCCTTTCTCAAATTGAGAGTTGGCGCAAACTTCGCCGGTGCATCCAAACCCCGTGATATGATACGCTCTTTCACACATAAACCTCCTTATATCTTCCTCAAAACAGCCACCATACCTACCTATTATGGCATTTCCATAGCCATTCCGAGATATATTTCCATGCAACTTTCCACCATTCCGTTCATCATGACACATTCATCATTGTCATATTGCTTAGCATGTTCATGTAGTTGACATAGTATTTGTGGCAAAGCCACCGTTCATAATTCTTTCATACATGTCACTCTTGGTTCATTGCATATCCCGGTACACCGCCGGAGGCATTCATATAGGGTCATCTTTGTTCTAGTATCGAGTTGTAATCATTGAGTTGTAAATAAATAGAAGTGTGATGATCATCATTATTAGAGCATTGTCCCAAGTCAGGAATAAAAAAAAGAGAAAGGCCATAAAAAAGGAGAAGGCCCCAAAAAAAGAAAGGCCATAAAAAAAGAGAAGGCCCAAAAAATGAGAGAAAAAGAGAGAAGGGACAATGCTACTATCCTTTTACCACACTTGTGATTCAAAGTAGCACCATGATCTTCATAGTAGAGAGTCTCTCATGTTATCACTTTCATATACTAGTGGGAATTTTTCATTATAGAACTTGGCTTGTATATTCCAACAATGGGCCTCCTCAAGTGCCCTAGGTGTTCGTGAGCAAGCAAGTTGGATGCACACCCACTAGTTTCTTTTGTTGAGATTTCATACATTTATAGCTCTAGTGCATCCGTTGCATGGCAATCCCTACTCCTTGCATTAACATCAATCGATGGGCATCTCCATAGCCCATTGATTAGCCTCGTTGATGTGAGACTTTCTCCTTTTTTGTCTTCTCCACATAACCCCCTCATTATATTCTATTCCACCCATAGTGCTATGTCCATGGCTCGCGCTCATATATTGCGTGAAAGTTTATAGGTTTGATATTACTAAAGTATGAAACAATTGCTTGGCTTGTCATCGGGGTTGTGCATGATGAGAGCATTCTTGTGTGACAAAAATGAAACATGACTAAACTATATGATTTTGTAGGGATGAACTTTCTTTGGCCATGTTATTTTGAGAAGACATAATTGCTTTGTTAGTATGCTTGAAGTATTATCATTTTTATGTCAATATGAACTTTTGTCTTGAATCTTTCGGATCTGAATATTCATACCACAATTAATAAGAATTACATTAAAATTATGCCAAGTAGCACTCCGCATCAAAAATTCTGTTTGTATCATTTACCTACTCGAGGACGAGCAGGAATTAAGCTTGGGAATGCTTGATACGTATGATACCTATCTATAATTTTTGATTGCTCCATGCTATATTATCTACTGTTTTGGACATTATTGCGCTTTATTATCCACTTTTATATTATTTTTGGGACTAACCTATTAACTGGAGGCCCAGCCCAGAATTGCTGTTTTTTTGCCTGTTTTAGGGTTTCGAAGAAAAGGAATATCAAACGGAGTCCAAACGGAATGAAACCTTCGGAAACGTGATTTTCTCATCAGATAAGATCCAGGAGACTTGGACCCTCCGTCAAGAAAGCCACGGGGCGGCCATGAGGGTGGAGGGCGCCCCCCCAGGGAGCGTCCCCTTCCTCATGGGCCCCTCGAAGCTCCACCGACATACTTCTTCCTCCTATATATACCCACTATCGGTGTCAAAACCGGCGGATCTCGGGTAGGGGGTCCTGAACTGTGCGTCTAGGCGGATGGTAACAGGAGGCAGGGGACACGATGTTTTACCCAGGTTCGGGCCCTCTTGATGGAGGTAAAACCCTATGTCCTGCTCGATTTATTCTTGATGATATGGGTATTACAAGAGTTGATCTACCACGAGATTGGAGAGGCTAAACCCTAGAAGCTAGCCTATGGTATGATTGTATGTTGTCCTACGGACTGAAACCCTCCGGTTTATATAGACACTGGAGGGGGTAGGGTTACACAAGGTCGGTTACAAAGGAGGAGATATACATATCAGTATTGCCTAGCTTGCCTTCCACGCCAAGTAGAGTCCCATCCGAACACGAGACGAAGTCTTCAATCTTGTATCTTCATAGTCTAACAGTCCGGCCAAAAGATATAATCCGGCTGTCCGGATACCCCCTAATCCAGGACTCCCTCAGTAGCCCCTAAACCAGGCTTCAATGACGATGAGTCCATTGCGCAATATTGTCTTCAGCACTGCAAGGCGGGTTCCTCCTCCGAACACATCACAGAAGAGTTTGAATACTAGGATAGTGTCCGACCCTGCAAAATAAATTCCACATACCCCCGTAGAGAGAATAATATTTCCGCAAATCTTAATCTGCTAACACGCTTTGGCAACATGACATCAGGCCATGGCTCGGTGATTATCCGAACCGTTTTTCTTCAACCAGCTCCACACATAACGCGAGGCGGTTTCTTGACGTGTCTTGTCAAAGCAGAGATCGTGTTCCCCTAATTACGGGATTCTCATGAATACGGTCGTGGGTAACCCAACCGCGCCTAGGACTCCTAGATTTTAGGCAAGTCCCAAACGGCCACTAGGAGGACGCTTGATATTCACCCTCTTTATAAAGGGACAAGGCTTTTACTTTTTTCCCTCACGTGCTCAACCGAATCCTTCCCCCGCCTCGAGTTCTAACACCCAAAGCCCAGGTCAGGTGCTTCAGACCTTCAATCATGTCCGGATCTAGCCTTCAAAGCCGGTGGATGCCCTCCTCCGTTACGGCAGAGGATATCAAGAAGTTGAGGGAGGCCAGATACCTGACCGCCGAGATTTCGCATCGGCTGCCTGCCCGAGGGCAGGTCGTCCCTACTCCCGAACCCAACGAGAACGTCGTGTTCATCTCCCAGTTCCTCCGAGGTCTAGGCCTCACTCTAGATTCCTTCGTTAGGGGTTTGATGTTCTATTAGGGGCTAGATTTCCACGATCTATCCCCGGACTCCTTTCTCCACATCTCGGCATTTATTGTCGTATGTGAGGCCTTCCTCCGCATTACCCCTCACTTCGGCCTGTGGCTCAAGACCTTTGACGTGAAGCCGAAGATGGTCGAGGGGCAGCATGTAGCGTGCAGAGGCGCATTGATAAGCAAGATCGCTGGAGCTCCGTTGCCAAAGGGTTCCTTTCCAGAGGTGTCCGGATTATGGCAACGGGAGTGGTTTTACATCACAGCTCCCAGAAGTGCCAAGTGGGTGGCTGCCCCTGCTTTCCGCTCGGGCCCTCCACCACAACTGATGTCATGGATTAGCAGAGGGCTGAGCTGGGGTCCAGCCAAGGATGTGCCTATACTGCAGAGCTGCATTCAAGATCTCTTCAAAGGAGATTTCAGTCTGGTTACAGTGGTGCAAGTCATGATGGTTCGTCGAGTCCAGCCTTGCAAATGTCGGCCCCTCCGGATGTGGGAGTTCAACCCAGAAGGACCGCGCACTATTCAGAATTTCCTCGGCCTGACGAACGAGGAGATGTATAAATCATTCTTCGGACCCCAAATAGAGTGTCCGGATACTACCGAGGACGTGGGCCTGAGCAGCAACTGCACTGCCGACCAAGTAAGTAATCCTCTAGCCGAACACATCGTCTTTCATTTATCATGACGTCATTCTGAGAAATCGCTCTTTGACCAGGACTGGCTAACAAAGGCGAAGATGATTCGGTGTTCGGCCCCCCTTCCCGAGGGTTTGGACAATCCGGTACTGGAAAAGATGCTCGAGCTAGAACCTTGCCTGGAGCCCTCAAAGGAAGATAAAGGGGGGAATAATGAGGGCGAAAGCGAGCCCCCACCGCTACCAATTCCAACCGAGGGAATGAGCGCCTCTGCGAGGGAGGATAACAAAGGGGAAGAATCCAACATTCTATTGCCCCGGGGAAGGAAGAGGACCGCCTTTGAAGATCCGAAAGCCAAGGCTTCCAAACAGGAGAAGAAATCTCCACCAGAGGGTCCGGCCCCGGAGGGTGTTCTTGCCACACAAAGTCCATGCAGAGATCAGCCCTCTAACGAGCTGTAAGTTATTGAAAAATACTTGATAGTAAAGATATTCTACCTTTCTTCCAAGGAAAATAACCGAAGCATTTATCTCGCAGTTCGGATCTTAGCCCTTCTCAACAAAGCTCCTCTTCGGGGGATCTTCTTCCAGAGATGATGGAGAGCGAAACGCCTCCCCCGGACTCCTCCGCTCAAGAAGCGGGCGACCTTGAAGTGTCGTCTCGGAGGGCCTCCCCGGATCCGGTGAGGCCAAAAGATAATCCTATGGTCACCTGAAGTCCCCAGTATCCGGCTCTTGAAGAGAGCAAACAGAAGAGTCCGGCACCGTCTGGTATGTGGTCGGATGTACTGAGTGAGCTGTTGGAGCGAGCGGCCATCTGAGAAGAACACCGTATGTTGATGGGTACGGTGATGGAAAGAATTTTGTCCACCGAAAGCGGGTTGCATGAAGCCTTTATGAGTCTACTGACGGGCTTTGAGGTACGTGAAAAGATATACTTTTTGACAGTACCGCACATTTTTAGGTGTGCCCTGTGTAGATAGTAGCCCCTGAGACTCTGGTTGTCGTCGAGAACGGCGGTGAACAGAGGATCGTAGTCCCAGGTAATAACCAAACTGCCTTCATGTGCAGGTGGTTGAAGCTCCGGTGGCTAGCCGGACTAAGGAGTTTGCCGAACTAAAGCGGCAACTGGATGCAGCAGATGCCGACATCGAGCTTGTTAACAAGAGGCTTGACGAGGCACAGGGTAAGTGATGTTTTCTGGTGAATGTCACATAGGAAGAGCAGCGTAACGCCAATATCTTTAATATGTTGTGACTGCAGATGGAGCTGCCACCGTGGAGACCCTTCGGGCGGAACTTGCCCGAGCCAAGGAACAATCAAGAATTAGTAATGCGGCCGCTTTAAAGGAGGCCGAAGAGTTAAGAGCCGAAAAGGCTGCACATTGCGAGAGCAAAGACAAAATGGCCAAGATGGCTGTAAAGTTAAAAGACACTGCCAACCGTTGCCAGTTCCTTGAAGAAGAGAACTAAGTGAAGGCGACGGACCTTGAAAAGGCCACGATGGCGGCCAAAGACACCCGCTCTGCCATGAGGGCAAAGAAGGAAGAGCTGCGTGAAGGTGGTGATATTGTGGCTGGGAAGCCCTTTTTGCCGTGGAGGAAGTTCGGAGATCCGCGGTATGCCCCTCTGGATCGGCTATGGAGTTCGGCAGACGCATATCTGGATTTGACGGCGAGTGTCGTCGATGCGGCCGAATACTTCCGAGATCAAACAGATCGTGAAGTGGACAAGCTATTCTGGTCGCAGTTTAACGTTCCAGAGCGTCCGCTTCCACTAACTGATCAGCTTGCCGAATGGGCCGAACTCAATAGATTGCCCGGACTTGCCATGAGGTCCGTCATAGATCATCTGTGGCCGGAAAAGCCGAAGCCGAACAACTATGTCAGCTTAGTGCAGCAGTTCCTTGGTGCGGTGCTGCGCATCAATGCGATGAAGAGGTCGGCGTGCATAGAAGGCTCGCGGATGGCCCTTGCCCGTGTCAAAGCATACTGGGCAGAGATGGATGCTACCACTGTTGTGGCGCAGGGTTCGGCCATAGGCCGAGTGGCTGCCGAGCACTATTTTGAAGAAGTTCTTGAGGGTGCTCGTTTGATAGAGGCCCAGTGCTCGAAGAATATTATGTTTGAGTGACATGTATTCCTATTGTAAAAACAATGTTTATGAAATTTATTAAGGTTGTATTTATACTTTTGCCTGAAAGTAATATGATGCTTCCTGTGCGGCCTTATGTATATATGTATATAACCTGAAAGATTGCAGTCGTCGGCTTCAACCCCCACGCATATAATGCGGAGGTGTTCACAGAAGACGCGTGTTCACACTTAATCCAACATCTTGGTCCTATTAAGGAGGTTATAGCGCAGCGAACAAGGCAATCGGACTATAATGCTTTAACACTTTCACTTAGCCATAGGAGTTTGACGGTGGGTCTACTATATAGCCCCTGGTGGCTCCGCACTGTCCCGAATTCAGGGTGCGTACATGCCTGGCCGGGAAACAGCCCTTCGTTAAGGCGGAGGAATTCTAACATTCCGATAGGTCATCGAGTGGTTGACCAGTCTCACGCTATATCATGACAGTCAGTTTTCGGCTTTCTCTACTGAGGTGCTCGTCCGGATGAACCGGGGCACAATCGCAGTAGTTCTCCTGGTGCCGCCTTAGCCGATAGAGCGGAACGTAAGGCAGCAAAACACAGGAGCCGGGCAAACCCAACATTTGACCAAAGACATGATTCGGAGCTGATGCATATAAGGCCAAACTCGCAACGCCAAACACTCCCTAAGGTATTTGGTCTTTATGGTATAAACCGGGCCTAAACAGTGCCCTTTGTAAGAAGCCCCTGGCGTCCAGGTACGTGCATTATTCTGACGTGGCCACATGCCAAGACGTCAGCATCCTTCTCAATAGTACTGAGAATCCGAGGGATGTGTATCAACAAGAGACAGTAAGAAAGGTTTACACAGGGTCTTAATCTAAAAAGAATCCTTGGAACGGGTCCCTGCTGCACGTCTGCGCCCGTGTCTCTGTTGTGCCGTATCCTGGACGGGTGTAGCACCATGGTCATTTGTAAAAGAGAGGAACTTAGGTGAAAAGTTGTCGTGCAAAAAGGTAGGTTATATTAAAGAAACCATGTAAAATTCAAGATGAGCGAAAATTGCCACTTGTTTACGCGCATGGAGCCCCTTGTATTGTGATAGGAGTGTGGCCATCAAACCTGTATTAATTACATATAGCTGCGCCGTGTCCGTGGTCTTAACGACCTGTCAAATGCTTTAGTTGGTGAGGCCATTTAGTGTGTGGCTGCCAAGGCAGCCGCATTTTCTTCGGCGCGCAGGGATCGCTCAATATTTCCTTTTACTGTAATGATGCCACGTGGACCGGGCATCTTAAGCTTGAGGGAAGCGTAATGCGGTATTGCGTTGAAGCGGGCGAAAGCTTCGCGTCCAAGTAGTGCTTGATAGCCACTTTGGAACGGAGCAATGTGGAAGGTTAAATTTTCGCTACGGAAGTTGTCGGGGAAGCCGAATACAACCTCTAGTAGAAGGGAGCCCGTGCAATGAGCCCCTGGGCCTGGCGTTACTCCTCTAAAGGTAGTATTGCTGCGGCAAATTTTTGTTGGGTCTATCCCCATTTTGCGGATTGTGTCCTGGTATATCAGGTTTAAGCTGCTGCCGCTGTCCGTCAGGACTCGTGTGAAGTGGTATCCTTCAATTATTGGATCTAATACCAAGGCAGTCCATCCTGCGCTCCGGATACTTGCTGAGTAATCCTGATGGTCGAAGGTGATTGGTTGAGACGGCCAGTGGCAGAACTCCGCGGTGATAGGCCCTTGGGCATATTTATCTGGGAGTGCCGCTTTGTTTCTCCCCTTTATCACGTGTAACACGTTTACTGTTTTGACTTCTGGTGGAAATTTCTTCTGTTCCCCAGTGCTTTGCTTGCGAGGCTCATCCTCATCTTCGCTTGGTGTATCCTGCCCCTTATGTTCGGCGTTGAGCTTGCCGGACTACTTGAAGACCCAACATTCTCTGTGGGTATGATATGCAGGTTTATCGGGGGTGCTATGGATCTGACATATTTGGTCCAGAATTTTGTTTAGGCTGGACAGTTCATCTCTGGCGCCTTTAGAGGGCGGCTTTTGCTGACCTGGCCGAGAGCTTCTGAATCCGGCGTTTACCGCCATGCTCTTCGGGCTGTCTTCTTTATTCCGGTGCTTATTATTTTTGCTCCGTCCTGATTTCCCGTTTCCATCTCTAACTTCGGATGTACTTGGGTCGCTGGTGCTGCATCGGGCTAGCCATCTATCCTCGCCCGTGCAAAAGCGGGTCATGAGGCTTATTAATGCTGCCATTGTTCTCGGCTTTTCTTGGCCGAGGTGTCTGGCAAGCCATTCGTCTCGGACGCTGTGTTTAAAAGCTGCCAAGGCTTCGGCGTCTGGACAGTCGACTATTTGGTTCTTTTTAGTAAGAAACCTGTTCCAAAGCTTTCGGGCTGACTCTCCGGGCTGTTGAGTTATATGACTTAAATCGTCCGCATCCGGAGGTCGGACATAAGTCCCTTGAAAATTTGCCCGAAAAGCGTCTTCGGGCTCTTCCCAGCTTCCAATGGAGCTTTCAAGGAGGCTTTTAAGCTAGTGCCGAGCTGGCCCTTTGAGTTTGAGGGGTAAATACATAATGGCGTGGAGATCATCTCCTCGAGCCATATGGATATGGAGGATATAGTCCTCAATCCAGACCCCAGGGTCTGTTGTTCCGTCGTATGCCTCTATGTTTATGGGTTTGAATCCCTCTGGAAATTCATGGTCCAGCACCTCGTTGGTGAAACATAGGGGGTGTGCGGCACCCCTGTATCTGGGTGTACCGTGTTGTTCGGATGTTTGTTGTGTTGCATCATATGCTGGAGCGCGCTTGCGTGGTCCATAGGGGGTGTGCGCCGTCCTTTGGATGTGAGCCCTCGCGTGGATCGCGTATTGCCTTATGTGCGGCATTGTTTGCCGCTCTATGTTGGCCGTGAGGTCGTCTATCCGGCCAGATGGCCGTTTTAATTTTTGGTTGCGGGGGATCTAAGGCCTCCTCATCGAATTCAGGTAGCTACTTCCGCTTTGGGTAGCTCTTGGTGGGGCGATTACCGCCGTACTTCACTGCTGTGTTGAGTACTTTACTCCATCTGATTCTGAGTGTGTCTTGCGCAGCCTTGAGCCTTTGCTTCTGCTTTTTTAGACTCCTCGCGGTGGCAACAAGCCTTTGACGGGGATTCTGTTGCTCCGGGTGTCTGTCCGGTTTGATATCGTTCGGACTATTATGTTTGACAGAGTCGGGTTGTTCGGTTTGATTCTCCATGTTGCCATGGTCCGGCGATGGTTCACCCTGCTCTAATGCTGGGTCTATATGATCGTTGTTTCTGCCAAGGCGGGATTTGGAGCGGCACTTACGCCGCCACTTTGACTGCTTCTCGAGGGGATAACCCTTCGTTGCATCCATCAGTTCCTCGTCGTCGTTTTCTTTTGGTGTGTCCACCATCTATACGTCATGTGATGAAGTGGGCGTCATGTGCCCTGTGGGCAGTGGTTCCTGTTCGTCTCCTGCATCGTCGTCCATACCGTCGATGTCTTCGGAGTCGAAGTCGAGCATGTCGGTTAAGTCATCGACAGTGGCTACTAAGTGGGTGGTTGGTGGGCGGCGAATTTCTTCGTCATCCGCATCCCGATCCCGCCGGACATAGTTCGGCCAGGACTCTCCTGACAAGGAGAGAGACTTTAATGAATTTAGTATGTCACCGAAGGGCGAGTGCTGAAAGATATCTACGAAGGTGAACTCCATGATTGGCGCCCAGTCGGATTTGATAGGCACGGGCGCAGGCGGTTCAGAGTCTGTGGCCGGGGAAGGATCCGGCAGTTTGGCAACACGGATCTCGTGAAGGGTAAGGTCCATATTCGGCTCGATCGCCGCTGAGGATATGGCCTCCGTGAGGGGGTCTATCCACCCGTCCATGGATGGCGCGACTGGCTACGAATTGAGGCTCGGAGCGGCTGCCGGTGCGATCTCCTGAATACGGTCCGATGGTAGAGCTAAATTGTACTTATCATGACCGCGTGACGCACAAGGCAGAGGCTCGAATCCATCGAAGATCAAGTTGTTGGAAATATGCCCTAGAGGCAATAATAAATTAGTTATTATCATATTTCATTGTTCATGATAATCATTTATTATCCATGCTAGAATTGTATTGATAGGAAACTCAGATACATGTGTGGATACATAGACAACACCATGTCCCTAGTAAGCCTCTAGTTGACTAGCTCGTTGATCAATAGATGGTTATGTTATCCTAACCATGGACATTGGATGTCGTTGATAACGGGATCAAATCATTAGGAGAATGATGTGATGGACAAGACCCAATCCTAAGCCTAGCAAGAGATCGTGTAGTTCGTATGCTAAAGCTTTTCTAATGTCAAGTGTCATTTCCTTAAACCATGAGATTGTGCAACTCTCGGATACTGTAGGAGTGCTTTGGGTGTGCCAAATGTCACAACGTAACTAGGTGGCTATAAAGGTGCACTACAGGTATCTCTGAAAGTGTCTGTTGGGTTGGCACGAATCGAGACTGGGATTTGTCACTCCGTGTAACGGAGAGGTATCTCTGGGCCCACTCGGTAGGACATCATCATAATGTGCACAATGTGACCAAGGAGTTGATCACGAGATGATGTGTTATAGAATTAGTAAAGAGACTTGCCGGTAATGAGATTGAACAAGGTATCGGGATACCGACGATCGAATCTCGGGCAAGTATCGTATCGATAGACAAAGGGAATTGTATACGGGATTGATTGAGTCCTTGACATCGTGGTTCATCTGATGAGATCATCATGGAGCATGTGCGAACCAACATGGGTATCCAGATCCCGCTGTTGGTTATTGACCGGAGAGTTGTCTCGGCCATGTCTGCATGACTCCCGAGCCCGTAGGGTCTACACACTTAAGGTTCGATGACGCTAGGGTTATAGGGAAAGTATGTACGCGGTCACCGAATGTTGTTCGGAGTCCCAAATGAGATCTCGGACGTCACGAGGAGTTCCGGAATGGTCCGGAGGTAAAGATTTATATATGGGAAGTCCCGTTTTGGTCACCGGAAAAGTTTCGGGTGCTATCGGTAACGTACCGGGACCACCGGGAGGGTCCCGGGGGTCCACCAGGTGGGGCCACCAGCCCTAGAAGGCTGCGTGGTCTAAGTGTGGGAGGGGACCAGCCCCAGGTGGGCTGGTGCGCCCCCCACCAAGGTCCAAGGCGCAAGGGAGAGTGGGAAGGGGAAAACCCTAGGTCCAGATGGGCCTTAAAGCCCACCCTAGGTGCGCCCCCCTCTCTCCCCCCTTGGCCGCCACCCTAGATGGGTTTTGGGGCTGCCGCCACCCCTAGGGAGGGAACCCTAGATGGGGGCGCAGATCCTCCCCTTCCCCTATATATACTTGAGGTATTGGGGGCTGCAAGACACACGAGATCATCTCCCTCTTGGCGTAGCCCTACCTCTCTCCCTCCTCATCTCTCGTAGTGCTTGGCGAAGCCCTGCTGGAGTTCCGTGCTCCTCCACCACCACCACGCCGTCGTGCTTCTACTGGACGGAGTCTTCCCAACCTCTCCTTCTCCCCTTGCTGGATCAAGGCGTGGGAGACGTCACCGGGCTGCACGTGTGTTGAACGTGGAGGCGCCGTGGTTTGGCGCTTAGATCAGAATCAACCGCGATCTGAATCGCTGCGAGTATGACTCCTTCATCCGCGTTCTTGCAACGCTTCTTCTTAGCGATCTACAAGGGTATGTAGATGCACTCTCCTTCTGCTCGTTGCTAGATTACTCCATATATTGATCTTGGTGATGCGTAGAAAATTTTAAATTTCTGCTACGATCCCCAACAGTGGCATCATGAGCCAGGTTTATGCGTAGTTTCTATGCACAAGTAGAATTCAAGTTGTTGTGGGCGTCGATTTTGTCAATTTACTTGTCGTTACTAGTATTATCTTGATTCGGCGGCATCATGGGATGAAGCGGCCCGAACCGACCTTACACGTACTCTTACGTGAGACAAGTTCCACCGACTGACATGCACTAGTTGCATAAGATAGCAGGTGTCTGTCTCTCCCACTTTAGTCGGATCGGATTCGATGAAAAGGGTCCTTATGAAGGGTAAATAGAAATTGGCATATCACGTTGTGGTTTTTGCGTAGGTAAGAAACGTTCTTGCTAGAAACCTATAGCAGCCACGTAAAAACTTGCAACAACAATTAGAGGACGTCTAACTTGTTTTTGCAGCATGTGCCGTGTGATGTGTTATGGCCAAAAGGATGTGATGAATGATATATGTGATGTATGAGATTGATCATGTTCTTGTAATAGGAATCATGACTTGCATGTCGATGAGTATGACAACCGGCAGGAGCCATAGGAGTTGTCTTAATTTATTTATGACCTGCGTGTCAACATAAACGTCATGTAATTACATTACTTTATTGCTAAAGCGTTAGCCATAGTAGTAGAAGTAATAGATGACGAGACAACTTCAAGAAGACACAATGATGGAGATCATGGTGTCATGCCGGTGACAACGATGATGATGGAGCCCCAAAGATGGAGATCATAAGGAGCAAAATGATATTGGCCATATCATGTCACTATTTGATTGCATGTGATGTTTACCATGTTTTACATCTTATTTGCTTAGAACGACAGTAGCTTAAATAATATGATCCCTCGTAATAAGTTCAAGAAAGTGTTCCCCCTAACTGTGCACCATTGCGAAGGTTCGTTGTTTCGAAGCACCACGTGATGATCGGGTGTGATAGATTCTAACGTTCGAATACAACGGGTGTAAGCCAGATTTACACACGCAATACACTTAGGTTGACTTGACGAGCCTAGAATGTACAGACATGGCCTCGGAACACGGAAGACCGAAAGGTCGAGCATGAGTCGTATAGAAGATACGATCAACATGAAGATGTTCACCGATGTTGACTAGTCCGTCTCATGTGATGATCGGACACGGCCTAGTTGACTCGGATCATGTTTCACTTAGATGACTAGAGGGATGTCTATCTGAGTGGGAGTTCATTAAATAATTTGATTAGATGAACTTAATTATCATGAACATAGTCTAAATTGTCTTTGCAAATATGTTGTAGATAAATAGCTCACGTTGTAGCTCCCTGTTTCAATACGTTCCTAGAGAAAGACCAAGTTGAAAGATATTGTAAGCAATGATGCAGACTGGGTCCGTAGTCCGAGGAGTGTCCTCACTGCTACACAGAAGGCTTACGTCTTTGATGCACTGCTCGATGTGCAAACCCCTACAACGTCGTCTGTGGATGTTGTGAACACCTGACAGACACATCCTGATGACTACTTGATAGTTTAGTGCACCATACTTTACGGCTTAGAATCGGGATTCCAATGACGTTTTGAATGCCATAAGACATATGAGATGTTCCAAGAGTTGAAATTGGGATTTTAGGCTCATGCCCGTGTTGAGAGGTATGAGACCTCTGACAAGTTCTTTTGCCAACAAGATGGAGGAGAATAGCTCAACTAGTGAGCATGTGCTCAGAATGTCTGGGTGCTACAATCACTTAAATCAAGTGGGAGTTAAACTTCCAGATAAGATAGTGATTGATAGAGTTCTCTAGCCACTATCACTAAGCTACTAGATCTTCATGATGAACTATGACATGCAAGGGATGGAGTTGATCCTGGAGCTGTTCACGGTGCTTAAGACCGCAAAAGGTAGAAATCAAGAAGGAGCATCAAATGTTGATGGTTTAACAAGACCACTGGTTTCAAGAAGGGCAAGGGCTAGAAGGCAAACTTCATGGATGGCAAACCAGTTGCCGCTCCAGTGAAGGAACCCAAGGTTGAACCCAAACCCAAGACTAAGTGCTTCTATTTTAAGGGGAACGGTCACTGGTAGCGGAATTACCCCAAATGCATGGTAGATAAGAAGGCTGGCAACTTCAACAAAGTATATACGTGTTATTAATGTGTACCTCACTAGTACTCCTGGTAGCACCTGGGTATTGGATACCGGTTCAGTTGCTATTATTGGTGACTTGAAGCAAAAGCTACGGACTAAACGGAGACTGGCTAAGGGCGAGGTGACGATGTGTGTTGGAAGTGTTTCCAAAGTAGATGAGATCACCATCGCACGCTCCATCTGCCTTCGGGATTAGTATTGAACCTAGATAAATGTTATCAGGTGTCTACGTTGAGCATGAATATGATTAGATCATGCTCATTGCAATACGGTTATTCATTTAAGTTAGAGAATAATGGTTATTCTGTTTACATGAATAATACCTTTCATGGTCATGCACCCTATGTGAATGGTTCAGTGAATCTCGGTCGTGGTAATACACATGTTCACGCCAAAAGATGTAGATAGTACCACTTTCTTGTGGCACTGCCGCTTAGGTCATGTTGGCGTAAGATGCATGAAGAAACTCTGTGTCGATGGATGTTTGGAGTCACTTGATTTTGAATCGCTTGACACATGCGAGCCATGCCTCATGGGCAGGATGAATAAGACCCCGTTTTCAGGTACAATGAAACGGGCAAGTGACTTGTTGGAAATCATACATGCTGATGCATGTGATCCAATGAGAATTGAAGCGTGCGGTGGATATCGCTATTTTCTCATCTTCACTGACAATTTGAGTAGATATAGGTATATTTACTTAATGAAGCACAAGTCTGAAACATTTGAAAAGTTCAAGCGGTTTTAGAGTGAAGTTAAGAACCATCATAACAAGAAGATCAAATTCCTATGATCTGATCGATGAGAATTTCTGAGTTATGAGTTTGGCAATCACTTAAGACATTGTGGAATTGTTTCACAGTTGAAGCCACCTGGAACACCATAGGGTAATGGTGTGTCCGGGCGTCGTAATCGAACCTTAGATATGGTGCGATCTATGATGTCTCTTACCGATCTACCATTTTCATTTTGAGGATATGCGTTAGAGACAGCTGCATTCACTTTAGATAGGACACCATCTAAGTCCGTTGAGATGACGTCGTATGAATATGGTTTGGCAAGAAACCCAAATTGTCGTTTCTTAATGTTTGGGGCTGCGATGCTTAAGGCTTCAGCCGGAGAAGCTCGAACCCAAAAGCGGACAAACACATCTTCATAGGATACCCAAAGGTGACAGTTGGGTATACCTTCTATCTCAGATCCGAGGGAAAATTGTTTGTCGCTAAGAACAGGTCCTTTCTCGAGAAGGAGTTTCTCTCGAAAGAATTGAGTGGGAGGAAGATAGAACTTGATGAGGTTGTTGAACCTTTACTTCAACCAGAGAGTGATGCAACACAGAAAGTTGTTTTCTGTGGCGCCTACGTCTGTTGAATAGGAAGTTAATGATAGTGATCATGAAGCTTCGAATCAAGTTGCTATTGAACCTCGTAGGTCGACAAGGATATGTACTACTCCTGAGTGGTACGGTAATCCTGTCTTAAATATCATGTTGTTAGACAACAATGAACCTATGAGCTATGGAGAAGCGATGGTGGGCCCATATTCCGACAAATGGTTAGAAGCCATGAAATCCGAGATAGGATCCATGTATCAGAACAAAGTATGGACTTTGGTGGACTTGTCCGATGATCGGCGAGCCATTGAGATAAATGGATCTTTAAGAAGAAGACGGGCGTGGACAGTAATGTTACCGTCTATGAAGCTCGACTTGTGGGAAAGAGTCTTTTCACAAGTTCAAGGAGTTGACTACGATGATAATTTCTCACCCGTAGCGATCCTTAAGTCCGTCGGAATCATGTTAGCATTAGCTGTATTTTTTGATTATGAAATCTGACAGATGGATGTCAAAACAAGTTTTCTTACTAGTTTTCGTAAGAAAAAGTTGTATATGATACAATAAAAGGTTTTGTCGATCCTAAGGATGCTAAAAGGTATGATGGCTCGAGCAATCCTTCTATGGACTAGAGCAAGCATCTCGGAGTCGGAATATATGCTTTGATGGAGTGATCAAAGCTTTTAGGTTTATACAATGTTTGCTAGAAACTTGTATTTACAAGAAAGTGAGTGGGAGCACTACAACATTTCTGATAAGTATATGTGGATGACATATTGTTGATTCAAAATAATGTAGAATTTCTGGAAAGCATAAACGGTTGTTTGAAGAGTGATTTTCAAAGGAAGACCTGGATAAAGCTTGCTTACATATTGGGCATCAAGATCTATAGAAATAGATCAAGACGCCTGATGATACTTTCTGTCGGCGTTCTGGGAACGGGGGTCCCCAGACTTGCCTGCCTGCGGCCTGCGGCGTGGCTCAAAGGGGGGCCCAGCACGACCCATCTTCTTCAACACAGACCCAAGACCCTCGCGAGGGGCCAAGCCTCGCAGGGCAGACGACACGGAGCTTCCTCAGGCATGGCCTCATCAGGCTGGCTCACGAGGAGGCGGAGAGATCAAGGCGGGGTACCTCACGAGGTTCCCATGACGCAAGCCATGACGACCAAGGGCGCCAGGCGGGTGCCAGCCCGCGCAGTGTCCTCCTTTCCTCTTTGGTGCAAAGGGGGCAAGCGCAGCCGCGGAGTACCGAGGTGTCAGGCAAAGGTTGCCATTTCGGTGCAACAAGACCAAGACCAGGAGGACTACAAGATGGAGGTCATCGTGGAGCCCAAGACGGCGTCACCACCAGAGCTTTGTGCAGGAGAAGACTACTTTTGTTAGGGTAGCGAGTACTAGTTGTGCCCCTTCAAATTAGCCCGCCATTGTTGGCTCCCTTCCCGCTCGATATTTGGGAAGAGGACCAGGGCCTCTATAAATAGGACCAGCCACCCACAGAAGAGAGGGGTCTTTGGGGGGAAGGATTAAGAAGAGGGGTTCGGAGGGGTTAAGAAGAGAGAGAGAGAGAGAGAGAGAGAGAGATAGAGAGAGAGAGAGAGAAGGGTGGCTGAACTCCTCCCAGCAGGTCATCGCCCCAGCCAAGAACAGACCCTCGCGAGGCTGTTCTTCCTTGTATCATTCATCATCATGAGCCCAAGAGGCAATCCACCACACCACACACTGGTGTAGGGTATTACACCACAACGGTGGCCCGAACCAGTATAAACCCTGTGTCTCTTGTGTTGTTCTTTCCATAGCTTAGATCTCAGCGAGGTGGAGGGGTGTAGGTAGGTAGGAAGCGAAATCTCCGCGTGCACCCTAGTGTTCGAACCTCAAGGGTCTGCCAGAACCCGAAATCCGACACTTTCAAAGAACGCACACCTTGACATGTTTTTGAAGGAGTTCAAAATAGATCAGTCAAAGAAGGGGTTCTTACCTAAGTTGTAAGGTGTGAAGTTGAGTAAGACTCAAAGATTGACCACGGCAGAAGAAAGAGGAAGGACGAAGGTCGTCCCCTATGCTTTTGTCATATGATCTATATGGTATGCCATGATGAGTACCGCACCTGATGTGTGCCTTGCCACATGTCAGGCAAGAGGGTACAAAGGTGATCTAGGAGTGGATCACCAGATAGCGGTCAAAATTATCCTTAGAGGAATAAGGAAATGTTTCTCGGTTATGGAGGTGATAAAGAGTTCGACATAAAGAGTTACGTCGATGCAAGCTTAAGACCTATCCGGATAGCTCTGAGTAGAGATACCGGATACGTATAATGGAGCAACAATTTGGAATAGCTCCAAGTGGAACGTGGTAGCAGCATCTACGATATGACATAAAGTTTTGCGAAATACATAGGGATCTGAATATTGCAGACCCGTTTACTACAACCTCTCTCACAAGCATAACATGATCAAACCTAGAACTCATTCAGTGTTAATCACATAGTGATGTGAACTAGATTATTGAGTCTAGTAAACTCTTTGGATGTTGGTCACATGGCGATCTGACCTGTGAGTGTTAATCACATGGCGATGTGAACTAGACTATTTACTCTAGTGCAAGTGGGAGACTGTTGGAAATATGCCCTAGAGGCAATAATAAATTAGTTATTATCATATTTCATTGTTCATGATAATCGTTTATTATCCATGCTAGAAATATGCCCTATTGACTCAGTACATGTGTGGATACATAGACAACACCATGTCCCTAGTAAGCCTCTAGTTGACTAGCTCGTTGATCAATAGATGGTTACGATTTCCTGACCATGGACATTGGATGTCCTTGATAACGAGATCACATCATTAGGAGAATGATGTGATGGACAAGACCCAATCCTAAGCCTAGCACAAGATCGTGTAGTTCGTATGCTAAAGCTTTTCTAATGTCAAGTGTCATTTCCTCAGACCATGAGATTGTGCAACTCCCGGATACCGTAGGAGTGCTTTGGGTGTGCCAAACGTCACAACATAACTGGGTGGCTATAAAGGTGCATTACGGGTATCTCCGAAAGTGTCTATTAGGTTGGCACGAATCGAGACTGGGATTTGTCACTCCGTGTAATGGAGAGGTATCTCTGGGCCCACTCGGTAGGACATCATCATAATGTGCACAATGTGACCAAGGAGTTGATCACGGGATGATGTGTTATGGAACGAGTAAAGATACTTGCCGGTAACGAGATTAAACAAGGTATCGGGATACCGACGATCGAATCTCGGGCAAGTATCGTACCGATAGACAAAGGGAATTGTATACAGGATTGATTGAATCCTTGACATCTTGGT
Source organism: Triticum urartu (assembly GCF_003073215.2). Taxonomy (NCBI): domain Eukaryota; kingdom Viridiplantae; phylum Streptophyta; class Magnoliopsida; order Poales; family Poaceae; genus Triticum; species Triticum urartu. Next base: position 390,268,049 of record NC_053024.1, read on the forward strand.
TCATCCGATGAGATCATCGTGGAGCATGTGGGAACCAACATGGGTATCCAGATCCCGCTGTTGGTTATTGACCGGATAGTTGTCTCGGCCATGTCTACATGACTCCCGAGCCCTTAGGGTCTACACACTTAAGGTTCAATGACGCTAGGGTTATAGGGAAAGTATGTATGCGGTTAACGAATGTTGTTCGGAGTCCCGGATGAGATCTCGGACGTCACGATGAGTTCCGGAATGGTCAGGAGGTAAAGATTTATATATGGGAAGTCCCGTTTTGGTCACCGGAAAAGTTTCGGGTGCTATCGGTAACGTACCGGGACCACCGGGAGGGTCCCGGGGGTCCACCAGGTGGGGCCACCAGCCCTAGAAGGCTGCGTGGGCCAAGTGTGGGAGGGGACCAGCCCCAGGTGGGCTGGTGCGCCCCCCCCCACCAAGGCCCAAGGCGCAAGGGAGAGTGGGAAGGGGCAAACCCTAGGTCCAGATGGGCCTTAAGGCCCACCCTAGGTGCGCCCCCCTCTCCCCCCCTTGGCCGCCACCCTAGATGGGTTTTGGGGCTACCGCCACCCCTAGGGAGGGAACCCTAGATGGGGGCGCAGCCCCTCCCCTTCCCCTATATATACTTGAGGTATTGGGGGCTGCAAGACACACGAGATCATCTCCCTCTTGGCGCAGCCCTACCTCTCTGCCTCCTCGTCTCTCGTAGTGCTTGGCGAAGCCCTGCTGGAGTTCAGCGCTCCTCCACCACCACCACGCCGTCGTGCTGCTGCTGGACGGAGTCTTCCCAACCTCTCCTTCTCCCCTTGCTGGATCATGGCGTGGGAGACGTCACCGGGCTGCACGTGTGTTGAACACGGAGGCACCGTGGTTCGACGCTTAGATCGGAATCAACCGTGATCTGAATCGCTGCGAGTACGACTCCTTCATCCGCGTTCTTGCAATGCTTCCGCTTAGCGATCAACAAGGGTTTGTAGATGAACTCTCCTTCCCCTCGTTGTTAGATTACTCCATAGATTGATCTTGGTGATGCATAGAATATTTTAAATTTCTGCTACAATCCCCAACACAAGTCTCTGCGGATATCGGCCGTGTAGTTTAAGCTTCCAAACCTAACCTGATGGCCAGGGGCGTAGCTTTCAATATGCCCCAGATGGCCAAGCGAATTGGCCCGCGGTGCAAAGCCGCCGAATAAAAAAATCTGTCCGGGGAGAAAAGTCTCGCCCTGGACTGCGTCGCTAATGATGATCGAAGGAGCCATCAAGCCTGATGGTGACGACACAGAGGAACTCTCAATGAAAGCACCAATGTCAGTGTCAAAACCGGCGGATCTTGGGTAGGGGGTCCCAAAATGTGCGTCTAGGCGGATGGTAACAGGAGGCAGGGGACACGATGTTTTACCCAGGTTCGGGCCCTCTTGATGGAGGTAAAACCCTACGTCCTGCTCGATTTATTCTTGATGATATGGGTATTACAAGAGTTGATCTGCCACGAGATCGGAGAGGCTAAACCCTAGAAGCTAGCCTATGGTATGATTGTATGTTGTCCTACGGACTAAAACCCTCCGGTCTATATAGACACCGGAGGGGGCTAGGGTTACACAAGGTCGGTTAGAAAGGAGGAGATATACATATCCGTATTGCCTAGCTTCCCTTCCATGCCAAGTAGAGTCCCATCCGGACACGAGACGATGTCTTCAATCTTGTATCTTCATAGTCTAACAGTCCGGCCAAAGTTTATAATTCGGCTGTCCGGATACCCCCTAATCCAGGACTCCCTCACCCACGTACCCCCAAACGATCAAATATGGAGCCAAAAACCTAATTCCACCATCACAACTTTCTGTATCCACGAGATCCCATCTTGGGGCCTGTTCTGGAGCTCCGCCGGAGGGGGCATCGATCACGGAGGGCTTCTACATCATCATCCAAGCCCCTCCGATGAAGTGTGAGTAGTTTACTTCAGACCTACGGGTCCATACTTAGTAGCTAGATGGCTTCTTCTCTCTTTTTGGATCTCAATACAATGTTCTCCCCCTCTCTCGTGGAGATCTATTCGATGTAATCTTCTTTTTGCGGTGTGTTCGTTGAGACCGATGAATTATGGGTTTGTGATCCAGTCTATCTATGAATAATATTTGAATCTTCTCTGAATTCTTTTATGTATGATTGGTAATCTTTGCAAGTCTCTTCGAATTATCAGTTTGGTTTGGCCTACTAGATTGGTTGTTCTTGCCATGGGATAAGTGCTTAGCTTTGGGTTCGATCTTGCGGTGTCCTTTCCAAGTGACAGAAGGGGCAGCAAGGCACGTATTGTATCGTTGCCATCGAGGATAACAAGATGGGTTTTTTTATCATATTGCATGAAACTATCCCTCTACATCATGTCATCTTGCTTAAGGCGTTACTCTGTTTTTAACTTAATACACTAGATGCATGCTGGATAGCGGTAGATGAGTGGAGTAATAGTAGTAGATGCAGGCAGGAGTCGGTGTACTTGTCTCGGACGTGATGCCTATATACATGATCGTACCTAGATATTCTCATAACTATGTTCAATTCTGTCAATTGGTCAACAGTAATTTGTTCACCCATCGTAGATTACTTATGCTCTTGAGAGAAGCCACTAGTGAAACCTATGCCCCCCGGGTCTCTTTCTCATCATATCAATCTCCATCACTTTATTATTGATTTGCTTTTTTACTTTGCCTTTTACTTTTCACTTTGCATCTCTATACCAAAAATACCAAAAATAGTATTTATCATCTCTTTCAGATCTCACTTTCGTAAGTGTCCATGAAGGGACTGACAACCCCTAAGCGCGTTGGTTGCATTGAGCTATTGTTTTTGTGTAGGTACAAGGGACTCGCGCGTAGCCTCCTACTGGATTGATACCTTGGTTCTCAAAAACTGAGGGAAATACTTACGCTACTTTGCTGCATCATCCTCTCCTCTTCTGGGAAATCCAATGCAGTGCTCAAGAGGTAGCAGGGGAGTGTGTGTGTGTGTGTGGTGTGTGTGTGTGTGTGAGGTATTGAGAGAAATCAAACCTATGGAGATAAATGTGTGTGTATGTGATGGAAAGCTACATGCTAAATAGGGTTTTCCCAAAGATATTGTGCGTGCGAGATAGAGAGCGATGTGTTGGCCTTGAGGTGGGCAGGGGCCGGGTGAGGGTGTCAAAATGTGTGCGTTGATGCATGTGTTACACGCGATTGTGTGAGGGACGGACGAATCGAGAGAGATGGTGTTGTGTTATGGATGCTCCTCTCTCTCTCACGCACACACAAGTACAAATAGAAGACTGTTCTCTCATGTATACACAATGTATCGGCGTCTGCCTACGTCTCACTCATGGATGATCATTTGCACATTCACACCTCTCTATGTCTCTATCGCACGCACACCGTCTCCACATCGCCCTTCCGCCACAACACACATATGGACACATACACACATTCTCTCTTAGTCACACACACAAAATCAGTATTAAAAAAACTAGGGTGCACCTAAAACGTCCAAATCCAAATAAACACAAACTGGAGCTAAATTCAAATATATGGAAATATTGTAGCGTCAAGAACTTTTCCAGGAAAAAAAGTTGAGTAATATTCGGGGATTGTTTTCACACACACAAAAAGGTTCGGTGGGTGTCCTTCGAGCGCGACACGGTGACACACCGTTCGATCGACCGCGCGGCCGCGGTTCACGCGCTTGCACAGGATTCCGTAACGTGGCTGTGGTAACTAATATAAGCGTTGCCTCAGTCTAATGTTTACGTGTACTAGTACGGCTTTCTTTTAAGTTTGACCAACCCGATATAAAACTAAACTAAGCTCCGATACGCGCACTCATCAATATGCCGCCGCCGCCGTTGCGCATGCCGGCGCCCGCCTGCTCCAGCCAACCATTTCTCGCCCATCACCACTGTGTCGCCACCATCCCTCTACCATGAAGCCGAAGGCTCACCCGCTCACGCCGTCTGTAGTCCCTCCTCGTGATGCCGCCGCGCTGCCAGGCACACGAGCAGCTGGTGGAGCCGCGTCTATGCATGCAGCGTACGAAGAGGAGGACGAGCGCGTGCTCCAACATGTCGGCAAGGAGGAACTAGCGTGTCATTGTCGTCTCCGCCCGCGCGGAGGAGGCGCGCATGGTGGCTATCGCGGCGGAAGCCGGTCGCGCCCGCACCGAGCCCACAAACCGGGTGCGGACGCGGAATCTACCTTCGAGACCTTGAATGCCACATGGATCCTGCAATCTGAAGGAGCAATTTGGGTCAGTCGACTCTTGTGAGTCGTTGGATGCAACATGGATGGCTAGAAGGGCCTCCTCAACCTCCGAAATTGATGCACTATTCATCTTCTCAGCCCACCACACGCCTAACCGCCTGCTGCCGCCGCCCTGCCCTCCCCTGAACCGCCTGCCACCGCCACGCTCCCCCCACCCCCGCCATCCGTTTAACCCCGGGCATGATCCATTTTTCCGACGAACTGCATTCCACACCCAACACTCATAAGATAGATCATGGGCACCCTGCCACCCTAATATAGATACTGGGGTAGCTTCTCTGCCGTCTTCTTCTTTCACAAATCGACTGACCCAAATTGTACTACTAGTACAAACGTATTAAGTACAGTAGGAACACGAAGATACGAGCAGTAGTATCAACTGCAAGAAGAACAGTAGTAAGACATAGTACTAGTACTACCGTATGTACTAAAGAGTCAAATAACGAGAAACAACATAAATATAGTTCTGCTGGGGGCTCAACACAACACACCCCTGAAATAAAACTAAGCAACTAGTCCGTTTGACACTATAGTAGAACCAGCATGAGCGACGACACTGCCACCTTACTCGGAGTCCGAGTCCATGTCCTCGTCCCTCTTCCTCTTCCTCTTCGCCGCCGCTTCTTTGCTTGAACCGGACACTAGGCCCTACTTCTTCATCCAACCCTTGTAGATATTTAAACAAAGGTAGGCATCCATTGGTGCGTACATGATGTGATCTTCATCTATTGTCTTTGACTCCCATGCATGATGAAACTCGTGGTGAGGTTTCTTTAGTTTAGCGTATGAAGGATCAATCATGGATGCTGCTAGGGTCAGCATTGAAGGCTGAGAGGAGGACACCAGACTGCCTTCTAGAGATTGAAGGGCTGGCCTACAACGAGGCCTATCCGACCCAGGACGCCCCTGTCGTTCCTAAAGTATAGACTAACGAATTTCACTCTTTCGTCCTTGAGGAAGTTCTTAAAATACTAGCACTCAACATCGGCATGGAATATGTGGTAGACCAAGCACACATTATGTACGCAAACCTGGATGACGGCGGGCTTCTTCTTCTCTGCCTCCTTTAGAATCTTCTCACTTTCCAGGACTGTGGTGTACTCAACATCTAGCCCAACGACCCACTCATCCTTTGAGTTTTCGAACATGCTTCTGAAGCGAGCAAGGCATCCTTTCACTGTAGCGGATCCATGGGTGTAGATGACGATGAACTCATCGCCGGTGATGGCTCTGTCGAATTTCGGGTTCCGGCAAAACCCTTGAGGTTCGAACACTGGGGTGCGCACACAGATCTCTCCCCCTCTCTAGATCGCACACCCTATGATCTCACGGTCTAGCTCGACGAACCCAAAGAACATGAGACACAAGATTTATACTGGTTCGGGCCACCGTTGTGGTGTAATACCCTACTCCAGTGTGGTGTGGTGGATTGCCTCTTGGGCTGAGGATGAGCAGTTACAAGGGAAGAACAACCTCGCGAGGAGAGGTGTTCTTGTTCTTGGTGAGCTTGGGTGGTTGGGGTGCTATGGATTCGATCTAGGTCTGAATCAGCATCCCCCTATGGTGGTGGCTAGTCCTATTTATATAGGCCCTAGTCCTCTTCCCAAATATTGAACAGGAAGGGATCCCACAAAAGCCAAATTCAAAGGGAGACAACTAGTACAAGCTATCCTGACAAAAGTAGTCTTCGCCTGCCAAAGGCTCTGGTGGTGACGCCGTCTTGGGCTCCGGTGACCTCCATCCTGCCGTCCTACTGGTCTTGGTCTTGTTGCACCGATATGGAAACCTTTACCTGATGCCTGGGACTCCTTGTCTGCGCTTGCCCCTTTAGCACCAAAGAGGAAATGAGGACACTGCACGCTGGCGCCCGCCTGCCTCCAGTCGTCATGGCTTGCGTCACAGAAACCTCGAGAGGCGCCCCTTACCTTGATCTCTCCGCCCCTCGCGAGCCAGCCTTGTGAGGCCGCCCCTGAGGAGGTCTTGCATCGTCCGCCTCGTGAGGCTTGGCCCCTCGTGAGGGTCTCGAATGTTTGCTGGTGAAGATGGGCCATACGGGGCCGCTGGTGGAGCCACACTGTGGGCCGCAGGCAGGCAAGTCTGGGGACCCCCGTTCCCAGAACACCGACAGTAGCCCCCAGGCCCAAGGCCCGCTCGGGCTTAGCTTCGAGGCGAAGCCAAAGGGCAAGCGTGGAGTGCCAAGGGCCCCATCAGCCTGCGGCCATGGTTGGCGCGTGGCGACTGATTTGACGTGGGCATCTCCACTTCCCCACGCTGCCTCGGCAACTGCCCAACTGACAAAAAGGCCGGTGCGGGCAACGCTTGCCTTCATTGCTTTCCTCCGCCTTGCTCCAGATCCCCTCTCTCGCTCCTCACTTCTGAAATCTCCAGATCTGCTCCGATCTCCTTCCGAGCTTCCGACCAATGGCGCCCCGAAAGCCCAAGGTTAATTCGCCGCCTGCCTGGTACGAGCCGGCTCTGGAGGCGCCCAATGTCTCGGAGAAGAACCTTGCCGCCATGCTCCTTCTGACGGCAGGGGAGAATAACGAGAAGGGGAAGACCGAGCTCTGGGCTGGCTCCACCGTTCCCGAAGCTTCGAAGAGCTCCTTATACCCCTTCTTCATGAGCAGCATCGTGGCTGGCCTCGTTCCCCCCTTCTCCGACTTCTTCTACGTAGTCCTCCGACACTACGGGTTACATGATCTTCATCTCCATCCCAACCCCGTTCTTCTTTTTTCCATCTTTTCCTTCTACTTTGAGGCGTACATCGGGGTGATGCCGTCCGTGGCACTGCTGCGCCACTTCTTCAACCTCCGGATCAACGACGGCCACACCATGGGGTGCGCCAACTTCATCGTAGCCGGCAAGGCTAACGCGATTTCGAAGACCGGGAAGAAGGCCGATGGCTTCAGGAGCAAGTGGGTTATGATGGATGCCAAGTGTGTCCACCCACGACTGAAGCTGCCGATAGGGATGCCCCAGCCTAATGAGGGATGGTCCCGCGCGAAGCTTACTAACGACCGAGCGAAGTTGGTGCTGGAGAAGATGAACGCCGACCTGAAGCCGGGCAAAGCGAAGGCGGCGAAGCTGACGGGGGCCATGCTCCTGAGGGAATTCTTAGCGCTGCGGGTGGCTCCTCTCCAGGCGCGCACACGCCCCTTATGGATGCTTGTGGATGAAGAAGACAAGCTCCGCTTGAGTCCGAAGGCCTGTCCGACGAGGAGCTGGCGTGGCCCTCTGTCTCTTGGTCGGAGACGACCAATGGTATCCGCCGAATCCCCATGCTCCCTTGTTCCTCCAGAAGGACGGGGCATAGGTCGTAGCCGCCATGCCCACCTTTGACGGGCGCGGCCTGGTGCCGCCAGCGCCTTCTGAGGTTCCTGTGGTGACGGCAACGGTGGACGTGTTTTCTAGTGATTCTAGAGAGGACGGGGAGGAGGAGGAAGACGAGGAGCGCGACCCGGAGGTGACCCCCGAGGGGATGGGGGAGACCTCCCCCCTTGAGCAAGGCCGACATCCTCCGCCTCCTGCCTGACAACGATGGTGACGCCGACATCCTCCCGGAGAAGGGGGAGCCACCCGTGGTTCCGACGAAGGGAAGGTCGGCACTGCTTTCCCGGGACGATGCTCCTACCTCACCGCCGCCTGGAGCTGCTTCCGGTCCAGCTGCTACCCTTGCTTCTGCTCCCAGAGCTGGCACGCCCGCACCTCGTGCTATGAAGCTCTCCGGCTTCAAGCTTACGAAGCGGAGGGACTATGCCGCAGTGGACCAGTAAGTGTTCTCAAATGACAAGTGTCAGTTTCTCTCGGAGCAGCCAACCAGCTAGTGGTTGTAGGGGCGGCTATTTATAGCCTAGGGAGCAGCCTGACATGATAACACATAAATGCCCTTCAATGATATGACCGTTAGGTGGGTAGATATTTTGGGACAGCTGGCGCATAACACAACAACGGTCGGAATTTTAAGTATCAAATTCCTCAGGGCTATCATGTTCCTCACTATGTAGGCAATCCGCATTGGCGAATTCCTTACTCCTCAGTCAGAGCAAATTCCTTAGAGACCAGAAGAACTTCGTCTCTGACACTGAAAAAATTGACTGAACTGTATGAGATTTCCAATGGCTTCACTCGAAGGGATTGGTAGGTGTAGGATTTGAGTTGAGCATCACATGGAAATTTTTCCTTAGTATTTCCTCAACCCCCTTTAATAGTACGTTGTTTCCTGACTCATGAAAGAGAAAATGAAACTATGAAAACAAAAGTCTTCACGCTTCATGTTCCTCGAATGAATACCAAGTCTTCAGGATCACACCAATGTCTTCACTTTCAAAGTCTTTAGGAAGTCTTCAGAAATCCAAAGTCTTCAGTCGAAGAACTTTATTTTTAGGGGTCGACTTTCTTTGTAAATATCAAACTCCTCACAGACATATAGACCTGTGTACACTCACAAACACATCAATCCCTTAACCAGAATCACTAAGGGGCACTAGATGCACTTACAAGGGACTATGCCACGGTGGACCAATAAGTGTTCTCATCCTGCCTTGTTCTCGCTTCCACTACTCGTTTTTGAGTCTTCTTCTTTGTTGTGCAACTAGGCCGACGCCTGGGCGAAGAGGAGAAGGGAGGGCGAGGTGGCACTGCTTGAGCCCAGATCGCCTCCTGCGGTCGCACCCCTCTCCATGAGTAAAGGTGGTGACGACACTCGTGCCTCTCCAGCCCGATCATCCTCGCGAGGCTGGGTGGAGCATCCTCGGGAGGTGTCAGCCCCTGAGGCCCCGCTGGCTCCGGAGGTGCCAGTGTCCGGCTCGGGCGCTGGGGTACTCGAGGCTCAGGAGCCTCTGGCCTCTTAGGCCATGGTGATGACGACGTATCTTCCTCCTCCTTCTGACGTACTGCTGACCCCAGGTTCCTCTGCCTCTCCTGACGTCTGGGAGCGAGCTCTTTCTGCAATGGCCCTGTTGCTAGAAGACCTTTAGGGCACCGACCTTCGCCTGGTGGCCGGACACCTGGAACTGGTGTCTGGCTGGCTTCACTCCGACGCATCCGTCTGGGTGGCACTGAGCCAAGCTACTGCTGACTCTGACAAGGACAGGGAGGTCGCCGCCCAGGCTGTGGCCGCCCGCGAGGTAGCGCTGAAGGATGCGGAGGCCGCCCAGGACCGCTGCCGGTGGCTGGCAGCCGAGCTAGAGACCGTGCGGAGGGAGCGCGCGAAGGAAGCCCGAGGCCGCGTGGCGGAGGAGGAGAAGATGAAAGCCCGAGAGGACACCGTCAAGGATCGCGACGCTGAACTAGAGCAGTTGGTGAAGGCGCAGGCCATGGAGCGTAGCCGGCTGGAGGAGTTGGAGCAGAAGCTGAAGGCGGAGAAGGCCGATCTCAATGCTAAGGTGAAGGTCCTGACTGAGGACCGCGCGGCCTTCAAGCTCCTTTAAGAGAAGGCTCGGACGGCGCTGAAGTCGCTCTACGAGAAGGGCTTGGAGGAGCTGCTGGTTTTCCGACAACGAGGTCCCCAACCAACTGGTTGCTTTTCTGGCTGATGTGCTTGAGGGTCGTTGCTGCAGCTGTCAAGGGTCAGGTGGAGGCCCTACTGAAGAGGTTCCCCGCCTTCGCTCCCGCGCCGCTGACCGGCGGTGCTACCGATCCTACAACTCCGGCTGGTGGTGCAGGTGAAGTCGACACCGTTAGAGAAGAAGCATCCCTTGTAGGCGACGGCGGTGTCCGGGGATGATGAGGCAACCTGCTGGTGGCTCCTTTCCTGTTTTAGCTTCTGCCATATGCACCATGCCTCATGGAGGCGTTAAACTCGCGTTTGATTTTAGGGGAACAATTTGTCCTGTAATATTTGCTTTGAAATTCTGTGATTTCCTTTCTATTTGCTTTACGTTCTACGTCGGCAGGGCCCGACCCCGCGCATACCTCAGCCACCATTGGGCCGACCGGATCACCAGGACGGACCAAGGAGTGAGGGGCTATGTGGTCAGTTAGGCTCCTCAGTCGTGATGCTCAGGAGTCCCCCTTGATGTTCAAACGACCTTCGTACCTTAGCTCCACTTTGGAGGGCGCGTGACGGCCAGGTCCGAGGGACCTGGAAGGGTGGCGTACACTTGGGCGTGACCCGAGCGCCGCCCCCGTGCCCAGCCACCTCGTGTGACTCTCCCGAGGGGAGGTGTTGCGATGAGGCCAGACAACGAGCTCGGAGGCTCCCTGCGGTTGATACGGCCGTGAGGCCGCCCTGAGTTGTTTATCACTAGGACGGACCATGGCGCTTCCGCACTTGCACGGGCATAGCCGCTCCTCGGCAGTGTCGACTGCCAGCGCGGAGCATGGTGCTTCCACTGGTACGTGGGAGGGGACTTCCTACTGCAGAGAGCCCCCAGGGCGTGTACAACCCCGCCCTGACACGTGGCTTGCACGGCAGGGCTAGACCAGGTGTATCTGGGCACCCGTGAGCCAGCACGGGACTCATGAGGCCCTACCTCAAGGCAGGTGCGCCTAGTCTTGGTTCTTGACGGCTGTAGCATTCCTGCGAGATGGTTAGACAACCTGCGCCGAATGGATTTCCTGAGGCTACCGCACGAGAAGGCCAAGCACCAACGACCCCAGGAGGTGACGTGAACGGGGCCTAAAAGTGCGTTATATCGACTAGAGGGGGGGTGAATAGGCGATTTTTATGAAATTCTTCACTGAGGAATTTGCCGGTGAGGAAATTCCTTAGCGAAGAACTACTAGCAGCGGAATAAGTACTCAAAAGTAAACATAACAGAATACAAGCATAGTCATCATGATGAAATGAAGACAGGCACAGAGTACAGGAAGCGTAATCATAGGATAACACAGGAGAAGACAAACAGACTGAAGAAATTGAACTGAGGAAATTGAGAAAGTCTTCAGTCAATGTCTTCAAACACATATATGAACAAACACACAACACATTTATGAGGAAATGAAAGAGTTGAGGGAATAGAACCAGTAAGCTTGGTGAAGACAATGATTTGGTAGACCAGTACCAACTGCTGTCTCACTTGTACGTCTGGTTGGAGCGGCTGAGTATTTAAACTTGAGGACACACAGTCCCGGACACCCAGTCCTGAACACGCAGCTTAGGACACCCAATCCTCACCGTATTCTCCTTGAACTAAGGTCACACAGACCTCGTCTAATCACTCGTGGTAAGTCTTCAGGTGACTTCCAAACCTTCACAAACTTGCTCACTCGGCGATCCACAATTCCTCTTGGATGCTCTAGACCATGACGCCTAACCGTCTGGAAGAAGCACAGTCTTCAAAGGTAACAAGCGTCAGATCCACGCAAGATCAATCTCTTCAGTGATGCTCAATCACTTGGGGTTTGTAGGTGTTTGGGTTTTGGGTTTGGGGTTTTTGGTTTTTCCTCACTTGATGATTTTTGCTCAAAGTCCTCAGAGGATGGGTTGCTCTCAAATGACAAGTGTCAGTTTCTCTCGAAGTAGCCAACCAACTAGTGGTTGTAGGGGGCGGCTATTTATAGCCTAGGGAGTAGCCCGACATGATAAGACATAAATGCCCTTCAATGATATGACCATTAGGTAGATAGATATTTTGGGACAGCTGGCGCATAGCACAGCAACGGTCGGAATTTTGAGTAGCAAAATCCTCAGGGCTATCATTTTCCTCACTATGTAGGAAATCCGCACTGGCGAATTCCTAAATCCTCAGTCAGAACAAATTCCTCAGAGACCAGAAGAACTTCATTTCTGTCACTGAAGAAATTGACTAAACTGTATGAGATTTCCAATGGCTTCACTCGAAGGGATTGGTAGGTGTAGGATTTTGAGTTGAGCATCACATGGAAATTTTTCCTTAGTATTTCCTCAACCCCTTTAACAGTACGATTATTCCTATGACTCAAGAAAGAGAAAATGAAACTACGAAAACAAAAGTCTTCACGCTTCATGTTCCTCGAATGAATACCAAGTCTTCACGGTCACACCATTTTCTTCACTTTCAAAGTCTTCATAAAGTCTTCAGAATACCAAAGTCTTCAGACGAAGAACTTCATTTTTAGGGGTCGACTTTCTCTGTAAATATCAAACTCCTCATAGACTTATAGACCTGTGTACACTCATAAACACATTAGTCCCTTAACCTATAAGTCTTCAATACACCAAAATCACTAAGGGGCACTAGATGCACTTACAATCCCCCCCTTTTTGGTGATTGATGACAATATAGGTTAAGTTTTCAACAGGGATAAACATATGAAGTGTAACTACTAATATTGAGGAATTTGATTGCAAGATATAGAAGAACTCCCCCTGAAGATGTGCATAGTGAGGAATTTGCTTTTGAAGCAATGCACACTTGAAGAGTTGAATCATGGAGATCTCCCCCTATATCTGGTAATTCATACACACATTTGACATCTAACAGTGAAGCATTTGAAATGCATGATGAAATATGGTGACTGATGTAATTCAGCATGCGTGCAATAACATTAACGAGGAATAAGCATGAAGAAAAACGTATCAAGAGTATCAGAGCACCATCGGGTTTAAGTTTACAACTCAATCCAATAAAGTTGCAGAAGAACGAGAGTTGTAACTTAACAAAAAAACACCCATATAGAAAGACCCGCTTGAAGACTAACTCAAAATTCCCCCCTTTGTCATCAAATAACCAAAAGGATCGAATATGAGGACTAACGCCCCTGAAGAATATCAAGTTGAAGAAGGAGCACCAGTGTTGTTGGGGTCGTTTGTCGTAGTAGGGCCTGCCGCAGTGTCGTCCAAGTCTTCATTTTCATCAGTGTCGCGCGATGAAGAATATGAGCTGGCCACCAGAGAAGGAACCTTGACCTTCTTGAATTTCTTCGGTGGAGGTGCAGACCAGTCAAAATCTTCTTTGAGACCCATGTTCTTCAGATCTTCTTCACCATATAGATGTGACAGGATTGCCCAGGTGTGACCGAAGACTTGATGGAGGTAGTAGTGGTTTTTCTTCACTGCATTGTGTGTGGCAGTCATGTTGTGAAGAAGTGAACCAAACTGACGCTTAACCCATTTCTAATTTTGATCCACCTTCTGGTGAAGACTAAGTACAAGTTCACGGTCAGTCATCACGCGCGGAGCAGTGGCTTGAGGAGTGGACTTGGGTGCATTGGCAGAGTCATGTGTGGCAGAGTCATCATTGGTGGAATAAGATGCAGCTTTGCGAAACTGACCATCCAATGGATGAATGCCTTCATGTATTACAGCTGGTGACTTGCCCTTTCCATCAACCGAGGAATATGTCTGCTTGAGGACTTCAATTGGGGGCAAGTAGCTGAGGTGATTCTAGAAATCAGCTTTGTAGTTGAGTAAAGACCTTGTCCTGAGGAATCTCATAATCCAAGGTGCATAAGGCTTCAACTCAAACGGAGACAGTGCAACATTGGCCATAGTCCTCATGAAGAAATCGTGATAATTGACAGGAATGCCATGAACGATGTTGAATACCAGATTCTTCATGATGCCAACAATTTCCTCATAAGATGAGTCGTGGCCTTTGATAGGACTGATTGTCCTCATAAGAATACGATAGACAGTTCTGGGCACGTACAACAATTCCTTCATGAGGAATTTGGTTCTTGGTGCCTGACCTGGCTTCAAAGGTTTCATCAGCACCTGCATGTAATGATGTGTGAGCTCAGGTTCACTGTAGATGTAGCGAGCTTCTTCAAGGGGAGGACTGAGTGGTAGAGCACGAAGCAATTCAGAGGCTGGTGCAGTGTAGTGAGTGTTTTCGGACATCCAGTCCAACACACATGAATTCACATCTTCAGCATCTCCAGTGATGTGCAGCGTTGCATAGAATTGAATAATCAGTTCTTCATTCCAATCGCAGATGTCAGAGCAAAAGTTTAGCAGTCCAGCATCGTGAAGAACACTGAGGACTGGTGCGAAGCACGGCAGAGATTCCATATCCACGTGAGGAATATGCTCATGGTAGAAGATCTTCTCCTTGTTGAACAGCACTGAGGAATAGAAATTGGCTTGACTAGCAGTCCAGAAACGCCTCTTCCTAATGCGAGCAGAGTTATATGGGTTGTAATCTTCAAAGAATACGTGCTCGCCAAAGAAATCATCAGCCTTGAACTTTTGCTTGCGTGAGAATGGGTCCTTTGGCTTCGGCAGAGGAGTGCCAGTGAGTTGCACCACGACCTCAGGAATCTCAATCGCAGGTTCTTCAGGCTGAGGAATTTCTGGTTCCTCCTCAGTGACAGTCTGCGTCGTTGGTTGTTCAGCAGCAGCAGTTTCTTCAGTGCTAGTGGCTGGAATTTCCTCATGGACAGATGGAGTGGGATGAGTTTCTTCAGAGCCCATATGTACAGTTTGTGTGGGGGACTGAGGAATTTGCTGTAGAGGGGTCAACATTGGTGAGTTTGGATGCTGACTCTCCCAGAATTCATCACTGATTACGGGTGTGGAGCAGCCAATGTCCACATCTTCATCTTCCATTTCTTCAATGCCAGCCTCTTCAGCTGTGAACTGAGGCATAGGCGAGGAGATGATAGGTGTTGAAGGGATCACATCCACTTCAATTTCTTCATCCAACGGTTCAGACGAAGCAGCAGAAGGAGTTTCTTCATCAGATCCGCTGGGGATCACATATTCTTCATCAAAAGGAACAAGGTCCTTTGATGGGCTGGTTGAGATGGGAACAACATCAATCGGATTTGCAAATGAACTTGTCATAGGCTTCATTTTCTTTGGAGCTGAAGAATCTGAAGCAGCTGATGCTTTCCTTTTCTTTACTGCAGCATGCTCTGCAGCCTTGGTCTTCTTCACATCCGATGCAGATGGAAGGATTGGAGTTGAAGTTGGTGCAGGAGCAACTGAGGAATCTGGTTGATTTTCTTCAGGCACAACTGATGCAGTTGCCCTGAGTTCTTCAGTTTCTTCAGGCGGACCACTAGTGGGTGCCCTGGCAATTTCTTCAGTGGCTGAGCAGATGCTTCAGCCTGAGGAATTTCTTGTTGTGTTGGGGCTGCAACATTGGAAGTCAAGTTATCTGCAAGTTTCACAAAACGAACCTTGGCTCCAAGCCAATCAGCGCGATATGCGTCAAAGTCATCACTGAGTTTCTTAATCTCAGTCTGAATAGTGACAAGTTCTTCAGTTGTCATAGAGACAACGTTTTTCTTCAGATAGCGCTCTTTCTTGTACTGCACTTTCTTAATCTGCCTAGCCTTCTCAAATTTCCACTTTTCTTCTTGAATGAAGTGGGTCAGCATGTGACTCTGGCCAGGAGTCAGCTTGAAGTCAGGCAAGGGAGTGTTGGGGTCCTTGTGCCAGACATCAATGTAGTCGAGGATCAACTTGGGATCCAAAAGCAGTGACACCTCTGATCCTTTGGCTCTAGCGGCCCTGACTTGCCTATCTCTGATGATTTCTGCAAGTTCATCATCATCAGCTTCATCTTCTTCAGACGGTACTTGGGAAGCGACTTGTTTCTTTTGAGGACTTGGGCGAGGACCTCGTCCAGCAGTGGCCTTTGTCTTCAGCAGTGAGGGCCAGCTGAGGAACTTGGTGTAGCTGAGGAACTAGCTGAGACACCCGAGGCAATGGAGATGCCTGCAGTCCTTTGGCACGAGGCGAGATGCACAGGTGCTGAGGATTTAGTCGGAACAGCCGAGGGCTTTGAGGATTCTGGTCGTGAGGGCATTGCTGAGGAACTTGGCCTTGAGGGCATTGTTGGTGAAGCACTTGGCTTGCGCGCAGGCTTCTTTGACATAGCCTTCTTTGGCTTGACAGCAGAGGCCTCAGCAGTGGCAGAAGCAGCAGCAGAGTATTCATTGAATTTCCTCACTACTTCTCTGGCTTGCTTAGCCAACTTGGCTTGGCGCTTGGCCCATTCATCAGGATAGTCCTCACCGCGCTTGAGGCTGGTGGGATCAGCGATTTGGCTAGGTGCCAATGGAGGTATTGGGCATGGAGGATTGAGTGCAAATTTCTTCATGTACTTAGGAGTGACATATCTATATTCCCTCCACTCTCTTGCCCATCTCCTCTCTATCTTCTGAATGCGCACTTTGCGCTCATTCTTGGTTATGAACAGAGTATAGTTGATGAGAACCTAGTGATTCAGCAACTGACATGTGTACCTGTGAACAGAGTATAGTTGCGAGGAATTTGGAGAGGTCATATGCGTTCTCAGAAGGTTTTGTAAAAAGAACAAGTTAGAGGAATTTGACCAGATGAGTCTTGAAGAATTTCACTAAGCATTCTTTGTCTTAGGTTCAGGAGATGTGTAGATTAAAAATCCACACATTTGAGGAATCTTGAAGAAAAACATGGCTTAGAGAAACGAATCAAGAACAGATGACTTGTGAGGTGTTTAGTGTGTGAATCTATGAAGAAAAAACACCTTTGAAGATTTTGAAGATAATCATTCGAATCAACAAGGGTAGTAAAAGTAAATTTTAATTACCCTGGACGAAGAACACGACGAACTGGAGTGAGGAGATGTGAAGTTCGTCTGTGCAGATCTTCCACGCCCTAATTTGGCGGAGGAAGACAGCTACGGCGGCGGCGGAGTGAAGATTTCCACGGTCGGCGCTAGTATGTCGGCGACGAGGTCGAGGCAGTGAAGCTCTTCCTCACCGGCGGTGATGAAGTAGCAGCGGCACTAGGGTTTGAGAAGCTCGAGCTGGAGAGAGATCGAGCGGAGTAAAAGAAGTGAGGAAGGGAAGGAGGGGTATTTATAGCCACGGTGAAAAACTGCTCGCCCGAAGAAATTGGACGAACGTGCCCCTGACCCTTCTCATTCGCATGACATGTGTCACCCACATGGTGAGAGGTGGAGATAATGTTAGATCGTGGGTGAGTGGATAAGTATATCGTGGGATGCGGAACGGTTTGAGCGGCAAAGCCGAAAATTTTGATAAGATAGGTTTTAAAGTTCCGTTCGCAATTTCTTCAGCTGACAAGGACACAATGAAGATTTTGAACGAGTTTCAAATAGAACGCACATGAAGAATTTGTGAACAGATTGGGTTGAGTATAGCATAGAGGGGAAGGGTCCGATCACATTCACTTAGCAGAAAACCAACTTGAAGAAATAGCAATAAGTGAATGTTGTAGAGGACATAAACTCTTATATATATATATATAGCCAATGAAGAAAAACGACAGAACCAGTGAAGACTATGCAAAGTTGAAGAATATGAATAATTTGAGGAATTTCAACTTTTGGTGGTGGCGTGACCCACCGTATAAGAATGATGATTTCAGACACCGCATACAATTATCGTATGGTTCTGAGAATCAAATTCTTCATTAATTTCTTCACACTAAGAGTGTTATTCTTCATTGATTGAGAAAAAATGTTTCGTCATGTGTTGCACATCTAAGTCATCAATTTTGCATAAGTGTTTGGATGAGTGTCCTTTTCAAAGAACATTCAAAGATTCTAGGATATTTAGCTCACATCGCAACTTGCTAAATTTCTTCTCATCCAAGGGCTTTGTGAAGATATCGGCTAGCTGTTCTTCTGTCTTCACATGCTCAATATAAATGTCACCCTTCAATACATGATCACGAAGAAAATGATGACAAATCTGAATGTGCTTTGTCTTCGAGTGCTGAACTGGGTTGTGAGCAATCTTGATGGCACTCTCATTGTCATGGAAGAGAGGCACATTCTTCATGTTGATGCCATAGTCCTTGAGAGTTTGCTTCATCCATAGCAATTGGGCACAGCAAGAACTAGCGGCAATGTACTAGTGATACACAGTTTTGTTTCTTCGAGGACCAACAGACCAAAGATCGTCCGAGGAAATGACATGTACTAGATGTTGACTTTCGGTCCACACGATCACCAGCATAGTCAGAGTCAGAATATCCAATGAGATCAAAAGCCGAGCCCTTGGGGTACCATAACCCAAGTGTTGGTGTGTGAGCTAGATATCGAAGAATATGCTTCACAGCCTTATGGTGTTATTCCTTTGATGTAGCTTGAAATCGGGCACACATGCAAACACTAAGCATTATATCTAGCCTAGATGCACATAAGTACAATAAGGAACCTATCATGGAGCGGTATACCTTATGATCGAGGTCAATACCATTTTCATCAGTGCACAGATGGCCATTTGTGGGCATAGGAATTTTGACGCCTTTGCAATCTTGCATGCTGAATTTCCTTAGTACATCCTTGAGGTATTTCTCCTGAGATATGAATATGCCATTGCGTTGTTGACGAATTTGAAGACCTAAGAAGAATTTCAACTCTCCCATCATAGACATTTGATATTCTTCACTCATCATATAGGCACATTCATCACTATAACGTCGGTCAGTACAGCCAAAGATAATATCATCAACATATATTTGACACACAAAAAATTCACCATCATAAGATTTAGTGAAAAGGGTAGGGTCGAGTGAACCGGGTTTGGAGCCTTTCGTCATGAGTAATTCCTTAAAAGTATCATACCAAGCCCGTGGGGCCTGCTTGAGGCCATAGAGGGCCTTGTTGAGTCTGAAGACTTTGTCAGGATTCTTTGGATCTTCAAAACCTGGGGGTTGAGCAACATATACTTCTTCCTCAAGCTTGCCATTGAGGAATGCACTTTTCACATCCATTTGATATAAAGTGATATCATGATGGTTAGCATAAGCAAGTAATATGCGAATAGCCTCAAGTCTAGCAACAGGAGCAAAAGTTTCATCGAAATCAATTCCTTCAACCTGTGTGTAGCCTTGAGCTACAAGTCGTGCCTTATTCCTCACCACAAGGCCATTTTCATCTTGCTTGTTGCGGTAGATCCACTTTGTGCCGATGATATTGTGCTTGCGAGGATCTGGATGTTTGACCAGTTCCTAGACATTGTTGAGCTCGAACTGATGTAATTCTTCTTGCATGGCCAGAATCCAGTCAGGCTCCAGAAATGCTTCATCTACCTTAGTGGGCTCTGTAATAGAGACAAAAGCATAGTGCCCACAAAAGTTAGACAAATGTGAAGCTTTTGAGCGTGTGAGAGGACCTGGCACTTTGATGTCATTGATGATCTTTTCAACTTGCACTTCTTTTGCAATGCGAGGATGAGCTAGTTGCCGTTGAAGAATTTGATCAGCGTTTTCTTCAGCACCATTTTCTTCAGCATTTTCTTCAGGTGCATTAGCTCGACGTTCTTCATGTTCTGGAATGAATTCTTCAGCAGATTCTTCAGTAGGAATGACATCCTCAGTAGCCTTGAACTTGATAGTTTCCTCAGGTGCTGGTTCATCTATCACAGTAGGTAGGTGCTCTCTTTACGAGCCATTAGTTTCATCGAACCGCACATCTACAGTTTCAACAACATTGGGAAGAACGTTGTTGAAGACTCTGTAGGTGTGCGAGTCCTTTCCGTAACCAAGCATAAAACCTTCATGTGCTTTCGGTGCAAATTTTGAGTTGTGATGAGGATCTTTAATCCAACATTTAGCACCGAAGACTTTGAAATAACTTACATTGGGTTTCTTATCAGTGAGGAGTTCATAGGCAGTCTTTTTGAAGAATTTGTGACGATATACTCTGTTGATGATGTGGCACACAGTATCAATTGCCTCAGTCCAGAAACGACGAGGCGTTTTGTATTCATCAAGCATAGTGTGAGCCATCTCAGCAAGAGTCCTGTTCTTGCGCTCCACGACGCCGTTCTGCTGAGGAGTATAAGGAGCAGATAACTCATGAGTAATACCAAGTTCATCAAGATAGTCATCGAGACCAGAATTCTTGAACTCAGTGCCATTGTCACTTCTGATGTGCTTGATCTTCACACCAAAGTTGGTTAAAGCCCTCGAGGAAATCGTTTGAAGACTTCCTGCACTTCATGTTTGTAAGTAACAAGGTGTACCCATGTGTAGCGAGAATAATCATCAACAATAACAAAGCCATATTGAGATGCTTCATTTGAAATAGCAGAATAATGATTAGGAACAAAGAGATCCATGTGAAGCAATTCAAATGGGTGAGTGGTGGTCATGATGGTGTTCGCTGGATGCTTGGCCTTGGTCATCTTCCTAGCTTCACAGGCTCCGCATAGGTGATCCTTGAGGAATTTGACATTCTCGATGCCAATGACATGCTTCTCCTTCGCAAGCATGTGCAAATTCCTCATGCCTGCATGACCAAGTCGTTGATGCCAGAGCCAGCCTTCTGAAGCCTTTGCAAGTAAGCACACAACTGGTTGTGGTCCTGTAGAGAAATCAACAATATACAGGTCTCCTCTCCTAAAGCCTTCGAAGACTTTGGAATTGTCAGCTTCCATAACTACAACACAACGGTACTTGCCAAAGACAACAACCATATCAAGATCACAAAGCATTGAGACAGACATAAGGTTGTATCCTAAGGACTCAACAAGCATGACTTTGTCCATGTGTCGATCCTTTGTAATCGCAACCTTACCTAGACCCAATACCTAACTTTTGCCTTTGTCAGCAAAGATGATATGCTTCAGATGCTACGGAGATAATGGAGCATCCATCAATAGATTCTTGTCACCAATCATGTGGTTTGTACATCCACTATCGAGGACCCACTCAGTGGCTTTGGGTTGATCATCCTGCAGATGAATTAGTGCAGCTTACAAACTCATATACTTCACCAGTGAAGAATATGACATCAATTCATCAGATCAATTTCATCAAGTAAAAGAACTGATAAAGCAATATGAGGACATGAGAAATGAAAGTTCATTTCTTCATGATTAGCCTGCGTCCTATCAGGCATGCTCAGGTCTACAGCAAATTCTTCAGACGATTACGTACGTCTGGAGACCTGACCCTGCAGAAGAGATTAGTTCTTTTTCTTCACCACCCACATCTGAAGGGGTGGCAAAGAGTTCATCATTCTGCGAGCTCCATACGAGAAGGATGGCATAGAAGCCAGTCCATTTCATTTCACATAAGAGGGGTTAGAGTAAGCATAAGAGTATGCAGAGAAATTCTTCGAGGACTTATGGACATAATGATTTGAAGAATAATGCACATATCCATAATCCTTAGATCTTCCTTGCGAAACAGACGGGTTAGCACGATGATGTTCATATGAGGACTTTGATCCATATGAGGAATTTGGTCCGTATGAGGACTTGAATCCATATGAAGACTTTGGTCCATATGAAGAATTTGATCTGGGGTTCCTATTCTTCACAGGTGGCGTCATGATGACATTCACCTGAAGATTTCCAAGGCATCTTTTGGGAACCCAGATTTTCTTCATCGGGGAGCCGTTCCTGCAGTTAGTGCCAACATATCTAGCAAATACTTCACCATTCTGATTTTTGAACAGTTTATAGTTGGAGTCAATTGACTCATCATCAGAATGAGGAGATTCACATGCAAATCCAGATAAGTTAGATGTATCAACTGGAGGTCCCTTTGCAGCAACCCATGTAGTTTTGGGGTACTGCTCAGGCTTCCAGTATGTACCATCAGCATTGAGTTTCCTCTCAAAGGCAATACCCTCTTTCCTAGGGTTCCTGTTGAGGATCTGCTTTTTAAGCACAACACAAAGAGCCTGGTGCCCTTTGAGGCTTTTGTACATGCCTGTCATGTACAATTCCTTCAGCCCTGCATCGTCAGTGATACTAGCAATGTCCTCAGACGAGGAATTAGTGATAGCAGAGGCATGTGAAGAATTTGAAACATTAGCAGCATTTGAACATTCAGGTGAAGAATTAGCAGTTTCAAGTTCAATGCATTTCAAACATGGAGGAACAAATTCTTCCTGAGATGCGCTGATTTGTTGAGCAAGTAATGAATCGCGCTCCTACTGAAGATCTTCATAACTCACTCTTAGCTTCTCAAGGTCTTGCTTTCTTTGAAGAAATTCATAGGAAAGCTTCTCATGATCAGATAAGAGAGTGTTATGTTTTTATCTTGAAGGGTGTCATACTTAGTATGAAGTCTCTGAAGACTTTCAGCCAAAGCTTTTGACTGATCCATTTCTTCACCCAACATATCATCGCTGTTGTTTAGCATATAGTGAAATTTTTCCAAAGCTCTTTGTTGTTTAGTGGCAAGGGAAGCAAGTTTCACATAGCTGGGTCCAAATTCATCACCAGATTCATCATCACTAGACTCGGATAGGTAGCATTCAGTTACCTCAGCATCTTTTGCCATAAGGCATGATGCAGAAGATGATGATTCTGGTTCGAATGTCATCGCTTTGAGAGATTCCTTGAAGTCCTCAAACCAAGGATGATGACAGTTTTGATGACCTTCATAGACCTCAGAGAGACGGTCCCAGATAAGCTTCGCATGATCGAGATGCATGATATTCCTGAACTGATTTTGTGACAGACTGGAGCAGATGACATCCTTCACCGTGAGGTTGAGAAGAGTGTACTTGCGAATGTCATCAGCTTCCGCCATCTTGCACAGATCGGTCAGACCAATCTCAGTGACGGTCCACAGCTCACTGTTCATCGCCATGAGACCTTTCTTCATCATGGCCTTCCACTTGGGATACTCGTGACCGTCAAAGATGGGGCATGTCACTTTTGTCATACCTGCGGTCGACATAACTAAAACTCCAGGCGGTTAAACCAAAATCACACAGAACAAGTGTAACGCCCCGTGACCGATGTGCCAGGTGCCCTCCAGTTATTCGATGTTGTTGCATCTTGTCATTGCATCATGTGCATTGCATCATCATCTTTTCAACACTTGCATCCGTCCGGGTTCCCCACTTCCGTCCGTTGTCCATCCCGAGCCCAACCACACTTGCACGCGCCCGCGGCATGTCCGAAATATTATTTTATAAGTGGCCGGAAAATGTTCTCGGAATGGATTGAAAGTTGGCATGCGGTGTTTTTTTGTTGTCAGTAGGTCGCCTGCCAAATTTCATCGCATTCGGAGTCCGTTTGACGCCCCAACGGTTAACTATAGCAGCAATATAGTCGGTCAAATCGTCGGACGTTTTCGGTCTCTGGAAACAGATGCCGGGCCCGCGCTCTCTCTCTCTTCTCCCCCTCGCAGTCTCGCCACAGCCCACCTAGTCCATCCTCCTTCCCCTCTTCGCTTTCGGATTTGTCCAATGCGACCGCACGGTCCGAAACCCTCTCTGCTCAGTGCATCAAACCCCCTCGCGCGCGCGTCCGAAAAGTTGTCCCGGACCCGACCCGGACTGTCGCCACCGTTGTGTCCGGATCATCCCCAAATATCTACAAAACATCTCCGTTTTGTTTATTGGTCTACCTAGCCTATTTTTTTCCGATCGTCTGATTTGGAGGGACTCGGTAGCCCCTAACGTAATCCCCTACCTATATTTGAGCCTAACCCTAATCCTAGGATGTCCCATCAGTCCATTCCGCCCACCGCCGCCAGCCCACCTGGTCTCCCCCTTTCCTCGGGATCTTGCCCGATCCACCCAATCGATCCTGCCT
Organism: Triticum urartu; assembly: GCF_003073215.2. Taxonomy (NCBI): domain Eukaryota; kingdom Viridiplantae; phylum Streptophyta; class Magnoliopsida; order Poales; family Poaceae; genus Triticum; species Triticum urartu. The sequence continues at coordinate 390,291,717 of NC_053024.1, forward strand.
TCTCCTCATTTTCCCCATCCCACCAACCAGCAAACCCCATCTCTCCTTCTCAGATCGACTTTGCGCTCGATCCCGAACGGATAAAGGCGCTGCCTTCGCTCCCGTGCCCGAGTGCCTGCTGGAGCTTAACCTCGCGTGGGCCTCGAACCTATTCATCGTCCCGAGAAGGAACGCTCGACCCTGAGCTCCTCCTTCCCCGAAGCTCCTCCTCGTGCGCCCCTCCTCGACCCTGCGCCCCTGCATCCCCATCGTCCTTCGGCCCTGCAGCCGCCTTCGTCCGCGACCACAGGAGCAAGAGCTCCTATAGCCGCGAGCGCCCGAGCCCCCATCACCAAACACCACCGTGGAGAGCCGCAGGAGCCCGGCTGGACCAAGCCGGAACTCCCCTGCTTCCTTCCGTGATCTCTTTCTTCTTCTTCCTGCTGGAGCTCCTCCTCCCGAGCGCCTTGGCCAGAGAACCATCACCCGTAGACGGCTTCGCCGGAGCAGCAGCGCTGCAATCATGCCAGGGCCCTCGCCGCCTCCCCTTATTTCTCCTTCCTCCCCTTGTTATCTTCCCCTCACATAGTTATGTCCCTCTCTCTGAACCTTCACAGGACAGGAGCCATGGCGTGCCGACAGGAGCAGCGCCCGCTTGGACCGTCTACGTCGACCCCCTACGTCTGCTCCAGCCCAGCCGTCGCGCCAAGTCCGCCACTGCGTCCGCTCCAGCCCTGCCGTCCCTTTGCTACTACATCGAGTAGGAGGTCGATGCCTCTGTACTGAACCTGCTGCTGCCCTGAATCAGTTCGTCATCCTGCTCCGGGACCTTCCATGCGCCGCCTCCTTCAGCTTCGCCCGCGCGCCACCTCGCCGGAAAACTCTGTCACCCGCCTGCATCCACCCGTCTCCGCCGCCTCCTTGCGTTCCCCACGTGGACGTCGTCCCCTGTCCCACCTGAAGCCACTGCGGTCGGCTTCAGTCTCTGCATCGAGTAGAGAAGGGCGACGCCTGCTGCCTCGTGCCTCCTCGTCGCTTGCGTGGGCTGCAAGAGCGCCAAGGCCCAGCGCATCTACCGGCCCAGCTTGCCCTCTGTTGGCCTCCTCCTCCCCACCAGCCGAGTTGAAGCCCGTGGTGAGACAGCCCAGCGTCAACAATTTCGGCCCATAGATGTTTTTTTTTCAGTTATGCGAATTTGTCTAATATCCAGGAGTTTGCCTATTTTATAGAAAGCCCCCTTGCACTTCATGCATTTTAAAACTCACAAACCGTGCATCATATTAAAACTTTATATATGAAACTTGGTTAGAATTTTGTCTAGTTAAATAATTTCCAATTTTCATCCATGTTTAAAATGCTTAAAGTGATGTTTGCTTTAATTTGCTCCTATGCCATGCTAAAATGTTTTAATTCATAACTAAATAACCGTAACTCCGAATTTAATAATCTTTATTTGTAAATGGGGTAGAATTTTGCCTAGTTTAACATGGTGACCTTGCTTTGCATATTTAATAACTCTAAAATTGTATTTAGGGCAGAACAGTTCCAAACCTAACATATGCATATGGGGATTTACCGGAATTGTTGTTCGTTGCTTCCGGCCTCATTTAAACTTGCCTAGATAGATAGTTTCATTATGCTTCACCTCTTGCCATGCTAACAACATTTAACATTGTAGAGTACATAAACAAGATCGAACTAAATAAGTCACGTGGTGCTTCGTCAATATGGAACGGAGTTGCATATTGAGCTCCACTTAATTTGTAGGATTGCTTGTGCATATTGCCACGCCATGCCTCATTAAACCGGACATGCATCATACTTGGTTGTGCATCATGCCATGCTTGTGCTGGTTGTTTACCATGTTGTTTGCTTCTTTCCGGTGATGCTTCTTCGAGTTGTTTCCGTTAATGTCGCGTTCGTGAGGAACCGTTCGACTACGTCCGTTTGTCTTCTTCATGGACTCGTTCTTCTTCCTTGCGGGATTTCAGGCAAGATGACCATACCCTCGAAATCACTTCTATCTTTGCTTGCTAGTTGCTCGCTCTTTTGTTATGCCTATGCTGCGATACCTACCACTTGCTTATCATGCCTCCCATATTGTTGAACCAAGCCTCTAACCCACCTTGTCCTAGCAAACCGTTGTTTGGCTATGTTACCGCTTTGCTTAGCCCCTCTTATAGCGTTGTTAGTTGCAGGTGAAGATTGAAGTTTGTTCCTTGTTGGAACATGGTGATGTTGTTCCTTGTTGGAACATGTTTACTTGTTGGGATATCACATTATATCTTATTTAATTAATGCATCTATATACTTGGTAAAGGGTGGAAGGCTTGGTCTTATGCGTGGTGTTTTGTTCCACTCTTGCCGCCCTAGTTTCCATCATATCGGTGTTATGTTCCCGGATTTTGCGTTCCTTACGCAGTTGGGTAATAATGGGAACCCCTTGACAGTTCGCCTTGAATAAGACTCTTCCAGCAATGCCCAACATTGGTTTTACCATTCGCCACCTAGCCTTTTCTTTTCCCTTGGGAGTCGTGCTCCTGAGGGTCATCATTATTTTTCCCCCCGGGCCAGTGCTCCTCTGAGTGTTGGTCCAAACTAGAGTCCTGTGCAGCGCCCCCTCGGGGAAACTCGAGGTTTGGTTTTAGTTGTATGGAGCGCTCATCTGAGTGTACCCTGAGAACGGGATATGTGCAGCTCCTATCGGGATTTTTCGGCACATTCGGGCGGTGTTGCTGGATTTGTTTTATCATTGTCGAAATGTCTTGTAACCGGGATTCCGAGTCTGATCGGGTCTTCCCGCTAGAAGGAATATCCTTCGTTGACCGTGAGATCTTGTGATGGGCTAAGTTGGGACACCCCTACAGGGATTTGAACTTTCGAAAGCCGTGCCCACGGTTATGGGCAGATGGGAATTTGTTAATGTCCGGTTGTAGAAAACCTGAAGTTGACCTTAATTAAAATACATCAACCACGTGTGTAACCATGATGGTCTCTTCTCGGCGGAGTTCGGGAAGTGAACACGGTGTTGGAGTTATGCTTGACGTAGGTTGTTCTAGGATCACTTCTTGATCATAGTTGTTCGATCGTGCTTTGCTTTCTCTTCTCGCTCTCATTTGCGTATGTTAGCCACCATAGATGCTAGTCGCTTGCTGCAGCTCCACCTCATACCTTTACCTTACCCATAAGCTTAAATAGTCTTGATCGCGAGGGTGTGAGATTGCTGAGTCCCCGTGACTCACAGATACTTCCAAAACCAGCTTGTAGGTGCCGATGAGTCCGTGCAGATGATGCAACCAAGCTCAGGAGGAGCTCGGTGAAGATCTTGTCCTTTGTGTTGTTTCGTTCTAGTTGATCGGTAGTGGTGCCCAGTTGGGGTCGATCGGGGACCGTGTCGCTTTTGGGGTTCTTCTTTTATTTTGGTTCCGTAGTCGGACCTTGATTGTATTTGGATGTTGTAATGCTTTATTCATGTAATTGTGTGAAGTGGCGATTGTAAGCCAACTATGTATCTTTTCCCCTATTATATTACATGGGTTGTTTGCGAAGATTACCTCACTTGTGACATTGCTTTCAATGCGGTTATGCCTCTAAGTCATGCTTCGACACGTGGGAGATATAGCCGCATCGAGGGCGTTACAAGTTGGTAATCAGAGCCTTCCCCGACCTTAGGAGCCCCCACTGCTTGATCGAATTAGCGGACGAGTTGAGTCTAGAAAAAAATGTTTTGAGTCATTTAGGAATTATATATCGGAGAGTTTAGGAATTCTTTTTACTCCCCAGTCCCTTCATCGCTCTGGTAAGGCATCCTGACATAGAGTTTTGACTCTTCTTTTCCCAAATTTCACTAAAAAAATTTAGGATCACGCGGGTATCTTGGAATCGTTCTGATGGTTTTGTGACGAGAACATTGTTCTTGGTGCCTCCTGACATTTAGGGGTTGTGGCAGTGTCCCGGGGAGTTGAGCTCCGAGGTGTTATCGTCACAATTTTATCATTGCAGTTCTGGAATACCTGAGTTTAGTTCGCCGACATCGAAAATCTCTTTTATGCAGTTGTTGGTGAGATAACCTCGACGCCACCCAGTACTGGGGCGGGAGTTCGGGAGTATTGCCATAACTCGTATAACAGATGCTTTTTGAAGGTTGAGGTAGATGATTTCCAAAGCTTTCTTGGTTATGTGTTGAAGGATGGATACAGCTGGATGTAGGATTTGTTAGTTTTGGGTGAGATATTATGCTTCCCCTGTATCCCCAACACCTGATTGCATAACCAGAAAATTTTGGGAGTTTATAAGTGGGAAATCAAGTAGCTCTTAGGATATTTTTCCGACAGATGTATGATATGAAATTGGGGTTCGACATCTAGTGGTCCGCCTATTCACGGTCGGTTTTACAGTGGTCTCGTTGTGTCTTAAAGAGTCCTTGGCTATGCTGACTCGGGGACGCTTCGTATGTCATGTGCACTGCCTTGTACATGATGGTGCTGAACGATCGAGCCCGTGTAGGCCCCACCATGAAAACTTCGGACGAAATCTCTATCATATGTTTGTTCCGGCTTATTCTGCAAGCCAATCCTTTGTTTTGTTTTTGAGCTGTGGTATTCGAGTTGCTTCGAAGTCAAATGTTGAGTCCATACCTTTCCTAAATGGTGTTCTCATATCTCTATGTGAATACTAATCCTTCTTGATAATCGAGATTGTCATGTCAATTCTTTTCAACCGGTGTGTTTCTCTTCAAATGGATCCGATCACTTCAACATCTGCAGGATTCAATCTCAGCTTTCTCAACGGTGTTTGTTTCATCCGTCCCAAGCTGCCTTTGTTTTCCCCCCCCCCCCCCCTTGTTTTCTTCAAGGACTCAGATATCTTAATCAAGTAGCCATTTTATTCATGAGAAGTCTCTCTTTTCCTTTTCCGTCAATACGGTGATTTTCATGAAGATCCTAACGGAACCTCAAGTACATCTTTACCCATTCTAATTCTTCTCCGGTGGATCCAAGTCAAGCTTTGTTGATCATACCCCTTTTTCCTCGTTTCAAATACCTTCTCATGCCGGCGCACCTCTTAATCATCCACTTCTTGCTATTCTTTTGTTCCGTAGTGCTCAAGATATTTCGAAGATTCATGTCTCTACTCTGCTTTCGGTCAAGATCTTTCGAGGATGTTATCTCATTCAAGCCATTTAATTCAACCGGCGCAATCTATCTTGTAAATCATTCAACGGTGTTTCTTTTGAGAGGGCCCTAACCCACAGGTCTTTTTCCAGGATCTTACTTGACTCTTCTAATTTTCCCGGAGCTATTCTCAAATTTCTTTTCGAAGTTTGACGTAAGAATGATTTATCATCAGTCAAATGTCCTCTCCAAGATCTGTCAAATTCTTTTCATCGTTGGCTCAACCTTTCCATTCTTCATTCCGGAGTGTCTAAATAATTCTTGGTGGTGTTTCTCATCGGTATTCTCAACATTTGAAAAGACCGAAGAAGATTTGCTCTCAATCTTTTCCATTCTCTTCAAGATTCATGGCTCTAGCTTCATGTCATCCTCTCATAATTGTTTTCGATTGCGAGATATTCTTTTCACCTATCCGGAGCAATTCAGGAGTCTTTTCAGTTTGATTATCTGAAGCCCATCATTTCAGAAGACTTATTCATTCTCAGCCTTCAGCTATCATTCTCCTAATCATACCGGTGCATCGTTCAAACATTCTCTTTTCGGCTCGTGATCTCTTCGTTCTCATGTATCTAAATCCTCTCAAGTATCTTCGTTCGTTTCATAATTCTTCTCGGTTTTTCTTTATCTTTACTTCGTTCATAATCAATTCTTACGGTGGTTCGTTCAAGACTTCTCGTCATTCGTTTATCATATCAACTCTTTCGTTCTTTTCAATCCTACCGGTGGATCATTGAAGACCATTCTCAAGTTTGTGCTATATCCGTCTTAATCCTTTCTATGAGAATAAGCAATATGCTAAATCCGTTCATTGTCATCAATTTAATTGGTGAAGGATAAGCATAACATAATTCTTATTCTTGTTCATCCAAGTGATTAATTCCTTATTCCGGAGGCTCACCAAATTCTTGGTTTCAATAGCTCATCTTTCTTTTCCGGAGTTCCAAGCTCTCGCAATTATATCATCTCGGAGATACATCTAAAGGATTACAAGGTTTCACCTTGTGTTTTTCGACCTCTCTTTCCTTCCGTTTGATCATTTCTTTTGTTGCCCGAGTTCTTCAGGGAGGTTCTACATGATGATTCATCAAGGATTTAATTCCTTCTCGAAGTGCTCATCAAGATTCTTTTCAGAGGAGTTCAAGCATTATTCATCTTGCATCCCAAAGTCCAATTCGTTCTATCTTATCTTTTGAGGTGGTGTTATGTCATTTTTGGTAATTTTCCTTCGTGTTTCATGATTCACAAGTTATCAAGAATGAGATATTTTAAATCCATCAATCTCGTCATTGGAGTTATCTTGGGCTATATTTCACCTTAAGCTTTCCCTAAGGATCATTGCTAATTGTGGTGCTCATAAATGATCCAAGTTCTTCATTTATCCTCCCGGTGAAATAAGTTTCTCGTCTCCTCGTTGTTATCAATCCAATCTTTTCCATGAGTGGCAAGTTGTCACCTCATAACGTTGGGATGCCTTCTATAAGACCATATCAAGCCTATTCTTTTCGTTGTTGGTGTTCCAACAACTCCGTTCGACCCTTCCCCTAAAGATGCCTCTTCAAGCTCTTTTGTGGCAGAAGTTGGCATTTTCTTCTCAATTCTCCTATGGCAATTATCTATCTTCTATTCTTTTGTTCCGGAGGCATTGTGATGTTGCTTTCTTCAACCATCATCTTGTTTCATCAAAGATAATGTTCTTTTCGTGCTTACCGTTTTAACCAGAGTGTTGTGCCCTTTTGCTCAAGATCTTTTCATTTTATCAAGTTTTTGACTTCCATTTCAACCGGAGTGTTGTCCGAATTTGTTCTTCCTTGTTCCTCTTTCCTAACGGGGTGTTTTCAACTTCGTTCATCTCCGTTGTATTCTTCTCTCGAAATGGCTTAACCTTTTCAAGGTTCTTTGGTTTCATTCGTTTGTCAAAGGAGCAACTTAGTTTTACCTCTTCTCTTTATCTTCCGTTTTTCCCTCCGGTGCCATTCTAGATCTCGGGACGAGATCCTCTCATAGTGGTGGAGTGATGTAACGCCCCGTGACCGATGTGCCAGGTGCCCTCCAGTTATTCGCTGTAGTTGCATCTTGTCATTGCATCATGTGCATTGCATCATCATGTTTTCAACACTTGCATCCGTCCGGGTTCCCCAGTTCCGTCCGTTGTCCATCCCGAGCCCAACCACACTTGCACGCGCCCGTGGCATGTCCGAAATATTATTTTATAAGTGGCCGGAAAATGTTCTCGGAATGGGTGAAAGTTGGCATGCGGTGTTTTTATGTTGCAGTAGGTCGCCTGCCAAATTTCATCGCATTTGGAGTCTGTTTGACGCCAACGGTTAACTATAGCGGCAATATAGTCCGTCAAATCGTCGGACGTTTTCGGTCTTCGGAAACAGATGCCGGGCCCGCTCTCTCTCTCTTCTCCCCCTCGCAGTCTCGCCACCGCCCACCTAGTCCATCCTCCTTCCCCTCTTCGCTTCCGGAGTTGTCCGATGCGACCGCACAGTCCGAAACCCTCTCTGCTCAGTGCATCAAACCCCCTCGCGCGCGCGTCTGAAAAGTTGTCCCGGACCCGACCCGGACTGTCGCCACCGTTGTGTCCGGATCATCCCCAAACATCTACAAAACATCTCCGTTTTGTTTATTGGTCTCCCTAGCCTATTTTTTTCCGATCGTCTGATTTGGACCGGAGGGACTCGGTAGCCCCTAACCTAATCCCCTACCTATATTTGAGCCTAACCCTAATCCTAGGATGTCCCATCAGTCCATTCCGCCCACCGCCGCCAGCCCACCTGGTCTCCCCCTTTCCTCGGGATCTTGCCCAATCCACCCAATCGATCCTGCCTTCTCCTCATTTTCCCCATCCCACCAACCAGCAAACCCCATCTCTCCTTCTCAGATCGACTCCGCGCTCGATCGCAAACGGATCAAGGCGCTGCCTTCGCTCCCGTGCCCGAGTGCCTGCTGGAGCTTAACCTCGCGCGGGCCTCGAACCTGTTCGTCGTCCCGAGTAGGAACGCTCGACCCCGAGCTACTCCTTCCCCGATGCTCCTCCTCGTGCACCCCCTCATCGACCCTGCGCCCCTGCATCCCCATCGTCCTTCGGCCCTGCAGCCGCCTTCGTCCGCGACCACAGGAGCAAGAGCTCCTACAGCCGCGGGCACCCGAGCCCCCGTCGCCAAACGCCACCGTGGAGAGCCGCAGGAGCCCGGCTGGACCAAGCCGCAACTGCCCTACTTCCTTCCGCGATCTCTTTCTTCTTCTTCTTCTTCCTGCTGGAGCTCCTCCTCCCGAGCGCCTCGGCCAGAGAACCATCACCCGTAGACGGCTTCGCCGGAGCAGCGCCGCTGCAATCATGCCAGGGCCCTCGCCGCCTCCCCTTATTTCTCCTTCCTTCCCCTATTATCTTACCCTCACACAGTTATGTCCCTCTCTCTGAACCTTCACAAGACAGGAGCCATGGCGCGCCGACAGGAGCAACGCCCACTTGGACCGTCTGCGTCGACCCCCTGTGTCCGCTCCAGCCCTGCCGTCGCGCCAAGTCCGCCACTGCGTCCGCTCCAGCCCTGCCGTCCCTTTGCTACTGCATCGAGCAGGAGGTCGACGCCTCTGTACTGAACCTGCTGCTGCCCTGCATCAGTTCGTCGTCCCGCTCCGGGACCTTCCATGCGCTGCCTCCTTCAGCTTCGCCCGTGCGCCACCTGGCTGGAAAACTCCATCACCCGCCTGGATCCGCCCTTCTCCGCCGCCTCCTTGCGTTCCCCGCGTGGACGTCGTCCCCTGTCCCACCTGAAGCCACCATGGTCGGCTTCAGTCTCTGCATAGAGTAGAGAAGGGCGACGCCTGCTGCCTCGTGCCTCCTCGTCGCTTGCATGGGCTGCAAGAGCGCCAAGGCCCAGCGCATCTACCGGCCCAGCTTGCCCTCTGTTGGCCTCCTCCTCCCCACCAGCCGAGTTGAAGCCCGTGGTGAGATAGCCCAGCGTCAACAATTTCGGCCCATAGATGTTTTTTTCAGTTATGCGAATTTGTCTAATATCCAGGAGTTTGCCTATTTTATAGAAAGCCCCCTTGCACTTCATGCATTTTAAAACTCACAAACCGTGCATCATATTAAAAATTTATATATGAAACTTGCTTAGAATTTTGTCTAGTTAAATAATTTCCAATTTTCATCCATGTTTAAAATGCTTAAAGTGATGTTTGCTTTAATTTGCTCCTGTGCCATGCTAAAATGTTTTAATTCATAACTAAATAACCGTAACTCCGAATTTAATAATCTTTATATGTAAATGGGGTAGAATTTTGCCTAGTTTAACATGGTGACCTTGCTTTGCATGTTTAATAACTCTAAAATTGTGGTTAGGGTAGAACAGTTCCAAACCTAATATATGCATATGGGGATTTACCGGAATTGTTGTTCGTTGCTTCCGGCCTCATTTAAACTTGCCTAGATAGATAGTTTCATTATGCTTCACCTCTTGCCATGCTAACAACATTTAACATTGTAGAGTACATAAACAAGATCGAACTAAATAAGTCACGTGGTGCTTCGTCAATATGGAACGGAGTTGCATATTGAGCTCCACTTAATTTGTAGGATTGCTTGTGCATATTGCCACGCCATGCCTCATTAAACCGGACATGCATCATACTTGGTTGTGCATCATGCCATGCTTGTGCTGGTTGTTTACCATGTTGTTTGCTTCTTTCCGGTGATGCTTCTTCGAGTTGTTTCCGTTAACGTCGCGTTTGTGAGGAACCGTTCGACTACGTCCGTTTGTCTTCTTCATGGACTTGTTCTTCTTCCTTGCGGGATTTCAGGCAAGATGACCATACCCTCGAAATCACTTCTATCTTTGCTTGCTAGTTGCTCGCTCTTTTGCTATGTCTGTGCTGCGATACCTACCACTTACTTATCATGCCTCCCACATTGTTGAACCAAGCCTCTAACCCACCTTGTCCTAGCAAACTGTTGTTTGGCTATGTTACCGCTTTGCTCAGCCCCTCTTATAGCGTTGTTAGTTGCAGGTGAAGATTGAAGTTTGTTCCTTGTTGGAACATGGAGATGTTGTTCCTTGTTGGAACATGTTTACTTGTTGGGATATCACATTATATCTTATTTAATTAATGCATCTATATACTTGGTAAAGGGTGGAAGGCTCGGTCTTATGCCTGGTGTTTTGTTCCACTCTTGCCGCCCTATTTTCCGTCATATCGGTGTTATGTTCCCGGATTTTGCGTTCCTTACGCGGTTGGGTAATAATGGGAACCCCTTGACAGTTCGCCTTGAATAAGACTCTTCCAGCAATGCCCAACATTGGTTTTACCATTCGCCACCTGGCCTTTTCTTTTCCCTTGGGAGTCGCTCTCCTGAGGGTCATCATTATTTTTCCCCCCGGGCCAGTGCTCCTCTGAGTGTTGGTCCAAACTAGAGTCCTGTGCAGCGCCCCCTCGGGGAAACTCGAGGTTTGGTTTTAGTTGTATGGAGCGCTCATCTGAGTGTACCCTGAGAACGCGATATGTGCAGCTCCTATCGGGATTTGTCGGCACATTCGGGCGGTGTTGCTGGATTTGTTTTATCATTGTCGAAATGTCTTGTAACCGGGATTCCGAGTCTGATCGGGTCTTCCCGCTAGAAGGAATACCCTTCGTTGACCGTGAGATCTTGTGATGGGGTAAGTTGGGACACCCCTACAGGGATTTGAACTTTCGAAAGCCATGCCCGCGGTTATGGGCAGATGGGAATTTGTTAATGTCCGGTTGTAGAAAACCTGAAGTTGACCTTAATTAAAATACATCAACCACGTGTGTAACCATGATGGTCTCTTCTCGGCGGAGTTCGGGAAGTGAACACGGTGTTGGAGTTATGCTTGACGTAGGTTGTTCTAGGATCACTTCTTGATCATAGTTGTTCGATCGTGCTTTGCTTTCTCTTCTCGCTCTCATTTGCGTATGTTAGCCACCATATATGCTAGTCGCTTGCTGTAGCTCCACCTCATACCTTTACCTTACCCATAAGCTTAAATAGTCTTGATCACGAGGGTGTGGGATTGTTGAGTCCCCGTGACTCACAGATACTTCCAAAACCAGCTTGCAGGTGCCGATGTGTCCGTGCAGATGACACAACCAAGCTCAAGAGGAGCTCGGTGAAGATCTTGTCCTTTGTGTTGTTTCATTCTAGTTGATCAGTAGTGATGCCCAGTTGGGGTCGATCGGGGACCGTGTCGCATTTGGGGTTCTTCTTTTATTTTGGTTCTGTAGTCGGACCTTGATTGTATTTGGATGTTGTAATGCTTTATTCATGTAATTGTGTGAAGTGGCGATTGTAAGCCAACTATGTATCTTTTCCCCTATTGTATTACATGGGTTGGTTGCGAAGATTACCTCACTTGCGACATTGCTTTCAATGTGGTTATGCCTCTAAGTCGTGCTTCGACACGTGGGAGATATAGCCGCATCGAGGGCGTTACAACAAGGGAGTACCTTGCTCTGATACCAATTGAAAGTGTGTTATATCGACTAGAGGGGGGGTGAATAGGCGATTTTTATGAAATTCTTCACTAAGGAATTTGCCGGTGAGGAAATTCCTTAGCGAAGAACTACTAGCAGCGGAATAAGTACTCAAAAGTAAACATAACAGAATACAAGCATAGTCATCATGATGAAATGAAGACACGCACAGAGTACAGGAAGCATAATCACAGGATAACACAGGATGAAGACAAACAGACTGAAGAAATTGAACTGAGGAAATTGAGGAAGTCTTCAGTCAATGTCTTCAAACACAGATATGAACAAACACACAACACAATTATGAGGAAATGAAAGAGTTGAGGGAATAGAACCAGTAAGCTTGGTGAAGACAATGATTTGGTAGACCAGTTCCAACTGCTGTCTCAGTTGTACGTCTGGTTGGAGCGGCTGAGTATTTAAACTCGAGGACACACAGTCCTGGACACCTAGACCTGAACACGCAGCTCAGGACACCCAGTCCTCACTGTATTCTCCTTGAACTAAGGTCACACAGACCTCGTCCAATCACTCGTGGTAAGTCTTCAGGTGACTTCCAAACCTTCACAAAGTTGGTCACTCGGTGATCCACAATTCCTCTTGGATGCTCTAGACCATGATGCCTAACCGTCTGGAAGAAGCACAATCTTCAAAGGTAAAAAGCGTCGGATCCATGCAGGATGAATCTCTTCAGTGATGCTCAATCACTTGGGGTTTGTAGGTGTTTGGGTTTTGGGTTTTTGGTTTTTCCTCCCTTGATGATTTTCGCTCAAAGTCCTCAGAGGATGGGTTGCTCTCAAATGACAAGTGTCAGTTTCTCTCGGAGCAGCCAACCAACTAGTGGTTGTAGGGGGCGGCTATTTATAGCCTAGGGAGCAGCCCGACATGATAAGACATAAATGCCCTTCAATGATATGACCGTTAGGTAGATAGATATTTTGGGACAGCTGGCGCATAGCACAGCAACGGTCGGAATTTTGAGTAGCAAAATCCTCAGGGCTATCATGTTCCTCACTATGTAGGAAATCCGCACAGGCGAATTCCTAACTCCTCAGTCAGAACAAATTCCTCAGAGACCAGAAGAACTTCGTCTCTGTCACTGAAGAAATTGACTGAACTGTATGAGATTTCCAATGGCTTCACTCGAAGGGATTGGTAGGTGTAGGATTTTGAGTTGAGCATCACATGGAAATTTTTCCTTAGTATTTCCTCGACCCCCTTTAACAGTACGGTGTTTCCTATGACTCAAGAAAGAGAAAATGAAACTACGAAAACAAAAGTCTTCACGCTTCATGTTCCTCGAATGAATACCAAGTCTTCACGGTCACACCATTTTCTTCACTTTCAAAGTCTTCAGAAAGTCTTCAGAATACCAAAGTCTTCAGATGAAGAACTTCATTTTTAGGGGTTGACTTTCTCTGTAAATATCAAACTCCTCATAGACTTATAGACATGTGTACACTCATAAACACATTAGTCCCTTAACCTATAAGTATTCAATACACCAAAATCACCAACGGGCACTAGATGCACTTACAGGGCCGGCCCACCAGACGGAGCTCGGCCGTTGGATTTATCGACGCTGCAGGGACGGGCCCGAGCACAAACGACGTGCCTAGCCTTCTTATGCGAAGGATCTTGAAGAAAGACAATCGGCGCGCGACTCCCATGGTGGGTGGCAATAAGGCAAGTGATATCCATAGATAGATTACGCATGAAAAGCAACTGGCTTAGGTAAATGCGAGAATGATACATGCCACTGGGTTGGACCCGAGCGGGTTGGGGTTAATGCAGCCCGAGGGGTGCTCCCAGCAAAGCGACCTAAAGATGCAAGCGGATACATGCCGCAGGGACGGACCCATGCGGCCTAGGGATGATGCAGCCTAGGGGGCGCTCCTAGCTGAATGAACTTGGAAAGATGTCGCCTGGTTTGGCTGTCGAACGGGTGTTGGGGTAGCTGAAAACACGTAGCGAAGAAGTCGCTTCTCACGAGCTGCCGAGACCCTGAACCTCGAGAGGTTCTGGTGGCCTCCGGAGGACCGACTCCATCTCCGCCAGTACCGTGTGGTGCCTGGCCTCCTGGCCTGCTAGGATGCTCCACAGATTGCGCTGGAAGGCGACAGCCACACTCAGCAGGCCGAGCGGCATGCGAACGCTGCTATGAGGCGGGCCCTCACACCAGCCAGCACGCGAAGGCCAGAAGCGCTCCTGAGATGCGGCCCTGCTGAGCCCAGGGATGTCGATGCAGACGTGAAAGCACAAGTGCTCCCTGGGTGGTTTTGGTAATTAATGTCAACATATCTCTTGTTGGACTAACACTTTTACCTAGTATGTTTCAGATAAGTTCAATAATGGAGTGGCATGGACTAGAGGATGTGGAACCCCTTCAAGATGCTAAGGACAAAGGATTGGCCCAAGCTTCAAGATCAAGACTCTACATTTTCTATTTTAGTGATCCAAGATCACATTGAGTCTATAGGAAAAGCCAATACTATCAAGAGGGGATGAGGTGTTGCTTAATGGCTTGCTTGCTCAAAGTGCTTAGTGATAAGCTCCAAACCCTCAACTACCTTCCCACATCCACATATGACCAAAACCAGAAGTCAAACTCGGCCCCACCGATTCTTTCTATCCGGAGCCACCGAGTTCAGTTAACATAGCCACTGCCAGAAACCCTAATCAGTTCGGTCTCACCGATGGGATCTCGGTCTCACCGAGATGGGCTTACAAACTCTCTGTTACCTGTTGCAATATTTTTGGTCCCACCGAGATATGCAATCGGCCCCACTGAGTTTGCTTGGACAACTCTCTGTTTTGCTTATTACCCAAATTGGTCCCACCGAGTTTGAGTAATCGGTCAAACCGAGTTTTGGTTTTACCCTAACCCTAGCACATCGGTTCCACCGAGTTGAACCAGTCGGTCCCACCAAAAACCCTAACGGTCACTAGGTTTACTAAATCGGTCCGACCGAGTTTTTCCCTTCGGTCTCACCGAGATTGGTAAATTGAGTGTAACGGTTAGATTTTGTGTGGAGGCTATATATACCCCTCCACCCACTCTTCATTCATGGAGAGAGCCATCAGAACATACCTACACTTCCAATACACATTTTCTGAGAGAGAACCACCTACACTTGTGTTGAGGTCAAGATATTCCATTCCAACCATATGAATCTTGATCTCTAGCCTTCCCCAAGTTGCTTTCCACTCAAATCTTCTTTCCACCAAATCCAAATCCTGCGAGAGAGAGTTGAGTGTTGGGGATACTATCATTTGAAGCACAAGAGCAAGGAGTTCATCATCAACACACCATTTGTTACTTCTTGGATAGTGGTGTCTCCTAGATTGGCTAGGTGTCACTTGGGAGCCTCCAACAAGATTGTGGAGTTGAACCAAGGAGTTTGTAAGGACAAGGAGATCGCCTACTTCGTGAAGATCTACCGCTAGTGAGGCAAGTCCTTCATGGGCGACGACCGTGATGGAATAGACAAGGTTGCTTCTTCGTGGACCCTTCGTGGGTGGAGCCCTCCGTGGACTCGCGCAACTGTTACCCTCTGTGGGTTGAAGTCTCCATCAACGTGGATGTACGATAGCACCACCTATCGGAACCACGACAAAAACCTCCGTATCTCCAATTGCATTTGAATACTCCAAACCCTTCTCCTTAAATTATTGCAAGTTGCATGCTTTACTTTCCGCTGCTCATATACTCATTGCATGCTTGCTTGATATGTATTGTGTTTGTTAAACTTGTGCTTAAACTCCACTTAAACTTAAGAATATTAAAAACTGCAACTTTTGGCACTTAGTGTCTAATCACCCCCCCTCTAGACACCTCTTCTCAATCCTTTCAATTCGTATCAGAGCATTGGTCTCCATTGCCTTGGTTTAAACACCATTGGAGGAAGATGGATGTGTCTACTTTGGGGAGTCTTAGACATAGAGTGCCTATTCTTGATGGAGAGTATTTTCATGAGTGGAAAAATCATTAGGACTGTGCACCTCATGTTGATCCTTTGCACCCTACCCTAGATGAAGATATTGACATGATTCACAATCTTAGAACTGTTAATCTTATCACTAGAGGCTTGCCTAGAAACTTGATTGGATGTTTGCCGACTCTTAAGTGTGCCTACAACATATGGAAATTTCTTGAGGAACTCTTTCCTAATTACTCCTTGAAAGATCTAGATGAAATCCTCCATAAGTCTATTGCTTTGATTAAGATGAGTTCCAATGATCCCAAATTTGGTGACTGCTTATTTGAGCTTACTGATCTTACGAGTGCCAAAGGAGATGTTGGAATCATTAGCAATATCATTTCCAAAGCTATTAGAATTCATAAAGATAACTATAGAAATGATCATTTATCTAATGAATTGCCCTCGCTAGGAATTGATCAATCACAAGATGATGTTGAACATGAATACTTGGATGAGGATGATGATGATGATGATGATGATGATAGTGACTATGATCTCGATGATGTGATGAGACACTTTGGTATTATGGCAAATCTTCGGCTACATGGCTGGAGGAAAGGAATGGGTCCTTGATAGTGGATGTACTGATCATATGACCGGAGATAAAGACATGTTCCGTGAGCTTGCTAAAAATGAAGGCCCTCGAAAGTATGTCACTTTTGGTGATAATTCAAAGGGTAAGGTGGTTGGCCTTGGTAAGGTGGCCATCTCACATGATAGCTCCATACAAAATGTCATGCTCGTTGAATCTCTTGGCTACAACTTACTTTCAGTATCTAGACTTGCTGATTTCGGTTTCAATGTCCTATTTACTGAAGTAGACTGCCAAGTGTTTCGTAGAGATAATCATAAAATGGTCTTTACCGGTATAAGTAGAGGAGATCTTTACATTGTTGATTTCACTAAAAAGGCTCAACCTAAAACTTGCTTAATTTCTAAATCTTCTAAAGGCTAGTTGTGGCATAGAAGACTAGGTCATGTTGGTATGCGAAATCTTGATAAGCTTATTAAAGGTGATCATATCCTTGGAATAAAAGATTTCATATTTGACAAGGATAGACTTTGTAGTGCTTGTCAAGTAGGGAAACAAGTTGGAGGAAGTCACCGCGCGAAGAACATCATGACCACAAGAAGACCACTCGAGCTACTTCACATGGATCTCTTTGGTCCAAATGCCTACAAGAGTCTCGGTGGTAACTCATTTGGTCTAGTCATAGTTGATGATTTTTCAAGATTTACGTGGGTGTTCTTTCTTGATGACAAATTGCAGGTCCAAAAGATCTTCAAAAACTTCGCTAGGAAGGCCCAAAATCAGTTTGACGTGAAGATCAAGAAGGTTCGGAGCGACAACGGAACAGAGTTCAAGAACGCAAATGTGGACACCTTTCTTGACGAAGAAGGGATTTCACACGAGTTCTCGGCTACGTACACACCTCAACAAAATGGAGTTGTTGAAAGGAAGAACCGGACTCTTGTCGAGATGGCAAGAACGATGCTTGATGAGTACAAAACGTCAAAGCACTTTTGTGCGGAAGCGGTTGAGACAGCTTGTCATGCAATAAATCGCTTGTATCTTCACAAGCTACTCGGCAAGACGGCATACGAGCTCCTCACCGGTAACAGACCCCAAGTTGGATACTTTCGAGTATTCGGCTCAAAGTGCTACATTCTTGATAAGCATCATCGTTCTAAAATTTCTCCTAAATCTCATGAAGGTTTCCTACTTGGTTATGGCTCAAACTCTCACACTTACCGTGTCTACAACAATTTCACCCGAAAGGTTGAAGAGACGGTAGATGTGAAGTTTGATGAATCTAACGGCTCGCAAGTAGAGCAATTGCCAATTGATGTAGGAGACAAAGACCCTTCGGAAGCAATTCAAGACTTGTCCATTGGCAAGATTCGTCCAACGGAAGTGAAGGATAGTACCTCGTCCGTCCAAGTGGAAGCTTCTACCTCACGACAAGGTGAACCAAGAGTTGATACAGAAGCATCCACAAGTGGGACACGCCAAGATGAAGAAAACGAGGGAGCACACCAAGATGAACATCAACAACCTCCTTCTCCACCACGACAAGAGAACGACAATGTCAACAATGAAGAAGGCCAAGAAGAAGAACAAGATGAAGAGGATGTTCCACCCCGACCCAAGAAAAAGCTTTCACGAGTTCGAGCAAGAATTGCCAAAGATCATCCCGTCGAGCAAATCTACAATGATATCCAAACCGAGAGAATCACTTGCTCTAAAACTCGTTTAGCTAACTTTTGTGAACATTACTCGTTCATCTCTAGCATTGAACCTATGAAGGTTGAAGAAGCATTGGAGGATCCGGATTGGATAAACGCTATGCATGAAGAGCTACACAACTTTGAGAGAAATCAAGTGTGGACTTTGGTCGAGAAGCCCGACAACAACCACAACATCATTGGTACCAAATGGGTGTTTCGCAACAAGAAAGATGAAGATGGACAAGTGGTTCGCAACAAAGCACGTCTCGTCGCCCAAGGCTACACACAAGTTGAAGGTATGGACTATGGTGAGACATATGCTCCCGTTGCTAGACTTGAGTCCATTCGCATCTTACTTGCTTATGCTAATCACCATGATATCACCTTGTACCAAATGGACATTAAAAGTGCTTTTCTAAATGGAAAAATCGAAGAGGAAGTTTATGTTAAGCAACCTCCCGGCTTCGTCAATCCTAAGAAACCTAATCATGTGTACAAACTTCACAAAGCCCTTTATGGTCTTAAACAAGCTCCTAGAGCATGGTATAAATGCTTGACCAAGTTCCTTATTGAAAAAGGCTTTGAAGTTGGTAAAATTGATTCTACTCTTTTTACTAAAAGGGTTAATGGAGAACTATTTGTGTGCCAAATTTATGTTGATGATATCATATTTGGTTCAACTAACCCTCATTTTAGTGAGAAGTTTGGAAAGCTAATGTCGGAGAAGTTTGAGATGTCTATGATGAGTGAACTCAAATTCTTTCTCGGTTTGCAAATCAAGCAAACTAAGGAAGGTACCTTTGTCTCTCAAATGAAGTACACCAATGACTTATTCAAGAAGTTCAATATGCAAGAATGCAAAGGTATGACTACACCAATGCCTACTAGTGGACATCTTGATTTGACCAAAGATGGTGAACCGGTTGATCAAAAGGTTTATCGCTCTATGATTGATTCATTGTTATATCTATGTGCCTCTCGTCCCGATATTATGCTAAGTGTGTGCATGTGTGCAGGATCTCAAGCTGCTCCTAAAGAATGTCATCTTAAGGCTATGAAAAGGATAGTGAGATACCTAATCCATACACCAAATTTTGGCATTTGGTATCCTAAGAGGTCCTCTTTTGATCTTGTTGGCTACTCCGATTCGGACTATGCCGGAGACAAGGTTGATAGAAAGTCCACTTCGGGTACTTGTCAATTCCTTGGTAGATCTCTTGTCTCTTGGTCTTCCAAGAAACAAAACTCGGTATCCTTATCCACCGCCGAAGCGGAATACATTGCCGCTGGTTCATGTTGCGCTCAATTACTTTGGATGACCCAAACTCTTAAAGATTATGGGATATATGTGAAACATGTTCCATTGCTATGTGACAATTAAAGTGCTATTAAGATTGCTCACAATCCCGTGCAACATTCTCGAACTAAGCATATTTAAGTTCGTCATTATTTCATTCGAGATCATGTTGCAAAAGGGGACATTAACCTTAAGCATGTTCGCACCGATAAGCAATTGGCGGATATATTCACTAAACCACTTGATGAGAAAGTGTTTTGCAGGTTGAGAGGTGAATTGAACACCATTGATGCTTCAAACTTGGAGTAGGAACTCCATTTGATACATGCGGGGCATGAGCCTATGACTAATCCTCGATATTTCTCTTATGATGCTATTCATATGTCTTGGATATATTTGTACATTGCATGTTATCTAACCCGTGTAGGTACTTGGTTGAATCTAAATCTATGAGATTGCAACTCACTCACATCTTGAGCAATTTCTACATCACCAAGTCTCTACACAATGGTGGTTCAAGACAAGGAAGCACGAAACCATTCAAACATATCCTTTGGCAAATTCCATGTTGAGTCTCATGATTGTCATTTTGGATACACAAGTGCTCTTCCTTGCAAAGCTAACCCATGTAGGTAGATGAACTCAAACTCCAAGTGGTGCTCCCAACCCTTGATGAACTACATCAACCTTGAGCAACCCACACAAGTTCAACTACATGAACAAGATCAACACCACCACCCAAGGTATGTTATTCCATCTTAGAGAAGCTTTACTCCAAGTCATGAGTCAAAGCAACTCGACAAGATGTGGATACATTAAAAGGCTTAAACGAAAAATGGTAACCCCATTTTGAGCTTAAACGATGAGCATGACCTATGATCAAGTGCTCTCACTTGACTCCTAAGTCATTATACTCTAACATAGGTGACTTTGTCGCCGACCATTTCTAGATGAAGTTCTCTAGTGTTTCTCCGTGCATTTGCATTTGCATATTTGTTTCCCCTTTCAAACTTCATCTAGAACTTTTAGTTTCTTTTCTTTCCTTTTTGCTCTGCATTTTCTGCATCCAATTCATTGCAAATCTTTCAGTTAATTCCTTGCATATCCTTGTGAGATCTTACTTGTCTAGTGAGCTGAGGTGACAAGTGATTTCACTCTGATGAACTTGGTCACACGGTTTGTTCTCTTCGGCCCAACCGAAATACTTCGGTGGAACCGAAGCACACAACTCGGAGTCACTAATTTCATCATAGGAAAGCCAACTTGCCACTTATTCCTGATTTCTGTTTGCTCCAGCTCCACTCAATGATTCTTGTCCTTTGCCAGCATCATATTAGACATGCTACTTTTCTCTGTGACTCAAGGACCAACCCATTTGTATCACATGTCCAGAAGAGCCCTTCTTGGAAATTGATGTCAAAGGGGGAGAGAGAGATCACATCAAAGCTTAATCCTTCCTATAGGGGGAGAAAGAGAGAGTACTCAGGGGGAGAGAGTTTCTCAACTAGGAGAAAGTAATATCATCAAAGACCTCAGATGCTTGCTGTTCAAGAGGAGAGATGTCACATGTCTTTAAGAGGGGAAAGACATGTTTGGTTGCTTGCTTTAGCACAAGCTCTGTTGTTTCTTTTTTGTTGCTCTGATCTTCTGTTCCCTATCTTCTCCCAATATCCCATGCAGATTCAGGGGGAGCAAGACATCTAAGGGAAGGAAATATCTGATTTTATTTGCATATCTTTACCTTTGGTGGCATGTCTATATCCAATGTGGTACTTAGTACTCACTCTACATGTCATCCCAGTCTTGGTTCTCTTATGGTTTCTCTTGTTTGCTCTGGTCAGTAGGTGTATCTGTGTTATTTAACCTTGTTTGCGCAGGTTCATCCCATCCTAAGCTAACTCAAGACCACAAGGTAAGTATATGCATCACAGTCATGTGAATGAGAAGTTCTTGCTGATGTACATACTGTTTGCAAGGAGGACTCATGACCATGAAGGTACATTTCTCACATTCACATCATTTGCTCTGATGCATATAGCCAAGATACATGTAACACATTGCTTACTCTGTTATGTTTACGCATTCACATGCTCCTATATTCAATATTCACATGATTGCATACATGTAGGGGGAGCCTATGCATGTTACATGTCTTTCCAAAGCTTTACTTGCTATTATCTATATCTTTATATAAAGCTTTGATGTATGTTGTCATCAATTACCAAAAAGGGGTAGATTGAAAGCACAAGTGCTCCCTGGGTGGTTTTGGTAATTAATGTCAACATATCTCTTGTTGGACTAACACTTTTACCTAGTATGTTTCAGATAAGTTCAACAATGGAGTGGCATGGACTAGAGGATGTGGAACCCCTTCAAGATGCTAAGGACAAAGGATTGGCTCAAGCTTCAAGATCAAGACTCTACATTTTCTATTTTAGTGATCCAAGATCACATTGAGTCTATAGGAAAATCCAATACTATCAAGAGGGGATGAGGTGTTGCTTAATGGCTTGCTTGCTCAAAGTGCTTAGTGATATGCTCCAAAACCCTCAACTACCTTCCCACATCCACATATGACCTAAACCAAAAGTCAAACTCGGCCCCACCGATTCTTTCTATCCGGAGCCACCGAGTTCAGTTAACATAGCCACTGCCAGAAACCCTAATCAGTTCGGTCTCACCGAGATGGGCTTGCAAACTCTCTGTTACCTGTTGCAATATTTTCGGTCCCACCGAGATATGCAATCGGCCCCACCGAGTTTGCTTGGACAACTCTCTGTTTCACTTATTACCCAAATCGGTCTCACCGAGTTTGAGTAATCGGTCAAACCGAGTTTTGGTTTTACCCTAACCCTAGCACATCGGTTCCACCGAGTTGAACTAGTCGGTCCCACCGAAAACCCTAACGGTCACTAGGTTCACTAAATCGGTCCGACCGAGTTTTTCCCTTTGGTCTCACCGAGATTGGTAAATTGAGTGTAACGGTTAGATTTTGTGTGGAGGCTATATATACCCGTCCACCCACTCTTCATTCATGGAGAGAGCCATCAGAACATACCTACACTTCCAATACACATTTTCTGAGAGAGAACCACCTACACTTGTGTTGAGGTCAAGATATTCCATTCCAACCATATGAATCTTGATCTCTAGCCTTCCCCAAGTTGCTTTCCACTCAAATCTTCTTTCCGCCAAATCCAAATCCTGTGAGAGAGAGTTGAGTTTTGGGGAGACTATAATTTGAAGCACAAGAGCAAGGAGTTCATCATCAACACACCATTTGTTACTTCTTGGAGAGTGGTGTCTCCTAGATTGGCTAGGTGTCACTTGGGAGCCTCCAACAAGATTGTGGAGTTGAACCAAGGAGTTTGTAAGGGCAAGGAGATCGCCTACTTCGTGAAGATCTACCGCTAGTGAGGCAAGTCCTTCGTGGGCGACGGCCGTGATGGAATAGACAAGGTTGCTTCTGCGTGGACCCTTCATGGGTGGAGCCCTCCGTGGACTCGCGCAACTGTTACCCTCTGTGGGTTGAAGTCTCCATCAACGTGGATGTACGATAGCACCACCTATTGGAACCACGACAAAAACCTCCATGTCTCCAATTGCGTTTGAATACTCCAAACCCTTCTCCTTACATTCTTGCAAGTTGCATGCTTTACTTTCCGCTGCTCATATACTCATTGCATGCTTGCTTGATATGTATTGTGTTTGTTAAACTTGTGCTTAAACTCCACTTAAACTTAAGAATATTAAAAACTGCAACTTTTGGCACTTAGTGTCTAATCACCCCCCCTCTAGACACCTCTTCTCGATCCTTTAAAGACGCGCAGCTCACCACCCTCGCCTGGGTGGGGAGCAACGCCAGGTGGGCGGCGGTCGCCGCGCATTGCTCTTGCTTCCTGAAGCTCATGAGATGACTTGGCGATGAACTCCTAAGCGCCAGGCGCTCCTCGCCCGGTGTCCTCCTGAGGGAAACATGCCGTGAAGCATGCCTTCACGTGGTGCCCTAGCGCCTCCCTTGTGATGCTGGCCAGGTCTGAGGCCCTCCAGAACAGAGCCCCTGAGCCCTGCCCGAGGAAGGCGTGGGGGCGCCTCCCTATGTGAGGGAGGGAGGCGCCCCAGGCGCTGGCGCGGATCCTGAAGTGGCGCCGCTGGAGGTGCCGCTCCCTTGAGGCCCAGTGTGGAGTAGTCGCTCCTTCTTCTTGGGGTTGGCCTCAGGAGGGTATTGCGCACCCGCGCTGTCAGGGTCTTCGATTGATGCAGCTTGGAAGGCGCGCTCGAGGAAGCACATTGTGTCTCTTTCTTCGCAAGGGACCATGATTATTGCACTGCTTACCGACATCTTGAGGACGTTGTAGCCATGGTGGGCGACCGCCATGAATTTGGCCTGTGCTGGGTACCCGAGGATGGCATTGTACGGCAGACGGATGTGGGCGACATCAAAATCGATGAGCTCGTTGTGGTAGTTGTTGCACTGATCGAAGGTGACAGGGAGGCGAACTTGCCCTATCGGGGTGGTGGAGCCATCTGTCACTCCTGAGAAAGGCTTGGTGGGCTGGAGCTGATCGTATGGCACTTGACGGCTATCAAACGTCTCGACGGACAGGACACCTGAGTCTTGCGCCGCCGTCGATGAGGGTCTTGGTGACTTGGACATTGCTGATGACGGGTGAACAGAGCATCGGGAGGACGCTAGCGGTTGCCACGCATTTGAGCTGGTCTGCTGAGCTAAAAGTGATGGCGTACTTGGACCACTTGAGCGGGCGCGTAGCCTCAAGCTTGGGGAGGGCTGCATTCACTTCGCGGGAGAACTGTTGAAGACGCGTTGGGAGCCTAGGGCCTGAGCGCCACCCAAGATGCAGGCGACGACATGCGACTCCTGGAAGCCCCCAGCCTCTTCGTCCTGTTGATGGTCGTCGTTCCTTCTTGGCGGCGGCAGCGGAGGGAGACCAGGGTTGCCCTGAGGACGATCCTCACGAGGCTGGTCCCTCCAGGCGCCCTCACGAGGCTGGTCCTGCCAACGATCCTCGCGAGGCTGGTCGCGCCAATCTTGGCGGGGCCCATGGTCGTCCCAATGTCCTCCACCTCGTACACCTCCTCGGACGTAGCCCCGGTCGTTGCGCTCAGGGCGTTGACTGATACGTCTCCAATGTATCTATAATTTATGAAGTATTCATGCTATTATATTATCTGTTTTGTATATTTATGGGCTTTACTAAACACTTCTATATTATTTTTGGGACTAACCTATTAACCGGAGGCCCAGCCCAAATTGCTGTTTTCTTGCCTATTTCAGTGTTTCGAAGAAAAGGAATATCAAACAGAGTCCAAACAGAATGAAACCTTCGGGAGAGTTATTTTTGGAACGGAAGCAATCCAAGAGACTTGGAGTAGACTTCAGGGAAGCTTCGACGAAGCCACGAGGCAGGGAGGCGCGCCCTACCCCCTGGGCGCCCCCAGCCTCGTGGGCCCTCATGGCTCCCCTGACCGACTTCTTTCTCCTATATATGTCCATATACCCTAAAAACATCGGGGAGCAGAATAGATCGGGTGTTCCGCCGCCAGAAGCCTCCGTAGCCACCGAAAACCAATCTAGACCCATTCCCGCACCCTGTCGGAGGGGGGAATCCTTCTCCGGTGGCCATCATCATCATCCCGGCGCTCTCCATGACGAGGAGGGAGTAGTTCACCCTCGAGGCTGAGGGTATGTACCAGTAGCTATGTGTTTGATCTCTCTCTCTCTCTCTTGTGTTCTTGAGTCGGCATGATCTTGATGTATCGCGAGCTTTGCTATTATATTTGGATCTTATGATGTTTCTCCCCCTCTACTCTCTTGTGATGAATTGAGTTTTCCCTTTGAAGTTAACTTATCGGATTGAGTCTTTAAGGATTTGAGAACACTTGATGTATGTCTTGCATGTGCTTATCTATGGTGACATTGGGATATTCATGTGATCCACTTGATGTATGTTTTGGTGATCAACTTGCGGGTTCCGCTCGTGAACTTATGCATAGGGGTTGGCACATGTTTTCGTCTTGACTCTCCGATAGAAACTTTGGGGCACTCTTTGAAGTACTTTGTGTTGGTTGAATAGATGAATCTGAGATTGTTTGATGCATATCGTATAATCATACCCACGGATACTTGAGGTGACATTGGAGTATCTAGGTGACATTAGGGTTTTGGTTGATATGTGTCTTAAGGTGTTATTCTAGTATGAACTCTTGAATAGATCGATCCGAAACAATAACTTTGAGGCCGTATTGTACCCTACAATAATCTCTTCGTTTGTTCTCCGCTATTAGTGACTTTGGAGTGACTCTTTGTTGCATGTTGAGGGATAGTTATATGATCCAATTATGTTATTATTGTTGAGAGAACTTGCACTAGTGAAAGTATGAACCCTAGGCCTTGTGTCAACACATTGCAATACCATTTGTGCTCACTTTTATCATTAGTTACCTTGCTGTTTTTATATTTTAGGATTACAAAAACCTATGCAAGATATAAAGATATACCTTCAAGCGCTAACCTCCCATGCAACGGCGCTAGAAAAGAGCTTGATGTCTACTACACAACCTTCTTCTTGTAGACGTTGTTGGGCCTCCAAGTGCAGAGGTTTGTAGGACAGTAGCAAATTTCCCTCAAGTGGATGACCTAAGGTTTATCAATCCGTGGGAGGCGTAGGATGTTGATGGTCTCTCTCAAGCAACCCTGCAACCAAATAACAAAGAGTCTCTTGTGTCCCCAACACACCCAAAACAATGGTAAATTTTATAGGTGCACTAGTTCAACGAACAGATGGTGATACAAGTGCAATATGGATGGTAGATAACTACAAAAAATGGAATTAAGGCTACCTCATATGCTTCATATTTTAATGTCTTACGTGAGAATAAGGATTCCGATAATTGTGCCAAAGTGTTAGAAGAATAATGCATTAGAATGTTTGGCACTAAATCTTTGTATGATGAGCATGATTGCAATGTTGTTAGTATGAATTCCTTGGATATCTATGATGCTAATGATATGCAAAGCCACAAGCTTGGGGAAGCTATGTTTGATGAAGATGATATTTTTTGTCCCCCAAGTTTTGATGAGCAAATTTATTATGATGAAAGCATGCCTCCTATTTATGATGATTATATTGATGAAAGTGGATTTGGAGAGGTGATGACTTTATTTAGTGATGAATCCACTATTTCGGAAGAGGTTCCAATTGATTATGAGAACAAAGGTGCTATCTATGATGATTATTGTGAGGACCTGTATTCTATAAAGAATTATGATAACCATGAAACTTGTCATCATGATTTTAGTTTTCAATTGGATCATGCCTAACATGATAGTTATTTTGTTGAGTTTGCTCCCACTATTATGAATGAGAAGAATTTTGCTTATGTGGAGAGTAGTAAATTTTCTATGCTTGTAAATCATGAAAAGAATGCTTTATGTGATGGTTATATTTTTGAATTCATTCATGATGCTACTGAAAATTATTACGAGGGAGGAATATATGCTTGTAGGAATTGCAATAATATCGAGTTTCCTCTCTATGTGCTTAAAATCTTAAAGTTATCCTTGTTTTACCTTCCTATGCAAGTTGATTCTTGTTCCCACAAATTGTTTGCTCACAAAATCCCTATGCATAGGAAGTGGGTTAGACTTAAATGTGCTAGTCATATTCTAGCTACCTCTTGAGCACTGCGTTGGTTTTCCCCAAAGAGGAAGGGATGATGCAGTAAAGTAGCGTAAGTATTTCCCACGGTTTTTGAGAACCAAGGTATAAATCCAGTAGGAGGCTACACGCGAGTCCCTCGTACCTACACAAAACAAATAAATCCTCGCGACCAACGCGATAAGGGGTTGTCAATCCCTACACGACCACTTACGAGAGTGAGATCTGACAGATATGATAAGATAATATTTTTGGTATTTTATGATAAAGATGCGAAGTAAAATAAACGCAAAGTAAAAAATCAAAGGAAATAACTAAGTATTGGAAGATTAATATGATGAAGATAGACCCGTGGGCCACAGGTTTCACTAGTGGCTTCTCTCAAGAGCATAAGTATTTTACGGTGGGTGAACGAATTACTGTTGAGCAATTGAAAGAATTGAGCATAGTTATGATAATATCTAGGTATGATCATGTATATAGGCATCACGTCCGAGACAAGTAGACCGACTCCTGCCTGCATCTACTACTATTACTCCACTCATCGACCGCTATCCAGCATGCATCTAGAGTATTAAGTTAATGAAAATAGAGTAATGCCTTAAGAAAGATGACATGATGTAGAGGGATAAACTCATGCAATATGATGATAACCCCATCTTTTTATCCTCGATGGCAACAATACAATATGTGCCTTGCTGCCCCTACTGTCACTGGGAAAGGACACCGCATGATTGAACCCAAAGCTAAGCACTTCCCCCATTGCAAGAAAGATCAATCTAGTAGGCCAAACGAAACTGATAATTTGAAGATAACCAATCATACATAAAAGAATTCAGAGAAGATTCAAATATTGTTCATAGATAGACTTGATCATAAACCCACAATTCATCACTCTCAACAAACACACCGCAAAAAGAAGATTACATCGAATAGTTCTCCACAAGAGAGGGGGAGAACATTGTATTGAGATCCAAAAAGAGAGAAGAAGCCATCTAGCTAATAACTATGGACCCGTAGGTCTGAGGTGAACGACTCACACTTCATCAGAGGGGCTATGGTGATGATGTAGAAGCCCTCCGTGTTGGATACCCCCTCCGGCGGAGCTCCGGAACAGGCCCCAAGAAGGGATCTCGTGGATACAGAAAGTTGCGGCGGTGGAATTAGGGTTTTGGCTCCATATTTGATCGTTTGGGGGTACGAAGGTATATATAGGAGGAAGGAGTACGTCGGTGGAGGGCGCGCCTGGGGGGGGGGGGGTAGGCGCGCCCCCTACCTCGTGGCCTCCTCCTTTGTTTCTTGACGTAGGGTCCAAGTCTCTTGGATCATGTTCGGCGAGAAAATCACATTCCCGAAGGTTTCATTCCGTTTGGACTCTATTTGATATTCCTTTTCTTTGAAACCCTAAAATAGGCAAAAAAACAGCAATTCTGGGCTGGGCCTCCGTTTAATAGGTTAGTCCCAAAAATAATTTAAAAGTGGATAATAAAGCCCAATAATGTCCAAAACAGTAGATAATATAGCATGGAGCAATCAAAAATTATAGATATGTTGGAGATGTATCAAGCATCCCCAAGCTTAATTCCTGCTCGTCCTCGAGTAGGTAAATGATAAAAACCGAATTTTTCATGCGGAGTGCTACTTGGCATAATTTTAATGTAATTCTTCTTAATTGTGGTATGAATATTCAGATCTGAAAGATTCAAGATAAAAGTTCATATTTACATAAAAATAATAATACTTCAAGCATACTAACTAAGCAATTATGTCCTCTCAAAATAACATGGCCAAAGAAAGTTCATCCCTACAAAATCATATAGTTTAGTCATGCTCCATTTTCGTCACACAAGATGCTCTCATCATGCACAACCCCGATGACAAGCCAAGCAACTGTTTCATACTTTAGTAATCTCAAACCTATAAATTTCAAGCAATATATGAGCGCGAGCCATGGATATAGCACCATGGGTGGAATAGAATATGATGATGGGGGTTATGTGGAGAAGACAAAAAAGGAGAAAGTCTCACATCAATGAGGCTAATCAATGGGCTATGGAGATGCCCATCGATTGATGTTAATGCAAGGAGTAGGGATTTCCATGCAACGGATGCACTAGAGCTATAAATGTATGAAAGCTCAACAAAAGAAACTAAGTGGGTGTGCATCCAACTTGCTTGCTCACGAAGACCTAGGGCACTTGAGGAGGCCCATTATTGGAATATACAAGCCAAGTTCTATAATGAAAAATTCCCACTAGTATATGAAAGTGACAAAACAAAAGACTCTCTATCATAACGATTATGGTGCTACTTTGAAGCACAAGTGTGGAAAAAGGATAGTAGCATTATCCCTTCTTTTTTTGGCCTTTTTTTATTTTGCCTTTCTTTATTTTTTTTAGGACAATGCTCTATGAATGATGGTCATCACACTTCTATTTACTTACAACTCAAGAATTACAACTCGATACTTAGAACAAGACATGACTCTATATGAATGCCTCCGGCGGTGTACCGGGATATGCAATGAACCAAGAGTGACATGTATGAAAGAATTATGAACGGTGGCTTTGCCACAAATACTATGTCAACTAGATGATCATGCTAAGCAATATGACAATGATGAATGTGTCATGATAAACAGAATGGTGGAAAGTTGCATGTCAATATATCTTGGAACGGCTATGGAAATGCCATAATAGGTAGGTATGGTGGCTGTTTTGAGGAAGATATAAGGAGGTTTATGTGTGAAAGAGCATATCATATCACGGGGTTTGGATGCACCGACGAAGTACCAACTCTCAATGTGAGAAAGGGCAATGCACGGTACCAAAGAGGCTAGCAATGATGGAAGGGTGAGAGTGCGTATAATCTATGGAATCAACATTAGTCATAAAGAACTCACATACTTATTGCAAAAATCTACAAATCATCAAAAACCAAGCACTACGCGCATGCTCCTAGGGGATAGATTGGTAGGAAAAGACCATCGCTCGTCCCCGACCACCACTCATAAGGAAGACAATCAAATAACACCTCATGTTTCAAATTTGTTACATAACGTTTACCATACGTGCATGCTACGGGACTTGCAAACTTCAACACAAGAATTTCTCAAATTCACAACTACTCAACTAGCACGACTTTGATATTATTACCTCCATATCTCAAAACAATCATCAAGCATCAAACTTCTCTTAGTATTCAAAACACTCATAAGAATTTTTTTTACTAATCTTGAACACCTAGCATATTAGGATTATTTAAGCAAATTGCCATGCTACTTAAGACTCTAAAAATAATCTAAATGAATCATGAGAGATCAATAGTTTCTATAAAACAAATCCACCACCATGCTCTAAAAGATATAAGTGAAGTACTAGAGCAAAACTATATAACTCAAATGATATAAGCGAAGCACATATAGTATTCTAACAAATTCCAAATCAGGTATGGCTATCTCAAAGGGTGTGTACAGCAAGGATGATTGTGGTAAATTAAAAATCAAAGACTCAAATCATACAAGATGCTCCAAGCAAAACACATATCATGTGGTGAATAAAAATATAGCTCCATGTAAAGTTACCGATAGAAGTAGACGAAAAGAGGGGATGCCTTCCGGGGCATCCCCAAGCTTTTGCTTTTAGGTGTCCTTGGATTATCTTGGGGGTGCCATGGGAATCCCCAAGCTTAGGCTCTTACCACTCCTTATTCCATAATCCATCAAATCTTTACCCAAGACATGAAGACTTCACAACACAAAACTTAAAGTAGAAAATCTCGTGAGCTCCGTTAGCGAAAGAAAACAAAAGACCACTTTAAGGTACTGTAATGAACTCATTCTTTATTTATATTGGTTTTAAACCTACCGCATTCCAACTTATCTATGGTTTATAAACTATTTTACTAGCCATAGATTCATCAAAATAAGCGAACAACACACGAAAAATAGAATCTGTCAAAAACTGAACAGTCTGTAGTAATCTGTAGCTAGCGCAAGATCTGGAACCCCAAAAATTCTAAAATAAACTTCTGGACGTGAGGAATTTATCTATTAATCATATGCAAAAATAATTAACTAAATAGCACTTTCCAAATAAAAATGGCAGCAGTTCTCGTGAGCGCTAAAGTTTCTGTTTTTTACAGCAAGATATCAAGACTTTCCCCAAGTCTTCCCAACGGTTCTACTTGGCAAAAACACTAATTAAACACAAAAAACACAACCTAAACAGAGGCTACATAAATTATTTATTACTAAATAGGAGCAAAAATCAAGGAATAAAAATAAAATTGGGTTGCCTCCCAACAAGCGCTATCGTTTAATGCCCCTAGCTAGGCATAAAAAGCAAGGATAGATCTAGGTATCGCCATCTTTGGTAGGCAATCCATAAGTGGCTCTGATAATAGATTCATAAGGTAATTTAATTTTCTTTCTAGGAAAGTGTTCCATGCCTTTCCTTAACTGAAATTGGAATCTAATATTTCCTTCCTTCATATCAATAATTGCACCAATCGTTCTAAGGAAAGGTCTACCAAGAATAATAGGACATGAAGGATTGCAATCTATGTCAAGAACAGTAAAATCTACGGGTACATAATTACTATTTGCAACAATAAGAACATCATTAATTCTTCCCATAGGTTTCTTAATAGTGGGATCCGCAAGATGCAAGTTTAGAGAGCAATCATCAAAATCACGGAAACCTAACAAATCGCACAAAGTCTTTGGAATCGTGGAAACACTAGCACCCAAATCACATAAAGCATAGAACTCATGATCTTTAATCTTAATTTTAATAGTTGGTTCCCACTCATCATAAAGTTTTCTAGGGATAGAAACTTCCAATTCAAGTTTTTCTTCATAAGATTGCATCAAGGCATCAACGATATGTTTAGTGAACGCTTTGTTTTGACTATAAGCGTGAGGAGAATTTAGCACGGATTGCAATAAGGAGATACAATCAATCAAAGAGCAATTTCCATAATTAAATTCCTTGAAATCCAAAATACTAGGTTTAGCAACATCTAGGGTTTTAATTTCTTCGATCCCACTTTCATCAATTTTAGCATCAAGATCTAAAAACTCCGAATTCTTGGAACGCCTTCTAGGTAAAGGTGGATCATATTCAGTCCCATCATTATTAGGATTCATATTGTAAAACAAAGATTTAATAGGGGATACATCAATAACTTTTAGATCTTCATCTTTATTTTCATAGGAACTAGAAGAACACGCTCTTATAAAGCATCTTTCTTAACACGTATCCTACCGGTTCTTTCTTTGCACTCATCAATGGAAATTCTCATGGCTTTGAGATACTCATTGATATCATGCTTAGGTGGAATAGATCTAAGTTTCAAAGAACCAACATCAAGAGAAATTCTATCAACGTTCCTAGCCAACTCATCAATCTTAAGCAATTTTTCTTCAATCAAAGCATTGAAATTCTTTTGCGAAGTAATAAATTCTTTAATATTAGATTCAAAAGCAGAGGGAATCTTATTATAATTTCCATAAGAATTGTTGTAGGAATTACCATAATTATTAGAGGGATTACTAGGATAAGGCCCAGGATTAAAATTTCCTCTATACGCGTTGTTACCAAAATTGTTCCTACCAACAAAATTAACATCCATAGATTCATTATTATTCTCAATCAAAGTAGACAAGGCATATCATTAGGATCAGAAGAAACACTTTTACTAGCAAATAATTTCATAAGTTCATCCATCTTTCCACTCAAAACATTAATTTCTTCTATCGCATGCACCTTTTTATTAGTAGATCTTTTAGTATGCCATTGAGAATAATTAACCATAATATTATCTAGGAGTTTAGTAGCTTCTCCTAAAGTGATTCCATAAAAGTGCCTCCCGCGGCCGAATCTAAAAGATTACTAGAAGCAAAATTCAATCCGGCATAAAATTTTTGTATAATCATCCACAAATTCAAACCATGAGTAGGGCAATTACATATCATTAAGTTCATCCTATCCCAAGCTTGTGCAACATGTTCATGATAGAGTTGCTTAAAATTCATAATATCGTTTCTAAGGGAGATGATCTTAGCGGGAGGAAAATATTTAGAGATAAAAGCATCTTTGCACTTATTCCATGAATCAATACTAGTTTTAGGCAAAG
The DNA here is from genome assembly GCF_003073215.2 of Triticum urartu. Lineage (NCBI taxonomy): Eukaryota > Viridiplantae > Streptophyta > Magnoliopsida > Poales > Poaceae > Triticum > Triticum urartu. The sequence goes on from NC_053024.1 coordinate 390,324,694, forward strand.
ACGAGAACCAAGCTTTAGCACGATCTCTAAGCGAAAAAGGAAATAACTTCAATTTAACAATATCATTATCCACATCTTTCTTCTTTTGCATATCACACAAATCAACGAAGCTATTTAGATGGTTAGCGGCATCTTCACTAGGAAGGCTGGAAAACGGATCTTTCATGACAAGATTCAGCAAGGCAGCATTAATTTCACAAGATTTAGCATCGGTAAGAGGAGCAATCGAAGTGCTAATAAAATCATTGTTGTTTGTATTGGTAAAGTCACACAATTTAGTGTTATCTTGATCCATCGTGACAAGCAAGCAATCCAACACACAAGCAAACAAAAAGCAAGCGGACAAAAAGGAGGAAAATAGAGAAAGAGAGGGAGGATAGAGAGAGCGGGGGGGCGAATAAAACGGCAAGGGTGAAGTGGGGGAGAGGAAAACGAGAGGCAAATGGCAAATAATGTAATGCGGGAGATAGGGATTGTGATGGGTACTTGGTATATTGACTTTTGCGTAGACTCCCCGGCAACGGCGCCAGAAATGGCTTGTTGTCAGGAGTCAAATCTTGACTTGCGCGAACCTCCCCGGCAATGGCGCCAGAAATCCTTCTTGCTACCTCTTGAGCACTGCATTGGTTTCCCCCGAAGAGGAAGGGATGATGCAGTAAAGTAGCGTAAGTATTTACCTCAATTTTTGAGAACCAAGGTATCAATCCAGTAGGAGGCTACGCGTGAGTCCCTCATACCTGCACAAAACAAATAAATCCTTGCAACCAACGCGATGAGGGGTTGTCAATCCCTACAAGGCCACTTACAAGAGTGAGATCTGATAGATATGATAAGATAATAGTTTTCGTATTTTTATGATAAAGATGCAAAGTAAAATAAAAGCAAAGTAAAAAAGCAAAGGAAATAACTAAGTATTGGAAGATTAATATGATGAAGATAGACCCGGGGGCCATAGGTTTCACTAGTGGCTTCTCTCAAGAGCATAAGTATTTTACGGTGGGATAACGAATTATTGTTGAGCAATTGACAGAATTGAGCATAGTTATGTGAATATCTATGTAGGATCATGTATATAGGCATCACGTCCGAGACAAGTAGACCGACTCCTGCCTGCATCTACTAATATTACTCCACTCATCGACCGCTATCCAGCATGCATCTAGAGTATTAAGTTAATGAAAATAGAGTAACGCCTTAAGCAAGATGACATGATGTAGATGGATAAACTCATGCAATATGATGAAAACCCCATCTTGTTATCCTCGATGGCAACAATACAATATGTGCCTTGCTGCCCCTACTGTCACTGGGAAAGGACACCGCAAGATTGAACCCAAAGCTAAGCACTTCTCCCATTGCAAGAAAGATCAATCTAGTAGGCCAAACCAAACTGATAATTCGAAGAGACTTGCAAAGATAACCAATCATACATAAAAGAATTCAGAGAAGATTCAAATATTGTTCATAGATAGACTTGATCATAAATCCACAATTCATCGGTCTCAACAAACACACCGCAAAAAGAAGATTAGATCGAATAGTTCTCCACAAGAGAGGGGGAGAACATTGTATTGAGATCCAAAAAGAGAGAAGAAACCATCTAGCTAATAACTATGGACGCATAGGTCTGAGGTGAACTACTCACACTTCATCGGAGGGGCTATGGTGATGATGTAGAAGCCCTCCGTGATGGATACCCCCTCCGGCGGAGCTCCAGAACAGGCCCCAAGAAGGGATCTCGTGGATACAGAAAGTTTCAGCGGTGGAATTGGGGTTTTGGCTCCGTATCTGGTCGTTTGGGGGTACGTAGGTATATATAAGAGGAAGGAGTACGTCGGTGGAGCAACAGGGGGCCCACGAGGGTGGAGGGCGCGCCTGGGGGGGGGGGTAGGCGCGCCCCCCAACCTCGTGGCCTCCTCCTTTGTTTCTTGACGTAGGGTCCAAGTCTCCTGGATCATGTTCGGTGAGAAAATCACGTTCCCGAAGGTTTCATTCCGTTTGGACTCCATTTGATATTCCTTTTCTTCGAAACCCTAAAATAGGCAAAAAAACAACAATTCTGGGTTGGGCCTCCGGTTAATAGGTTAGTCCCAAAAATAATATAAAAGTGGATAATAAAGCCCTATAATGTCCAAAATAGTAGATAATATAGCATGGGGCAATCAAAAATTATAGATACGTTGGAGACGTATCAATTCTTCATGATGCTCTCTTTATGTTTCAATTCTTATCTTTTATGTGAGCATCATTGAAATCATCATGCCTAGCTAGGGGTGTTAAACGATGGCGCTTGTTGGGAGGCAACCCAATTTTATTTTTGTTCTTTGCCTTTTGCTCCTGTTTAGTAATAAATAATTCATATAGCCTCTGTTTAGATGTGGTTTTATGCTTTTAATTAGTGTTTGTGCCAAGTAGAACCTTTGGGAAGACTTGGGGAAAGTCTTTGCGATCCTGCTGTAAAAAACAGAAACTTTAGTGCTCACGAGATTTGCTGCCATTTTTTAATGGAGAGCGATATTTAGTTAATTATTTTTGCAGATGATTAATAGATAAATTCCTCACGTCGAGAAATTTATTTTAGAATTTTTGGGGTTCCAGAAGTATTCGAAACCTACATATTACTACAGATTATTCTGTTTTTGACAGATTCTGTTTTTCGTGTGTTGTTTGCTTATTTTGATGAATCTATGGCTAGTAATAGGGTTTATGAACCATAGAGAAGTTGTAATACAGTAGGTTTAACGCCAATATAAATAAAGAATGAGTTCATTACAGTACCTTGAAGTGGTGATTTATTTTCTTATACTAACGGAGCTTACGAGTTTTCTGTTAAGATTTGTGTTGTGAAGTTTTCAAGTTTTGGGTAAAGATTCGATGGACTATGGAATAAGGAGTGGAAAGAGCCTAAGCTTGGGGATTCCCATGGCACCCCAAGGTAATATTCAAGGACAACCAAGAACCTAAGCTTGGGGATTCCCCGGAAGGCATCCCCTCTTTCGTCTTCGTTCATCGGTAACTTTACTTGGAGCTATATTTTTATTCACCATATGATATGTTTTTTGCTTGGAGCATCAATTTATTTTATTAGGATTTTCTTGATGTTATTTAGAACAATTTTTTTCATCTTTTATTTCAATAAAAGTGGCATTGATAGCCTTTACTATGCCTATTTTACAAGTCTGCATGTTGCTGTTTGAAAACAGAAAGTTTACCGCTGTTGCAAAAGTTCCCTAGAAAAGTCAGAATGTGATAAAATGTTGAAACCTTTTGCATATTAAGATCTGATAAATTTAGTACAGTGGAAATTTTCTTTCATAATTTTTGGAGCTAGGGAAGTATGGATCTTGCTGCATTCTTTACAGACTGTCCTGTTTAGGCAGATTGCTGTTATGTTTGCATTGTTTGCATCTTTTTGCTTGTTTAATGATTCTATTTGAGGATAGGACTATTAAATATGCGGAGGCATTTAGTATGCAATGTTGATTAATAATTTTAGTGATTTGCTACAGAAGAGTATGATAAGGTTTTTGCATTGGTTTATACTAACTTATCTCACGAGTCCTTGTTGAGTTTTGTGTGGATGAAGCTTTTGAGATTTAGGGAGACTGTGAGATGAGAGGAATTAAGGAGACACAAAAGCTCAAGCTTGGGGATTCCCAAGGCATCCCAAGATAATATTTCAACAAGTCTCAAGCATCTAAGCTTGGGGATGCCCCGGTTGGCATCCCACCTTTCTTCTTCAACAACTATCAGTTAGTATCGGTTGATCCTAAGTTTTTGCTTCTTCACATGATGTTTGCTATTCTTAGATGTCATTTTATTTTGTTTTGCTTGCTGTTTGAATAAAGTATCAAGATCTGAAATTATTAAATGGGAGAGTCTTCACATAGTTAAATAATTATTTAACTACTCATTGATCTTCACTTATATCTTTCGGAGTAGTTTATTATTCATTCACGTGCTTCACATATATCCTATGAGTAAATGGTTGAATGAATTGAATATAATAAATCTGAAATTATATATGTTTCATATGCTTATCCCATGGGCAGTAATGACTTCACATATAAGAAGTAGAGGTGGTAAATTTATTGAAGGTTAGCATACATGTATTGGTCACTTGAACAATTCATGAAAGAATATTGAGGGAAGAGAGATTTCACATATAAATATACTATCTTGGACATCTTTTGTAATTGTGAGCACTCATTAAAATATGACATGTTAAAAGGTTGATGTTGGAAAAGGAAGACAACGCAGTGGGTTATGTTTTCTTATATCTGAAATAAAGTATATTATCATGGATCATTCAACATGCTGAGCTTGCCTTTCTCCCTCATGCTAGCCAACTCTTTGCACCAAGTAGAGATACTACTTGTGCTTCCAAACATCCCTTAAACCAGTATTGCCATGAGAGTCCACCATACCTACCTATGGATTGAGTAAGATCCTTCAAGTAAGTTCTCATCGGTGCATGCAATAAAAATTGCTCTCTAAATATGTATGATCTATTAGTGTGGAGAAAATAAGCTTTATACGATCTTGTGATGTGAAAGCAATAAAAGCGACGGACTGCATAATGAAGGTCCCTATCACACGTGGCAATATAAAGTGACGTTCTTTCGCATTAAGATTTTGTGCATCCAACTATAAAAGCGCATGACAACCTATGCTTCCCTCTGCAAAGGGCCTACCTTTTATTCTTGTCTTATACCTTATGCAAGAGTCATGGTGATCTTCAGCTTTCCTTTGTACATTTTATCCTTTGACAAGCACATTGTGTTGGAAAGATCCTGATGTATATATATATATATATATCCAATTGTATGCAAGGCATCATGAACTATTATTGTTGACATTACCCTTGAGGTAAAAGGTTGGGAGGCGAATCTATAAGCCCCTATGTTTCTCCGTGTCTGATTAAAACTTTGAACCCATTAATATCACGTGAGTGTTAGCAATTGTGAAAGACTAAATGATAGTTGAGTATGTGAAGTTTGCTAAATCAAAGCTCTGACATAGACCCTTCCTGAAAATAAGATGAATTGTAATTGTTCGATGACAAATAACACAGTTTGTTAGCTTCTAAGAAATTTTATGATCTATACTTTAACATGTGAATAGCTTGTTACTTGATCATGAGAAGTCCTATGAGTTGAGCTACTGTTATGATATATAATGATGCTAGAAAAGGTGATTGAAATTACCATCGATCAAACTTGTGCACCTGCTAGCATTCACACTTCATAAATTCTTTCTTTTATCATTTACCTACTCGAGGACGAGCAGGAATTAAGCTAGGGGATGCTGATACGTCTCCAACGTATCTATAATTTATGAAGTATTCATGCTATAATATTATCTGTTTTGGATGTTTATGGGCTTTACTAAACACTTTTATATTATTTTTGGGACTAACCTATTAACCGGAGGCCCAGCCCAAATTGTTGTTTTCTTGCCTGTTTCAGTGTTTCGAAGAAAAGGAGTATCAAACGGAGTCCAAACGGAATGAAACCTTCGGGAGAGTTATTTTTGGAACAGAAGCAATCCAGGAGACTTGGAGTAGACGTCAGGGAAGCTTCAAGGAAGCCATGAGGCAGGGAGGCGCGCCCTACCCCTGGGTGCGCCCCCACCCTCGTGGGCCCCTTGTGGCTCCCCTGACCGACTTCTTTCGCCTATATATGTCCATATACCCTAAAAATATCAGGAGCAGAATAGATCGGGAGTTCCGCCGCCAGAAGCCTCCGTAGCCACCGAAAACCAATCTAGACCCGTTCCGGCACCCTGCCGGAGGGGGGGAATCCTTCTCCGGTGTCCATCTTCATCATCCCGGCGCTCTCCATGACGAGGAGGGAGTAGTTCACCCTCGGGGCTGAGGGTATGTACCAGTAGCTATGTGTTTGATCTCTCTCTCTCTTGTGTTCTTGAGTCGGCATGATCTTGATGTATCTCGAGCTTTGCTATTATATTCAGATCTTATGATGTTTCTCCCCCTCTACTCTCTTGTGATGAATTGAGTTTTCCCTTGGAAGTTATCTTATTGGATTGAGTCTCTAAGGATTTGAGAACACTTGATGTATGTCTTGCATGTGCTTATCTGTGGTGACATTGGGATATTCACGTTATCCACTTGATGTATGTTTTGGTGATCAACTTGCGGGTTCCGCTCGTGAACTTATGCATAGGGGTTGTGTAACGCCCTCGATGCGACTATAGCTCCCACGTGTCGAGGCACGACTTAGAGACATAATCGCATTGAAGGCATATGTCGCAAGTTAGGCAATCTTCGCAAACATCCCATGTAATGTAATAATAAAAGGGGAGATAACATAGTTGGCTTACACTCGCCATGTCAATCAGGTACATAAATAACATTACATCATCCAAACACTCATGGCCCGACTACGGCGCCAAAATAAAAGAGAATCCAATATGCGACACGGTCCCAATCACCCCCAACTGGGCACCACTACTGATCGTCGGGAAAAGGAAACATAGTATCGTTGAGAGTCTTCGTCGAACTCCCACTTGAGCTCATACGCGTCTCCTGGAGCGGAATCATCTAGACCTGTATATGGTATAGTAGGAATCTGTGAGCCACAGGGACTCAGCAATCTCGCACCCTCGCGATCAAAACTATTTAAGCTTATAGGAAAGGTAAGGCAAATATAAGTGGAGCTGCAGCAAGCGACTAGCATATGTGTTGGCTAACTTATTCGTAAAAGAGAGCGAGAAGAGAAGGCAAAGCGCGAGCGAGAATCTAGAGGAACAACCTGCGCAAGCATTACTCCAACACCGTGTCCACTTCCCGGACTCCGCCGAGAAGGGGCCATCACGGTAACACACACGGTTGATTCATTTTAATTAAGTTTATGTTTAAGTTATCTACAACCGGACATTAACAAATTCCCATCTGCCCATAACCGCGGGCATGGCTTTCGAAAGTTCAATCCCTGCAGGGGAGTCCCAACTTAGCCCATGACAAGCTCTCACGGTCAACGAAGGAATAGACCTCCACCCGAGACGTTCCGATCAGACTCGGTATCCCGGTAGAACAAGACATCTCGACAGGTTAAAACTAGACCAGCAACATCGCCCGAATGTGCCGACAAATCCCGATAGGAGCTGCACATATCTCTTTCTCAGGGCACACTCAGATGAGACATCCTACGAGTAAAACCAACCCTCAAGTTGCCCCGAGGTGGCCCCGCAGTCTACTCGGTTCGGACCAACACTCAGAGGGAGCACTGGCCCGGGGGGGTTAAAATAAGATGACCCTTGGGCTCTGGTAACCCAAGGGAAAAATAGGCTAGGTGGCGAATGGTAAAACCAAGGTTGGGATTGCTGGAAAAGCTTTAATCAAGGTGAACTATCAAGGGGTTCCCATTATAACCCAACCGCGTAAGGAACACAAAATCCGGGAACATAACACCGATATGACGGAAACTAGGGCGGCAAGAGTGGAACAAAACACTAGGCGAGAGGCCGAGCCTTCCACCCTTTACCAAGTATATAGATGCATTACGATACATAGAAATATAATGATATCCCAACAAGTAAATAAAAATGTTCCAACAAGGAACGGCCTCCAATCTTCACCTGCAACTAGCAACGCTATAAGAGGAGCTGAGCAAAGCGGTAACATAGCCAATCAACGGTTTGCTAGGACATGGTGGGTTAGAGGTTCAACATGGCAATTGGGAGGATGACAAGAAAAAGGTAGGCATCGTAGCATTGGCATAGCAAAAGAGCGAGCAAACTAGCATAGCAAAGATAGTAGTGATTTCGAGGGTATGATCATCTTGCCTGCAAAGTTGTCAGAGTTGACTGTATCCTCAAAAGCAAACTCAACGGGCTCCTCGTTAGCGAACTCGTCTCCCGGATCTACCCAAACAAGACAAATAAGCAACAAGGATACAATCAACCACGTGCAAGCTCACACAATAAGATGCAATGATGGTATGCTATGCGGGATGCGATGCGGGATGCAAAATGCAAGATATGACAGGAAATTCATGAACCTGGCCTCAACTTGGAAAATCAAGTGTGCCACTGGAAAGATGGGATGAAATCGCTTGAAAACGATATAAAGATCATCGGAATCGGAGTTACGGTTTGGAAATGGCAAGCGATTTAAGAATGACACCAGTCTGCGATTTACAGCAAGTAGGCCTCTAAATGCAACGAAATGAACATACTACAGCCACCAAACAAGACAAAAAAATACATGGAAGGGAAGAATTCAAGATGCTTAACAAAATACTAGCACTGAGCCACGTCCAATTCATCCATTATGAGGTTCAAACAAGCATGGCAAAAACGCAAATGCAAAATAGATTTCAGACTTGGTGAAATTAACACTTGTCTGAAATTTCAGATCATGAAGCCCTCTTCGGAGCAGCAAAACAACATGCTAAAGGACCTGATTATGACAAAGGAGAACATGGCATGGAGCTACTCAACAAGCTTAACAAAAGTCCCTAAGTGACCTGGGGCCAAAAGGGATCACAAAATATACTAACAAGCACACGAACATAGCTAAAACACAATCAGTTTTCAGACTTAGTGAAAACTGAGACATGCTGAAATATAACTCACGAAGGCATGTAAATGATCTCGATGCACTCACTACGGTGCAAGTCATGGCAAGGAAAGCATACATCCATTAAGAAGGCACAAAAATCTAGCTATACATGGCAAGAACAAAGGCATAGCATGCACGGATCAACTACAATAGCATCGGCAAAATCGCAAACAAGTTGACGATCTGCCCAGATTCACAACGAAGCAAAAGTAGAGCTCGATTGACTCAAGCTAGGTTGCTCCATAATTGCAAGTAAAGACATGGATGGATAGAGCATAACAAGATTAACAAAACTCCTTTACTGATCATCCTCAAAAGAGGCACGGATCACTAGGAAACAGCAAGAACATATGGCATCATGAACTAAATAATCCCAGACTTAGTGAAAACTACTAAGTCCCTGAAAACAGATTTACCGGGTGCCTCACTTTGCAAGGTTGCACAAGTCACCACACACATCACAAAAATGCATGGGTTGCACCTCTGGAAATATAACAAGATGCTTAACAAAACATATCAAGGACTCACAGGCATATCATGCACACAATAATTATGGCAAAAATGACAAAAGTCTAAGATGAACTAGCAGATCTGACAATTAACTCACGAAGCCTCCTTCTAACAGCATTTCGGGAATCAAGATGAACTCAAATAAAAATGATGCAATGGAATGAAATGATGTACTCGTCAAGACGAACATTTTGATATACTATATGTCCAAAACAGAGCTACGGATGCGAAGATATAGCCGGTCAAAGTTAGCACAAAAATTAGGGTTCGGAGGAGAAGTCAACCAAGGGGATTTTAGATCCAGATCTGGCACGGAAAACGCGGATCGCCGGGGTTGAATCCTGTTCGCCGGGAAGACGACGGGGATCGCCGGAGAGAGCCGGATCCGAGGCTGGTGAGACGGGGGGGCGCCGGGGCGCGGTCGGCGGCGCCGGGCGGTGGCAGCGCTCCTAGCCGGCGAGGTGGCGGAGCTTGGCGTCGGCGGCGGCGGAGCTTGGCGTCGGGCGGCAGCGGCGTCCGGCGACCGGAGATGGGAGAGACAGCGGGGCTCGGCCGCGGTGGCTCCCAAGCGACGCGGCGAGCCGAACGGGCGTCGGGGGCCCCGGCTGGGCCGAGCGGGCCGGCGGGACAGAGGCGGCGAAGTGGGGCGCCCGCGGGACAGGTGGCGGCGCGCTGTTGGTCCGGGCGGAGCGGCGGACGTGTCCGGCGCATCCGGACGTGTCCGACGCGTCCGGACGTGTCCGGTGCGCGAGATCTGTTTTGTTTTTTTAGGGTTAGAGAAGGGGATCCGCGAATTTTGGAGGGGGGGGGGTGTATTTATAGGCATAGAGGGAGCTAGGAGAGTCCAAATGAGGTGCGGTTTTCGGCCATGCGATCGTGATCAAACGCTCTAGGACATGGAGCAGAGTTTGGTGGGTTTTGGGCCAAATTGGAGGGGTGTTGGGCTGCAACACACACGAGGCCTTTTCGGTCCCTCGGTTAACCGTTGGAGTATCAAACGAAGTCCAAATGGTACGAAACTTGACAGGTGGTCTACCGGTAGTAAACCAAGGCCGCTTGGAAAGTCTCAGTCCAATCCGGAAATGTTTAATCCCCACACATGAAAGAAAGGTAGAAATGACCACCGGAGGAGAACAAAGCGCCGGAATGCAAAACGGACAATGGGGAAAATGCTCGAATGCATGAGATGAACACGTATGCAAATGCAATGCACATGATGACATGATATGAGATGCATGACAATGATAACAACACACGGAGACAAAGACCCGAACCCGAGGAAATAAATAACTTAACGCCGGAAACGACAAGAGTTGAAGTACAAATAGGGAAAGTTACATCCGGGGTGTTACAGGTTGGCACATGTTTTTGTCTTGACTCTCCGGTAGAAACTTTGGGGCACTCTTTGAAGTACTTTGTGTTGGTTGAATAGATGAATCTGAGATTGTTTGATGCATATCGTATAATCATACCCACGGATACTTGAGGTGACATTGGAGTATCTAGGTGACATTAGGGTTTTGGTTGATATGTGTTTTAAGCTGTTATTCTAGTACGAACTCTTGAATAGATCGTTCCGAAAGAATAACTTTGAGGTGGTTTCGTACCCTACAATAATCTCTTCATTTGTTCTCCGCTATTAGTGACTTTGGACTGACTCTTTGTTGCATGTTGAGGGATAGTTATATGATCCAATTATGTTATTATTGTTGAGAGAACTTGCACTAGTGAAAGTATGAACCCTAGGCCGTGTTTCAACACATTGCAATACCGTTTGTGCTCACTTTTATCATTAGTTACCTTGCTGTTTTTATATTTTCAGGTTACAGAAACCTATATCTACCATCCATATTGCACTTGTATTACCATCTCTTCGCTGAACTAGTGCACCTATACAATTTACCATTGTATTGGGTGTGTTGGGGACACAAGAGACTCTTTGTTATTTGGTTGCAGGGTTGCTTGAGAGAGACCATCTTCATCCTACGCCTCCCACTGATTGATAAACCTTAGGTCATCCACTTGAGGGAAATTTGCTACTGTCCTACAAACCTCTGCACTTGGAGGCCCAACAACGTCTACAAGAAGAAGGTTGTGTAGTAGACATCATCGACCGAAGCGTTCATCTCGAATGGCCCTGAACTCTTGAAAATCATTGGTGTTGTGCGTGCACACATGGTGGAAGGCATAGAACGTACGACCGCCCTTGGATGACTCGGGAAGATCTCGGCCGCGCTTGGTGTCCGGTTCTGCCGCGAGTACGGCCACTCCTTTGTGTTTCATGTCCTTGACCTTGGCCTTCTTCTCCTCTGGATCAGCAGCAAGGAGCTCGAGGAGGGAGAGACGCCCCTCCTCACCCGTTGCACACTTGGTTGCTATGTTGAACAGCTCCAAGGTCGGGCACAGCTCCTCATGGATGGCGAGCTCCTCCTTCATCTTGACGTTGCGGATGCCATCGGAGAACCTGAGATGATGGCCTCGTTCGTCACCTTGGGGATCTTGATACGTGCGTTGTTGAAGCGTTGGATGTACTTCTGCAGGGTTTCTCCCGGTTGTTGCTTGATGCGGCGCAGGTCACCCGCGACCGGGGGGCGGTCGCGAGTGCCCTGTAAGTTGGCAGTGAAGTGGTTGCGCATCTCATCCTAGGAGGAAATCGAGCCTGGGGGCAGGTTCAGGAGCCATGAGCGGGCGCCGTCCTTGAGAGCCATGGGAAATCAGTTTGCCATGACCTTTTCGTCGCCGTTGGCCGCTTCGATGCTAGGCTCGTAGAGCTGCAGAAACTCTGCTGGGTCGGGGGTGCCGTCGTAGTGAGGAGGCAGATCCCGCTTGAACTTTCCCGACCAGACGATGCTACGCAGCTCAAGAGTGAAGGCGCGGCAGCCCTCCATGGCCATCAGGGCCCGTCGTGGATGTGGATCTTGACCTTGGTGTCCCTGTGCTGCCATGGAAAGCGGCACATGGCCCTGCCGCAGCAAGTGATCCTGACGTGGTGGTGCCGGAAGCGGTGGAGCATCTTCTTGCAGACAAGGAACCTCGTGGCAAATTCTTCCTTCATGTGTGGGCACATGGCGCGGCGGATCACGCCATTGCGCCGCGCATCTTGGGGCGAGGATGCCGTCTTAACGCGGGGGAGGCTGAGGTGCTCCATGAGCCACGTGCCTCGGCGCGAGGGTGCCATCTTGGTGTTGAGGGGGGAGGCGCTCCGTGAGTCACATCGCGCGTAGCCGGGGGCAGGCGAGGCAACGAGAGGGATGGTGCAGGAGAGCCCCCGCGGCGCTGACGAGCTCGGCGATGCGGTCCAACCAGTCCTCGTAGAGGTCGTCGACCGGGCGGTAGCGCAGGAGCTCGCGTGCCATGAGAAGTGTGGCCTGCGCGTCTGTGGGGGCGCGGCGAGCGTGAGACGATGAGACGGCCGGAGTCAGCGATGGGGTGGCGGTGCGACCATCTCGCCGCACAGAGGGGTGCAGTGAAGAGGCTTGCTGTTCGTTTGCTGCCGGGCCGGTGGCGGCGTTGGCGGTGGGTGATGAAGAATGATGGGGAGTTCCGCTGACAGGGGCGGTCTGAGCGACACGGGTGGCGAGAGGGGCCCGGCGCTCAGCGTGGGCCCGGCGAGCGTCGGCCATGAACTTGGCAGAGTGGTGAAGCGTGGATCGACGAAGAGGAAAGCTTCGGCGCACTCCTACTTGGAGCACCAAATGTCAGATTTCGGGTTCCGGCAAAACCCTTGAGGTTCGAACACTGGGGTGCGCACAGAGATCTCTCCCCCTCTCTAGCTCGCACACTCTATGATCTCACGGTCTAGCTCGACGAACCCAAAGAACACGAGACACAAGATTTATACTGGTTCGGGCCACCGTTGTGGTGTAAGACCCTACTCCAGTGTGGTGTGGTGGATTGCCTCTTTGGCTGAGGATGAACAGTTACAAGGGAAGAACAGCCTCGCGAGGAGAGGTGTTCTTTTACTTGGTGAGCTTGCGTGGTTGGGGTGCTATGGATTCGATCTAGGTCTGAATCAGCTTGCCCCCTATGGTGGTGGCTAGTCCTATTTTATAGAGGCCCTGGTCCTCTTCCCAAATATTGAGCGGGAAGGGATCCCACGACGGCCAAATTCGAAGGGAGACAACTAGTACAAGCTATCCTGATAAAAGTAGTCTTCGCATGCCAAAGGCTATGGTGGTGATGTCGTCTTGGGCTCCATGGTGACCTCCATCCTGCCGTCCTGCTGGTCTTGGTCTTGTTGCACTGATATGGAAACCTTTGCCTGATGCCTCGGGACTCCTCGTCTACGCTTGCCTCTTTAGCACCAATGAGGAAACGAGGAAACTGCGCGCACTGACGCCCGCCTGGCTCCAGTCATCACGGCTTGCGTCACAGAAACCTCATGAGGCACCCTTTGCCTTGATCTCTCCACCCCTCTCAAGCCAGCCTAGTGAGGCTGCCCCTGAGGAGGTCTTGCGTCGTCAGCCTCGCGAGGGTCTCGAATGTTTGCTGGTGAAGATGGGCCGTACGGGGCCGCTGGTGGAGTCACGCTGTGGGCCGCAGGCAGGCAAGTCTACGGACCCCGGTTCCCAGAATGCCGACAGGCTCTAACCTGGTACTCAGCGGCGACCATGGAGATTTGGGAGGCCATGGATTTTGGAGGAGGGTTAGGAGAAGTTGAACTGGTGTAATGTGAAAGGACGGGATGACTGGGAGTGAACTATTGTAAGGTAGAAGACTGGGATGAGTAGGGAGTGCGAACGACGTGGGGTTGTTGGCTTGCCCGGTGGATAAATGGTTGCAAGCCCCCAATGAGTTCTCGAGTACTATGTGGGACCCACTAGATGTCATGTCTACTAGACTCATATCGTAGGCCTAACGGTATAGCTTCTGCCTGTTCGCCCGCCATGCCGGCGCGTGGATAACTTCACTTAATTCCCTCAACCGTTGTGCCTCCCACGACCTTCGCCTCCCTCGCGCGGTCGCGCCCTTTGAGACTTCGACCGGCTATAAATGAGCAATTTTTTGCCTACTCTGCATGCATGATACTCCCTCTGGTCCTTTTTACTTCCGTCAACCGTTTGCAAAGTTTTTGACCAAATTTGTACTAAAAATATCAATATCTAGAATACTGATTATAATGAGTATAAAAACTACGTTTTATAATGAGTATAAAAATATTGATTTGACATTGTGAATGTTGATGTACATTTTTCTATAAGTTTGGTCAAAGTAGAGGTACATTGACTTCAGACAAAACTTAAATGCACAATGCAGACTAGTTCCTCCGTCCTGGTGCGTGCCATGTCCTATCTAGTCATCACAACAAGGTTAACTATGAGAGTACCACTACCTCCCTTCTACTCTTACCAAGATAGGAGCGGTGGAATAGTTTTTGTAGTGGTTTCTAGAGTCTGGACTCCATCTTCAGGAACCTTCGCCGCCGCCAGCAAGAATGCAAGGAGATGAACCAGAAAGGAAATGAGGCTGGAATGAGTAGTTCAGTATTTTATACAGTGGCAGAGGTGGGTAAATATCTGCTATCAAGTACCTCCGGTGGCAAGGCCATGTCTCTATGCACACACACCTCAATTGTTGGCTCCAAGTAGATCGTATCGTACGACTCACGTTGTCCAGAGGCAGACATACCATCACCACCAACTGAGATTTTTATAGGAGTGCTCATGCATGCATGTGGTGTAATTAATCCATCGGTTTACACAAATTTTTGAGAAAAAAAATGAGAGTACTAATTAAGTACTTTTGCAAACCATGGAATTAATTCCACCATTCATCATCTACCTTGGTTGAAGAGATTTTCAAATTAAGCCCTATAAACCGGAAAGGAGGGAGTACCACATTACCACCACTATGGCCATCCTTAATCATCGCATGCAATAATTTAGTGCACCTTGAAATCAGAACGCCTACTTGACTCTCCTTATCCCTCCAGCAGTCGCACCACTCCACCCCGTGTGGAATAAACCTGCATGCATGACTCTCCTCACCCATGCTCGTCCAATCCGTTGTGACCAATAATATTTCCACCCCTTCCCTCGCCCGTAATTTACTCCAACAAATATGCCCACATAGCTCGTTTAGTTACTTAACTATAGGTGCATTGGGTCACTGACATGTGGGCCCAACAGGCATTTGGCCCACATGTCAGTGACTCAACTGGACCTGTAGTTCAGCCAGTGAAGCTCAATCCATATATTACGTAGGTGTTCCATTGCTTGCTATAAATACTACGCCTCCCACGACATTTGGGAGAACACTCACGTTCATCGCTATCTCCTCCCCCTCCCTCTCACGTCGACCACCATGGCATCCCCCCTCCCAAGCCCTAGGCGCCCCTCGCTACACCGCGCGGACGGTCACGTGTCGCTGTTCCGTTCCTCGTCGCCACTAGTCGAGGAGGACGCGTCGCCATTACGTTCCTCGCCACCACTAGTCGAGGAGGACGCGTCGGCGTTCCGCTCCTCGCCGCGACACGTCAGCATTCCCAATCTCGCTAGCACGTGCGTCGGAGGATGCGTCGGCTCCCCACTACAAGGAGAACGCCGCGCCACCCGTCGAGCCCCCCCAGCCTTGAGGAGCTTTGGAAAGAAATGGATGTCACCTTGTGGGAGGCTTTGCCTCTGGCAGAGTGCGCCAAAATAGAGGCAGAGAAGAAGGCTGAGGAAGAGAAGCGCGCCGTGGGGCAAGCTGCCTGGCAGGTCTATGTCGCGTCTGAGAGAGTCAGGCAATTGGCTCTTTGGTAGAAGGCTCATGCATGGGCCGTGAGAGTGGAGGAGGACGCCCGTGCCAAAGCCCTGAGAGCAGTCTGGTCCAAGCGCCTCATTGACGCTTGGCGGTACGTGGACCGGGTGCACGCTTCCAGCGAGGAGGAGTACCTGTTGGCGCCGGATCACCACACCGGTGAGATTGCGCTCGCCCGCCGGCAAGCCGCCAATCATCACATCACGAGTTGGGAGGCTGAGGAAGAGGTGTTGTGTCGGCGCACTCAAAACGGCCGCGCACCAGGGCAGTAGTGACGCGCCACATGCGCTCCTGCGAGCGTCGTGGCTTTTATTAGTAATATAATTTAGTTTCGTAAGGCGATCTCATTAGTTTTGGGACACAAATGATAAATTGTGAACGTTCAAGAATTATTAGCGTCCTTAATTAAGTATGCAAAAGGAAAGGTTTGGAAACCTTGTGTGTCCGTACGCATTTTGTAAGTACGTGCATATGTCACATGCACTGACATTTTATCAGTTAAATCTTTGGTCAAAATTTAGCACAAATTACAATGGTGACGAATAAACCAGGACGGAGGTACTAGTAGTAGTTTAGAAGCCCAAACAAATGAGTGAGACGCCTTAATGTTACTCTCCACTGTGACTAGTCTTATGGGAAAAGCTTGGGAAGAGACGGCTTATTTTTTTTAAGCTGCCAAAAGAACTGGCCCTATGAGTGGTAGCTAGGGATACTAGGAGTAGTAGCTAGGGATCGAGTGTGTGATATGAACTGGATAAAGTAAATGTAGATAGATGAAATGCAAAAAAGACGGAGGGATGTGATGGTCGCTTGTCCGTTTATTTTACCAGGCCACCTATTACTGGGAGTGGTTGGGATTTGTGATATGACGACTTTACTACCGTGCCACGAGCGGGGTCAGACTCGCCTGCAGTGCCGCCCTCTACACCAGTACTACATCGGTCGTGGTTTATTACTCCCCCATTGAATTTGACTGAATATTTAACTGAAAAAATGTTAGTGCATGTCAACAAAAACTATATCATTGGATTCGTATTTGAACATAGTTTTCAATGATATAATTTTAGGTGACATGCATCAGCATTTATCGTACTATATATAATGTTAATTCAATTTTGGTCATACTAATCTATAGTAAGGTGCCCGTGCATTGCACGGAATAGTGCAATGCACTGATCGGGGAGTTGTTTATTTTGACAAAGGATGTGGGGGTCATCTCATGTGTAACAGGTACCGATAGGTTTCTTCGGATATTATTTCATCTCTAAAGCTCACAAACATCCGGGTGAAATAGATAAAAAAGTATCTTTTGCAAACAAAAGCGTTCAACTGTTCAACCTGCATCCAAAACTTGTGAAGAAATAACACTTATTGTGCTTTGCAAGAAATGATCTTTAAGAATTAGTTTTTGAGTATCGATTATTATACATGTTGGCTATAGATGACATGGCACTTTATTATAGTCAACAGTTGGCTATACTATTAAGTATTAACCATGCCCGTATACACCTAGATGGAGGGATTAAATCAGGATGACTTGGAAGCGGGCAGACGAGATGTAAGAAATGGTTCATCATAAGTCTTTCACCAGTACTATAGTAAAAATTTCATACATGGAAGATTCTAGAGTAAATGATAAATGGATGCACTTTTATTCATGCGCGATACTCCAATAAAGCAAGATCATGCATGGAAGTCTCCACATGCTTAGACAGCGGATTACATTGAGTGAAGACTAATGATCAACATTTAACTTGGTAATGCATATGTCCAGGTGAACCTCCTTGGAGTCCCCGTGCACCACGTTGGGGGGGGGGAATCATACCATGCATCTTCCATGTCCACATCGGCGGGGAGGTCCCAGCTCGGCACAGTCCTAGTCAGCTTCCTGTAGCCAGTGTCGCTGCCCACGTAACTCGAACGGGTAGTAATAGTGAGCACGCACCCGTACATTGGCCTCGTGTCAGTGTCAGCGTCAGCAGCGTCGCCCCTGACACACACTACAGAGATGGGGCGGCAGCCTGCGCGGGCCTCGCCGGTGCCCACGATCAAGAGGAAGACGCTGCCGTCCTCCTCTGAGACTAGCAGGCGGCGGTGATCCTCCAGCGACTCCGGCACGGTGAACGGGTAGCACGTCTCGTACTTGGTGTTCTCCGCCAAGGGACAGTAGTGATAGAAGGACGGCTGCGTGAGGTGATGCACAAGGTCCATCGACGAGCCCCAAAATGGCATCGGGCACTCATAGCAGTAGACGAAGGGCTCCTTGGAGGCATCGACCAGGTCGTCCATGAAACGGGAGTGGCTGTAGGGGACGGTGCGCCAGTTGAATATATGAGCAAGTTACTACAAGATTTAGTCTGAATAAGCACAAAATAAATCATGACGGCTATAACAGAGATTAAACTAATCATATATCCTAGCATAGTAGATGAACAGATCAAATCTAGGACACAGACTAGAAACATGAATTCTACCACAATTTCGAACAGGAAGGACAGAAACACATACGGTGCAATGGGAGCAGCACCATTGGCGTTGAGGTTGTCGCCCATGTCATTGAGGAAGAGGTTGCTGAGGTTAGGGAAGAAGTCGTCGTCGATGAAGTCATCCCTGCCAGCAGTCACGAGAGTGCGCTCCCCAAATTTCAACAGCGCCCGCCGAATGGAGCGCAGGAGGGAGTGGCTGGGAGCAATGCTACATGTACAAATAACTATAGTGTTTTATAGGGAAGGATTAACTTGTGTGTTTGTGATTGGTCAATAGGTTGTGGAGCTGGCCCACTCCCTTGAAAATCAAGGGGGCAAAGTTTGTGATTGGTCAGTAGATAAAAAGAGTCTGTAAAAACCATGTAATTGTTCGTAGGTCTAGCATTTTTCGTAGGGGTGGTTGCGGCAGCCGAATGGAGCGCAGGAGTAGCACACGAAGCAGTAGATGGTGCTCCTCCCTAGTCTCTATCTCTACTCTTATCTCTATCTCTACTACTCTTCTTTATTTTTAATAATATACTACTTCCTCCGTTTCAATTTACAAGTCCTGTGCGTATACCTAGGTTGCCAATTTTATCACCCTATATAAACTATATGACACAAAATTATACCCTTTGAAAATAGAACACCTGAAGTTTATATTGGTATATTTTTTGTAATATATGACGACCTAGGGGTACGTGCACGCCCTGTAAACTAAGAGAGGGAGTAGTAGCTATCAAATCGAATAGTACTGCGCCGCCCGCTGCACGCCCGGCTGAACACGCCTCCTCGCCTCCATCAAACCCTTCCGTTAAACCTGCATGCAAACCGAGAAACCTACTCCGGCCCACGGGAGGAAATTTGCCGGTTGCCGTTGGAGAATAATAGAGTCACGTCCAATCCATTTGAGTTAATTGCGTGTATGATTCTCCCTCTATAAAAAGTTAATTGCATCCTTAATCTTGTATTCTAAGTACTTTGTGGGTTCCACTGTTAGTATAGTGTACACTACTTGCATTGAAGTTTGTAGCTATTTTAGATTAGAATATACTAATCCTCTGGTGCTAGTAGTAGAGCAGAGTCCTGCTCCACTACTACTCTAGTCAAGCAAGTTAGGGCATAGTAGTAGGTACTATAGGGAGTACCAGTACTGTGATCAACCAAGCAAGTTGTCTGGCATCGATATGACCCTACGCTGCTGGTACGTGTCTCGTAAGTCAAGCGGCGTGCTGTAGTCATCATCACCTGTCCACTTCCCGTAGCACATATTCGGTTCTCCATCCTTGTACACACATAATCGTCCAATCTTCCATCCCCGCTAAGGCGCCTCCCCCTCTTCCAAAACCCAAGCACTAACAATGGCAGAACCGAGCAGCGTCCGCCGAAAGAGTGGCTGGAATTCGCTCCCCATAGAAGTAATCAAGCTCATTGTTTCACGTGTGGACAATCTCAATACCATGCCGCTCGCCACGTGCTTGTCGGGGCTGTACCATTTACTCAATGCCCTCGAGCCGGAGCTTTTTAAGCCAGCTCATTGCTTGCTGATGCCGCCTGATCTTCAGAAACGGCGTGTCACGCAGCATAACAATCGTAGGGTGGCGAGCATCAACCCTCTTTACTGCGATCTGATCCCCGTCACCCTCAACTACAGTAATGGTATGTACTGGGTTGGCATAAACACGTCTTGGATGGTGCTCGTCAACGGTGGCGGCAGCTGGATGCTCGTGGAGGTCTACACCCAGTGATTGATCCCCCTTCCTTCGATTAACACTGCATTACATTGGCACCGCAGGCCAGAATACTCGGAATCTTACCGTAGCCAACATGATACCAAGTTTGATTTGCTCAAGGTTGTAATATGCGAAGTGCCCACAAGAACTGCGAATTATAAAGACGTCATGCTAATTGCGTTCTTCAACCGCGGTCTCGCCTATCTGATAGGTCGCCGCGGTAAGTGGATAAATCTTCATGTCCATCGCAGGATCATACATCCTCCATGGTTCTCCAATGCCATTGAACACAAGGGCTTCATTTATGCTGTCGACTCCTTCTATGGCTGGACATATTGCTAGCCTACTCCAGTCATCGCTGCAAATGGCTATTACAGCAGTATGTTACTTCCTATGATATCATGATGGCTTGCTTATATTACTGTCAACATTTACTGAAAAAATATTCATGCTCATAACATGTTGTTCTTAAGATTGACTACATTAAGAGACCTTTTTTATTTGACTCCAACTTGATATGATGTTGTAGGCCGCCTGGTGTCCCTTCCTAATCCTAGAACCTTTCAAAGAAAAGCGGCATGGCAGTTGCAGGTGGTTCCTAGCCTGATTAGATGACGGTGAACGATTGATGATCGTTCGCACGTACCGGACGTGTTCTTTTGCGGAATACAATCATAGTGACTGCAAGGTCTTTGAGCAGGATCCCAGCTTCTCTGGGCCTTCAAGATATTTTTACTAGAA
Source organism: Triticum urartu (assembly GCF_003073215.2). Taxonomy (NCBI): domain Eukaryota; kingdom Viridiplantae; phylum Streptophyta; class Magnoliopsida; order Poales; family Poaceae; genus Triticum; species Triticum urartu. Next base: position 390,345,468 of record NC_053024.1, read on the forward strand.
GCTGGTAAGTAGCCTTGCTACATGCTCTCTATTTCTCAGACTGAATTATCCGATTAACCAGGAGATAACCGATGGCAAGGATCATGATGGCAGTGCAGTTTCGTTCATCAGGCAAAACTGTGTGTACACAACGTACTGTGCATCTCTGCATGCACCATACCCTGATATGTGCCGCCACGCCCTGCAGCCCAAAGTAGGAGAGAGGGTCGCAAGTATCGGACTTCGACCTACTGGCTGGAGTTTCTCCCGCCAGGCACCCATCTGGTTCAATCCGTCAGCCAATCTCCATAGCTTAATAAATAGTAACGTCTAATTGAGCCAGTTAGTTAGATGCGTACAGTTGGTGTTGTAGGATCTTTATTTAGTTTGATGCATACACTTCTTCTTTTTTGGTAGCCCTTTTGTAATGATGGCTGATGTTTGGTTTGGAAGAGAGAGCTGCGTCTTTACTCTTCTGGCCTGCTTACTGCTTCTGTTACACCCCCAGCCCTGGTTGACGCTGCTGCTATTTTCAATGTACAATCAGTAGTATATATATTTCATCTGTTGGTTGAATAAATGTGTTGTTAGAATGACAAACACAATGTTTTGGGAGTCGTTGCACGGTCCGATCCTTTAGTGCCCCGTACCGTACGTAGGGCATACTATTTTTCGTAGGAACACATTTTCCACTTGTTGATAACATGCAGCCCACTGATGAAGGCCCAATAGAGGAGCCCATAATTAACTGGAAGGGAGGCTCTCACATGAATCCGGCCCAGGTACATGCTCATGGTCCCCTAAACATAAATAAGTACTTAAATAAATAAATAAAGCTAAATGCTCATGCACTAGTTCTTTATATTCACGATTTAACAGGAGGATATTATTTCCTATAATAGTGTCGTTACATTCAGTCGATATACTTCTTAGGCAAAGATAGCGAGCAATCTTCTTTCTCCCACCATTTTCTTGCTACAACCAGCGGACCCATGCAAATCATAGTCAACGTCGTAAATAGTTCCGGTCCATTTTTATTTTTCAATAAGAACGTCCAACCCAGCCCAGCACATTGGTAACAGCACTTTATCCTCCGCCTTGGTGCACTCACCAGGGCACCGCCGTCCGGCCCTGTCAACATAGTGAATCGGGAGAGGACTGTAGATGTGAGTATGACAGTACGGACCCACCAGGTCCAATCCAGAACACAAGCAAAGCGCCTCTTTTACAACTCAGATGCACCCCTCATTTTTTTACTCTAATCCACCCTGCTGATATCTGGGACCCACATCATTTTCAATGTATAGTCAATTAACGACAGAATTGCATAATTTTTTTTGAGGATTTGTTCGGAGGAGCAGGCTATAAACTGGGTTGTGTGGTCTCTGTGGCCCGTCTAACAACATGACCAACCCATCAGTTTTTTCTTTGGCAAAATAGGTAGGCCACTATTTCTTTTTGAAGAATACCCAAGCTAGGCCTATTTGTTTTCTCTGACTTACAGGGCTGCTAATCTTTTAAGACGAGGAGGGATGCATTCCGGCCTGGCCAAAGAGTTTGGTCAGTATCTGCTAAAAGTAAATGGGAAAATTAGTTTCTTTTTTTGTTTTTTTTCTTCACTGATATTTTATATTTCATTGGATTTTAACATGACATAGTACTAATTTTATTTTTAAATTTGTTTTAGTACGGCTAATAATTTTTGGATTAAGAATATTTTGTTCCCCAACAAAAAAATGCGAATTTTCAAAATTTCGCACATTTTTAGTTCAATTTTTAACCCTGGTACTGACCAGAAAATGGGCAGCAATTCTAAAAATGGAAAATGGGTTGCAATAAATTCCATATGAATTAGAAAATGAGTAAAAATTATAAAAATAATAGCAAATGGGCTGTACATGCCACAAATTTCGAGGCGGCTGACTTGTTTATGCAAGGCTTTGTCAGTCAACACACGATTCTAGCAGCAATGACTGTTGGATGTCCATCCAACGGCCGATGTGCTTCTTCAATCTCTGATCTTCCTGGTCCAGCCGCCTAAACCAGCGCTAGCGGGAGTGCCTGCTCCCTTCTCTTGTGGCCAGCTCTCATGAAGCGTAGGCTTCACCGGCCCACCATACTCCCTCCGCTATCCTAGCCGCATGCAATCAACTGCCTCCTTATTACGCGAAAAAAGGATTCCTCCCACTGACATCTGGGGCGCACTGGTTCAGAGGCTGACCTGTGGGCCTACTAAGTTGACGCATACGCAGGGCTTTGTCAACTTAGTTAACAAACGATTCTAGCAGAAGTGACCATTGGATTTGAATCGAGCGGTCCTGTTGTTTCTTCAATCGCCGCTCTTCTTGCACCAGCCGCCCAAACCAGCGCCGGCGAGACTGCCTGCTCTTGCCTCCAGTGGCCGGCTGTGCTGCTGTTGAGGCCTCACCGCCCCCTACTACTCCCACCGCTGGCTAGGCCCTGCCGTGACGGCAGGCTCACACTACCGCCGAACCAGTGAATCCTCATACTCCTCTCTGTGTAGGCATCCACTGCCGCGTCTTCCCTGGCTCCACGTTGTCCCCTTCCTAGGCCTCGTCATCGTCCACCGCCCTGGTGCTCTCGGCGTGCCGTGGTCAACGTGGTCAACGAACGACATCCATCGGACGTGGACTTTACGTGGAGAGGCTGACAGCTGGGTCCACGGCCGCACATAAGGAAATGCCTCCTTATTACGCACAAAATAATGATTCCTCCACTTGACATTTGGGACCCATCGGAAGGGCCTCTATATTTCGCGAAAAAAATTTCCCCCACTGACTGGTCGGACCCACTAGCTATATCTTCGCACGCAAGGACGTGCCTCCTTATTACGCACAAAAAAATGAATACTCCCCCTGCTAGCTAGGACCCAGCTTAGTGGGAGGCTGACATGTGGGCCTACTAAGTTGACGGGGATGTTGGGCTTTGGCAACTTAGTCAATATGAACGATTCTAGCTCTAGTGACCGTACGATGTCCATTCAACAACCATAGTGCTTCTTCAACCTCTGGTCTTCTTGCTCCAGCCGCCCAAAGCAGCGCCGGTCGTGCCACCTGCTCCTGCCTCCCGTGGTCGGCTATGCTGCCGCGGAGGCTTCACCTCCCCTACTACTCCCATCGCTGGCCAGGCCCTGGGGTGACGGCAGCCTCACACCGTAGCCGAACTAGTGAACCCTCGTACTCCTCTCCGCATGGGCATCCGTTGTCGCGTCTTCCCCGGCTCCGCGTCGTCCCCTTCCTAGGCCTCACAGTCGTCCACCGCCTTGGTGCTCTTGGCGCGGCGTGGTTAATGTGGTCAACGACCGACTTCCAATGGAAGAGTACTATATGTAGAGAGGCTGACAGCTGGGTCCACGACCGCAGCAAGGAAGTTCCTCCTTTTTACGCGGAAAATAATGATTCCTCCACCTGACAGCAGGGACCCACCGGATGAGCCATCGTATTTCGCGAAAAAAACATTTCCCCCTTGACTGTTGGGACCCACCAGCTACATCTTCGCACGCAAGGAAGTGCGTCCATATTATGGGCAAAAAATGATTCACCCCCCTGACTGCTGGGACCCACCAGCTACATCTTCGCATGCAAGGAAGTGCCTGACAGTCCGGACCCACCTGGTTGAACCGTACATAGTGTTGTCATTCTGGTCACGAACGTGTACGTACATACGATCGATCTGTCTGTAGGCTGTAGCGATGAATCGTGGTCATGTAAGGAAGGGCACGTGTCATAGTAGAGGCGTGCACGTAGCATGTACATGTACGTACATCGGCCAGGGTGCAAGAAAGTAAATATGGCCACGTACGTACATACGGGCGGGGTCTCGAACGCCTACTCACGCATACATACGGCCAGGGCTCAGGTACATGGCTGGGTCGGAATGGAGAAGCTGCGCCGCCGTCGTGATCATGGGGAGGCAACCGACTGCGTCGGAATGGAATGCGTCATCGTGTTCATCAAGAACCAACCAGCTTGGACGGAACAGCCGATGGAAACGAGGCTTGGCGTACCGCAGAATGGAGGAAACGGCCTTGTGTTCGACCGGCCACGGTTGAAATGGGATCCTATTCACCGGGAGGGGTCTGGCGTACCTCAAAACGGAGGAAACGGACCTCCTACGGTCGAAACAGGGTCCCGTGGATCGGGAGGGGTGTGGCGTACCGCAAAACATAGGAAACGGACTTGTGTTGGAGCGCTACGGTCGAAACGGGGGCCCTGTTCATCGGGAGGGGTGTAGCGTACCGCAAAACGGGACTCCACGGGATACTGTTCATCTCCACCGCCGACTGCCTCCACGGGCTATTGTTCATCCACCGTCGACTGCCTCCACGGGCTCCTGTTCATCCACCGTCGACCTCCTCCACCCTCCACCTGCGACTGTTCATCCACGGGCTCCTGTTCATCCAGCCTCCATCGTGCGCTCCTCCACCAGCTACTGTTCAACTAGCCCTCTCCACGGAGTCCTGTTCAACCACCCCTCCACGGGCTACTATTTATCCAGCCCTCCACCGGCTACTGTTCAACCGACCCTCCACCAGCTACTGTTCAACCAGCCCTTCGCCCGGTCCTATTCATCCAGCCCTCCACGGGATCCTGTTCATCCACCGGCTCGATCGATCGGGGTACTGTTCATCCAACGGCAACGGCTTCTACTACCACGGGGTCCTGTTCATCCAACCCCCATCAGGAACTGTTCATCCAAACCCCCCAACAACACTCACTATTCATCCAGAGGCAGCATCGATCGGCTTCAGTTAGCAGCAGTAGCGAAGGAATCACTCGGGTTCAGTTAATAGCAAGGGATCGATCGATCGCTCGGGTTCAGTAACGCGTAGCCTGCAGTGCAATCGCTCGGGTTCAGTTAGAGCCCAACGCCTCACTCGGGTCCAGTTAGATCCCAATGCCTCACACACACGCACGTACGTACGTACGAGAGAAACACGCATCGCTCGGCCCCTGACAACCCACCGTAACTGGGAACTCCCCAATATTTTCTTCGCCCTCGCTTCTACCACGGTTTTTTCCGTCATGGACGGCCCAAAGAATGTCATGCAACTGCATCTCCAGCCCGCCCAGGACAAAAAGCCCATTTTCTGTCATGACTTTTTGTCATAGAAGTAGGACCCAACCTCATCTATGATGATACTAGGTTTTGTCACAATTATCATCATAGAAGTGTCATAAGTATGACATGATTTTTTTCGTTCGTCCCAAAATGTCACGGATGTGCCTTTTTTGTAGTGAACAATCCAGACCTCCCAAGCGCGGCCTTACCGTTTCATGTCGTCTCAGTCTCTCGAAGGTGCTCATAGGTGTTCGATGATCCTGGCTTCCTGAATGAGCACTAGGCGCTGTATCAGACCATCCGTAGGGCCCGCGAGGCCCTCTCCATCGTCGTTCGAGTTGTTGCGCTCACCGTGGTGCCGAGCATTGTTAACATGGTCAACGAACATGAGGAATTAGGAGATGACTTTATTTGGACTGGATGACAGTAGGGACCCACTAGGGCCATAGCCGTACGTACGCAAGTTCCTCCTTATTATATATATATACAACTATATTTTTTTGCTTCCTCTTGGTTTCCTGACATCACGGTCCCACACCATCGTCAACCTATATAGTCAATAAACAAGAGAATTGCACAAGGAGCGGCCGACAGTTGGGACCCAGCAGCTTGAGCAGTATTTGTTTTTCTAGGTGTAAGAGGAGTTTTTTTGAGCGATGTTTTTGTTGTTGTTCAGAGGAGCGGGGTATCAACTGGGCGGGCTGTGGCCCGCCTAGCCCAGGCTATTATTTTATGTCGACCAAATATCCAGCCCATATATTATTTTTTCAACGTGAAAATGGCTAGCCCAGCTATACTTTTTTTGCGGAATACCCAACCCAAGTCAACTTGTTATTCTCCGCCCCGCAGGGCTGTAAATCTTTCCTATGAGGGATGCATTAGGCCTAACAAGAAAATGGGCTTGAAGAAATAATAAATGGGATGTAATTATAAAAACTGGGTTGTAGATATACAAAAACGCACCAAGTAGGTAATTAGTTTCAAAAATATTGTTGTTTGAATTTGGAAATTTTAATTTCATTACTTATTACGCGCACAATATTTCTTTAGATTTTTACCTAATACAAATTCATTTATAAATTATATTTAATTTGACTCCAAATTTTGGGATAATTTTTTTGGGTCCCATCAAAATGTGGGATTTTTGGTTGAATTCTGTTTTGAGAGGTTGGTTGAAATTATTGATTCGTTGTCCTCGCTAGAAAATGGGTTGTAATTTTAACATACTGTAAATGGGTTGTAGTAAATTCCATTAGAATTCAAAAATGGGTTGTACACTATTGCAAATCGCAAATGGGCTATATGTTCTCTGCCACAGATGTGATGCTCACTTGTGGGCCTACTATTTTTTTGAGAATTATGGTCAGTGACGCATACGGAAGGCTTGTGGGCCTACTAAGCCGTACGGAAGGCTTTGTAAACTTATAGTGAAGACACGTTTCTAGCAGCAATGGCTGTTGGATGTCCATCCAACGGCTGTTGTGTTTCTTCATTCTCGGATATTCTTGCTTCAGCTTCCCAAACCACCGCCGATGGTACCGCCTGCTACCGCCTCCCGTGGCCGGCTTTGCTGCCGCACAGGCTTCACCGGCCCACTCTACTCCCAAGTGTCGTCAAGGCCATTCCTCTAATCACCAACACCTCATGTTCTTCATCGGCGATGGCAGCCTCACGCCGCAGCCGAACTAGTGAACCCTTGTACTCCTCCCCGAGTGGGCATCCACTGCTGTGTCTTCGCCGGCTCCGGATCGTTCCCTTTATAATACTCGCCATCGTTCACTGCGTTGGTTCTCTCGGCGCGGCGTGGTCAACTTTGTCAACAAACAACAGCCATCGGATGAGGCATGTACGTGGATTGGCTGACAGTAGGGACCCACAGGGCCCATGGCCGCACGCAGCAATCGCCCCCGTATTATGTGAAAACAAATAATTTCTCCCCCTTACAGGTTTGACCCACCAGCTACATCTTCGCACGCAAGGAAGTGCTTCCTTTATTATGCAAAAATAAAAAGTTTCCTCCCCCTGACATCTGGGACCCACCAACTGTACCAAAGATTGTACCAAAGATCCTAAATTGTTTTCTTTTTATTCTAACTCGAAAAAGAAGAAATAAAAAACCAGAAAACATCTTCCCACGCAAGGAAGTGCCACCTTATTACGTGAAAAAAATTGATTCCCCCTGCTAGCTGGGACCCACTAGATTTGGAGGCTGACTTGTGGGCCTACTAAGTTAATGCGTATGCAAGGCTTTGTCAACTTAGTCAATAAATGATTCTAGCTACACTGACCGTTCGATGTTAATCCAACGGCCAAGCTGCGTCTTCAACCTCTAGTCTTGTTGCTCCTGCCACCCAAACCCGCGCCCGCCGTACCGCTTGCTCCAGCTTCCCGTGGCCGGCTGTGCTGTTGCGCAGGCCTCACCGCCTGACCATACTACTACTGGGCATGCCTCCCTCTACTCACACACACCCCCTGTTATTCTCCGGAGATGGCAGCCTCAAACCACAGCCGAAGCAGTCAACCCTCGTACTCCCCTCCGCGTGGGCATCCACTGCTGCGCATTCCCCGACTCCGGGTCATTCCCTTCCTAGGTCGTGCCGTCGTCCACCACCTTGGTGCTCTCGAGCGGTACGGCATTGTCAATGCGGTCAACGAATGATATCCATCATAAGAGGATTGTAAGTGGAGAGGCTGACAGCTGGGTCCATGGCCGCACGCAAGGAGGTGCCTCCTTATCACGCGCAAAATAATGATTGCTCCACCTAACACCTCAGACCTACCAGAAGGACCTCTGTATTTCGCAAGGAAAATGTTTCCCCTGACAGCTAGGACCCACCGGCTTTATCTTCGCACGGAAGGAACTGCCTTCTTACCCCCTGACAGCTGGGACCCACCAAGTTGAAGAGAAGGTAGCATTATCTGTCCGGCCAAGAACGTGTACGTACATAGCGGTCGATCGGTGTCTCTACAACAACGTACCGTGGCCGAGTAAGGAGAGACAGAGACACGTGTTGAAGTAGAGGCGCCGACGTAGCATGTCACGCAGTCCCGTCTATATCGTGTACACGTACGTCCGGCCATGCTGCAAGATAGTAAATAAGGCTACGTACATACATACGGGCGGGTCGGAACGGAGAAACCGCGTCGTGTTCGTGGGGAGGCAATGGAATGCATCATGTTCATCGGGAGGCAACGGAATACGTCGTGTTCATCAGGAGCCAACCAGCTTGGATGGAACAGCCGATCGAAACGAGGCCTGGCGTACCACAGAATGGAGGAAACAGTCTTGTGTTCGAAGGCCTACGGTTGAAACGGGATCCTATTCATCGAGAGAGGTCTGGCATACCGCAAAACAGAGGAAACAAACTTCTCATGGACCTACTATGGTCGAAACGGGGTCATGTTGATCGGGAGGGGCCCGACGTACCGCAAAACAGAGGAAACGGACTTGTGTTGGAGCACTACGGTCGAAATGGGGGTCTTGTTCATCGACAGGGGTGTGGCGTGCCGCAAAACGGGACTCCACGGGCTATTGTTCATCTCCACCGTCGACCTCCTCCAGCCTCCACGAGCTACTGTTCATCCACCGTCGACCTCCTCCAGCCTCCACCTATGACTGTTCATCCACGGGCTCCTGTTCATCCAGCCTCCAGCGTTCCTCCACCGGCTACTATTCAACCAGCCCTCTCCACGGGGTCCTATTCAACCACCCCTCCACAGGCTACTAATCATCCAGCCCTCCACCGACTATTGTTCAACCAGCCCTCCACGGGGTCGTCCTGTTCATCCAGCCCTCCACGGGGTCATGTTCATCCACCCCCAATCGGGTCGATCGATCGGGGTCCTGTTCATCCAGTGGCAACACCACGGGGTCTTGTTCATCCAACCCACCCCCAACAATGCTCACTATTCATCAAGGGAAGGAGGCAGCAGGTTCGATCGACTTCAGTTAGCAGCAGTAGTGAAGGAATCACTCGAGTTCAGTTAATCGATTGGGGTTTAGTAACGTAGCTAGTGCAATCGCTCGGGTTCAGTTAGAGCCCAACGCCTCGCTCAGGTTCAGTTAGAGCGCAACACCTTGCACACACACGCGTATGTGTACGAGAGAAATGCGCAAACCTCCACGCATCGCTCGGCCCCAACCACCCACCGTAACTGGGAACTCCCCGATATTTTCCTCGCCCTCGCTTCTACCATGGTTTTTTCCCTCATGGATGACCCAAAGAATGTCATCCAGCTGCGTCTCTGGCCCGCCCAGGATGAAAAGCCCATTTTCTGTCATGATTTTTTTCATAGAAGTAGGAGCCCACCACATCTATGATGATACCGGGTTTTGTCACAATTATCGTCATAGAAGTGTCATAAGCATGACAGGAAAAAAATTCGTTCATCCCAAAATGTCACGGATGTTTGTTTTTTTTAGTGTTGAGAGGACACCGTATAAACCGTGGTTTGGCAAGAAACCTAGGCTATCGTTTCTTAAAGTTTGGGGTTGCGATGCTTATGTGAAAAAGCTTCAGCCTGATAAGCTCAAACTCAAATCGGAGAAGTGCGTCTTCATAGGATACCCAAAAGTAACTGTTGGGTACACCTTCTATCACAGATCCAAAGGCAAGATGTTTGTTGCTAAGAATGGATCCTTTCTAGTGCAAGAGTTTCTCTCGAAAGAAGTGAGTGGGAGGAAAGTAGAACTTGATGAGGTAAGTGTACCTTCTGTTGAATTGGAAAGTAGCTCATCACAAAAAACCGTTCCCATGATGCCTACACCAACTAGCGAGGAAGCTAATGATAATGATCATGAAACTTCGGATCAAGTACTACCGAAACTCGTAGGTCAACCAGAGCATATTCCGCACCAGATTGGTATGGTAATCCTGTTCTAGAAGTCATGTTACTAGATCATGACGAACCTACGAACTATGAGGAAGCGATGATGAGCCCAGATTTCTATAAATGGCTTGAGGCCATGAAATCAGAGATAGGATCCATGTTTGAGAACAAAGTATAGACTTTGATTGACTTGCCCGATGATCGGCGAGCCATTGAGAATAAATGGATCTTCAAGAGGAAGATGGACGTTGATAGTAGTGTTACTATCTACAAAGCTCAAATTGTAGCAAAAGGTTTTTGACAAGTTCAAAGGTATTATCTTATATCATGATAAATGTTTCTTATCCATGCTAGAATTGTATTAACCGGAAACTTGATACATGTGTGGGTACATAGAGAAAACACCGTGTCCCTAGTAAGCCTCTACTAGACTATCTCGTGAATCAAAGATGGTTAACTTTCCTAACCATATACATGTGTTGTCATTTTATGAATTGGATCACAACATTAGGAGAATGATGTGATGGACATGAGCCATCCGTTATCTTAGCATTTTGATTGTTCGGTTTTATTGCTATAGCTTTCTTCAAGTCATATACATGTTCCTTTGGCTATGAGATTATGCAACTCCCAGATACCGGAGGAATACCTTGTGTGCTATCAAACATCACAACATACCTGGGTGATTATAAAGATGCTCTACAGGTATCTCCAAAGGTATTTTTTGGGTTGGCATAGATCGAGATTAGGATTTGTCACTCCGAGTATCGGAGAGGTATCTCTGGGCCCTCTTGAAAATGCACATCATAATAAGCCTTGCAAGCAATGTGACTAATGTGTTAGTTACGGCATTACAGAACGAGTAAAGATACTTGCCGGTAACGAGATTGAACTAGGTATGAAGATACCGATGATTGGATCTTGGGCAAGTAAACATACCGATGACAAAGGGAATAATGAATCACTTCACCATCACCGTCACCATGCCATCGTGTTGACGGAACTCCTCCACGACACTTTACTGGATCAAGAGTTCAAGGGACGCCATCGAGCTGAACGTGTGCAGAACTTGGAGGTGCCGTACATTTGGTGCTTGATTGGTTGGATTGAGAAGACGTTCGACTACATGAACCGCGTTATGCTAATGCTTCCGCTTTTGGCCTACGAGGGTATGTGGACACACTCTCCCCCTCTCGTTGCTATGCATCTCTAGATAGATCTTGCGTGCGCGTAAGAATTTTTTTGAAATTGCATGCTACGTTCCCCAATAGTTGGGGCCCTGAGGCCGACTCAATTGAGTACGGGTATCGGGTCCGCTTCGATGGAATTCACGTCTTCATCGACTTCTGAGCCTGAGCCAGATATCTCCACCGACCTCTTCGAGTAAGCTCGGCGCACGCAAGCCGCCTGGGTTCAACCCAATTGGAAGCATGCCTCCATTGGTTTCACACAAGGCTTATTGCTTGCAGAAAAGCCTACATCTGGTGGGGCGACTCTCGTTTATTCTAATAATGAGTCCACCGGAGAGACGGAGTCAATCTATCAGCTTCAAGATGGTGGGTGGGGATATTCCGTTGGCAACAGTATTTCGGACCCTTATGAGCCGCCATACAGGGCTGCTATCTTTATGGTTGTGTACCAGCCGGTTCTAAACTCATCAACAACTGCAGCTATGACGTCTAGATCGACTGCGGCTGCGACATCTAGGGCTAGCGGCTCAGTTATCCCGCAAGCTCAAGTTTTGTCAGACCTCTTGGGAAATTTGACAACCTTGTTGGCAACTGAGGTGACTGCGGCAGATCAGGCAGAGCGCAATGCAGAGATTGGGAAGATTCAGGCAGAGATCACTAAGGCATAGGAGGATGTCAATGCAGAGAACGCGAGGATGGCAGAGCAACAGGCTCAGATCACGGCAGAATAAGAGCGAGTAAGAGCAGAGGCTTGGCGCTTAAACCTGGATCAAAACACCTCTAATGCAGTTTTTCATAGAAGGCACTAGACCCATCTGCCCTTACATTATGAACCTATGAACCAGTTTAACACCCCTGGAGCAGGTTCAAACACTCCTGGTGCTCAGGTAAACCCTTAGTTAAACCCGTACGTGCCTACAAGCGGCGCGGCGGCTCAGCCTCGACAGCCTGAGCCGGCAAGGAGGGATAAGCGGATGCCACATGCACAAGATCAAGATTGGAACACCAGCTTAAGTCAGAGGTTAAAGAACCAAGAGACTTGAAGAATCAACATGCAGCTCAGAGAGATCGAGATCGAGCCAAAGGAACAGAATATCGGCAAGAGAAGGGCCTCCCTCGCCGGGCAAGCGAGCTCGGAAAGGAGCCAGGCCACCACCAGAAGCAAGCAACCAAGGCTCCCGGGCAGCGCCTGCTGGGGCTTGCGGGGTCTGAACCACCCCGCCAACCGCACAAGTACGACCAACGTCGTCAATCAGTGCGGTGTCAAGCCGCAAGGTGATTAAGTGATAGCATTTGCCACATGGCAGCCATCTCCTATAGAAGAAACCCATAGGTGACACCTGTCCAGCGACGTGTCAAGAGAACAGATGCGGAGCTGTCCAGATAAGCCCGGCAGGCCTTGCCGAGCAGCTAGTGATGTGACACTGTGCGGTGCATTTAATGCACCCTGCCAGCCTGCAGAGTTAGGTATGATAGCACCGTTTGCTATCATATCAGTTGGTAATGATTGTTTTGCCACTCTAGTGACCCCTTAATCTATAAAAGGAGGCCCATGGCATTCGTAGGAGGGGGTTAGAGGGTTGGAAACTTGACAAACCCAAGCCACCATACACTTGTGGTCACCGTAGCCCTGAGGCAGGCCTTGCCGGGCAAGTGTACCACGCACCAACACGTTCATTTCCACCATCAATCCACCAAAGTAGGAGTAGGTTCTTACGCCTCGCAGCGGCCCGAACCTGGGTAAATTGCTTGTGTGCTCTCTCTGCTGTGTTGTCGTGTGCTGGTCTGCTCTTTGTGCAACGCGACGTCCCCGGCCGAACCAGCAAGGGGCCGCCCGGTCCCATAGGTGGCCGCGGATATCCCGCGACAACTTTGGCGTGCCAGTTAGGGGGATCGCCTATGCGAACCTAAAAGCGCACGCAGCACATCATTTGCATCACCATCTTCATCTCCATCTTCATCTTCGACGATGCCATTGACCATGGCGCCCAAGAAGAAGAAGTCCGGCCCTTCGGCCAGCCATCCACCTTGAAGGCTTCGCCGCCCGCGGCCTCAGATGCTGCAGGGGGTGCGGGGACAAGTGAGGACGTGAGCGCTGCTGGGGGTGTGGCAGGAGTAGGTGGCGGCATCGCCACTCCCCCTGCAGCCGACAAGGGGGCTGAAGGCGTTGGAGGAGAACAGCTTCAACAGCGTGTCGACAGTCAACCTCCGCAAGGTATGGATGGGAGGATGACACCGCTTACATCCCCTCCTCCCACCGATGAGCCCAGCAAGAATAACGACACTCGGTCCGGGATTAGCCACCGCCCTCCGCCTGTCCCTGCCACGGGGGCGGTCACGACACGTGTGTCTCCCCCAGGGCGAGCTAACCCAACCACTGCACCCAATGGAGCCGCAGACCATCAAGCGCCATCACTGCACGAGCCCGCTGCCAAGGTGGCCGCCCCACCGCAGAGAGGGCGCGCCACCGCCGCCGCGGGCACCATCAGGAGCCACGCGACGGTGCGGTCGAGGTCATCAACTTCCATGCCAAGCATAGCCATGGAGGCTATGGCGCGGGCCCAACTGCTACTAAGGTTCCCGCCAGCAGCCGAGCAAATGGATGAATGGTGTGCCACCATCCAGAGTCTACTCGGTTTCGCTGAGGCTGGGGGCTCGCGGCGCGCTGGCCCGCCACGACCTCCCTAAGTGACGACGACTGCTCGTACTGCTGGCCGGACGGAGGGGGTTGTCCCTATCGTGCAGTCCCCACCACGGTAGCAGGCGCGGGCACAACAAGATCAAGATCCCGACGATGTTTTGATGGCCTCTTCCGACCCTCAAGCATGTCCGGGCCAATGGCGAACCCCAGAGGATAGGCGGCGGGGAGACGCGTGCGTCGTCATGGGACAGCCTCTTGACGACCCATGCCAGACCGACCGGTGTGGCGGCCTCAACATCGACGAGCCTGTGTTCGGTGTTGGCGGGAGCCTACCTTTCGAGGTCGGCTGCCCTGCCTTTACATGTGAGCTACGGCAAGTCAGTTGGCCGTCCGTCCGCATGTTAAAGCCGTAGATACCCGAGAAGTACGATGGGAGACTGAACCCGGCAGAGTTCCTGAGCATCTACACCGTCGCTGTTTAGGCTGCCGGGGGAAGAGACGAGAAGGTGTTCGCCAACTAATTCCCATTGGCTCCCAAGTCCAACATGAGATCTTGGCTCATGCACCCGCCGGAGAACTCCATTTCATCATGGGCAGAACTATGCCACGAGTTCATCAGTGCCTTCACCGGTGGCCACTAGGAGCCCGGCAGGCCCAGAGACCTACATCTTCTCCAGTAGAAGGAAGGAGAAACTCTCCGTAAGTATTTACAAAGATTCAGTAAAGTCCATAGGAATATTCTGTATATCCATCCCGCAGCTGGTATAGCAGCCTTCCAGTCCAATGTGCGCAACCGTCACATTCGTTCTAAGATGAATGTGCGGTTGCCCAAGACTGTGAAGGAGCTGTACACACTAGTGGATAAGTGTGCTCAGATAGAGTAAAGCAGGAAGTTACCCGAGGAGGGGGATTGCGTCAATGTTGATTTAGAGGAAGAAGATGAATCAACCAGTCAAAGAAAGGGCAAGAAGCACAACAAGAAGCCAAGAGATAAGACAATGATGACTGTGGAAGGTTCTGGTACGCCTAGTGCCGGCAAGAAGGCCAAGGCTAAGGCCCCCGGCAAGGAAGTTTCCGCGTGCACTGCCTGCCGAGAAGCCGCTGCCGCGGAGAAAACCAAGAAAGGTGATGGGCCGTACTGCAAGATCCACCAGACCAAGGGCCACGACCGCCATGAATGTTATCAAGTTGAGCAGCTTGTCAAGAGATAGAGAATATACTATGATAAGCGTGATAAGGAGAAAGATCAGAATGCTGCTGGCAGAAAGGGCCGAGGCGGTGAAGCAAACCATCCCGGCAAACCCTTTTGGAACCAAGGAAAACCTGCCAGGGGCCAAGAGAAGGAAACCTGTGATGTTTTGAGTGATGGAGGG
Source organism: Triticum urartu (assembly GCF_003073215.2). Lineage (NCBI taxonomy): Eukaryota > Viridiplantae > Streptophyta > Magnoliopsida > Poales > Poaceae > Triticum > Triticum urartu. Next base: position 390,360,563 of record NC_053024.1, read on the forward strand.
TATGAAGAGGAAACTAGTGAGCAGGAATTTCAGAGGACCACTGACGCCTTATGCATTGATGGTTGATGGAGGTGCGTCCTTGCACTCCTCCCATCGCCAGCTCAAGCGATGGGCATGAGAGGTCAATGTTGTGGAGCCAGCGCCAGAGGCCCGGAAGCCACTCAGATGGTGTCGCACGCCCATCATCTATGATGTGGAGGACCACCCTTGCGGCACCACCGCGGTAGGGTGTTTGTCGTTGTTGGTCTCCCCAACAATTCGCAACCTCAAAGTCACAAAGATGTTAGTGGATGGCGGGGCCGGGTTGAATCTGATTTCCCCAGCAGTTGTTAACAAGCTTCAGATAGGAGAAGAAGAGCTGGAGGTTACCGGCATGTTTCAAGGAGTCAATCCCGGCAGGAGCCGTCCCAAGGGAAATATTACGTTACCGTTGATGTTTGGGGGAGAGCTAAGCTATAGGACTGAGAAGATTGTGTTTGATGCGGTTGAGCTCCCCCTCCCGTATAATGGGATTCTGGGACGACCGGCCTTGGACAAGTTCATGGCGGGATCCCATTATGCTTACAACACCTTGAAGATGCCTGGGCCATGCTACCTCTTTAGCATGTGTTGGTTTTCCCTTGAAGAGGAAAGAGTGATGCAGCAAAGTAGCATAAGTATTTCCCTCAGTTTTTGAGAACCAAGGTATCAATCCAGTAGGAGACTACACGCAAGTCCCTCGTACCTGCACAAACAATCAATAACCTTGCAACCAACGCGATAAAGGGCTTGTCAGTCCCTTCACGGCCACTTGCAAAAGTGAGATCTGATAAAGATAATAAGATAAATATTTTTGGTATTTTTGTTGTATAGATTGAAAAGTAAATGTTGCAAAATAAATGCTGACAGAAATAGTTAGTTGAAAGGAAAATAATATGATGGAGAATAGACCCGGGGGCCATAGGTTTCACTAGTGGCTTCTCTCAAGATAGCATAATCTATGGTGGGTGAACAAATTACTGTCGAGCAATTGATAGAAAAGCGCATAGTTATGAGAATATCTAGGCATGATCATGTATATAGGCATCACGTCTGTGACAAGTAGACCGAAATGATTCTGCATCTACTACTATTACTCCACACATCGACCGATATCCAGCATGCATCTAGAGTATTAAGTTCATAAGAACAGAGTAACGCATTAGGCGAGATGGCATGATGTAGAGGGATAAACTCAAGCAATATGATATAAACCCCATCTTTTTATCCTCGATGGCAACAATACAATACATGCCTTGCTGCCCCTGCTGTCACTCAGAAAGGACACTGCAAGATTGAACCCAAAGCTAAGCACTTCTCCCATTGCAAGAAAGATCAATCTAGTAGGCCAAACTAAATTGATAATTTGAAGAGACTTGCAAAGATATTTAAATCATGCATATAAGAATTCAGAGAAGAACCAAATATTGTTCATAGATAATCTTGATCATAAACCCACAATTCATCTGATCTCGACAAACACACCGCAAAAAGAATTACATCGAATAGATCTCCAAGAGAATCGAGGAGAACTTTGTATTCAGATCCAAAGAGAGAGAAGAAGCCATCTAGCTAATAACTATGGACCCGAAGGTCTGTGGTAAACTACTCACACATCATCAGAGAGGCCATGGTGTTGATGTAGAAGCCCTCCATGATCGATTCCCTCTCCGGCGGAGCGCCGGAAAAGGCCCCAAGATGGGATCTCATGGGTACAGAAGGTTGCGGCGGTGGAAATAGGGTTTCGTGGTGCTCCTGGATGTTCTCAGGGTATATGAGAATATATAGGCGAAAGAAGTAGGTCGGTGGAGCTGCGAGGGGCCCACGAGGGTGGGGGCATGCCCTCCTGCCTCGTGGCTTCCTCACTACTTCCTTGACGTCCACTCCAAGTCTCCTGGATTGCGTTTGTGCCAAAAGCGATCCTCGCGAAGGTTTCATTCCGTTTGGATTCCGTTTGATATTCCTTTTCTGCGGAACACTGAAATAGGCAAAAAAATAGCAATTTGCACCGGGCCTTCGATTAATAGGTTAGTCCGAAAAATAATATAAAAGTGCATAATAAAGCCCATTAAACATCCAAAACAGATGATATAATAGCACGGAACAATAAAAAATTATAGATACGTTGGAGATGTATCAAGCATCCCCAAGCTTAATTCCTGCTCGTCCTCGAGTAGGTAAATGATAAAAATAGAATTTTTGATGTGGAATGCTTCCTAACATAATTTTCAAAGTAATTCTCTTTATTGTGGCATGAATGTTCAGATCCGAAAGATTCAAGATAAAAGCTTAATATTGACATAAAATAATAATACTTCAAGCATACTAACTAAGCAATTATGTCTTCTCAAAATAACATGGCCAAAGAAAGTTATCCCTACAAAATCATATAGTCTAGCTATGCTCTATCTTCACCACACAAAATATTTAAATCATGCAAAACCCCGATGACAAGCCAAACAATTGTTTCATACTTTTGACATTCTCAAACTTTTTCAATCTTCATGCAATACATGAGCGTGAGCCATGTATATAGCACTACAGGTGGAATAGAATGGTGGTTGTGGAGAAGACAAAAGAAGGAGAAGATAGTCTCACATCAACTAGATGTATCAATGGGCTATGGAGATGCCCATCAATAGATATCAATGTGAGTGTGTAGGGATTGCCATGCAACGGATGCACTAGAGATATAAGTGTATGAAAACTCAAAAAGAAACTAAGTGGGTGTGCATCCAACTTGCTTGCTCACGAAGACCTAGGGCATTTTGAGGAAGCCCATCATTGGAATATACAATCCAAGTTCTATAATTAAAAATTCCCACTAGTATATGAAAGTGAGAACATAGGAGACTCCCTATCATGAAGATCATCAAGCACAAGTGTGGTAAAAGGATAGTAGCATTGCACCTTCTCTCTTTTTCTCTCTCTTTTTTATTTGGGCCTTTTCTCCCCCTTTTTATGGCCTCTTCTTTTCGTCCGGAGTCTCATCCCGACTTGTGGGGAAATCATAGTCTCCATCATCCTTTCCTCACTGGGACAATGCTCTAACAATGATGATCATCACACTTTTATTTACTTACAACTCAAGAATTACAACTCGATACTAGAACAAAAATATGACTCTATGTGAATGCCTCCGGCGGTGTACCAGGATATGCGATGAATCAAGAGTGACATGTATGTAAGAATTATGAATGGTGGCTTTGCCACAAATACGATGTCAACTACATGATCATGCAAAGCAATATGACAATGATGAAGCGTGTCATAATAAACGGAACAGTGGAAATTTGCATGGCATTATATCTCAGAATGGCTATGGAAATGCCATAATGGGTAGTTATGGTGGCTGTTTTGAGGAAGATATATGGTGGGTTTATGGTACCGGTGAAAGTTGCGCGGTAATAGAGAGGCTAGCAATGGTGGAAGGGTGAGAGTGTGTATAATCCATGGACTCAACATTAGTCATAAAGAACTCACATACTTATTGCAAAAATTTGTTAATTATGGAAACAAATTACTACGCGCATGCTCGTAGGGGGATAGATTGGTAGGAAAAGACCATCGCTCATCCCCGACCGCCACTCATAAGGAAGACAATCAATAAATAAAGCATGCTCCGACATCATCACATAACGGTTCACCATACGTGCATGCTACGGGAATCACAAACTTTAACACAAGTATCTCTCAAATTCACAACTTCTCAACTAGCATGACTCTAATATTACCATCTTCATATATCAAAACAATCATCAAGTATCAAACTTCTCATAGTATTCAATGCACTTTATATGGAAGTTTTTATTATACCCATCTTGGATGCCTATCATATGACTAATTTTATAGCCAAAGCAAATTACCATGCTGTTCTAAAATACTCTCAAAATGATATAAGTGAAGCATGAGAGATTAATAATTTCTATAAAATAAAACCACCACCGTGCTCTTAAAAAGATATAAGTGAAGCACTAGAGCAAAAATATCTAGCTCAAAAGATATAAGTGAAGCACATAGAGTATTCTAATAAATTCTGATTCATGTGTGTCTCTCCCAAAAGGTGTGTATAGCAAGGATGATTGTGGTAAAATAATAAGCAAAGAATCAAATCATACAAGACGCTCCAAGCAAAACACATATCATGTGGTGAATAAAAATATAGCCTCAAGTAAAGTTACCGATAGACGAAGACGAAAGAGGGGATGCCTTCCAGGGCATCCCCAAGCTTAGGCTTTTGGTTGTCCCTGTATTTTACCTTGGGGTGCCTTGGGCATCCCCAAGCTTAGGCTCTTGCCACTCCTTGTTCCAAAATCCATCAAATCTTTACCCAAAAATTTGAAAACTTCAGAACACCAAACTCAACAGAAAATCTCATGAGTTCCGTTAGTATAAGAAAACAAACCACCACTTCAAGGTACTGCAATGAACTCATTCTTTATTTATATTGGTGTTAAACCTACTGTATTCCAACTTCTCTATGGTTCATACCCCCCGATACTAGCCATAGATTCATCAAAATAAGCCAACAACACACGAAAAACAGAATCTGTCAAAAACAGAACAGTCTGTAGTAATCTGTAAGTTTCGAATACTTATGTAAGTCCAAAAATTCTACCAAATTAGGAAGACCTAAATAATTTGTATACTGGTCTACTGCAATTTAAATAAGTATTTTATGGATCTCTGGTTAAAAATGAAAATTATTCTCGTGAGTGCATACTTTCTGGGTTTTTTCAGCAAGATCAAACAACAATCATCCAAGAAGATCCTAAAGGCTTTACTTGGCACAAACACTACTTAAAAAATAAAAAATAAAATCATAACAGAGGATAGATGATTCATTTATTACTAAACAGGAACAAAAAACAAGAAACAAAAATAAAATTGGGTTGCCTCCCAACAAGCGCTATCGTTTAACGCCCCTAGCTAGGCATAAAAACAAGAACAAATCTAGGTATTACCATATTTGGTGTTGGGAAAGAAAAGAGAAATTTTCTTATCTATTGGATTTATCTTTCTATTTTGAGAAAGCACGTGGCCATTAATGGTTGAAGAAAGATTAAGCATGCTACGGAAATTTGCATCTAAGCTAGCCTTCATTTCTTTGATAATTTCGTTTTGATAAAAGCACAAAAGAGAGGTGGATTCAACCTTTTCACTCATGGGGTGGCCAAATATAGTTTTCATATTTTCATAGGTATCTATGGGACCCCCTCAAGAAAACCTTCTTCAAAAATAGAATCTAAAACTTTCTTGAACGACGAGGGTAAGCCAACATAAAAGCTTTTTAGGTATATCTCAATTTGATATTGAGGCACATAGCTAGCTCGGATCCTTAATAACCTATCCCAAGCATCTTTTAAAGACTCATCAAGTAAATAATGAAAAATTCTGAGATCATCTTCATCGAAATTATTCAAACCCTCATTGATAACCCAGATAGGTCTTTCCATAACATCATTATTTATGAGCGTAGAGAGGACAGAGGGACTATCCAAAGTGTTGGAACCCCGAGAGAGAACCCTTAGCCCTTTTTGGTTCGGCCAGGGCGAAAGAAAAAAAATAAACGGGAAAGATGCGAATAAAATGGCAAAGGTGAAGTGGGGGATAGGAAAACGAGAGGCAAACGGCAAATAATGTAATGTGAGGGAGAAGAGTTTGTGATGGGTACTTGGTATGTCTTGACTTGTGCGTAGATCTCCCCGGCAACGGCGCCAGAAATCCTTCTTGCTACCTCTTGAGCATGCGTTGGTTTTCCCTTGAAGAGGAAAGGGTGATGCGGCAAAGTAGCGTAAGTATTTCCCTCAGTTTTTGAGAACCAAGGTATCAATCCAGTAGGAGACTACACACAAGTCCCTCGTACCTGCACAAACAATCAAGAACCTTGCAATCAACACGAAAAGGGGGTTGTTAGTCCCTTCATGGCCACTTGCAAAAGTGAGATCTGATAAAGATAATAATATAAATATTTTTGGTATTTTTGTTGTATAGATTGAAAAGTAAAGATTGCAAAATAAATGGCGACAGAAATAGCTAGGTGACAGGAAAATAATATGATGGAGAATAGACCCGGGGGCCATAGGTTTCACTATTGGCTTCTCTCAAGATAGCATAATCTATGGTGGGTGAACAAATTATTGTCGAGCAATTGATAGAAAAGCGCATAGTTATGACAATATCTAGGCATGATCATGTATACAGGCATCACGTCCGTGACAAGTAGACCAAAAAGATTCTGCATCTACTACTATTACTTCACATCGACTGCTATCTAGCATGCATCTAGAGTATTAAGTTCATAACAACTTTGTAACGCATTAGGCAAGATGACATGATGTATAGGGATAAACTCAAGCAATATGATATAAACCCCATCTTTTTATCCTCGATGGCAACAATACATTACGTGCCTTGCTGCACCTGCTGTCACTAGGAAAGGACACCGTAAGATTGAACCCAAAGCTAAGCATTTCTCCCATTGCAAGAAAGATCAATCTTGTAGGCCAAACCAAACTGATAATTTGAAGAGACATGCAAAGATATTTAAATCATGCATATAATAATTCATAGAAGAACCAAATATTGTTCATAGATAATCTTGATCATAAACCCACAATTCATCGGATCTCGACAAACACACCGCAAACAGAATTACATCGAATAGATCTCCAAGATAATCGAGGAGAACTTTGTATTGAGATCCAAAGAGAGAGAAGAAGCCATCTACCTAATAACTATGGACCCGAATGTCTGTGGTAAACTACTCACACATCATCGGAGAGGCTATGGTGTTGATGTAGAAGCCCTCCGTGATCGATTCCCCCTCCGGCGGAGCGCCGGAAAAGGCCCCAAGATGGGATCTCGTGGGTAGAGAAGGTTGCGGCGGTGGAAATAGGGTTTCGTGGTGCTCCTGGATGTTTTCAGGGTATGTGATTATATATAGGTGAAAGAAGTAGGTCGGTGGACCTGTGAGGGGCCCACTAGGGTGGGGGCGCGCCCTCCTGCCTCGTGGCTTCCTTGCTGCTTCCTTGACATCCACTCCAAGTCTCCTGGATTGCGTTAATTCCAAAAACGATCCTCGCAAAGGTTTTATTCCGTTTGGATTTCGTTTGATATTCCTTTTATGTGAAACATTGAAATAGGCAAAAAAACAACAATTTGCACTGGGCCTTCAATTAATAGGTTAGTCCCAAAAATAATATATAAGTGCATAATAAAGCCCATTAAACATCCAAAACAGATAATATAATAGCATGGAACAATCAAAAGTTATAGATACGTTGAAGACTTATCAGGCCGTTGAGAGTCATCACCATCCCATCAGATGAGAAGGATGCGATTATCTATGTGGACAAGATGTATTGGGATGCCATCGCAGCAGAGGCTGCGGTGGCAACGGTCCCTGCCAAGGAAAGCAAAGGAAAGAAGAGGTGTTGTAGGACCTCCGGCAAGGAGTCCGGGAAGTGTGCCCCCTCCGAGTGCACGACACCCGTTGACAACGTGCCGGAGTGTTCCAACAGCAAGAGATCCAAGGTTGCAGCACCCCAAGTGAAGAAGGTCCCAGCAGGGCTGGCTAGTGTTGATGTTACTATCACCATCAGTGCCACCCTTGACGACAAATAGGAAAGCGTGCTTGTTGCCTTCCTATGAGCGAATATCATTGTGTTTGCCTGCCAACCATCTGATATCCCCGGTGTTCCCAGGGAGGTAATCAAGCACCACCTTGCTGTCTGCCCACATGCCCGACCCGTCAAGCAGAACGTTAGGAAGCAAGCCTTGGAGCGGCAGCAGTTCAAGTTAGAGCCAGCTGAATTGGTCAGAGGAGTACTGCACCCTACATGGTTGGAAAACCTAGCGGTAGTTCGGAAGGCGAATGGGAAATGGAGGCTTTGCATTGAGTTCACAGATCTCAATAAGGCTTGCCCAAAGGACCCATTCTCCTTGCCGCACATCGATCAAATTGTGGATTCTACTTTAGGGTGCGATCTGCTATCCTTTTTGGATGCATACTCCGGATATCACCAGATCTTCATGTCCAAAGAAGATGAGGAGAAAACATCATTCATCACTCCATGTGGTACATACTGTTTTGTCCGCATGCCTTTCGGATTAAAGAGTGTCGGGTCTACTTTTGCAAGAGCAGTCAAGATTGGTTTTGAGCCACAACTACACAGAAACATAGAAGCCTATATGGATGACATTGTGGTCAAGACCAAGTATAAGGCCACCCTTATCCAGGATTTGGAGGAGACATTTTCTAATTTGCGTAAGATCAACTTGAAGCTTAACCCAGAGAAGTGTGTGTTTGGTGTTCCCTCCGACAAGCTACGTGGATTCTTCGTGTCCCATCGGGGGATTGAAGCCAACCCTGACAAGATCAAGGCCATTGAGCAGATCCAAGCTCCAAGGACAGTTAAGGATGTGAGGTGCTTCACAGGATGCGTTGATGCGCTAAGAAGATTCATTTCCAAGTCTGTCGAGCGTGCCCTGTCGTTCTTCAAAATTTTGAAGAAGGCAGGGCCTATGAACTGGACCCCAGAAGCAGATACAGCCTTGCAAGAGTTGAAGGTTTACCTGTCATTTGTGCCTACTTTGGTTGCACCCAAACCTCAAGAGCCATTACTGCTTTACTTGGCAGCAACCAACCAAGTGGTCAGTCCAGCCTTGGTAGCACAGCCAGAAGTGGATGAAGCAAAGAGCGGCCAGACCGCAACAGAGTCACACGAGGATTAGAAGAGCAGTAAGCACGACAATGAGTGCAACCCCAAGGACACGGCAAGGAAGAAAATGGTGCAGCGCCCAGTGTACTTCGTCAACTCCTTGTTGCAAGGGGCTAGATCGAGGTACTCTAGTGTGCAAAAGTTGATCTGATCGAGGTACTCTTGTTACTTGGATCATCTTGATCCCTATGTGCTCGTGCTGAAACCCCAACTAGCTTAGTTGAGGCCAAATCTTTAGATGAACATGCTTGTTATGTGTGACACCACTTATCTCAAAAGGGAAACTTTTACTGGATCAAATTCATCGTTTGCAATGCTATGCTTGGAATTTATGTGAAATATATAATGTTACTTGTTGTTCTGAAAACCCTAAGAAACACCTTCCCTACCAATGTGAGTTTAGTGATAATGGAATCGTATCTTTGTATGCTAAGGGTGTTTATAATTACTATGTTGTTCATCAAATTGAAGAATTTGTTGTGTTTAAGGGTGCTTATGAAATTGCTTCTTTGATTGAAAAGTATGATGCTACTCTTTACAAATCTGAAAATTTTGCCATACTTAAATATTGTTATGATAACTATGCTTCTAATGCCTATGTTAAACCATATATTGAGGACTCCTTCGTTGTCCAAGAAGAGACTAGTATTTTGCAGGAGTCTATGGAAGAAGAAATTGATGAAACTTTGAGCTCATTGGATGAAAAAGATGATGAGGAGAGTGAAGAACAAAAGGAGGAAGATCGGATTAGCTACCCATGCCCACCTTCTAATGAGAGTAACTCTCCAACTCATACATTATTTAATGTCCCTCCGTTCTTACCGAAGGATGATTGCTATGATGATTGTTATGATCCAGTTGATTTTTTTGAAATACCCCTTTTTGATGAACTTGATGCTTGCTATGCTTGTGGCCATGATACCAATATGAATGATGCTTATGGTGATGAACTTGCTATAGTTCCTTATGTTAAACATGAAATTGTTGCTATTGCACCCACACATAATAGTCCTATTATCTTTTTGAATTCTCCAAACTACACTATATCAGAGAAGTTTGCTCTTATTAAGGATTATGTTGATGGGTTGTATTTTACCATTGCACATGATGATTTTGATGAATGTAATATGCATGTGCTTGCTTCTCCTACTTGCAATTATTATGAGAGAGGAACTACATCTCCACCTCTCTATGTTTCCAACATGATAAAATTGCAAGAAACTGTTTATACTATGCATTGGCCTTTACTATGTGTGCATGAATTGTTCTTTTATGACATGCCAATGCATAGGAAGAGAGTTAGACTTCGTCATTGCTTGATATATGTTTCTTTGTGCTCACTACTAAATGCCAAATCATTGCTAATTCAAATTGGCTTTGATATACCTTGGGATCCGTGTGGATCCATTAATTGAGCACCTAATGCCTAGCTTAATGGCTTTAAAGAAAGCGCTGCCAGGGAGACAACCCGGAAGTTTTAGAGATTCATTTATTTCTGTTGAGTGCTTTTATATAGTTTAAAAACAAGAAAAATAAAGAGGGGAACTTAAAACTTTTTCAAAAAGAAAAGCGAAAGTGAGAAAGACGAGCATTGCTAAAATGGGAGCTAGCCTTGAACTTTGTTCATGCCCATGGAAACTTTGTGACCCTTGATTACATACACTTTTCAACAAAAATAATTATCCCCTTGTACAATTCCTTTGTATTATAAAAATAATGTGCCAAGATTTGCCTTTAGGATGTTTACATTGCTTGTTGGTTTGTGCGGTGTAGAACAAAAACTTTGGCTGTAGTGCACGATTTTACATTTCTTTAGTAGAACGTCAAACGGTTCTGAAACTTTTTGCACTGTCTTTCTATACAATTTGTTTATTTTTCCTAATTTTTGCAGAATTTTTGGAGTACCAGAGGTATGGTGAATGTTCAGATTACTACATACTATCCTATTTAAGATAGATTCTGTTTTTGATGCATAGTTTGCTTGTTTTGATGAAACTATCGATTTCTATCAGTAGATTAGTCCATGGAAAAGTTATATTACAGTGGCTACAATGCAAAAATATGAATTGGTTTGCAATGGTACTTAGAGTAGTGATTTGCTCTATTATACTAACGGATCTTACCAAGTTTTCTGTTGAGTTTTGTGTGGATGAAGTGTTCGAAGATCGAGGAGGTCTCGATATGAGAAGAAGGAGGAGAGGCAAGAGCTCAAGCTTGGGGATGCCCAAGGCAACCCAAGTAAATATTCAAGGAGACTCAAGCGTCTAAGCTTGGGGATGCCCCGGAAGGCATCCCATCTTTCTTCAACAAGTATTGGTATGTTTTCGGATTCGTTTCATTCATCCGATATGTGCAAATCTTGGAGCGTCTTTTGCATTTAGTTTTCACTTTTCTTTTATGCACCATGCTGGTATGAGATGGTCCTTGGTTTATTTATAGAATGCTCTTTGCACTTCACTTATATCCTTTGAGTATGGCTTTATAAAATGCTTCATGTGCTTCACTTATATCATTTGAAGTATGGATTGCCTGTTTCCCTACACATAGAAAACCGCCATTTGTAGAATGCTCTCTTGCTTCACTTATATCTATTTAGAGAGATGACAGGAATTGGTCTTCACATGGTTAGTCATAAAATCCTACATAAAACTTGTAGATCACTGAATATGATATGTTTGATTCCTTGCAATAGTTTTGCGATATAAAGGTGGTGATATTAGAGTTGTGCTAGTTGAGTAATTGTGAAATTGAGAAATACTTGTGTTGAGGTTTGCAAGTCCCGTAGCATGCACGTGTGGTAAATATTGTGTGACAAATTTGAAGCATGGGGTGTTCTTTGATTGCTTTCCTTATGAGTGGCGGTCGGGGATGAGCAATGGTCTTTTCCTACCAATCTATCCCCCTAGGGGCATGCATAGTAGTACTTTGCTTCGAGGGCTAATAAACTTTTGCGATAAGTATATGGGTTCTTTATGACTAATGTGAGTCCATGGATTATACGCACTCTCACCCTTCCATCATTCCTAGCCTCTTCGGTACCGTGCATTGCCCTTTCTCACCTCGAGAGTTGGTGCAAACTTCACCGGTGCATCCAAACCCCGTGATACGATACGCTCTATCACACATAAACCTCCTTATATCTTCCTCAAAACAGCCACCATACCTACCTATGGTGGCATTTCCATAGCCATTCCGAGATATATTGCCATGCAACTTCCATCATCATCATATACATGACTTGAGCATTTATTGTCATATTGCTTTGCATGATCGTAAGATAGCTAGCATGATGTTTTCATGGCTTGTCCATTTTTTGAAGTCATTGCTATGCTAGATCATTGCAAATCCCGGTACACCGCCGGAGGCATTCATATAGAGTAGTACTTTGTTCTAGACATCGAGTTGTAATATTGAGTTGTAAGTAAATATAAGTGTGTTGATCATCATTATTGGAGCATTGCCCCAGTGAGGAAAGGATGATGGAGACTATGATTCCCCCACAAGTCGGGATGAGACTCTGGACTTTAAAAAAATAAAAGAGGCCAAAGAAGCCAAAATAAAAAAAGAGGCCAAAGAAGCCCACCAAAAAAAAGAGAGAAAAAGAGAGAAGGGGCAATGTTACTATCATTTTACCACACTTGTGCTTCAGAGTAGCACCATGTTCTTCATATAGAGAGTCTCCTGAGTTATCACTTTCATATACTAGTGGGAATTTTCATTATAGAACTTGGCTTGTATATTCCGATGATGGGTGTCGGTGTCAAAACCGGCGGATCTCAGGTAGGGGGTCGCGAACTGTGCGTCTAAGGCGGATGGTAACAGGAGGCAGGGGACACGATGTTTACCTAGGTTCGGGCCCTCTTGATGGAGGTAATACCCTACGTCTTGCTTGATTGTTCTTGATGATATGAGTATTACAATAGTTGATCTACCACGAGATCGAAGAGGCTAAACCCTAGAAGCAAGCCTATGGTATGATTGTATCTTGTCCTATGAACTAAAACCCTCCAGTTTATATAGACACCGGAGGGGGCTAGGGTTACACAAGGTCGGTTACAAAGGAGGAGATATACATATCCGTATTGCCTAGCTTGCCTTCGACGCCAAGTAGAGTCCCATCCGGACATGGGACGAAGTCTTCAATCTTGTATCTTCATAGTCCAACAGTCCGGCCAAAGGATATAGTCTGGTTGTCCGGAGGCGCCCTAATCCAGGACTCCCTCAGTAGCCCCTGAACCAGGCTTCAATGACGATGAGTCCGGCGCAGTGTTGTCTTCGACATTGCAAGGCGGGTTCCTCCTTCGAATACACCATGGAAGAGTTTGAATACAAGGACAGTGTCTGAACCTGCCAAATAAGTTCCACATACCACTGTAGAGAGAATAATAATTCCACAAATCTAATCTGCTGACACGTTTTGACAGCATGACATCACGCCACGGCCCGAGCATTGTTCAAACCGTTTTTCTTAACCAGCTCCGCACATAACGCGAGGCGGTTTCCTTGACACGTCTTGTCAAAGCAGATATCGTGTTCCCCTTATCGCGGGATTCTCATCAATACAAACGTGGGTAACCCAGATTGCGGGATATCTGACCGTGCCTGTGGGGGGCCCTAGACCTAGATCGCGGGATATTTGACCGTCGAAATTTTGCATAGGCTGCCCGCCCGAGTGTTGTGTTCATCTCCCACTTCCTTCGAGGACTAGGCCTCGCTCTGGATCCCTTTGTTAGGGGTCTTATGTTCTATTACGGGCTGGATTTTCATGATCTAGCCCCAGATTCCCTTCTTCACATCTTGTCATTTATTGTCGTATGTGAGGCCTTCCTCCGCATTACCCCTCACTTCGTCCTGTGGCTCAAGACCTTCGATGTGAAGCCGAAGATGATCGAGGGGCAGCACGCAGCGTGCGGAGGTGCTTTAATAAGAAAAATCGCTGACGCTCCATGGCCAGAGGGTTCCTTCCCAGAGGTGTTCGGATTGTGGCAGCGGGAGTGGTTTTACATCACAGCTCCCCGAAGTGCCAAGTGGGTAGCTACCCCCGCCTTTCGCTCGGGCCCCCCACCACAACTGATGTCATGGATCAGCAGGGGGCTGAGCTGGGGTCCAGCCAAGGACGTGCCAATACTGCAGAGCCGTATCCGAGATCTCTTTGAGGGAGATTTCAGTCTGGTTATGGTAATGCAAGTTATGCTGGTTCATCGAGTCCAACCTTGCAAACGTCGGCCCCTCCGCATGTGGGAATTCAACCCGGAAGGACCGCGAGTCATTCAGCATTTCCTCGGCATGACACACAAAGAGATGTACAAATCGTTCTTCAGACCCCAAATAGAGTGTCCGGACACCACCAAGGACGTGGGCCTGAGCTACAACAGCCCCGCTGCCCAAGTAAGTAATCCCATGCCGAAAATGTTGTCCTTCTATTTATCATGGCATCATTCTAAAGAGCCGCACTTGTTGACCAGGACTGGATAATGAATGCGATGATGATCAGGTGTTCGGCCCACCTTCCTGAGGGCTTGGACAATCCGGTACTGGACAAGATGCTCGAGCCCGCGCCTTATCCAGTGCCCTCAAAGGAAGATGATGGGGGGAAGAGAGCGAGAGAGAGAAAGCGGGCCTCACTCGCTACTCATTCCAACCGGGGGGTTGAGCGCCTCCATGAGGGAGGACAACCAAAGGGAAGAATCTGACATTCTCGCTCCCCGGGGAAGGAAGAGGACTACCTCTGAAGATCCGGAAACTAAGATTTCCAAACAGGAGAAGAAATCTTCGTCGGAGGGTCCTACCTCGGAGGGTATTCTTGCCGCACAATGCCCGCACGGGGATCATCCCTCTACCGAGCTGCAAGTAGTCGAAAAGTACTTTAATAGTGGAAATATCCTATCTTACTTCCGAAGACAATAACCAGTGCTTATATATTGTAGTCCGGATCGTAGCCCGTCTCGACAGAGTTCGCCTTCGGGGGATCTTCTTCCGGAGATGATGAAGAGCGAAACGCCTCCCTCGGACACCCCGCCTCATGAAGCGCGCGACCTTGAAGTGTCGTCGCGAAGGGTATCTCTGGATCCACCAAGGCCGAAGGATAACCCTTTGGCTACCTAGGATCCCCAGTATCCTGCTCCTAAGGGGAGCGACAGCAAGGGTCCGTGCAGTGTGCGGTCAGACGCGCTGAAGGATCTTCTGGGGCAAGCGGCCGTCTCGGAAACGCACCGTACGCTAATGGGTATGGTAATTGAAAGGATTTCATTCGCTGAAAGTGGTTTGCATGAAGCTTTTATGAGTCTGCTGAAAGGCTTCGAGGTACGTGAAATAATGTATATTTTGAACAGTACCGCACTGTAACACCCCGGATATTACTTTCCCAATTTGTACTCCAACTCTTGTCGTTTCCGGCGTTAAGTTATTTTATTTTCTCGGGTTCGGGTTTTTGTCTCCGTGTGTGGTTATCGTTGTCATGCATCTCATATCATGTCATCATGTGCATTGCATTTGCATACGTGTTCATCTCATGCATCCGAGCATTTTCCCCGTTGTCCGTTTTGCATTCCGGCGCTTCGTTCTCCTCCGATGGTCATTTCTAGCTTTCTTTCGTGTGTGGGGTTTAAACATTTCCGGATTGGACCGAGACTTGCAAAGCGGCCTTGGTTTACTACCGGTAGACCGCCTGTCAAGTTTCGTATCATTTGGACTTCGTTTGATACTCCAACGGTTAACCGAGGGACCGAAAAGGCCTCGTGTGTGTTGCAGCCCAACACCCCTCCAATTTGGCCCAAAACCCACCAATACCTGCTCCATCATCTAGAGCGTTTGATCACGATCGTGTGGCCGAAAACCGCACCTCATTTGGACTCTCCTAGCTCCTCCTATGCCTATATAAAGACCCCCCATTCCAAATCTCGGATCCCCTCCCCGAAACCCTAGCAAAATCCACCTCGCGCCGGCCGTACACGTCTGTTCCCGGCCGGACACGTCCGCCGCCGCAGCCCGCAGCCAACCGCGGCTTGCCACGTGTCGCACCGCCGCACCCTCCGCCGCCGGCCCGCCAGGCCCGCGCGGGGCTCTCCCCGGCCCGCGCGCCCCCGCCGCCGTTTGCCTCCTCGCCCCCAGCACCGATCCGCCGCTCCGCCGCTCCGCCGCACGCCGGCGTCGCCACCTCGCCGGCGTGAGCTCGCCGCGCCGCCCGATGCCACCACCGGCCGCGCCGCCCCGCCGCGCCCGGAGCCCGCGCCGGCTCCACCCCGGCCATCTCCTCCTCCACGCCAAGGCCCCGGCCGCCGCCGTCTTCGTCGCTCCGGCGAGCTCGCTCCGGCCGACCTCGGATTGCGTGCCCCGATCCAGATCTGGAATATTAGGGTTAACCCCGTTTTTTCCCTAAGTCCCTAATCCATATGCTCATGTTCATAGCCTCGTAACTTTGCATCCGTAGCTCCGATTCATGCATATAGCATATCAAATTGTTCGACTCAAAGAGTACATCATTTCATTCCATGGCATCATTTTCATTTGAGTTCATCTTGATGCCCGAAATGCTGGTAGAAGATGGCTACTTGAGTTAATTGTCAGATCTGCTACTCCATTTGCATATTTGTCATTTTTGCCATGGTTATTGTGTGCATGATATGCCCATGAGCTCGACATATGTTTTGTTAAGGGTTTTTCCATCTCTCCAGAGGTGTAACCCATGCATTTTCGTGATGTGTGTGGTGACTAGCACAAGCTTGCAAAGTGGTGCACTTGGTAATTCTGTTTTCAGGGACTTAGCATTTCCACAAAGTCCTTGAGCTGTTTAGTTCATGATGCCATATGTTCATGTTGTTTCCTAGTGATCCATGCCTCTTTTGAGGATGATCAGTAAGGATGTTTTGTTAATCTTGTAGTTCTCTATCGATCCATGTCTTTGTTTGCAATTATGGAGCAACCTAGCTTGAGTCAATCGAGCTCTACTTTTGCTACTTTGTGAATCTGGGCAGATTGTCAACTTGTTTGCAATTTTGCCGATGATGTTGTCGTTGATCCGTGCACGCTATGCTATTGTTCTTGCCATGCCTAGCTTGCATTTTGTGTGTTCTTGATAGATGTATGCTTAGCTTTTCATGTCTTGCTCCGTAGTGAGTGCATCGAGCTCGTAAACATGCCTACTTGATATCTGTTTTCAGCATGCTCCAGTTTTCACCAAGTCTGTGATCTGATTATGTTTTTGCCATGTTCACATGCTTGCAATTGTATTTTCTGATCCCTTTTGGCTCAAGGTCACTAAGGTACTTTTGTTAAGCTCTTTGAGTAGCTCCATTCCATGCTTTACTTTGCCATGTTCAGGTCCTGTATCATGTAGTTTTGTTGCTCCGAAGAGTGCTACCTGATCTGAGATTCCAGACAAGTGTTAATTTCACTAAGTCTGAGATCTGTTTGCCATATGCATTTTTGCCATGCTTGTTTGAACCTGTTAATGGATGAATTGGCCGTAGCTCAGTGCTAGACTTTTGTTAAGAATCTTGAGTGCATCCCTGCCATGTATTTTGTTGTCATGTTTTGGTGCTGTAGCATGTTCATCTCCTCGCATTTAGATGGCTACATGCTGTAAATCGCAGACCGGTGTCATATTTGAATTGCTTGCCATTTCCAAACCGTAACTCCGATTCTGGCGTTCTTTATATCGTTTTCAAGCGATTTCAACTCATCTTTCCAGTGGCACACTTGGATTTCCAAGTTGAGGCCAGGTTCATGCATCCCTTGTCAATTCTTGCATATGCATCCCGCATCACATCCCGCATAGCATACCATCCTTGCATCATATTGGTTGATCCTTGCACGTGGTTGATTGTGTTCCGTTTGCTTGTTTGTCTTGTTTGGGTAGAGCCGGGAGACGATTTCGCTAACGAGGAGCCCGTTGAGTTTGCTTTCGAGGATCCAGTCAACTCTGACAACTTTGCTTTGCAGGCAAGATGATCATACCCTCGAAATCACTACTATCTTTGCTATGCTAGATTTGCTCGCTCTTTTGCTATGCCAATGCTACGATGCCTACCACTTCTTTCAAGCCTCCCAAATTGCCATGTCAAACCTTCTAACCCACCATGTCCTAGCAAACCGTTGATTGGCTATGTTACCGCTTTGCTCAGCCCCTCTTATAGCGTTGCTAGTTGGCAGGGTGAAGATTGGAGCCGTTCCTTGTTGGAACATTTATTTACTTGTTGGGATATCATTATATTTGCTATGTTATCTTAATGCATCTATATACTTGGTAAAGGGTGGAAGGCTCGGCCTCTCGCCTAGTGTTTTGTTCCACTCTTGCCGCCCTAGTTTCCGTCATATCGGTGTTATGTTCCCGGATTTTGTTCCTTACGCGGTTGGGTTATAATGGGAACCCCTTGATAGTTCGCCTTGATTAAAGCTTTTCCAGCAATGCCCAACCTTGGTTTTAACCATTTGCCACCTAGCCTCTTTTCCCTTGGGTTTCCGGAGCCCGAGGGTCATCTTATTTAAACCCCCCCGGGCCAGTGCTCCTCTGAGTGTTGGTCCACTGTCAGCCTGCCGGTGGCTACCAGGGGCAACTCTGGGCTGGCCTACCCCGGTACTAGACAATCTGAGTGTGCCCTGAGAAAGAGATATGTGCAGCTCCTATCGGGATTTGTCGGCACATTCGGGCGGTTTGCTGGTCTTGTTTTAACCTGTCGAAGTGTCTTGAAGAACCGAGATACCGAGTCTGATCGGAACGTCTTGGGAGGAGGTCTATTCCTTCGTTGACCGTGAGAGCTTGTCATGGGCTAAGTTGGGACTCCCCTGCAGGGATTTGAACTTTCCAAAGCCGTGCCCGCGGTTATGTGCAGATGGGAATTTGTTAATGTCCGGTTGTAGATAACTTGAACCTTAACTTAATTAAAATGAATCAACTGAGTGTGTTACCGTGATGGCCTCTTCTCGGCGGAGTCCGGGAAGTGGACACGGTGTTGGAGTAATGCTTGCGCAGGTTACTCTCTAGTTTCTCGCTCGCACTTTGCCTCCTCTTCTCGCTCTCTTTTGCGAACAGGATAGCCACCATATATGCTAGTCGCTTGCTGCAGCTCCACTTATATATACCTTGCCGTACCTTTAAGCTTAAATAGTCTTGATCGCGAGGGTGCGAGATTGCTGATTCCCTGTGGCTCACAGATTACTATTACACCAGATGCAGGGCCTGATGATTCCTCTCTAGGTGACGCACTCGAGCTCAAGTGGGAGTTCGACGAGGACTCTCAATGTTATTATGTTTCCTTTCCTGATGATCAGTAGTGGTGCCCAGTTGGGGGTGATCGGGACCGTGTCGCATGTTGGGTTATCTTTTATTTTGGCGCCGTAGTCGGGCCATGAGTGTTGGTTGATGTAATGTTATTTATGTACCTTGATTGACGTGGCGAGTGTAAGCCAACTATGTTATCTCCCCTTTATTATTATATTACATGGGATGTGTAAAGATTACCTTACTTGCGACATATGCCTTCAATGCGATTATGTCTCTAAGTCGTGCCTCGACACGTGGGAGCTATAGTCGCATCGAGGGTGTTACACGCACACGTTAGGTGTGCCCTATGCAGATAGTAGCCCCTGAGACTCTGGTTGTCGTCGAAAACGGCGGCAAGCAGAGGATCATAGTCCCAGGTAATAACCATACCGCCTTTATGTGCAGGTGGCTGAAGCTCCGGTGCCTAGCCGGACTGATGGGTTTGCCGAGCTAAAGCGGCAACTTGATGCGGGAGATGCCGACATCGTGCTTGTCAACAAGCGGCTTGATGAGGCACAGGGTGAGTGATTTTTCTGGTGATCGTCACATAATAGGAGTAGCATCATGCCGATATCTTTAATATGTTGTGACTGCAGATGGAGTTGCCACCGTGGAGACCCTTCGGGCGGAGCTTGCCCGAGCCAAGGAGCATGCAAGGAGTAGCAATGCGGCCGCTTTAAAGGCGGCCGAAGAGTTAAGGGCCAAATAGGCCGCGCATTGCGAGAGCAAGGAAAAAATAGCCAAGATGGATGTAGAGTTAAAAGATGCCGCTGACCATTACTAGCTTCTTGAAGAAGAAAACTGGGCGAAGGCGATTGACCTGGAGAAGGCCCGGGTGGCTGCCAAGGAAGCCCGCTCCAAAATTAGAGCGGCGAAGGAGGAGCTGAATCAAGCTATAGATATCGTGTTTGGGAAGCCCTTCTTGTTGCGGACTAAGTTCGGAGATCCGAAGTATGCTCCTCTGGACCGGCTATGGAGTTCTACGGACGCGTACATGGATTTGGCTGCAAGTGCTGCTGATGCGGCCGAGTACTTCAAGGATCAGAAAGGCCCCGAAGTGGAGAAGTTGTTCTGGTCACAGTTCCACGCTCCAGTCCGTCCGCTGCTGTTGAATGAGCGATTGGCCGAGTGGGCCGAGCTCCATAGGTTCTCCGGACTTGCCATGAGGTCCATTGTGGATCACCTATGCCCGGGAGGGCCCAGGCCGAATAGCTACTTTGGCTTACTGCAACAATTCCTTGGTGTTGTGCCACGCATCAATGCTGTAAAGAGATCGGCGTGCATAGAGGGTGCACGGATGGCCTTTTCCCGTGTCAAGACATACTGGGCGGAGATGGAGGCCACCACTATTGTGACACAGGGTTCGGCCGTAGGCCGAGTGGCTGCCGAGCACTACTTTGAAGAAGTTCTTGAAGGCGCTCGTTCGATAGAGGCTTAGTGCTCGAAGAATGTTATGTTCAAGTGACATGTATTCCCATTGTAAAAACAATGTTTTATTGAATTATCAAGGCTGTATTTATACTTTTTCCCGAAAGTACTATGGTGCCTCCTGTGCGGCCGTTTATGTATATATGTATATAACCTGAAAGTTTGCAGTCGTCGGCTTCCGCCCCCACGCATATAATGCGAGGGTGTTCGCAAAAAAATGCATATCCACACTTGATCCAACGTCTTGGTCCATTAAGTAGGTGATAGCGCAGCGAACGAGGCAATCGGACTATATTGTTTTAACACTTTCACTTAGCCATAGGAGTTTGACAGTGGGGCTACTATATAGCCCCTGGTACTTCTGCGCTCATCCGAATACGGGGCGCATACATACATGACCGGGAAACGGCCCTTCGTTAACGCGGAGGAATACCGAAGATTTCGATGAGTCATCGAGTGGTTGACTATTCTCTCGCTATATCATGACAGTCAGTTTTCGGCTTTCTCTACTAAGGTGCTCATCCGAATGAACCAGGGCACAATCGCAGTAGTTCTCCCAGTGCTACCTTAGCCGATATAACGGAACGTAAGGTACCATAACGCAGGAGCCGGGCAAACCCAACATTTGACCAAAGACATGATCCGGAACTGATGCATATAGGGCCAAACTCGCGACGCCGAACACTCCCTAAGGTGCTCAGTCTTTATAACATATACCGGGCTAAACAATGCCCTTAATAAGAAACCCCAAGTGTCCAGGTACGTGCAAAATTCTGGCGTGGCCACATGCCAATAACGCCAGCATCCTTCTCGGTTGTGTGGAGTATCCGGAGGATGTGAGCAACAAGAGACAGTAAAAAAGGTTTACGTAGGGTCTTAATCTAAAAAGAAACCTTTGGGCGGGTCCCTGCTACACGTCTACGCTTGTGCCTCTGTTGTGCCGTGTCCTGGACGGGTGTAGCACGATTGTCATCTGCAAAAGGAAAGAATTTAAGTGAAAGTTGCCGTGCCAAAAAGAAGAATTGGTTATTATCAATGAACTATCAAAATTCAAGAGAAGCCAAATTGAGCCGGGCTGGCCTTGGTTATACGCGGGGAGCCCCTGGTATCATTTATGAGGGTTTGAAAACCAATCTCATGCATATATGATGGAACGCCGGACTCGTTTGACCATGTCCGTGGTCTTGACGGCCTGCCATTTTCTGGTTGGTGAGGTCGTCTAGTTTGCGGCTGTTAGAGCTGCCGCGTCCTCTTCTGTGCATAAAAAACGTTCGGTATTTCCGCTGACTGTGATGATGCCACATGGACCGGGCATCTTGAGCTTGAGAAAAGCATAATGTGGTATTGTGTTAAAACGAGCGAAAGCCGCCCTTCCGAGTAGTGCTTGATAATCACTTCAGAATGAAGCGATTGGAAAAGTTAACGTTTCGCTTCGGAAGCTATCGGGAGAACCAAATACCACCTCTAGTGGTAGAGAGCCCGTACAACGGGCCTCTTGGCCTGGTATTACTCCCTTGAAGGTAGTATTACTGTGGCTTATTTGTGTCGGGTCTATCCCCATTTTGCGGACTGTGTCCTGATATATCAGATTTAGATCACTGCTGCCGTCCATGAGGACTCGTGTGAAATGGTGCCCATTTATGATTGGGTCTAACACCAAGGCCGTCAGTCCTTCGCGCCGGATATTTGTATCGTGATCCCTACGATCAAAAGTGATTGGGCAGGCCAACCAGGGGTTGAACCTAGGGGTGACGGGCTCTATGGCGCGTGTGATTCGGAGTGCATGATTGCTTCTCCTCTTTGTCACATGGATCACGTTTACTTTTTAACCTCTAGTGGGAACTTTTTCTGTCCTCCGGCATTTTGCTGGCGAGGTTCATCCTCGTCTTCGCTTGGTGTCTCTTCCCCTTTGTGTTCGGCGTTTATCTTACCAGCCTGCTTGAAGACCCAGGATTCTCGGTGGGTATGATTTGCAGGTTTGTCTGGAGTGCTGTGAATCTGGCAGAGTTTGTCAAGAATTTTGTTTAGGCCAGATTGTCCTTCTCTGCTGCCTTTGAAAGGCTTTTTCTGCTGACCTGGTCGGGAGCCCCTGAATCCGGCGTTTACTGCCGTGTTATCTGGGCTACCGTCTTTATTTCGACGCTTGTTTTTGTTGTGTCTTGGTTTACCATTGCCATCCCTGACTTCGGATGTGCTTGGGTCGCTGGTGCTGCTACGGACCAACCAGCTGTCCTCGCCTGCGCAAAAGCAGGTCATGAGGCTTGTTAGGGCTGCCATTGTTCTTGGTTTTTCTTGACCGAGGTGTCTGGCGAACCATTCTTCTCAGACGCTGTGTTTGAAAGCTGCTAAGGCTTCAACATCCGGACAGTCGACGATTTGGTTCTTCTTGATGAGGAACCTGTTCCAAAGCTTTCAGGCGGACTCTCTGGACTATTGGATTACATGACTTAAATCGTCTGCATCCGGAGGTCGGACATAAGTCCCTTGAAAATTGGCCCGAAAAGCATCCTCGAGCTCCTCCCAACTTCCAATTGAGTTTTCGGGGAGGCTTTTTAGCCAGTGCCGAGCTGGCCCTTTAAGCTTGAGGGGCAAGTATTTAATGGCATGGAGATCGTCTCCACGAGCCATATGAATATCGAGGATGAAGTCCTCTATCCAGACTCCAAGGTCTGTGGTTCCGTCACACGCCTCTATGTTCACCGGTTTGAATCCCTCCGGGAATTCATGATCCAGCACTTCATCAGTGAAACATAAGGGGTGTGCGGCACCCCTGTATTGGGATGCGCCATGGTGTTCGAACGGTTGTAGTATTTGGTGTTGGTTGTGTACCGTAGCGCGCTTCCTAGATCCATAGATAGATCTGGTCGCGCCGGATTTTTGACGCAAGTTCTCACATAGATCGTGTGTTGACTTATGCGCGACTTTGTTAGCCGCTCTATCGTGTTCACAGGGTGGTGGATCTGGCCGGCTGGCCGTATCACTTTTTGGCTGTATGGGCTCTAAGGCCTCATCGTCGAATTCCGGTAATAGCTTGTGCTTTGGATAGCTATTTTTATGGTAACTTCCACCATATTTTGTTACTTTGTTCCACTTGCTGCTGAGCGTATCTTGTGCGACCTTGAGCCTTTGCTTCTGTTTCTTCAGGCTCCTTGCTGTGGCAATAAGCCTTCTGTGGAGGTTCTCTTGCTCCAAGTGTGTTTCCAGGATGATGCATGCATCTTCGTCCGGACTGTTTTCTTCCCTAGACGGGTATTGATGAGGCTTATCTTTGGCGTCATCGTGTTCGGACGTCGGATCCATACTATGTTTGCAGTTTGCATCTTGATCGTGCTCTGCCACCAGGGTGGTGCAGTCATCGTTTCTTCTAGAGTCGTCTGGACTATTATTTCCTCTTTCGCTATTATCGCTGTTTTTGCTATGGCGGGACTTAGAGCGGCGCCGCTGACGTCCGTGTCGGGGTTGCTTTTGGAGGGGGCATCCCCCGTTGTCTCTTCGCCATTGCCCTCTCTGGGTGCATCCACCATGTATATGTCATGTGATGAAGTAGCGGTCCAGCGCCCTGTGGGCGGTGGTTCTGGTTCGTCTCCTGCATCGTCGTCCATACCATCGATGTCTTCGGGGTCGAAGTCGAGCATGTCGGTTAAGTCGTCGACAGTGGCTACTAAGTGGGTGGTGGGTAGGCAGCGACTTTCTTTGTCGTCCACATCTCATTCTAGCCGGACATAGTTCGGCCAAGGTTCTCCTGATAGGGAGAGAGACCTTAATGAATTTAGCACATCTCCGAAAGGTGAGTGCTGAAAGATATCCGCGGAGGTGAACGCCATGATTGGCACCCCGTCGGATTCGACAGGCATAGATGTAGGCGGCTCGGAGTTCGTGGCCGGGGATAAATCCAGTGGTTCGGCGACAAGGCTCTCGTAAGGGGTGAAGTCAGTATCCGGCTCTATCGCCACTGAGAGTGCGGCCTCCATGGCGGGGTCCATCCCTCCGCTCTCAGATGGCGCGACTTGCTCCGGATTAAAGACCGGAGTGGCTGCGGATGCGATCTCCAGAACACTGTCCGACGGTAGAGTTACGTCTTGCTCGTCGCGTCCGGCATGGGCTCGAATCCGTCGAAGATCAAGTCTCCACTGATATCGGCCATGTAGTTCAAGTTTCCAAATCTAACCTGATGGCGAGGGCGTAGCTTCTGATCTGCTCCAGATGGCCAAGCGAATTGGCCTGCAGTGCGAAGTCGCCGATTACGAAGATCTGTCCGGGAGGAAAGCCTCACCCTGGACCACATCGCTGGCGATGACCAAAGGAGCCATCAAGCCTTATGGTGACGACACAGTGGAACTCTCAATAAAAGCACCAATGTCGGTGTCAAAACCATTGGATCTCGGGTAGGGGGTCCCGAACTGTGCGTCTAAGGCGGATGGTAACAGGAGGCAGGGGACACGATGTTTACCCAGGTTCGGGCCCTCTTGATGGAGGTAATACCCTACGTCCTGCTTGATTGTTCTTGATGATATGAGTATTACAAGAGTTGATCTACCAGGAGATCGAAGAGGCTAAACCCTAGAAGCTAGCCTATGGTATGATTGTATCTTGTCCTATGGACTAAAACCCTCCGGTTTATATAGACACCGGAGGGGGCTAGGGTTACACAAGGTCAGTTACAAAGGAGGAGATATACATATCCGTATTGCCTAGCTTGCCTTCCACGCCAAGTAGAGTCCCATCCGGACACGGGACGCAGTCTTCAATGTTGTATCTTCATAGCCAACAGTCCGGCCAAAGGATATAGTCCGGCTGTGCGGAGACCCCCTAATCCAGGACTCCCTCAATGGGCTTCCTCAAATGCCCGAGGTCTTCATGAGCAAGCAAGTTGGATGCACACCCACTTAGTTTCCAGTTTGAGCTCTCATACACGTATAGCTCTTAGTGCACCCGTTGCATGGCAATCCCTACTCCTCACATTGACATGAATTGATGGGCATCTCCATAGCCCATCGATTAGCCACGTCGATGTGAGACTTTCTCCTTTTTGTCTTCTCCACACAACCTCCACCATCCTATTCTATTCCACCTATAGTGCTATGTCCATGGCTTGCACTCATGTATTGCGTGAGGGTTGAAAAGGCTGAAGCGTGTTAAAAAGTATGAAACAATTGCTCGGCTTGTCATCGGGGTTGTGCATGATGGGAGCATTTTGTGTGACAGAAATGAAGCATGGCCAAACTATATGATTTTGTAGGGATGAGCTTTCTTTGGCTATGTTATTTTGAGAGGACATAATTACTTGGTTAGTATGCTTGAAGTATTATTGTCTTAATGTGAAATAATAGACTATTGCTTTGAATCACTCGTGTCTTAATATTCATGCCATGATTTGATACATGATCAAGATTATTCTAGGTAGCATTCCACATCAAAAATTATCTTTTTTATCATTTATCTACTCGAGGACGAGCAGGAATTAAGCTTGGGGATGCTAATACGTATCCGTCGTATCTATAATTTTTTATTGTTCCATGCCAATATTATACAGCTTTCATATACTTTTGGCAACTTTTTATACTATTTTTGGGACTAACATATTGATCCAGTGCCCAGTGCCAGTTCCTGTTTGTTTCACAAAAAATCCATATCAAACGGAGTCCAAACGGGATAAAAACTGACGGAGATTTTTTGGAATATATGTGATTTTTGGGAAGAAGAATCAACGCGAGACGATGCCCGAGGGGGCCACGAGGTAGGGGGCGCGCCCTGGGCCCTCGTGGCCACCTCGTAAGGCGGTTGGTGCCCTTATTTCGTCGCAAGAAAGCTAATATCCGGATAGAGATCGTGTCCAAAATTCAGCCCAATCGGAGTTACGGATCTCCGGAAATTTAAGAAACGGTGAAAGGGCAGAATCAGGGAACGCAGAAACAGAGAGAGACAGAGAGACATATCCAATCTCGAAGGGGCTCTCGCCCCTCCCATGCCATGGAGGCCATGGACCAGAGGGGAAACCCTTCTCCCATCTAGGGAGAAGGTCAAGGAAGAAGAAGAAGGGGGGCTCTCTCCCCCTCTCTCCCGGTGGCGCCGGAACGCCGCCAGGGCCATCATCATCACCGCAATATACACCAACAACTTCACCGCCATCATCACCAACTCTTCCCCCCTCTATGTAGTGGTGTAACCCCTCTTTTACCCGCTGTAATATCTACTTAAACATGGTGCTCAATGCTATATATTATTTCCCAATTATGTATGGCAATCCTATGATGTTTGAGTAGATCCGTTTTGTCCTATGGGTTAATTGATGATCTTGATTGGTTTGAGTTGCATGTTTTATTATTGGTGCTATCCTATGGTGCTCTCCATGTTGCGCAAGCATGAGGGATCCCCGCTGTAGGGTTTGAAATATGTTCATGATTTGCTTATGGTGGGTGGCGTGAGTGACAGAAGCACATACCCGAGTAAGTAGGTTGTTTGCATATGGGAGTAAAGAGAACTTGATACTTTAATGCTATGGTTGGGTTTTACCTTAATGATCTTTAGTAGTTGCATACGCTTGGTAGAGTTCCAATCATAGGTTCATATGATCCAAGTAGAGAAAGTATGTTAGCTTATGCCTAGGGATAAATAACTTCCTTGTGAAAAAAAGCTCTCTACTAAAACTAACTTAGTTGTGTCTTCATCTAAACAGCCCCTAGTTTTTATTTACACGCTCTTTATTATCTTGCAAACCTATCCAACAACACCTACAAAGTACTTCTAGTTTCATACTTATTCTAGGTAAAGCGAACGCTAAGCGTGCGTAGAGTTGTATCAGTGGTCGATAGAACTTGAGGGAATATTTGTTCTACCTTTAGCTCCTCGTTGGGTTCGACACTCTTACTTATCGAAAGAGGCTACAATTGGTCCCCTATACTTGTGGGTTATCAGTGCTCCGTTACGCCTTTGCCCCTGTCCATCCCTCGCAAGAAAAGATCGAGGGGGGTCGGAGGCAGACACCGCTGGGATTCGGCGCCTCCCCACGATTAGGACGGCACTGCTCCCCAGCAAGGAGGAAGAAACCAGAGGACAGACATGGATGGTGACGCTGCCGGTGGACCGGATGGGAGGCACGAAGTCACCGACAAACATGACTCGTCAGAACGGTCGTCCCTGTTCTTGATGCGTCGTGGGTTGCCGTTGCCATCCGCATCACTACCACCCAAAGACCTCGGGCGGCCACCACACCGGACACCATGCTCCCTAAACTCTTCCACAAAGAAAACAAGAAGCCTCCATAATCGACGGGGCGACCACACCCCAGAGGAGCCGGGTTCGCCCCCATTAGCGGCGAATAACTCCTACGACTCCTCCCAGACACCAGCCGAAGAAACAGAACGAGGAGCGGTCGGCTACCACGCGTCGTGTCTGCTTCAAGCCGTGACATGGTGCCGACCGCGTCCCCTCTCACTAAGGTCAAGGCTACGGGTGACACGACGACAGATGCGCCGGGACTGCTGCTCCCGGCCTCAACGCCGCGTCGCCCGAACCTTCCTCTCAGATCCAAGGAAGACCCCAAGCAGAAGCCCGGGGGCTGGCCCCAAGCCTTTCCCTTCGGCATTACTAGAAGAAGCATAGAACCAAGAGAAGAGGAGGAAGAATGCAGGGATGAATGACTTCGCCCTCCTCCGCCCCTCCTTTTATAGGCCAGGCGGGGAAGGGCAGCTGCCCCATCAACAGGCAACCACCGCCCTCCCCCGCCAATTCAGGGCAGGCGGGCCCACTTCAAGATGCTCTTCCGCACTACGTGCCTCCATTACCTACCCCGTGCTATGCATGCGGATACGTGGCTAAGGATAAGAGCGCGTTGTAGGAAGATTAATTTGGCGGTTTCTACCCCGTGCGTTAAAGTCATTCATGGGCCATCACTGTCGCGGCACCACCACTATTGGCTTTACACCACACGCGGGGGAATAGGAAACCGCCCCAAGATCAAGACTAATGAAACAGCAACGGAAAACTTCAAAGGGGCCAAGCCCTTCAGCAGCCCTGCCTGTGCACTTATTAGGCCCTACCCCGCCGACGCTCCGCAGCGCGATCGGGGCAAGCCAGTGGGCTTCTGTCGGTGCAACAGACCCGGGTCTGTTGCCCAACTGTGCACAGACACAAGATCAAGATTGGAGCACCAACTTAAGTCAAAGGTTGAAGAACCAAGAGACTTGAAGAATCAACATGCAGCTTAGAGAGATCGAGATCGAGCCAAAGGAATAGAATATCGGCAAGAGAAGGGCCTCCCTTGTCGGGCAGGCGAGCCCGGCAAGGGGTAGGCCACCACCAGAAGCAAGCAACCAAGATTCCCCGGTAGCACCTGCCGGGGCTTGCAGGGCCTGAACCACCCCGCCAACCGCACAAGTACGACCCACGTCGTCAATAGTGCGGTGTCAAGCCGCAAGGTGATTAAGTGGCAGCATTTGCCACATGGCATCCATCTCCTACAGAAGAAACCCACAGGTGACACCCGTCCAAGACGTGTCAAGAGAATAGATGCGGAGCTGGCAAGATAAGCCTGGCAGGCCTTGCCGGGCAGCTAGTGATGCAATACTGAGTAGTGCATTTAATGCACCCTGCCAGCCCGCAGAGTTAGGT
This sequence comes from Triticum urartu, assembly GCF_003073215.2. Classification (NCBI taxonomy): domain Eukaryota; kingdom Viridiplantae; phylum Streptophyta; class Magnoliopsida; order Poales; family Poaceae; genus Triticum; species Triticum urartu. The sequence continues at coordinate 390,389,603 of NC_053024.1, forward strand.
ATGATAGCACTGTTTTCTAATGACTATTTTGCCACTGTGGTGACCCCTTAATCTATAAAAGAAGGCCCATGGCATTCGTAGGACGGGGTTAGAGGGTTGCAAACTTGACAAACCCAAGCCACCATACGCTTGTGGTCGCCGTAGCCCTGAGACAGGCCTTGCCGAGCAAGTGTACCACTCACCACCATGTTCATTTCCACCATTAATCCACCAAAGCAAGAGTAAGGTCTTATGCCCTCCGGCGGCCCGATCCTTGGTAAACTGCTTGTGTGCTCTCTCTGCCGTGCTGCCATGCGCTGGTCTGCTCTTTGTGCAACGTGACGTCCCCCGCCGAACCAGCAAGGGGCCGCCCGGTCCCATAGGTGGCCGCGGATATCCTGCGACACTAACCCGCCCCCAAATCAAGCGCCACCTCAACGTTTCTTGGTGCCACCGCCGGGTCATTTTTCTAACCCGAGGACTAACATGATAGCAGCAGCACACACCTGGTGGCTATTCCAATTGAGGGTGAGTCACCGGTTGCGATGGAGACCCAAAATGCAGTGGAGCTCCTTCAAACTGTTGTAGCGCAGCATGCGGCTTATTCATACATTCGTGAGCGTGTTCATTCAACCCCGCGCCCAAGTCGAAGTTTTAGCCGGCGTATTGAGTCGCTGGCGGTTTCTAATGGAGAACGGCATCGTAACCCGCCATGTGATGATAACCCGCCCTGCGGTGATAAGCCGCCTCATAACAACAACTTGTTTCTTGATGCTTAGTCCATTGTGGATCAAGCCAGAGCTCAACGTGAAGCTGAAGCGGCGGCTCAACTGGCAGTGGCTCAATTAGGGGCTTATCAACGGCCCCCAAATCACCCTTCAACCTGAGTTGATGCTGGGACGACCTCCAGGACAGTTGGAGTGCCGTGTTTGGTGCCGGCTCTGCATAATGAACGCCTGCCCAAGGATTTCATAGGCCCTCGTAAGGTGCCTAATTATACAGTTGATCTCCCTCCTGAGGCTTGGATTGAGAGTTATGAGTTAGCCATGGAGATGTTGGATGTTAATGATGTTGTATGTGCCAACTACTTTACTATGATGTTGGATGGGCCAACTCAAACATGGTTAAAAGGGTTGCCTCCTAATTCCATCAATTCATGGGTAGAGTTGAAAGCGTGGTTCATTAAGAATTTTTTAGGGACGTCCAAGCAGCCTCTGACGATTATCGATCTGGATAATTGTGTGCAGCGTGAGGATGAGGCGGCCCACCATTGGGTCCGGTGGGTCTCAGCTATTATCCACTCATTAGATAGCATAGCGACGGGTCAAGCGGTTCTAGTCTTGGATAAGAACTGTCACTTTACCGCTCTTAAGCAGAAGCTTTGGGCGACTTAAGCGTTATTGTAATGATATGGGTGACTCATGGCGGCTCTCATTAAGTATGCAGACTAACACCAAGGACCCTGGATCTAATGATGAGAAATCAAACAAGGGAAAGAAGAGTGGTAATGGTAAGGGTCAGCAGTAGAATATGACAGGGCATAACGACAACAACCAGGGCAATGGTGGTAAGCGCAGACACCCCGATGGCGGGTCAGATCTAGTGGCTAACACCAACACGAGGTATAAGGGCCAGCGCCGTAATGGTAATGGTAAGCTGTCCTTTGAGGAAAAAACATTAATCTTGAGGCAATGTTCAATGAGCCTTGCCCAAAGCACAACCTACCTAATAAGCCGGCGAGTCACACTTGGGAGGATTGTTTTATCATGCACGAGTACATGAATTCCAATTTTAGTCAGAATCACGGTAATAATAATGGGCCACCCGGCGGGTCAGGATCCAGTGCGCAGGGGCCCGGCTTTGGTGGCGGCGGCTCAAATTCTGGCTATCAAGGCCAAATCAGTCAGGGTGATTATAACCAAAACTCTGGTCAGGGCAGCCAGCAATAGGGTAATCTGTCAGGATACCAGAGTAATCCAAAGCAGCTCAATGGTGGCCAATACCATGTATTTACCACAAGTGTTTGGAGGCGAGATCAGGAAATTCATAAGCGCGGTCAATACTATTGAGCCGTTGGTGCCTCAATACTTGCGGTGGTCAGAACATACAATCACCTGGAGTCGAGAGGATCATCAGCCCCAGGTTGAGAATCTGGGTCATCTCGCTTTGGTGGTAGCCCCACAAGTTGGGGGTTATAAATTTACTAAGGTGCTTATGGATGGTGGCAGCAGTATCAACATTCTATATTATGACACCTTTCGCCAGATGAACTTAACTGACAAGGATCTTAAGTCGTCCTCTATAGTTTTCATGGTGTGGTATCTGGTAAGTCGGCATATCCTATTGGAAGGATTGCCCTAGAAGTCACTTTTGGCAATGACTATGATTACAGAGCAGAGACATTGTGGTTCGAAGTGGTTAAAATCAAGAGTCTGTATCATGCCTTGTTTGGGCGGCCGGCTTATGCCAAATTTATGGCTCGGCCTTGGTATGTTATTTACAGCTTAAGATGCCAGGGCATAAGGGCGCAATTACGGTCCATGGTGATCGGAAAATCACGTTGGAGTCTAAGGAAGGAGATGCTGCTTATGCAGTGTCATCTTGTGCTATTGAGGAGCTCAAATTTTGTAAGGATAATGTTGACCTGGCTAACATGGCCCCTTTAAAGAAACCCACTACTAAGCAAGACCCTTTGTTGAAGTTTAAGTCGGTAGATGATACTAAGCAGGTTGATTTTGTCCCTGGCGACTCATCTCAGCAGTTCACAATGGGGGCTAATATGGATCCAAAATAGGAAAGCGCACTCATCGAGTTCATCCATGAGAATTGGGATATCATTGCATGGAAACCTTCCGACATGTCGGGTGTTCCAAGAGATTTCGTTGAGCACACTCTTAATGTGGATCCTAAGTTTAAACCGGTTAAATAGTTCCTTCATCGTTTCAATGAAGAGCGATGTAAGGCTATTGGAGAAGAGGTGGCCCGGCTCTTAGCGGGCGGGTTTATCGTTGAAGTTTTTCACCCTGAGTGGTTGGCTAACCCGGTGCTTGTACTCAAGAAGAATGACACTTGGCGTATGTGTGTTGATTACACAGATCTTAACAAGGATTGTCCAGTTGATCTGTTTGCTCTCCCTTGTATCGACCAGATTATTGATGCCACGACGGGTTGTGAGAGTTTATGTTTCCTTGATGCTTATTCTGGTTATCATCAAATCAAGATGGCAGTTAAGGACCAAGAGAAGACATCTTTTATCACCCCTTTTGGAGCTTTCTGCTATGTTTCTATGCCCTTTGGGCTCAAAAGTGCTCAGGTGACTTATCACTGGTGTGTTCAGAATTGTTTCCATAGTCAGATTGGGCAAAACATTCATAGCTTATGCGGATGATATTTTGGTTAAGTCTAGAAAGAAGGAGACTCTCCTGGATGATATAAATGAAACTTCTGATAATCTTCGGGTCTATAAAATGATGCTTAACCCGGCAAAATGTGTCTTTGGTGTGCCCACAGGTAAATTGTTAGGATTTCTGGTTTTAGAAAGAGGTATTGAAGCTAACCCGGAGAAGATCAAACCCATCACCTCACTTGCTAAGTCGGCGTGTGTCAATGACGTCCAGCGTCTGGCGGGCCGTATTGCAGATTTGAGCTGATTTATAAGCCGCCTGGGAGAGAAGGCAATCCCATTATACCAGCTGATGAAGAAGACAGATCACTTTTTCTAGAGTGATGCTACCAATGAGGCATTTGAAGCGCTCAAGAAATAGCTAGCAGAGCCGCCCGTCCTTGCTGCTCCTGTTGAGAAAGAGCCTTTGCTCATGTATGTGGCAGCTAATAGTAAAGTTGTCAGTGTGGTAATAGTTGTGGAGCACAAGGAGGCGGGTAAGGAATACCCTGTTCAGCGGTCGGCTTATTATGTTAGTGAGGTGTTGATTGAGTCCAAGCAACGATATCCACATTGGCAGAAACTGGTGTATGGGGTGTTCATGGCGAGTCGCAAGATGAAGCACTATTTTCTTGGCCATCCTATTATTGTGGTTAGTTCTACTCCTCTGGAGGATATTATTTATAACAGAGAAGCTATATGCCAGGTTGCCAAGTGGGCAATTGAACTTGGACCTTGTCGGTGTCAAAACCAGCGGATCTTGGGTAGGGGGTCCCGAACTGTGCGTCTAAGGCGGATGGTAACAGAAGACAGGGGACATGATGTTTACCCAGGTTCGGGCCCTCTTGATGGAGGTAATACCCTACGTCCTGCTTGACTGATCTTGATGATATGAGTATTACAAGAGTTGATCTACCACGAAATCGTAGAGGCTAAACCCTAGAAGCTAGCCTATGGTATGATTGTATGTTATATATCTATCGACTAGCCTGGCCTCAGTTTATATAATGCACCAGAGGCCTAGGATAATAAGAGTCCTAGCCGAATACGCCGGTGGGGAGAAGTCCTTGTCTTGATCGCCAAGTCTTGTGGAATCTTCCTTGTATGCACCAGTTGTCCGAACTGGCCCGTGAGTATACGGCCATGGGGGTCCTCGGCCCAATCTAACAGATTGGGAGATGACGTGGTGAGTACCCCCTAGTCCAGGACACCGCTAGTAGCCCCCTGAACCGGTCTTCAAGTTAGGGACGCTCCTCGATTCTTCCGAACTGTTCTTTGTCTTCGGTCTTGAAAACTGGTTCAACAAATCTTCACATCTTCTATCTTGAGGATTGCCGAGCTAAATATGAAGATCTCACATGTCGGGTATCCGAGGAGCCCTTTAAGTCTTCGGCCTTTATCTATGCCTTGTTATTTTTATGCCACACCTCGGGTTTGAAGTTGTTCCTGGGCGGCAGCGTCCTCTTGCGCCCGACCTCCAACGCCAGACTGCATTCGAGGTATCTTTTGCAGCCGAGCACCAACGCCGGACCGCTTTCCGAGCTCCAACGCCGCAATATATCCGAGCTCCAACGCAGGACTATGTCCAAACTCCAACGCCAGACTGTATCCGAGCTCCAACGCCGGACTATATCCGAGATGTCATATCACCTTGATTCAAAAAAGTTGAAGGAGTTTAGCCGAGATTAGTGCTGGAAATTCCCTCTATGGAGCCAGCCACTAGCGCCCGAGCTTTATGCTGGACTGCTTCTCAGGTGGTGCACCACCCCGACCCTGGGCCGATTTTTTGTCAATATTTTTGATTGGTGCAATTTATTCTCTGCCGAGATATATAGCCAGTAGCCCTCAAGATGTGTGTCGGTTTAAAACCCGAGATGCACTTGAAGCATGACATAAGACCGCTGATCCCAGTAGCCGCTGAGACTCAGGTTGATTTGCAAAATCGGCCTGAGGATCAAGTCCTAGCTCAGCAGAATACTTCGGGACACAAGAAGCGGCGTGCTCAGTCCTCGAGGCTCAGGTTGGGTGCGGCTGACCAACCTGAGGATCATAATCTCCTCGGAATCTATATTGCACTTAAAATTTTCTGCATTGGATAAGCAATGCAGTAACCCCCGAGACACTGGTCGGGTGGCAACACCAGATCAGGGGATCGATGTACCCCTTTAATATTTGTAAATAATAAGCCCGAAGCCCAGTAGCCCCTGAGCCTTAATGCGGGCACGGGTGGCCGAATTAAGGATCGATATCCATAGAAAAATCACAAATTATGTGTAATGACTCTATGTATCCAAGTACTTTACGTCATTAATGCTCGGATCCGCATTGTACAAAACTTTGGTGACCGACCATCGGCTTCCACCTCCTCGGCCAGTAGCCGAGGAGTGTTTGTCCTACTTTATAAAGCCTTTATGAGGGCAAATATTTATGACAAACAAGGCAATCTGGCCATATGGTTTTATAAACAAAGGTACACAGAGAGATATGTTATATTACAATTTAACATAAGAAATGTCTTCCAAAGAAAATAGTACCGCTATCGGTTCCTTTCTTTGGGTTTTCATGCTAAGCATGACCATGAAACCTCAGCTCTAATGTAAGAGCAAAATATTGAGGATTTAGTTCGGAAGGCCAGTTAATAGCCCCGGTAGTGTTCGACGACAGTCGAGGTCAAGCCGTAAACACTTCGGCCATTGTTATGAATGGTTCGTCATTTAACACAGTCATCGGATCACTGACCAGTTTACGCTTATTGTGACAGTCAGTTTTCGGCTTTCTCCACTAAGGTGCTTAACCATGTGAGCTGGAAGCACAATCACAGTGCTTCTCCCTTTGCACACCTAGACGAACAAAGCGGAACGTAGGAGGCAAGCGCAGGAGCCGGGCAACCCAACTATTAACCGAAGATACAATTCGAAACCGATGCATATATAGCAATATCCGAGAATGTTTTTGCCGAATCTCTAAAGGTGTCCGGCGTTGCACTGCGAGACTTGTGCTGAAAACACACAAATAGTTTAAAAGTTCCATAGGCTTGGAAAACCAAAAAAGTCAATGAAAACCTGACGTCCGAATAAGATCAAGTGTTCTGTGCCAATCTAAAAATTGGACTTTAGAAAAAGGTCCTTATGTCGTGCTTTAACATGACACATCCTATCTGAAGACTTCAAGCGGGCCATCCTACGGCTTCAACCTCCTATCCCGAAGGCGGAGTACTTCTCATTAGGCCAGTTTAGCAAACTAAACTCTAGCGGATTTGAGAGAGAAATTAGGCTCCCTGGCTAGTGACCACACACTCGTGTTGAAAAAAGGAGTGATAAATAATAATAATAATAAAAACTTTGCAACGACTAAGAAGAAGAACACTTATTATAAAACGGCTCATATAAATTTAAGAGCCCCCAAGTGACTTGGGTAAAAGAATTTTATGTATAATGATTGTATGTTCTGAAGTACTTATATCATATCTATGTTCACCCAAACTTTAAACGCGTCTTAACCGACCGTCGGCTTCTCCCTCTTCGGCCAAGGGTCGAAAAGTGTCATGTACTCCACCTGTCGAGAATACCGACAATGTTTCCGATGACCAGGCAATCAGGCCATAAGGCTGTAACAGACAAAGCGCACTTAGGGAACTTATGCTATATTACTGACGATACCTTTCTTCGTAGAAAATAATATCCCCACCGATACCTTTCTTTGGTGCTCATTATTACTATGAGACTTGTGTGATTTTTTGTACTCATGAGTTCCGTTGTGTGCCGACCGTTATTGAAAACAATAAGAGTACTAGCTTTCGGCTTCACCTAGTCTGAGGTCAGAGCTCGGATGACCCGGTCATGACAATCGCAGAGGTGCTCCCTTTACTCCCTAGCTGAACAATCGGGAACGTAGGGGTAAACACAGGAGCCAGGCAACCAGCTTGCAAATCGTTTAGGTCAATATGGTGCATATTGCGGCGTAATACACGAACAAGGAACGAAGCCGTACAAGTATAATCGTATGCAAGAGGAAAAGCTCCATCAAGGGAGCCCCCAAATAAATGGGGTATTTGAATTTGTGTGTCACAAACAAAGTTTTGACAAGGAAATTTTTTACAAGCAACTTTTTTCCAAAACGGTATAATGCTTGGTCGAACCGAACACAAGTTAAAAATTTAAAACTTTGAGCATGAAGGCAACTTAGCTGGTTAATGTGTTTGGTATTGATGACGCCGTCCGAGCTTGATGCGGGACAAGGTTCCATCCCCCAAGCCGGTCCTGAGGTGGTGGAGCAAAGAGCTCGGCACTCCGAAGTGGTGACATAGCACGGTCAACGCAGGCCGGCAGAGTGATGCCGAAGTCCTCGGCATGGGGTAATGAAGTGTTGACGAAGCCCCCCGTCCAGCCGAGGTGACATGGTATGTCAGTACGCTGACTTGACGATACTGCCCAACTCGGATCATTTTCCTGTGCACAAAAAATAGTGCAAACCGGAGATAGTAGTAATAATAATAATTTAAAAAAAATGGTGCATAATAAATAATTTATGCAAAGTGAGTAATAAAAGAAATATGGCCTGGCACCGAAGTCAATGTCGATGCAGGGCGTCGGCGTGATGCGGTAAAGGCGTGGTAAAGCCTGAATTCACAGGTCGATCCAAGTTACGAATGCGGCGTTCGCCGGACCATGTACGGAAACTGACCGAACCACCATGCGACCATCGTGAATGCGGCCACCATTTGATAGACCTGTGTACATGTGATGGACAAATCAGAGTAATAATTCCTTGGGAAAAATGAACCCAAACAAGCAAAAAATACTAGGATTAATAGCACCTGGTTTATTTGTTATAGCAATCCGAAGAAAGGTGATTCCCAAAATTGGGACTCAATCCGCACACCCATTGCCTGATGGGCGATAAAGCGATGGCACGACGATGCTGGCAAAGGTTGGCTTGCCGAGGCAAAGCCCTCGGTCCAGCTAACGTGACGGAGTTGGTCAGCTAGTGATGCCGAAGTCTCCGGAGTAGGTTGATGAAGAGATGGCAAAGCCCCCGGTCTGGCCGAGGTGTCGAAGCCTCGATGTCAGCCGATGAGTCGAAGTAGGTCAGCGTGATGGACATCGGCTTGAAGAAGCAACAGTGCGGCCCTGCCGATGCAGGTCGTGATGTGGTCAATGTCGGCTTGATGAAGTGATCGTGCGGCGATGCCGGTGTGCCCGCTCCGTGTAATCCGTGAGGCGGTGATGTTGGTGATGATTTATCCTTCGCATTGCCGAACTCTTGTTCGTCTTGCCGAGATGATGATCTAAAGAAGTTGAGCTAGGCTCAACAAAGTGACGACGTGTCTAGCGCAGGTCGGCAGCCTTGGAGCAATATTGCCAGACTGGTTTGACACCAGCATGATAATGAAGATGACCTCAGGGGAGGCTTAAAATTTTATGGGCACGTGTTTAAAAACGACGCACAATACCCTGGAAGAGAATTCCTCTAAAAAGGTTGTCCAATATCACGTTCATAAAGAAACATGAATTTGGGTCAGATCCGTATTCGCGCAGAAAACAGATCCGAAAATTGGTCCACTCATCGGAAGGTTCTCGGAGTTTGAAACGTCGGATCGAGCTAAAATTTGGAGGGGTGGTAGATATGGGAATTCCGCAGCAGATTAACAGTTGGATCTTCCAAAGGACTTCCGAGCTAGGCTCTGGAGACCACGCCCTAAACTCATCCAGATTCCCGTCTGGATTTGACAGGGCTCCGGTATATCATAGATTGTCAGAGATTCCTCCATCAGAACTCGACGAAATTTTCCAAGGTTGTTGTAGACTCGATTCCGCACAATTCCACCGAAGTGATTGTTAAAACGACACTTGAGGAGGTGGTGGCGGTGGATACACGCTCGCTGTCCAAAAAACAGCACGATCGCCCGAGGGCAATGTTGACGTTGCGCCCCCGAGCTTCGTGGACGATTCCTCCATGATCTTGATAGAGATCAGAGTTGGTGTTGATGAACGCCCTCATCCGAACATGACGATCGGAGGCAGGTCACAGTCCTCGGTCAAGCTAAGGTGACCAGTCGAGCCGATGATGAAGATGTCGACGTCGCAGTCAATCTGCAGACGAGCTATCGATTCTTTTGCCGATCACACAGCGGAACTCTCAATGAAAGCACCAATGTCGGTGTCAAAACAGGCGGTTCTCGGGTAGGGGGTCCCAAACTGTGCGTCTAAGGTGGATGGTAACAGGAGACAGGTGACATGATGTTTACCCAAGTTCGGGCCCTCTTGATGGAGGTAATACCCTACGTCCTGCTTGATTGATCTTGATGATATATGTATTACAAGAGTTGATCTACCACGAGATCGTAGAGGCTAAACCCTAGAAGCTAGCGTATGGTATGATTGTATGTTATATATATATATATATATATATATCGACTAGCCTGGCCTCGGTTTATATAATGCACCAGAGGCTTGGGATAACAAGAGTCCTAGCCGAATACGCCGGTGGGGAGAAGTCCTTGTCTTGATCGCCAAGTCTTGTGGAATCTTCCTTGTATGCGGCAGCTGTCCGAACTGGCCCATGAGTATACGGCCATGGGGGTCCTCGTCCCAATCTAACAGATCGGGAGATGACATGGTGAGTACCCCCTAGTCCAGGACACCATCATACCTCGTGGTTTGAAGTATGTGCCAAGGACAGCCATCAAATCTCAGGCTTTGGTGCATTTCATAAATGACTGGACCGAGTTACAGATGATGACCCACAAATATACGGGATCTATCATAGTCCTTTCAATAAGTAATAGTGTCAAACCCAACAAGGAGCAGAAGTAAATGACAAGCGGTTTTCAGTAAGGTATTCTCTGTAATTAATGAAATTATCGGTAACAGATAGTTGTATGATAAGATAATTCATAATGGGTAACAAGTAACAAAAGTAAATAAAGTGCAGTAAGGTGGCCCAATCCTTTTTGTAGCAAAGGACAAGCCTGGACAAACTCTTATATAAAGCAAAGCGCTCCCGAGGACACAGGGGAATTGTTGTCAAGTTAGTTTTCATCATGCTCATATGATTCACGTTCGCTACTTTGATAATTTGATATGTGGGTGGACCGATGCTTGGGTGCTGCCCTTCCTTGGACAAGCCTCCCAATTATGATTAACCCCTCTCGCAAGCATCCACAACTACGAAAGAAGAATTAAGATAAATCTAACCATAGCATGAAACATATGGATCCAAATCAGCCCCTTACGAAGCAACACATAAACTAGAGTTTAAGCTTCTGTCACTCTAGCAACCCATCATCTACTTATTACTTCCCAATGCCTTCCCCTAGGCCCAAATCATGGTGAAGTGTCATGTAGTCAACATTCACATAACACCACTAGAGGAGAGACAACATACATCTCATCAAAATATCGAACGAATACCAAATTTACATGATTACTTATAACAAGACTTCTCCCATGTCCTCAGGAACAAACGTAACTACTCACAAAGCATATTCATGTTCACAGTCACAGGATTATTAATAATCATTAAGGATCTGAACGTACGATCTTCCACCGAATAAACCAACTAGCATCAACTACAAGGAGTAATCAACACTACTAGCAACCCACAGGTACCAATCTGAGGTTTTTGATACAAAGATCGGATACAAGAGATGAACTAGGGTGTGAGAGGAGATGGTGCTGGTGAAGATGTTGATGGAGATTGACCCCTTCTCGATGAGAGGGCCATTAGTGATGACGATGGCTTCGATTTCCCCCTCCGGGAGGGAAGTTTCCCCGGCAGAACAGCTCCGCCAGAGCCCTAGATTGGTTCTGCCCAAGTTCTGCCTTGAGATGGCGGCACTTCATCCTGAAAGCTTCCTTCTGGTTTTTTCCAGGTCAAAACACACCATATAGCAGAAGATGGGCATCGGTGGCCAGCCAGGTGGCCCACAAGGCAGGTGGCGCGCCCCCACCCTTGTGGATGGCAGGTGGCCCCCCTCTCGTGCTTTCTTTGCCCAATATTTTTTATATATTCAAAAATAATTCTCTGTGAAGTTTCAGGACTTCTAGAGTTGTGCAGAATATGTCTCTAATATTTGCTCCTTTTCCAGTCCAGAATTCCAGTTGTCGGCATTCTCCATCGTCATATAAACCTTGTAAAAATAAGAGAGAAAAGGAATAAGTATTGTGATATAATGTGTAATAATAGCCCATAATGCAATGAATAACAATATAAAAGCATGATGCAAAATGGACGTATCAACTCCCCAATCTTAGACCTTGCTTGTCCTCAAGCGAAAGCCGAAATCGAAAAATATGTCCACATGTTTAGAGATAGAGGTGTCGATAAAATTAAATACAGACATGAGGGCATCATGGTCATCTTTAGAACAACAACATATATTGTCATATAATTTCTTATGCTAGAGTAACAATTCATTCACAAGGTAAAGTATGAACCAGATACTTCATTGAAAACTAACAAACTATGATCTCAATCATTGAAGCAATTGCAATTTATCATAACATCGGTAAGAGTTAATATATGAGCTTTTCAGCAAGTCCACATACTCAAATATCATTCAGTCTTTCACAATTGCTAACACTCACGTGATACTTATGGGTACAAAGTTTCAATCAGACATAGAGAAAGATAGGGGCATATAGTTTCACCTCCCAACCTTTTACCTCAAGGGTAATGTCAACAATATTTATGATAACCTACATCTGAGTGGATATACATATCTAGATCTCTTCAACACATAGTGCTTGCCAAAAGAAAAAGTGTAAAAAGGAAAGGTGAAGATCACCAAGACTCTTGTATAAGGGTAGAACATAAAAGTAAAAGATAGGTCCTTCGCATAGGGAAGCCGAGGTTGTCATGCGCTTTTATGGTTGGATGCACAAAATCTTAATGCAAAAGAACGTCACTTTATATTGCCGCTTGTGATAAAGAACTTTATTATGCAGTCCGTCGCTTTTATTTCTTTCCATGTCACAAGTTTGTATAAATATTATTCTTCACACTAATTGATGATACATATTTAGAGAGAAATTTTTATTGCTTGCACCGATGACAACTTACTTGAAGGATCTTATTCAATCCATAGGTAGGTATGGTGGTCTCTCATGGCAAAACTGGTTTAAGTGATGTTTGGAAGCACAAGTAGTATCTCTACTTAGTGCAAAGAATTTGGCTAGCATGAGAGGGAAAAGCAAGCTCAACATGTTGGAGGATCCATGACAATATAACTTCTATTCGGATATAAGAGAACATAACCCATTATGTTGTCTTCCTTGTCCAATATCAACTTTTCAGTATGTCATTTTTTAATGAGTGCTCACAATTACAAAAGTTGTCCAATATAGTATATTTATATGTGAAGCCTCTCTTTCCTTATTACTTCCTATTAATTGCAACAATGACCAAAACTATGTTTGTCAACTCTCAACAAATTTTATTCATCATACTCTTTATATGTGAAGTCATTACTCTCCATAATATCAATATATGATCTTTTTATTTCTTTTTATTCTTTTTTTCAATTCCCTCAAGATTATAGCAACATAGCAAAGCCCTTTACTCAAAACTAATCTTTATTATATATAACTCATGGACTCGATTACATAGATAGATCTCAAAACAAAACTCAAACTTAGATCGTACTAAAAACTTTATTCTACTAGATCAAGATATAATCAAAAGGATCGAACTAAGAAAAACGATAAAGGTAAAGGTGTGATGGTGATACGATACCGGGGCACCTCCCCCAAGCTTGGGAGTTGCCAATGGGAGTGCCCATACCCATGTATTTATGTCTCTTTCTTCGAAGGTGGTGATGATGGAGATGTTGATGATGTAGTGCCACTCTTCGAGCGCAAGAGATACTCCAATCTACGAATGATGCTCTGGAGGGTGACTATATGCTCTTGCAATAGAATATTTTCACAAGTGAGATATTTATTTTGCAGACGAACTATTTCAATGATCTTAAAAGCTTCATTTTCAGTAGGGGTAAGATGATTGTAGTGTGGTTGAAGGATGTCTTCTTTTTCCGCTGCCGGAACTTGATCTCCCGTGACCTTCTTGATCTTGTCACGCTCATTGGTTTCCCCAAGTTCTTCTCTCTTCATCTCTATCTTCATTAAACAAGCATTGTCGCCTGCGTTGTTGGAGGAGGAGAATGACATGATGCCTGGTCTTGAAAACTCTAGCAGAAAACAGCTCAAAACGAAAACGGGGGATTTTGTCATGGTACGGTGGTCAAAACCTTCAGGAGATTATATAATGAACTTTTACCGACCGAAAGAAGTATTGTGCAAGAAAACAGAGTCCAGAGGGCACACGAGGTGGCCACAAGGCAGGGGGTGCGCCCTCCACCCTTGTGATCTCCTCGTGCGTCTTCTGGACTACTTTTAATTTTCCTAATTTTTTAAATATTCCAAAACAGAGAAAAATACAATTGGAAATGTTTTGGAGTCAGTTTACTTACCGTACCACATACCTATTCTTTTTCTGAGTATGAAATGTTCTGGAAAGTACCCCTTATGTACTCCTCCGGTGTTATGGTATTAATAATATTGGTCTCAACATTTATGGGAGTACCTGAGATATAATGTTTGATTCTTTGACCGTTTACTGATGACCCACAAGTATAGGGGATCTATCGTAGTCCTTTCGATAAGTAAGACTGTCGAACACAACAAGGAGCAGAAGGAAATGATAAGCGGTTTCCAGCAAGGTATTCTCTGCAAGTACTGAAATAAGTGGTAACAAATAGTTTTATGATAGGATAATTTGTAACGAGCAACAAGTAACAAAAGTAAATAAAGTGCAGCAAGGTGGCCCAATCCTTTTTGTAGCAAAGGACAAGCCTGGAAAACTCTTATATAGAGAAAAGCGCTCCCGAGGACACATGAGAATATCATCAAGCTAGTTTTCATCACGTTCATATGATTCGCGTTCGGTACTTTGATAATTTGGTATGTGGGTGGACCGGTGCTTGGGTACTATCCTTACTTGGACAAGCATCCCACTTATGATTAACCTCTATTGCAAGCATCCGCAACTACAACAAAAGTATTAAGGTAAACCTAACCATAGCATGAAACATATGGATCCAAATCAGCCCCTTACGAAGCAATGCATAAACTAGGGTTTAAGCTTCTGTCACTCTAGCAACCCATCATCTACTTATTACTTCCCAATGCCTTCCTCTAGGCCCAAATAATGGTGAAGTGTTATGTAGTCGATGTTCACATAACACCACTAGAGGAGAGACAACATACATCTCATCAAATATCGAACGAATACCAAATTCACATGACTACTAATAGCAAGACTTCTCCCATGTTCTCAGGAACAAACGTAACTACTCACAAAGCATAATCATGTTCATAATCAGAGGGGTATTAATATGCATATAGGATCTGAACATATGATCTTCCACCAAATAAACCAACTAGCATCAACTACAACGAGTAATTAACACTACTAGCAACCTACTAGTACCAATCCCAGACTTGGAGACAAGAATTGGATACAAGAGATGAACTAGGGTTTTGAGAGGAGATGGTGCTGGTGAAGATGTTGATGGAGATTGCCCTCTCCCGATGAGAGGAGCATTGGTGATGACGATGGCGATGATTTCCCCCACCCGTAGGGAAGTTTCCCTAGTAGAACAGCTCTGCCGGAGCTCTAGATTTGATCCGCCAAGGTTCCGCCTCGTGACGGCGGAGTTTCGTCCGAGGAGATGGCTTATGATTTTTTCCTGATCGAAAGAGTCCATATAGCAGAAGATGGCCATCGGAGGGCCACCAGGGGGCCCATGAGGTAGGGGCGCGCTCAAGGGGGTAGGGCGCGCCCCCACCCTCATAGGCAGGGTGTGGCCCCCCTGGTGAACTTCTTGCACTCAGTATTTTTTATATATTCTGAAAACGTCTTCCGTGAAGTTTCAGGACTTTTGGAGCTCTGCAAAATAGGTCTCTAATATTTGCTCCTTTTCCAGCCCAGAATCCCAGCTGCCGGCATTCTCCCTCTTTATGTAAACCTTGTAAAATAAGAGAGAATAGGCATAAGTATTATGACATAGTGTGTAATAAAAACCCATAATGCAATAAATATCGATATAAAAGCATGATGCAAAATGGACGTATCAACTCCCCGAGCTTAGACCTCGCTTGTCCTCAAGCAAAAGCCAAAATCAAAAAGTATGTCCACATGTTTAGAGATAGAGGTGTCGATAAAAGTAAAATAGGGACATGAGGGCATCATGATCATTCTTAGAAAAGCAACTTACATAATTCTTGTCATATGATTTCTTATGCTAGAGTAATAATTCAATCACAATTTCAAGTATGAATCGTAAACTTCATTGAAAACTAACAAACTATAATCTCAGTCATTGGAGCAATTGCAATTTATCATAACACAGGAAAGAGTCAATATATAAGAGCTTTTTAGAAAGTCCACATACTCAACTATCATATAGTCTTCCACAATTGCTGACACTCACGCAATACTTATGGATATGGAGTTTTAATCGGACACAGAGAAAGATAGGGGCTTATAGTTTTGCCTCCCAACGTTTTACCTCAAGGGTAATGTCAACAATAATAGTTCATGAAAACTCACATCCAATTAGCCATATATACCAGGATCTTTACAACATACTGTTCTTGCCAAAGGATAAAATGTAAAAAGGAAGGGTGAAGATCACCATGACTCTTATGCAAGGTAGGAGATAAAAGTAAAAGATAGGCCCTTCGCAGAGGGAAGCAGAGGTTGTCATGCGCTTTTATGGTTGGATACACGAAATCTTAATGCGAAAGAACGTCACTTTATATTGCCACTTGTGATATGGACCTTTATTATGCAGTCTGTCACTTTTATTTCTTCCATATCACACAATCGTATAAAGCTTATTTTCTCCCACGCTAATAAGTCATACATATTTAGAGAGCAATTTTTATTGCTTGCACCGATGACAACTTACTTGGAGGATCTTACTCAATCCATAGGTAGGTATGGTGGACTCTCATGGCAAAACTGGTTTAAGGGTATTTGGAAGCACAAGTAGTATCTCTACTTGGTGCGATGAATTTGGTTAGCATGAGGGGGAAAGGCAAGCTCAACCATGTTGGATGATCCATGACAATATAATTTATCTCAGATATAAGAAAACATAACCCATTACGTTGTCTTCCTTGTCCAACGTCAACTCTTTAGCATGTCATATTTTAATGAGTGCTCACAATCATAAAAGATGTCCAAGATAGTATATTTATATGTGAAGACCTCCCTTTCTTCATTACTTCCTATTAATTGCAACAATGACCAAAACTATGTTTGTCAACTCTCAACAACTTTTATTCATTGTACTTTTTCTATGTGAGCTCATTACTCTCCATAAGATCCATATGATCTCTTTGTTTCCTTTTTTATTTATTTCTCTTTTCTTTTATTCACTTAGGATCATGGCAAAATAATCAAGCCCTTGACTCAACACTAATCTTTATTATATATAGCTCACGGACTCGATTACATAGAGGGATCATAAAGCAAAACTCAAAACTAGATCATGCCATAAACTTTATTCTACTAGATCAAGATATTACCAAAAGGATCGAACTAAGAAAAACGGTAAAGATAAAAGTGATGGTGATACGATACTGGGGCACTCCCCCAAGCTTGCCAGTTGCCAAGGGGAGTGCCCATACCCGATGCTGAATTCTTCTTTGTTGGTGGAGAAGATGGAGATGATGATGGATAGTCACACATCGAGCATAAGAGGTCCTCTAGTTTGCGGATAATGCCCTTGGGTGCAACAATGTGCTCCTTTAACAAAGTATTTTCATGTGTGAGATACTTTTTCTATATATGAGCTAACTCAATCATCTTGAAAGCATCGATCTCAGTTGGGGTAAGAAGATTGTGATCAAGTTGAAGGATGTCTTCTGCTGCCGGAGCGTGATCCTCCGTGGTCGTTTTGATCCCTTCATCCTTGTTGATCTCCATGGGTTCTTCCCTCTTCATCTCTATCTTCATTAGCCAAGCATCGTTGTCACCATTGTTCGAGGAGGAGGGCGACATGATGCCTGGCCTTGACGACCCTGACAGGAAACAGCTCGAAACAAGAACAGAGGGTATTTGTGTGATACAGGAGTCAAAACCTTCGGGAGATTATATAATGAATTTTTACCAACCAAAATACGTGTCGTGTAAGAAAACGGAGTCCGGAGAGCGCACTTGGTGCCCACGAGGTAGGGGGGCGCGCCCACTAGGGTAGGGCGCGCCCTCCACCCTCGTGGAGGCCTCGTGTCCTTCCCGGACTGCTTCTTATTTTTGTATTTTTCTAAATATTCCAGAACGGAGAAATATTGCCTTAAAACTGTTTTGGAGTCGGTTTACATACCGTACCACATACCTATTCCTTTTCGGAGCCTGAAACGTTCCAGAAAGTGTCCCTTATGTATTCCTCTGGGGTTACGGTTTCAATAACATTGGTTTCAACATTTATGGGATTACCTGAGATATAATGTTTGATTCTTTGACCGTTCACCACCTTCAGATTTGTGCCTTCGAAGTTGTTGATTTTTATGGCACCAGAACCTACATAATCACCTACATTAAACTCACGCTTTTGTATCCTGTTATCATGCCATCTTTTAACTTTTTCTTTAAACAACTTGGCATTTTCGTAGGCTTGGGTTCTCCATTCATCAAGTGAGATAATATCAAATAACCTCTTCTCACCGACAAGTTTAAAATCATAATTGAGCTCTTTAATAGCCCAATATGCCTTGTGTTCTAGTTCGAGAGGTAAGTGACATGCTTTTCCATAAACCATTTTATACGGAGACATACCCATAGGATTTTTATATGAAGTTCTATAGGCCCATAATGTATCATCAAGTTTCTTGGACCAATTCTTTCTAGACCTATTGACAGTCTTTTGCAAAATTAATTTGAGCTCTCTATTACTCAATTCTACTTGACCACTAGACTGAGGGTGATAAGGGGATGCAATTCTATGATTAACATCATACTTAGCAAGCATTTTACGGAACGCACCATGAATAAAATGTGAACCACCATCAGTCATTAAATACCTAGGGACTCCAAATCTTGGAAAAATAACTTCTTTAAGAATTTTAATAGAAGTGTTATGATGAGCACTACTAGTTGGAATAGCTTCTAGCCACTTAGTAACGTAATCAACAACAACTAAAATATGTGTATATCCATTAGAGGTAGGAAAAGGTCCCATATAGTCAAAGCCCCAAACATAAAATGGTTCAATAATGAGTGAATAGTTCATAGGAATTTCTTGACGTCTACTAATATTACCAATTCTCTTACATTCATCACAAGATAAGACAAACTTACGGGCATCCTTGAAGAGAGTAGGCCAATAAAAACCAGATTGCAATACCTTATGTGCAGTTCTATCTCCAGCATGGTGTCCTCCATAAGCTTCGGAGTGACTCTTGCGTAGGATATGTTCCTGTTCATGCTCAGGTACAAAACGTCTAATAACACCATCTACTCCTTCTTTATAAAGATGTGGGTCATCCCAAAAGTAATGCCTCAAATCATAGAAGAACTTTTTCTTTTGCTGGTATGTGAAACTAGGTGGTATGATTTTGGCAACAATGTAATTAGCATAATCAGCATACCATGGAGTAGTATGAGAAGCATTTATGACATTTAATTGCTCATCAAAAAATCTATCATCAATAGGTAGTGGGTCATCAAGCACATTTTCTAACCTAGACAAGTTGTCTGCAACGGGGTTCTCAGCTCCCTTTCTATCAACAATATGTAAGTCAAATTCTTATAGCAAGAGAACCCATCTAATAAGTCTAGGTTTAGCATCTTTCTTTTCCATAAGATATTTAATAGTAGCATGATCAGTGTGAATAGTTACTTTAGAATCAACAATATAAGGTCTGAACTTATCACAAGCAAATATAACTGCTAAGAATTCTTTTTCAGTAGTAGCATAATTTCTTTGAGCATTGTCTAGGGTTTTACTAGCATATTGAATAACATTTAATTTCTTATCAACTCTTGACCCTAGAACAGCACCTACAACATAATCACTAGCATCACACATAATTTCAAAGGGTAAATACCAATCAGGTGGCTGAACAATAGGTTCAGAGATCAATGCTTTCTTAAGTATTTCAAATGTTTCTACACAATCATCATCAAAGACAAATGGTATATCTTTTTGTAATAAATTAGTCAGAGGCCGAGAAATTTTTGAGAAGTCCTTAATGAACCTCCTATAAAATCCGGCGTGACCAAGGAAACTTCTTATACCTTTGATGTCCTTGGGGCATGGCATCTTTTCAATAGCATCAACCTTGGCTTTATCAACTTCAATGCCTCTTTCAGAAACTTTATGCCCCAAGGCAATACCTTCATTAACCATAAAGTGGCACTTTTCCCAATTCAAGACAAGATTAGTTTCTTCACATCTCTGCAAAACTCGATCAAGGTTGCTCAAGCAATCATCAAAAAGAAGATCCATAGACGGATAAATCATCCATGAAAACCTCACAAATCTTTTCACAAAAGTCAGAGAATATAGCCATCATGCATCTTTGAAAGGTAGCAGGTGCATTACATAAACCGAAAGGCATACGTCTATAAGCAAAAGTACCAAAAGGGCAAGTAAAAGTAGTCTTTGATTGATCCTTGGCTGACACAGGTATTTGAGAGAAACCAGAATAACCATCTAGAAAGCAAAAATGTGTATGTTTGGATAATCTTTCTAGCATTTGATCGATAAAAGGTAAGGGGTAATGATCCTTTTTAGTGGCCTTATTTAATTTGTGGAAATCAATTACCATCCTATAACCTGTATTAATTCTTTGAGGAATCAATTCATCTTTATCATTAGGAACGATAGTAATACCTCCCTTCTTAGGGACACAATGGACAGGACTTACCCACTGACTATCAGCAACGGGATAGATTATACCTGCCTCAAGGAGCTTTAGGATTTCCTTTCTTACCACTTCTTTCATTTTAGGATTCAGCCGTCGTTGATGATCATGAACAGGTTTAGCATCTTCTTCCAAATTTATTTTATGTTGACATAGAGTGGGACTAATGCCCTTAAGATCATCAAGACTATACCCAATAGCAGCACAGTGCTTCTTCAAAGTTTTCAATAATCTCTCTTCCTCATGCTCTGAAAGGTTAGGACTAATAATAATAGGATATATCTTTTTCGCAACAAGATAAGCATATTTAAGAGTATCAGGCAACGGTTTAAGCTCAAACACGGGATCACCCTTGGGTGGAGGAGGATCCCCTAGGATTTCAATAGGAAAATTGTGTTTCAGAATAGGTTCCTGTTTAAAGAATACTTCATCTATTTCCCTTCTTTCATTCATAAACATATCATTTTCATGGTCTAGCAAGTATTGTTCTAAAGGATCACTAGGAGGTACGGCAATAGAAGCCAGACCAATAATTTCGTCCTTACTAGGTAATTCTTCTTCACGGTGTTGTCTACTAAATTTAGAGAAATTAAATTCATGAGACATATCATCTAAACCAATAGTAACAACATCCTTTTTGCAATCTATCTTAGCATTAACAGTGTTTAAGAAGGGTCTACCAAATATAATGGGACAAAAGCTATCTTGTGGGGAACCAAGAACAAGAAAATCAGAAGGATATTTAGTTTTCCCACACAAGACTTCAACATCTCTAACAATTCCCATTGGTGAAATAGTATCTCTATTGGCAAGTTTAATTGTGACATTAATATCTTCTAACTCAACAGGTGCAATATCATGCATTATTTCTCTATATAGTTCAATAGGTATTGCACTAGCACTGGCACCCATATCACATAATCCATGATAACAATGATCTCCTATTTTAACAGAAATAACAGGCATGCCTACCACAGGTCTAGGTTTATCTTTAGCACAAGGTTTAACAATTCTAGCAGTTTCATCACAGAAATAAATAACATGCCCATCAATATTATCAGCCAAAAGATCTTTAACAATAGCAATATTAGTTCAACTTTAACTTGCTCAGGAGGTGTATATGTTCTAATATTGCTTTCACGAACCACAGTTGAAGCTGTAGCATGATCCTTTATCCTAACAGGGAAAGGTGGTTTCTCAACATAAGAAGTAGGAACAATAGGATCATTATAAGTGATAGTCTTTTCTTCAACTTTAATAGGTGCAGATACTTTTACTTCTATGGGAGGATGATATTTAAACCACTTCTCCTTGGGGAGATCAACATAAGTAGCAAAAGATTCACAGAAAGAAGCTACTATCTCAGAGTCAAGTCCATATTTAGTGCTAAATTTACGGAAAACATCGGTATCCATAAAAGATTTAACACAATCAAACTTAGGTGTCATACCTGAATCCTTACCATCGTCGAGGTCCCAATCTTCAGAGTTGCGTTTAATTCTTTCCAATAAATCCCATTTGAATTCAATAGTCTTCGTCATAAAAGAGCCAGCACAAGAAGTATCGAGCATGGTGCGATTGTTATCAGAAAGGCCGAGCATATAAATTTTGAATAATCATCTCTCTTGAGAGCTCATGATTCGGGCATGAATATAACATTGATTTAAGCCTCCCCCAAGCTTGAGCGATGCTTTCTCATTCGCGAGGCCAAAATTTTTATATATAATTGTGATCACGATGAACAAGATGCATAGGATAAAACTTCTGATGAAATTCCAATTTCAATCGTTTGTAGTTCCATGACCCCGTATCATCACATAGCCTATACCATGTCAACGCATCTTCCTTCAAAGATAACGGGAAGACCTTCTTATTAATAACATCTCCAGGTACACCTGCAAGCTTAAATAATCCACAAACTTCATCCACATATATTAGGTGCTCATCAAGATGCGTTGTTCCGTCTCCTGCAAAAGGATTAGCTAGCAATTTTTCTATCATACCCAAAGGAATTTCAAAGCAGACATTTTCATTTTCATTAGGTTCAGTAGGTTGAGGAGCAACTCTTTGCTCTACTGGCCGGGGTGAAGATACCCAGAACAAGCCCCTCAGAGCATTACTTTCCATAGTAACAAGTGACAGTAAATTTCAGCACACTATATAAATTTTCCTTACCAAATTCCACCTACCAAAGGCGCTTCACTCCCCAGCAACGGCGCCAGAAAAGAGTCTTGATGACCCACAAGTATAGGGGATCTATCATAGTCCTATCGATAAGTAAGAGTGTCGAATCCAACGAGGAGCAGAAGGAAATGATAAGCGGTTTCCAGCAAGGTATTCTCTGCAAGTACTGAAATAAGTGGTAACAGATAGTTTTGTGATAGGATAATTTGTAACGAGCAACAAGTAACAAAAGTAAATAAAGTGCAGCAAGGTGGCCCAATCCTTTTTGTAGCAAAGGACAAGCCTGGACAAACTCTTATATAGAGAAAAGTGCTCCCGAGGACACATGGGAATATCGTCAAGCTAGTTTTCATCATGTTCATATGATTCACGTTCAGTACTTTGATAATTTGGTATGTGCGTGGACCGGTGCTTGGGTACTGTCCTTACTTGGACAAACATCCCACTTATGATTAACCTCTATTGCAAGCATCCGCAACTACAACAAAAGTATTAAGGTAAACCTAACCATAGCATGAAACATATGGATCCAAATCAGCCCCTTACGAAGCAATGCATAAACTAGGGTTTAAGCTTCTGTCACTCTAGCAACCCATCATCTACTTATTACTTCCCAATGCCTTCCTCTAGGCCCAAATAATGGTGAAGTGTTATGTAGTCGACGTTCACATAACACCACTAGAGGAGAGACAACATACATCTCATCAAAATATCGAACGAATACCAAATTCACATGACTACTAATAGCAAGACTTCTCCAATGTCCTTAGGAACAAGCGTAACTACTCACAAAACATAATCATGTTCATAATCAGAGGCATATTAATATGCATATAGGATCTGAATATATGATCTTCCACCAAATAAACCAACTAGCATCAACTACAAGGAGTAATTAGCACTAGTAGCAACCTACTAGTACCAATCCGGAATTGGAGACAAGAATTGGATACAAGAGATGAACTAGGGTTTTGACAGGAGATGGTGCTGGTGAAGATGTTGATGGAGATTGCCCTCTCCCGATGAGAGGAGCGTTGGTGATGATCATGGCGATGATTTCCCCCTCTCAGAGGGAAGTTTCCCCGGCAGAACAGCTATGCTGGAGCCCTAGATTTGATCCGCCAAGGTTTTGCCTCGTGGCGGCAGAGTTTCATCCGAGGACATGGCTTATGATTTTTTTCCTGATCAAAAGACTCCATATAGCAGAAGATGGCCATCGGAGGGCCACCAGGGGGCCACGAGGTAGGGGGCGCGCCCCCACTCTCGTGGGCAGGGTGTGGCCCCCTGGTGAACTTCTTGCGCTCAGTATTTTTTATATATTCTAAAAACGTCTTCCGTGAAGTTTCAGGACTTTTGGAGCTGTGCAGAATAGGTCTCTAATATTTGCTCCTTTTCCAGCCCAGAATGCCAGCTGCCGGCATTCTCCCTCTTTATGTAAACCTCGTAAAATAAGAGAGAATAGGCATAAGTATTATGACATAATGTGTAATAACAGACCATAATGCAATAAATATAGATATAAAAGCATGATGCAAAGTGGACGTATCATTTACCACCTTCGGATTTGTGCCTTCGGTGTTGTTGATCTTGATGGCACCGGAATGATACACCTCCTCGATAATGTAAGGACCTTCCCATTTAGAGATAAGCTTTCCTGCAAAAATCATAAACGAGAGTTGTATAGAAAAACATGATCACCTACATTAAACTCACGCTTTTGTATCCTCTTGTCATGCCATATTTTAACCTTTTATTTAAACAACTTAGCATTTCAGTAGGCTTGGGTTCTCCATTCATCAAGAGAGCTTATGTCAAATAACCTCTTCTCACCGGCAAGTTTGAAATCATAGTTGAGCTCTATAATAGCCCAATAAGATCTATGTTCTAATTCGAGAGGTAAGTGACATGCTTTTCCATAAACCATTTTATACGGAGACATACCCATAGGATTCATATAAGGAGTTCTATAAGCCCATAATGCATCATCAAGTATCTTAGACCAATCCTTTCTAGATCTATTAACAGTCTTTTGCAAAATAAATTTAATCTCTCTATTGCTTAATTCTACTTGACCACTAGAGTGAGGATGATATGCAGATGCGATTCTATGGTTGACATCATATTTAGCAAGCATTTTACGGAAAGCACCATGAATAAAATGTGAACCACCATCAGTCATTAAATATCTAGGGACTCCAAACCTCGGAAAAAATAACTTCTTTAAGCATCTTAATAGAAGTGTTATGATCAGCACTACTAGTTAGAATACCTTATACGCACTTAGTAATGTAATCAACAACAACTAAAATATGTGTATACCCATAAGAGGAAGGAAAAGGTCCCATATAATCAAAGCCCCAAACATCAAATGGTTCGATAAGAAGTGAATAATTCATAAGCATTTCCTGACATCTACTAACATTGCCAATTCTCTAGCATTCATCACAAGACAAGACATACTTACGAGCATCCTTTCTAGTAGCTTTGTTTAATTTGCGAAAATCAATTACCATTCTAGAACCTGTAACAATTCTTTGTGGAATCAATCATTCTTATCATTAGGAACAACAATAATACCTCCTTTCTTAGGGACACAATAACGGGACATGCCCATCTACTATCAGCAATAGGATAAATTATATGTGCCTCCAGAAGCTTTAGTATGTGATTTCTTACCACTTCTTTCATCTTAGGATTCAACCATCATTGATGATCTACAACTGGTTTAGCATCAGGCTCCAAATTAATTTTGTGCTGACATAGAGTGGGACTACTGCCCTTAAGATCATCAAGAGTATATCCAATAGCAGCATCGTGCTTCTTCAGAGTTTTCAATAAAAAAATTTCTTCATGCTCTGAAAGTTTAGCACTAATAATAACTGGATATATCTTATTCTCATCAAGATATGCATATTTCAAAGTATCAGGTAATTGTTTAAGCTCAAACACGGGATCACCCTTAGGTGGAGGAGGATCCCCAAGGATTTCAACAGGCAAATTGTGTTTCAGAACAGGCCCTTGATTAAAGAATATTTTATCTATTTCCCTTTTTTCATTCATAAACATATCATTTTCATGGTCTAGCAAATATTGTTCTAAAGGATCGGAAGGAGGAACGACAATAGAAGCAAGACCAATAATTTCATCCTTTCTAGGCAACTCTTTATCATGGGGTTGTCTACAAAATTTAGAGATATTAAAATCATGAGACATATCCCCCAAACCAACAGTAACAATATCCTTCTCGCGGTCTATCTTAGCATTAACAGTATTCAAGAAAGGTCTACCAAATATAATGGGACAAAAATCATCTTGTGGGGAAGCAATAACAAGCAAATCAGTAGGGTATTTTATTTTCCCACACAAGACTTCAACATCTCTAACAATCCCAATTGGTGATATAGTATCTCTATTGGCATGCTTAATAGTAACATCAACATCTTCTATCTCAGCAGGTGCAATATCATTCATAATTTGTTTATATAAAGTAAAATGAATTGCACTCACACTAGCACCCACTCACACTAATAGAAACAACGGGCGTGCCAACAACATGTCTATGTTTATCATTAATATCAAGTTTAGCAATTCTAGCAGCTTCATCACAGAAATAAGTAACGTGCCCATCAATATTATCGACCAACAGATCTTTAACGATGGCAATACTAAGTTCACTTTGAATAAAACTCTTCCAGCAAGACCCAACATTGGTTTTACCATTTGCCCAACCTAATAATTAACCATGATAATAAATTTGACGCATAGGGAGTTAGCGCTACCCGAGGTTCGTTATTCAACCTAATACAGGGGGCAACGCTGATGGTGTTGGTCCCAAACGAGTAGCCTGCGGGGCCACCTTGGGGAAACTCGAGGGCTGGTTTTACTCGTATCTTGTCCCATCCGATTGTGGCCTGAGACGAGATACGCGCGGCTACTATCAGGGTGTCGGCACGCCGGGAGGTCTTTCTGTACTTGTTTTACCATTGTAGAAATGTCTTGTGCACCGGGATTCCTAGTCTGATCGGAGGGTCCCGCAATGGAGGATTGTCTCCGCGGATCGTAAGCTTGTCATGGGCTAAGTTGGGACACCCCTGCAGGGTTAAAACTTTTGAGAGCCGTGCCCGCGGTTATGTGGCAGATGGAAATTTGTTAATATCCGGTTGTAGTGAACTTGAAGTAAACTCAACTAAAATACACCAACCACGTGCGTAACCGTGACTGTCTCTTTTTGGGGAAGTTCGAGAGGAGAACATGGTTGGGTTATGTTTGAACATAAGTAGTTCAGGATCACTTATTGATCATTACTAGTTTGCGACTGTTTGCGTAGTTTCTCATCTTACTCTTGTACACGTAAGTTAGCCACCATACATTGCTTAGTCGCTTGTTGCAACCTCACCACTTATCCTTTTCCATACCCATTAAGCTTTGCTAGTCTTGATACCCATGGTAATGGGATTGTTGAGTCCTCGTGGCTCAGAGATTACTACAACAACAATTGCAGGTACATGTAATGCGACGATCTGACGTGAGTGCGATGCTTGCTTGTTTGAAGTTCTTCTTCTGCTTCATCTTCTTCTTCGGTCAAGGAATGCGATTGTGCCCCGATCATGAGTTCATGACATGATTGGGATAGAATCGCATCTTGGGCGCTACAAGTTTCTCTATGATACCCGAAGGAATTTCATAACAAATATTTTTAGTGGGTGTAATAGGTTGAGGGGCAACTCTTTGCTCTTCCGATTGGGGTGAAGAGACCCCGAACAAACCCCTCAAAGGATTATTTTCCATAGTAACAAGTGACTATATAAATGTATACTTACCAAAGGAGCTTCACTCCCCGACAACAGTGCCAGAAAAGAGTCTTGATGACCCTCAAGTATAGGGGATCTATCGTAGTCCTTTTGATAAGTAAGAGTGTCGAACCCAACGAGGAGCAGAAGGAAATGACAAGCGGTTTTCAGCAAGATATTCTCTGCAAGCACTGAAATTATCGGTAACAGATAGTTGTATGATAAGATAATTCGTAACGGGTAACAAATAACAAAAGTAAATAAAATGCAACAAGGTGACCCATGACGCCCCAAGACCGGAGCTTCAAATGCCTTCCAGGGTTTCCATCATCGTTGTGTGTTTTGTTTTTGCTTGTTGCATTCATCATTGCATCATGTGCATTGCATCATGTCATCATGCCTTTAATATTTCCAACTCAACTAAACAAACCGTATGGATCTTTGATCCATTTAAACCGAGGGGACTCGCGTGGTGATTTTCTTTATAACATATCCTCCCAATATTAGGGAGCTATATTAAATATTCCATTTGTTTGGAATTAACCGGAACACACTTGCAAAAATCCCAATGCCTTTGTTATCACAACTCTTGGCCTCTAACTTTTCTATATATTCTTTCATCATTTTCCGGAACTCCATCAAAAATCCGAACATTTTTGGACCTTCCCAACCCTCAATTCCTATTCAAACCATTTGAATTAAATCCAAATGCGTTTGAATTTAATTCCTGCAATCTTGCCACTTCTATTTTTCCGTGATCATGCTTATTTTTATGAGTCCAGGGAAATTGACCTCCTGCTCAAATTCTTTTCCCTAACCCCCCTTCTTTTTCCTTTCTCTCTATTTCTTTTCGGTTAAAGAAGAAAGAGAGGAGAGAGGAGCCCAACAGCCCAGCAGGCTCTTGGTTTTTTTCTTCTTTTTTTCTTCTCCCCACCGAATTGGCACCAAGGCCCCGCCGCCGGCTTCCCTAGGCCCATCTCCCGTAGCCCACCTGCTCTAACCCTAGCGCAGCCGAACCCTCTCCCTCGCGCCGCCAGAGACAGCGAGCGCTGCTCCCTCGCTCGAACCCCCCTCCTTCTCTTGATCTCCCTCTCGTTCCCACGCGCGCCGCCTCCCTTCGTCCTTCCTCCAGCGCCGCATCCTGCCCATTCCCTTCGTCTCTCTCTCTCGATCCCACCTCGCTCCAGCCACCCCCGCAACAGAGAACCACGAGCACCGTCTCCTGCCGCGAGCCCCAGCGCCGGCCTCGACCTCCTCCCTGCCACTCCGCGAGCTCTCCTGCACGCACGACCATGGCACCGCCGGCCTCCATGGCTCGCCGCGCCCTGCTCTTCCGGAGCTACTCCGTCCGCCCTACGCCAGAGTGTCGTTCCTGCGCCGCTGCCGTTGCCTCCTCCTGCGCGCCTCAGTCCGGATCGGCCTGCGCGCCCGCTCCCGCCACCTCAAGCCGCCGCTGGTCCTCATCCCCTTCCGCTGACGCCATTCTACCCAAGGTCCGCCGGAATCACAGGTGAATCCGGTCCCCTCGCATCTTCCCGCATCGGACCTGGCCTCCACCACCTCGCCTTCATCTGCCTCGTCGCCTCGTCAGCAAGCTGCCGCCACGCCTGGCCTGTGCCCCGCGCTTGCTGCCTCCTGCCCGACCCTGAGTGGTCTTTGGCCGCGCCTCCTCGCTTGTTCCCTCGTGACGCCCTCGTCCAGTCTGGCCCAGACGCAAGCCTCTGCGCAACCCAAGCTTTTCTCTGATTCCGGCCAGAGAGCCTTTTGGTCTCACTTTGTTTTGAGTTGGCAAGAACGAGACGCCAAGAACCGTACCCGGACCGCCAAGCATCTTCTCTGCGATTTTTGCCTAGTACCACTTCGGTTCAGAAACGCGACGAGTACCACGACACCCATGTCACGTGATTTCGACTACAACGACTGCAATGTGGGCCACTACCATCATCGAAGACTCGTGTAACGCATGCGTAAAGTACCTCTGCGGAAGACCCGAACGTCTACGAACCATGTACGACTACCATCATCGAAGACCGCGAGTACAACTAATTCCCAATACGGCGCCAAGTTCCATCATCGATGACTGATTTGGATTTGCCAAGTCCGACTATAAAGCGGAGACCCGTGTTCCACTACTTCCACTACGAACTCGAACCACCGCAAAACCGCACGTTTGAAAGGTATAACACCGAGACGACGCCCGTGAACGAATGCATATGTGGTGTATGAGATGCCTGTGTTTGCTCCGTGTCTGATTTGTTCGTTGCACGAAGCCCCTCTTTTGCCTTGCCACCCTCATGCGGGAACCCGATAACCGGGAGCACCCCAACGTTCATCTTTTGCACGCTCCCGGCACACTTTCTTTTGCACCGACGTCTCAAGGAGTTGTCGGGACCGGAACGTTGCCCTAGCACCATTTCGTTATCGTCGCCGTGGCACCCCTTTCATTTCCGCCACGATGATAAATGTTTCATAATATGCTTGCCAACTTTTAATAAAAATTGCATAAAATTGCAGATGTCATCCACATCATGATAACAACATCAAGAATGTTTAAATTGTTGTTGCTTTAAATTGCTAATGCACATGAGGATTTACCGGAATTGTTGTTGGATGTTTCCGGCCTCATTTAAAATGCCTAGCTGTGTATTTTACTCATGTTTCACCTCTTTCCATGTTAACCAACATTTAATTTTGTTGAGTACCTAATCGGGAGTGAACTAAATAATGGAATGTGGTGTTTTGTCAATATGCATCCCGATGCATATTGAGCTCCACTTAACTTGTAGTGTTGTTTGTGCACTTTACCATGCCATGCCTCATTAAACCGGACATGCATCATACTTGATTGTGCACCATGCCATGTTTATGCGATGGTTGTTTACTATGTTGTTTGCTTCTTTTCGGTGTTGCTTCTTCGGGTTAGTTCCGATAACGTCGCGTTTGTGAGGATTTGTTCGACTACGTCCGTTTGTCTTCTTCATGGACTCGTTCTTCTTCCTTGCGGGATCTCAGGCAAGATGATCATACCCTCGAAATCACTTCTATGTTTGCTTTCTAGTTGCTCGCTCTGTTGCTATGACGTGATACCTACCACTTTCTATGTCATGCCTCCCATATTGCCATGTCAAGCCTCTAACCCACCTTTCCTAGCAAATCGTTGTTTGGCTATGTTACCGCTTTGCTCAGCCCCTCTTATAGCGTTTCTAGTTGCAGCTAAAGATGAAATTTGTTCCATGTTGGAACATGGATTTGTTGGGATATCATAATATCTATTATGTTAATTAATGCATCTATATACTTGGTAAAGGGTGGAAGGCTCGGCCTTATGCCTGGTGTTTTGTTCCACTCTTGCCGCCCTAGTTTCCGTCATACCGGTGTTATGTTCCTTGATTGTGCGTTCCTTACATGGTTGGGTGTTATGGGGACCCCTTGACAGTTCGCTTTAAATAAAAACTCCTCCAGCAAGGCCCAACCTTGGTTTTACCATTTGCCTCACCACCACCTACCCTTCACTCGGGTCGGCCAATCCGAGGGTCATCTTTATTTTTACCCCCCGGGCCAGTGCTTGTTTAAGTGTTGGTCCGAACTAGAGCAACATGCGGGACCGTCCCTTGGCAACTTGGGTTATGTTGGTACCTGTACGCTTAGCTTATCCGGTGTTGCCCTGAGAACGAGATATGTGCAGCTCCTATCGGGATGTCGGCGCATCGGGCGGTCTTGTTGGTCTTGTTTTACCATTTCCTAAATGTCTTGTAACCGGGATTCCGAGTCTGATCGGGCCTTCCTGGGAGAAGGAATATCCTTCGTTGACCGTGAGAGCTTGTGATGGGCTAAGTTGGGACACCCCTGCAGGGTTTTGAACTTTCGAAAGCCGTGCCCGCGGTTATGGGCAGATGGGAATTTGTTAATGTCCGATTGTAGAGAACTTGAAACTTAACTTAATTAAAATTCATCAACCGCGTGTGTAGCCGTGATGGTCTCTTCTCGGCGGAGTCCGGGAAGTGAACACGGTTCTTGTGTTATGCTTGAACGGAAGTAGTTTCAGGATCACTTCTTGATCACTTCTAGTTCACGACCGTGCTTTGCTTCTCTTCTCGCTCTCATTTGCGTAAGTTAGCCACCATATATGCTAGTGCTTGCTGCAGCTCCACCACACTACCTTTTCCTACCCATAAGCTTAAATAGTCTTGATCTCGTGGGTGTGAGATTGCTGAGTCCTCGTGACTCACAGATACTTCCAAACAGTTGCAGGTGCCGATGATACCAGTGCAGGTGGCACAACCGAGCTCAAGTGGGAGCTCGATGATGATCTTGGTTGTTGTTTTTGGCTTTTCTGTTTGATCAGTAGTGGATCCCAGTTGGGACAATCAGGGATCTAGCATTTGGGGTTGTCTTTATTTATTTTGGTTTCGTAGTCGGACCTTGATTGTATTTTGGATGATGTATGCTTATTTATGTATTGTGTGAAGTGGCGATTGTAAGTCGACTCTTTATCTCTTTCTTATTCAGTACATGGGATGTGTAAAGATTACCCCTCTTGTGACATGCCTACCATGCGGTTATGCCTCTATGTCGTGCTCCGACACGTGGGAGATATAGCCGCATTGTGGGTGTTACAAGTTGGTAATCAGAGCCTTCCCCGACTTAGGAGCCCCCTGCTTGATCGAATCGCTGACGTTGTTGAGTCTAGAACAAAATGTTTTGAGTATTATAGGATTATATATATCGGAGAGTAGGATTCTTTTTACTCCTCAGTCCCTTCATCGCTCTGGTGAGGCCTCCTGACGTAGAGTTTTGACTCTTCTCTTCTCAAATTTCATGTTTTTTAGGATCATGCGGGTATCTTGGAATCGTTTCGATGGTTTTTGACGAGAACATTGTTCTTGGTGCCTCCTGACATTTAGGGGTTGTGGCAGTGTCCCGGGGAGTTGAGCTCCGAGGTGTTGTCGTCACAGTTTTATCATTGGAGTTCTGGAATACCTTAGTTCGCCAACATCGAAAATCTCTTTTATGCAGTTGTTGGTGAGATAACCTCGACGCCACCCAGTACTGGGGCGGGAGTTCGGGAGTATTGCCATAACTCGTATAATGGATGCTTTTCGAAGGTTGAGGTAAACGATTTCCGAAGGTTTCTTGGTTATGTGTTGAAGGATGGATACAGCTGGATGTAGGATTTGCTAGATTTGGGTGAGATATTATGCTTCCCGTGTATCCCCAACACCTGATTGCATAACCAGAAAGTTTTGGGAGTTTATAAGTGGGAATTCAAGTAGCTCCTAGGATATCTTTCCGACAGATGTATGATATGAAATTGGGGTTCGACTCTAGTGGTCCCCTATCCACAGTTTGTTTTATAGTGGTCTCGTTGTGTCTTAAAGAGTCCTTTGCTATGCTGACTCGGGGACGCTACATATGTCATGTGTACTGCCTTGTACATGATGGTGTTGTACGATCGAGCCCGTGTGGGCCCCACCACAAAAACTTCGGACGAAATCTCTATCATATGTTTTTTTCCGGCTTCTTTTGCAAGCCAATCCTTTGTTTTGTTTTGGTTTGTGGTATTCGAGTTGCTTCGAAGTCAAGTGTTGATTCCATACCTTTCCTAAGTGGTGTTCTCATACTCCTATGTGAATACCAATCCTTCATGATAATCGAGATTGTCATGTCAATCCTTTTCAACCGGCGTGTTTCTCTTCAAGTGGATCCGATCATTTCAACATCCGCAAGATCACCTCTCGGTTTTTCCCAATGTTGTTCATTCCATCTGTCCCCAAGTTACCTTTGTTTTCCCCCCCCCCCCCCCCTTTTCATTCAAGGAATCAGATTTCCTATTCAAGTATCCTTTTATTTATGGGAAGTCTCTCCATTCTTTTCCGTCAATATTCTTATCCGGTGATTCTCTTGAAGATTCTAAGGAAGATTCAAGTTCATCATTCTTCATCCTTTTCTTCTCTGGTGGATTAAATTCAAACTTTTTGATCATATCCTTTCCTCGTTTCAATGCTTTCTCATACCGGTGCACCTCTTAATAATCCACTTCTTGCTATACAATTGTTCTGGAGTGCTGAAGATATCTCAGAAGATTCTAGTTTCCATTCTCAATTCGTTCAAGTTCTTTTCAGGATGTTATCTCATTCAAGTCATTTAATTCAACCGGCGCAATCTCTCTTTTAAGTCGTTCAACGGTGTTTCTTTTGAGTGGTCCCTAACCCACATGTCTTTTTCCAAGATCTTACCTGACTCTTCTAATCTTCCCGGAGTTATTCTCAAATTCATTTCAAAGTTTGACGTGAGAATGAATTGTCATCAGTCATATGTATTTCTCCAAGATCTTTCAAATTCTTTCATTCTCGATTCAACCTTTATATTCTTCATTATTCCGAAGTGTCTCCACAATTCTTGGTGGTGTTTCTCGTCGCCATTCTCGGATTTGAAGACCGAAAAAGTGTTTCCTCTAAATCTTGTGCCTTCTCTCGAGGATTCGCAGTTCAAGCTTGATGCCATCCTCTCATAATTGTTTAGATTGTGAGAATTCTTTTCATCCATCATCTACTTATTACTTCCCAATGTGTAACATCCCAAATTTCCAGTTTGGAATGTTATACATAGGTCATCATATGCATATCATATTTTTTATTTCATTTTGGCTTTGTGATCCCAAAATCCTAAGCAACTCGAGGACCCACGGAGAGAGTTGGGGATTTTATTGTTTTCATATATGAATTTTCTCAAATATTGAAAAGTGGATCATTTTGGTATTAATTATTTTTCTCTCCAAAAATATTTCATAATTAAATTAAATGAGAGGAGATAATATGACTACACCAAAATAAATAAATATTGGAGAAAAAATGTTAAAATCAAATAAAGTATTTTATCTGGATTTTATTGCTATTTTATTTGAATTAGAAAAATATGCATTTTCCAAAATTGCATTCTTAGCCCAAATAAATGTTCACTTTGTCCGAAATGTTATTAGAGTACCGTGAAAATTTATTTCAGGATTTTAGGACGTTGTTTGGTATTTCTTTCATTTATTTTACTCCGTCCGATTTAAAAAAACGAACCGACCTACGGGCCGTGCCCGAGCCGGACTTCCTCGGCCGGCCCCTTTAAAAGGCGAGGCCCGACCGCCCCACCAGCCCAACCCGCCAGCCCCGTCGCCCGAAACCCTAGCCGCCGCGCCTCGTTTTCCGGGCCGCCGCCCGCCGGAGCCCCGCCAGAGTTAGCTACGCTGCCGCCGTTAGGTAAAAACCGTCTCGGTTTTTTTCCGGAAAACCCTAGATTAGTTTTTTTATATAGATCGACTGGCATTTGTCCGTTCGTTTGTTTTAACGAATGTTGTTCGCCGGTTAGGCTCAGACAGCGAATGTTCGTTCGTTAGTCTTTTCTTTTTATTTTCAGCCAGGGACCTATCCGTGATTATTTTAATCGCAGATTAGCCCCTAATTTTCAAACCCTCGTCGTTTCTTAACCGTTTGTCCAAATCCAGTGAAACCAACGCCAAAATCTTCGTATCGAACCCCTCTCTCTGTTTAACCAACTTGAACAAGGTTTTGAAAAACTTAAAATTTTCCTTGAAGCAGATTTGTCTACGAAGTTCTTTTGACCGTAGTTTCAGTTCCGTAGCTCCGATTCGATCTTTTATTTTTGCAATTCGAACCTCTTCAGTTGAACTTTCAGTTTGGGTCTTATTATCTGAAGTTTTCCCCTTGCATATTTGCCTGAGTGCTTATGTATGCTGTTGTTTGTTTGCGATAGAATTCCCGAAGTGCGCAGCGTGCTACTACGAGTCACTAGGTTTTGCGGATCATCAGCAAGGCAAGTAACACATTGATCATACCCTTTTATTACCTAGTTTTTATGCATTAGTTACAACCCTCAAACATTGCATGAGTAGGATCTCTTAACATGTGGGTTTTGGGAAGTAGTTAATGAGGTAGAACCTATTGCCCTTTTATTATCAAACCCCTGGGAGTTACTTCTACGTTATGCTATTTATTGCCATGCTATGCTCGTAGACGTGGATTGGGTTTGAGTGTATCCATGACAGATGTGAGATTATTAATTAATGGTTTACTTAAGGTGGCTACTTAAACACACATCTGGGTGGATTGGTTGCCGCTACCTAGGGATATACCAGTGCTGCCCTTTTTGGTTCGCCACCCAGGCTCAAAGGGATCATAAGATTTTTCATGCTAGAAACTTCCATGTGCAGCCACAAGCTATTATGGGCTCTAGCATAGTGGAGTAAGTTGCATGACCTCTTCCAGTGGTAGGCTAGCAGATGTAGGGGATGTAGGTTGGTACTGTCTACCCGGGGTTAGAGTTAATGCTTCTGAAAGACTGTGTCTCGGTCATCCGTTTCTCAAACACCATGTAGTGCGAGAAATCCAACGGAGGAGATCGACTCTTGTGGGGAAAAGTGCGCAAACCTCTGCAGAGTGTACAAACTAATCATGGTTAGCCGTGTCCCCGGTTATGGACATCTTGAGTATCTGGTTCTTGGATTATCATGTGGATCTCATCACCCTAAATTAATTTGTTGGGATGTTAATTACTTTTGTTTGGGATTGAGATGGGGTTTTACCATTCTCAATGTTTTTCAACTACCATGATAGTTAAATAAAATATATTCCTTTGTTGTAGGGAAAAATTGGCTTTTCACAAAAACATTATAACCATAGAGCTTCTCCGCCAACCATACATGCATGTAGTGATAGCTTTTACTTGTTTCATTGCTCTACTGTGTTATCTTGCCAGCATATTCCATCTGCTGACCCATTTCGGGCTGCAACATATCATGTTGCAAACTTTTTAGACGAAGAGTAAGGTGCGCTAGGTAGTTGTCGTGCACTCAGCTATGCAGTTGGAGTTGATGGACTCACTTTATCTTCCAAGCCTTCCGTTGTTATCTTATTTAGATGGCCTTAAGCCATATTTACTATAATAAGTTCTCTTTTGAGACATTCGATTTAATAAGTGTGTGATTGCCACTCTGTTATAAATCCTTCAAGTACTGTGTGTGTCAGCATTACCGATCTAGGGATGAAACTTATGCACAGAGATTTGGCCGTTTGAGGTCAGATCGCTACACAATGCCTTCCCCTAGGCCCAAATCATGGTGAAGTGTCATGTAGTGGACGTTCAGATAACACCACTAGAGGAGAGACACCATACATCTCATCAAAATATTGAATGAATACCAAATTCACATGATTAATTATAACAAGACTTCTCCCATGTCCTCAGGAACAAACGTAACTACTCACAAAGCATATTCATGTTCATAATGATAGGAGTATTAATTACCATTAAGGATCTAAACATATGATCTTCCACCGAATAAACCAACTAGCATCAACTATAAGGAGTAATCAACACTACTAGCAACCCACAAGTACCAATCTAAGGTTTTGAGACAAAGATCGGATACAAGAGATGAACTAGGGTTTGAGAGGAGATGGTGCTGGTGAATATGTTGATGGAGATTGACCCCCTCTCGATAAGAGTGTCATTGGTGATGACGATGGCTTTGAATTCCCCCTCCGGGAGGGAAGTTTCCCCGGTAGAACAGCTCCGCCGGAGCACTAGATTGGTTCTGCACAAGTTCCGCCACCTCGAAACGGTGGCACTTCGTCCCGAAAGCTTCCTTTTGATTTTTTTTCAGGTCAAAACACACCATATAGCAGAAGATGGGAATCGAGGGCCTGCCAGGTGGCCCACAAGGTGATGGTAGGTGGCCCCCTCTGGTGCATTCTTCGCCCAATATTTTTATATATTCCAAGATAATTCTCCATGAAGTTTCAGGACTTTTGTTGTTGTGCAGAATAGGTCTCTAATATTTTCTCCTTTTCCTGTCCAGAATTCCAGCTGCCGGCATTCTCCCTCTTCATGTAAACCTTGTAAAAATAAGAGAGAAAAGGCATTAGTATTGTGATATAATGTGTAATAACAGCCCATAATGGAATAAATATCAATATGAAAACATGATGCAAAACGGACGTATCAACAGACACCTGAGGAGAAGCTTGATAACACATATTGGACAATCCACATTGATTGGTCCAGGCAATTAGAGGGCTCGGGGGCTGGAGTTATTTTGACTTCCCCACAAGGTGACAATTTTTGTTATGCGTTAAGGCTAATGTTTCCTTGTACTAATAATGCGGCTGAGTATGAAGCTTTACTCCATGGCCTTCATAAGGCCAAAGAGATGAATTTAAGCCCGGTCCAGTGTCTGGGGGACTCAGATCTTGTGGCTCAGTGCTACCTCTTGAGCACTGCGTTGGATTTTCCCGAAGAGGAAGGGATGATGCAGCAAAGTAGCGTAAGTATTTCCCTCGGTTTTTGAGAACCAAGGTATCAATCCAGTAGGAGGTTGCGCGTGCGTCCCCTAGTACCTGCACAAAGCAAATAACTCCTCGCAACCAACGCGATAAGGGGTTGTCAATCCCTTCACGGTCACTTATGAGAGTGTGATCTGATAGATATGATAAGATAATGTTTTTGGTATTTTTATGATAAAGATGCAAAGTAAAAAAGCAAAGGAAATAACTAAGTATTGGAAGATTGATATGATGAAGATAGACCCGGGGGCCATAAGTTTCACTAGTGGCTTCTCTCGAGAGCATAAGTATTCTACGGTGGGTGAACGAATTACTGTTGAGCAATTGAAAGAATTGAGCATAGTTATGAGAATATCCAGGTATGATCATGTATATAAGCATCACGTCTCAGACAAGTAGACCGACTCCTGCCTGCATCTACTACTATTACTCCACCCATCGACCGCTATCCAGCATGCGTCTGAGTATTAAATTAATGAAAACAGAGTAATGCCTTAAGCAAGATGACATGATGTAGAGGGATAAATTCATGCAATATGATAAAACCCCCATCTTGTTATCCTCGATGGCAACAATACAATACGTGTCTTGCTGCCCCTACTGTCACTGGGAAAGGACACTACAAGATTGAACCCAAAGCTAAGCACTTCTCCCATTTCAAGAAAGATCAATCTAGTAGGCCAAACCAAACTGATAATTCGAAGAGACTTGCAAAGATAACCAATCATACATAAAGAAATTCAGAGAAGATTCAAATATTGTTCATAGATAGACTTGATCATAAACCCACAATTCATCGGTCTCAACAAACACACCGCAAAAACAAGATTACATCGAATAGTTCTCCACAAGAGAGGGGGAGAACATTGTATTGAGATCCAAAAAGAGAGAAGAAGCCATCTAGCTAATGACTATGGACCCGAAGGTCTGAGGTAAACTACTCACACTTCATCGGAGAGGCTATGGTGTTGATGTAGAAGCCCTCCGTGATCGATGCCCCCTCCGGCGGAGCTCCAGAACAGGCCCCAAGATGGGATCTCGTGGATACATGAAGTTACGGCGGTGGAATTAGGGTTTTTGCTCCGTATCTGATCGTTTGGGGGTACGTAGGTATATATAGGAGGAAGGAATACGTCGGTGGAGCAACAGGGGGCCCACGAGGGTGGAGGGCACGCCCCCTACCTTGTGGCCTCCTCCTTTGTTTCTTGACGCAGGGTCCAAGTCTCCTGGATCATGTTCGGTGAGAAAATCACGTTCTCGAAGGTTTCATTCCGTTTGGACTCCATTTGATATTCCTTTTCTTCGAAACCCTAAAATAGGCAAAAACAACAATTCTGGGCTGGGCCTCCGGTTAATAGGTTAGTCCCAAAAATAATATAGAAGTGGAAAATAAAGCCAAATAATGTCCAAAATAGTAGATAATATAGCATGGAGCAATCAAAAATTATAGATACGTTGAAGACGTATCACTCAGCAAGTCTCTGGCAAGTGGAACTCTAAAGACCCGCTCATGGCGGCTTATCGTCGGGCAATTGATAGCATTGCTGGTCATTTTAAGGGTTATTAGGTGGATCACCTTGACCGATGGAAGAATGAGGTGGCTGATGCCTTAAGCCGACTTAGATCTCAATGTAAGCCGGTGCCTCCTAATGTGTTCCTGGATGTGCTACACAATCCTTCTATCAAGTTACTGACTAAAGAAGATCTTGATGTCCCTGACCCGGAGGCCCAGTTGGTGGCGACTCTTCATGCTATTCCAGATTGGACTTTGCCTTATCTGGCTTATATGACCCAAGGCGAGTTACCCGAGGATGAAACATTGGTAAGGCAAATAACTAGGAGGTCTAAATCCATGACTAGCATCAACGGCGAGTTACACCGATGCAGTGTGACAGGTGTATTCCAACATTGTGTTTCTCCTGAGGAGGGCCGTGAAATTTTGCGAGAGATTCATGAAGGCGATTGTGGTCATCACGCCGACTCAAAATATTTGGTGGCTAAAGCTTTTCGTCATGGGTTTTATTGGTTGACGGCTCATGTTGATGCGGAAGATATCATTAGCAAGTGTGATTGGTGTCAGAAATTTTCTCGACGAGCTCATGTGTTGGATCAAGAATTGCGGATGATTCCAATAACTTGGCCGTTTGCACTCTGGGGGCTTGATATGGTTGGACTGTTCAAGAGGTCTAAGGATAAGAAGGCCCATCTTTTCGTGGCGGTTGACAAGTTTACCAAGTGGGTTGAGGCAGAGCCAGTTAGCAAGTGTGATGCAGTGACTGGAGTTCAATTTGTTAAAAGGCCGATATTCCGCTTTGGTTATGCTCATAGTATCATCACTGATAATGGCACTAATATGTCTAAGCGTGCTATGAAGGAGTTCTGTGAAAGAGAGCATATCCATCTTGATGTTTCTTACGTAGCTCATCCACAATCTAATGGTCAAGAAGAAAGGGCTAACCAAGAACTTTTGAGAGGCATCAAGCCCCCCATATGGTTCCTTGATACGTCTCCAACATATCTATAATTTTTGATTGCTCCATGCTATTATATTATCTATTTTGGATGTTAATGGGCTTTATTTTACACTTTTATATCATTTTTGGGAGTAACCTACTAACCGGATGTGACGCCCCCGATTCAATCGTACACTAATCATACACGCAAACGTGTATGATCAAGATCAGGGACTCACGGGAAGATATCACAACACAACTCTACAAATAAAATAAGTCATACAAGCATCATATTACAAGCCAGGGGCCTCGAAGGCTCGAATACAAGAGCTCGATCATAGACGAGTCAGCGAAAGCAACAATATCTGAGTACAGACATAAGTTAAACAAGTTTGCCTTAAGAAGGCTAGCACAAACTGGGATACAAATCGAAAGAGGCGCAGGCCTCCTGCCTGGGATCCTCCTAAACTACTCCTGGTCATCGTCAGCGGGCTGCACGTAGTAGTAGGCACCTCCCGAGTAGTAGGAGTCATCATCAACGGTGGCGTCTCGCTCCTGGGCTCCAACGTCTGGTCGCAGCAATCGAATATAGAAAAAGGGGGAAAAGAGGGACCAAAGCAACCGTGAGTACTCATCCAAAATACTCGCAAGCAAGGAGCTACACTACATATGTATGCATTGGTATCAAATGGAATACGGTTATCATATGTGGACTGAACTGCAGAATGCCAGAATAAGAGGGGGATAGCTAGTCCTATCGAAGACTATGCTTCTGGTAATCTCCATCTTGCAGCAGGAGAAGAGAGTAGATGGTAAGTTCACCAAGTAGCATCGCATAGCATAATCCTAACCGATGATCCTCCCCTCGTCGCCCTGTGAGAGAGCGATCACCGGTTGTATCTGGCACTTGGAAGGGTGTGTTTTATTAAGTATCATGTTCTAGTTGTCATAAGGTCAAGGTACAACTCCAAGTCGTCCTGTTACCGAAGATCACGACTATTTGAATAGATTAACTTCCCTGCAGGGGTGCACCACATAACCCAACACGCTCGATCCCATTTGGCCAGACGCACTTTCCTAGGTCATGCCCGGCCTCGAAAGATCAACACGTCGCAGCCCTACCTAGGCACAACAGAGAGGTCAGCACGCCGGTCTAAATCCTATGGCGCAGGGGTCTAGGCCCATCGGCCATTGCACACTTGCACGTTGCGAGGGCGGCCGGAAGCAGAACTAGCCCCCTTAATACAAGAGCAGGCTTACGTTCCAATCCGGTGCGCGCCGCTCAGTCGCTGACGTCACGAAGGCTTGGCTGATACCACGGCGTCGAGTGCCCATAACTGTCCCCGCGTAGATGGTTAGTGCGTATAGGCCAGTGGCCAGACTCAGATCAAATACCAAGATCTCGTTAAACGTGTTAAGTATCCGCAAACGCTGACCAGGGCCAGGCCCACCTCTCTCCTAGGTGGTCTCAACCTGCCCTGTCGCTCCGCCACAAAGTAACAGTCGGGGGCCGTCGGGAACCCAGGCCCACCACTACCGGGATGGAGCCACCTGCCCCTTCAGCCCCCAACTCCGAACAGTACCACAGGTAATGTAACAGTGTAAAGTATATAGTATATGCCCATGATCACCTCCCGAAGTGATCACGACCCAGTAGTATAGCATGGCAGACGGACAAGAGTGTAGGGCCACTGATGGAACACTACCATCCTATACTATGAAGTAGGATAGCAGGTAAAGGTAACAACAGTAGTAGCAAGGGCAGGCTATGAAGCAGTATAGGATTAACTGAAAGCACTAACATGCTACACTACTCTAATGCAAGCAGTATAGAGAAGAATAGGCG
Source organism: Triticum urartu (assembly GCF_003073215.2). Classification (NCBI taxonomy): domain Eukaryota; kingdom Viridiplantae; phylum Streptophyta; class Magnoliopsida; order Poales; family Poaceae; genus Triticum; species Triticum urartu. The sequence goes on from NC_053024.1 coordinate 390,431,520, forward strand.
ATATCTGGTGATCAAGGGGGGGCTTTCCTCGTTGCTCTGGCAAGAGAGAGGGGTCGTCAACACCGCAGTCATACTGGGTAGCAGCGGCATTGGTCTCGGTGTCTAGCGAGAGAAGAGGGGGAAGAAACAATAATTATAATGCAAACAAATGCATGACGATGCATGACATGACAAAGCGTGAGGCTAGGTGTGCCCTAACGCGGTACGAGGTGGTACCGGTGAAGGGGGAAAACATCCGGGAAAGTATTCCCGGCGTTTCGCGTTTTCGAACAAATGAACCGGAGGGGGAAAGTTGTGTGTTCACTATGCTAGGGATGCGTGGCAGATGAACGAGCTGCGTATCCAGATTCGTCTCGTCGTTCTGAGCAACTTTCATGTACAAAGTATTTTCATCCAAGTTATGGATTAATTTATATTATTTTTTTGAATTTATTTATATTTAGAAATTACACAGTAAAATAATTTTGTCTCCTAGTGCTATTCTAGCATAGTGTATGACAGCGGGGCCAGGGGTTGGGTTGACCCAGTCAAAGGTTGACCAGTCAACATATGAACAGTGTACAGGGCCACATGTCGTTGACTTTGACAATTATTTTAAATTTATTTTTCTCTAAACCATTAGTGGGTCCACATGTCATCTACTATTGGATAAATTAGCTAGTAGTACTAGTTATAAACTAACTAAAAGGCTGGGGCTGTGGTGCCTACACACTACGCACTCACGTACACACATTATGCTAGGGAGTAACTCTATTCCTTTTAACATAAGATAGCATTTTGTGATTTTTATAGGATTTAATCCATGCATTATCTGAAACAAGTCCAATGGAACAAAATGAAGCTTGTTACGTCTACTTTCCGTTCATATAATTTTTACCCATCTTAGGACTTGTCTTAATGCTGTTTAGGTGCTGTTTAGAGAGCTAGTCAGCGTAAAGTCAGTAAAGCTAGCTACTGCTATAGTAACTAAATGTTACTGTAGCGGTGTTGCATAGCAGCAGGCAGCGGCAACAGAGTAGCTACGGGCGAAGCCGGCCCGGCCATGGCGCAGTCAACCGCACGTGTGGCCAGGGACGGGCATGAGTAGCTGCAGCTTCGGGCAAGCAGTGGTGCTGCGCGGCGCTAGCGAGCGTAGTAGGCGGCGGCTGCAGCGCAGCGGGCGACTCACGGACCCGGCGAGGCCGTGCAGAGGCGGGCGCGTTCAGGCGAAGGCGGGCACGGCCGGCGTGGTGTACGTAGTGACGGAGCGCGCGCGACATGGTTGTGGTTACGGTGAGCGTGACTATAGTAGGCGGAGCGGGTGCGTGCGTGGGCGCAAGTGGAGCGGCAGGCAAAGACCAGTGGGCACGCGTGCGGGGCGAGCCGAGCGCGGGCAGGAGCGGCGCAACGCGATAGTAGCCGGAGACAGAAGCAGGTGCAAAGCAGCATCAGCAAGGAGCAGCAACCGACGGCAGGAGGTGCTGCAGGGGACGGGGTGACGTCGGGCGAAGTGGGAGGAACGGGCGCGTGCCTGGGCGCGGCGTGCGCGGCGACAACGCGGCGACCGCGGGCTCACGGATGCTCGGGCGCGGGGTGGTGCGGCGGCCTATGGTGATCGATTCGGCGGGGAAACAGAGGGGTTTTGCGCGGGGGCTCACCTTGGAGGCACAAGTAGGCCCGGTGGTAGCTTAGAAGCGCGGGGGTGGTCGAGTTTGAAGATGAACATCGATGGTGACCGAGGAAGAAGAAGATCGATCCACATGATGTAGAGGCGTCAAGCTCGAACGGGGGGCCGTAGATGACGTAGACGAACACTTAGGAGCTCCTGGACTCTTTGGCGGGGTGCAGGAACGACGGTGGCCACGGTGACGATGACGATATGGCGACGACCGAGCTCGGACAGGGATGGGATCGAGCGAGGGAGGCGGCGAGGAAGAAAACAGAGAGAGTTAGAGTTCGGGGGAGGGGTGCCGTTGCTAACTAGGGCGAGGGGGGCCGTGGATGCGCGCCACGGCACCATGGCGTCCGTGGATGTGCTCCACGATGCCTCACTGCTACAGGTTGAAGAAAACCAGTGTGGGCTGGGCCTTCGTGTACTGTAGCACTTAGGTCCAGTGGCACTGTAGCAGCTGGGCTTTTTTTTCTGTTTTCATTTCTTTTGCCCCTGTTGTGCATTTAGTTGAGCTAGCAAATGAATTTAGTTGAACCAAATATTTAGTATATAAATACTAGACTATGTAATGACCTAGCGCAACAAGTTTCAAATATTTTTGAATAGTTTAAATATATATTTATCTTTAAATGGTTAATGTAAATGATATTGGTTCTGTTTTAAATATGTTAGAGGCAATTTATTAACTCAAATAATGTATGTTTATGCATGAAAACTAACTAGTAAATATTTTCAACCCAACGAACATTTTTGTTTGACAGTTTGAGGAAATGAAAACTTATCTTGAAATTTGAATTTGAATTGAGTTTGAAATATTTCTTGATTGATTTTTTTGGCATAATGATGATGACTTGGCATCATTAGCGTGGGGTTACTGTAGCTTAATTATCCGGGCGTCACACGGGAGGCCCAGCCCAAATTGCTTTATTTTTTGCCTATTTTAGAGTTTCGCCGAAAAGGAATATCAAACGGAGTACAAACAGAATGAAACCTTCGGGAACATGATTTTCTCAACGAACGTGATCCAGGAGACTTGGAGTGGGCTTCAAGAAACAATCAAGGAGGCCACGAGGCAGGGGGGCGCCTACCCCCCTGGGCGCACCCTCCACCCTCGTGGGCCCCTCATTGCTCCACAGACGTACTTCTTCCTCCTATATATATCCACGTACCCCCAAACATCCAGGAGCACCACGAAAACCTAATTCCACCGCGGCAACCTTCTGTACCCGAGAGATCCCATTTTGGGGCCTTTTCTGGAGCTCCGCCGGAGGGGGCATTAATCATGGAGGGCCTCTACATCAACTCCATGGCCTCTCCGGTGATGTGTGAGTAGTTTACTTCAGACCTTCGGGTCCATAGTTATTAGCTAGATGGATTATTCTCTCTTCCGATCTCAATACAAAGTTCTCCTCGATCTTCTTGGAGATCTATTCGATGTAATCTTCTTGTGTAGTGTGTTTGTCGAGATCCGATGAATTGTGGGTTTATGATCAAGTTTATCTATGAACAATATTTGATTCTTCTCTGAATTCTTTTATGTATGATTGGTTTATCTTTGCAAGTCTCTTCGAATTATCAGTTTGGTTTGGCCTACTAGATTGATCTTTCTTGATGGGAGAAGTGCTTAGCTTTGGGTTCAATCTTGCGGTGCTCGATCCCAGTGACAGAAAGGGAAATGACACATATTGTATTGTTGCCATTGAGGATAAAAAGATGGGGTTTATAACATATTGCATGCGTTTATCCCTCTACATCATGTCATCTTGCTTAAAGCATTACTCTGTTCTTATGAACTTAATGTTGGAAATATGCCCTAGAGGCAATAATAAATTAGTTATTATTATATTTCCTTGTTCATGATAATCGTTTATTATCCATGCTATAATTGTATTGATAGGAAACTCAGATACATGTGTGGATACATAGACAACACCATGTCCCTAGTAAGCCTCTAGTTGACTAGCTCGTTGATCAATAGATGGTTATGGTTTCCTGACCATGGACATTGGATGTCGTTGATAACGGGATCACATCATTAGGAGAATGATGTGATGGACAAGACCCAATCCTAAGCATAGCACTAGATCGTGTAGTTCGTATGCTAAAGCTTTTCTAATGTCAAGTATCATTTCCTTAGACCATGAGATTGTGCAACTCCCGGATACCGTAGGAATGCTTTGGGTGTATCAAACGTCACAACGTAACTGGGTGACTATAAAGGTGCACTAAGGGTATCTCCGAAAGTGTCTGTTGGGTTGGCACGAATCGAGACTGGGATTTGTCACTCCGTGTAAACGGAGAGGTATCTCTGGGCCCACTCGGTAGGACATCATCATAATGTGCACAATGTGATCAAGGAGTTGATCACGGGATGATGTGTTATGGAACGAGTAACGAGACTTGCCGGTAACGAGATTGAACAAGGTATAGGGATACCGACGATCGAATCTCGGGCAAGTACAATACCGCTAGACAAAGGGAATTGTATACGGGATTGATTAAGTCCTTGACATCGTGGTTCATCCGATGAGATCATCATGGAACATGTGGGAGCCAACATGGGTATCCAGATCCCGCTATTGGTTATTGACCGGAGAACGTCTCGGTCATGTCTGCATGCTTCCCGAACCCGTAGGGTCTACACACTTAAGGTTCGGTGACGCTAGGGTTATAGAGATATTAGTATGCGGTAATCCGAAAGTTGTTCGGAGTCCCAGATGAGATCTCGGACGTCACGAGGAGTTCCGGAATGGTCTGGAGGTAAAGAATTATATATAGGAAGTGCTATTTCGGCCATCGGGACAAGTTTCGGGGTCACCGGTATTGTACCGGGACCACCGGAAGGGTCCCGGGGGTCCACCGGGTGGGGCCACCTGCCCCGGGGGGCCACATGGGCTGTAGGGGGTGTGCCTTGGCCTATATGGGCCAAGGGCACCAGCCCCAAGAGGCCCATGCGCCAAGAGAGAGAAAAAAGGGGAGAGTCCTAAAGGGGGAAGGCACCTCCGAGGTGCCTTGGGGAGGATGGACTCCTCCCCCCCTTGGCCGCACCCTTCCTTGGAGTAAGGGGCAAGGGCTGCGCCTCCCCCCTCTCCCTTGGCCCTATATATAGTGGGGAAAAGGAGGAGCAACCATACCTAAGGCCTGGCGCCTCCCTCTCCCTCCCGTGACACATCTCCCTGCTCCCGCAGCGCTTAGCAAAGCCCTGTTGGAATCCCGCTACTTCCACCATGCCATCGTGCTGTTGGATCTCCATCAACCTCTCCCTCCTCCTTGCTGGATCAAGGCGTGGGAGACGTCTCCGCTCCGTACGTGTGTTGAACGCAGAGGTGCCGTCCGTTCGTCGCTAGGATCATCGGTGATTTGGATCACGACGAGTACGACTCCATCAACCCCGTTCTCTTGAACGCTTCCGCGCACGATCTACAAGGGTATGTAGATCCACTCCTCCCTCGTTGCTAGATGACTCCATAGATAGATCTTGGTGACACGTAGGAAAATTTTGAATTTATGCTACGTTCCCCAACAGTGGCATCATGAGCTAGGTCTATGCGTAGTTACTATGCACGAGTAGAACACAAAGTAGTTGTGGGCGTTGATTTTGTTCAATATGCTTGCCGTTACTAGTCTTATCTTGATTCGGCGGCATCGTGGGATGAAGCGGCCCGGACCAACCTTACACGTATGCTTACGTGAGACCGGTTCCACCGACTGACATGCACTAGTTGCATTAGGTGGCTAGCGGGTGTCTGTCTCTCCCACTTTAGTCGGATCGGATTCGATGAAAAGGGTCCTTATGAAGGGTAAATAGCAATTGGCATATCACGTTGTGGTTTTTGCGTAGGTAAGAAACGTTCTTGCTAGAAACCCATAGCAGCCACGTAAAACATGCAAACAACAATTAGAGGACGTCTAACTTGTTTTTGCAGGGTATGCTATGTGATGTGATATGGCCAAAAGGATGTGATGAATGATATATGTGATGTATGAGATTGATCATGTTCTTGTCAAGGGAATCACGACTTGCATGTTGATGACGAGACAACTTCAAGAAGACACGATGATGGAGATCATGATGATGGAGATCATGGTGTCATGCCGGTGACAAGATGATCATGGAGCCCCAAGATGGAGATCAAAGGAGCTATATGATATTGGCCATATCATGTCACTATTATTTGATTGCATGTGATGTCTATCATGTTTATGCATCTTATTTGCTTAGAACGACGGTAGTAAATAAGATGATCCCTCATTAAAATTTCAAGAAGTGTTCCCCCCTAACTGTGCACCGTTGCTACAGTTCGTCGTTTCGAAGCACCACGTGTTGATCGGGTGTGATAGATCCTTACGTTCACATACAACGGGTGTAAGACAGTTTTACACATGCAAAAACACTTAGGGTTAACTTGACGAGCCTAGCATGTACAGACATGGCCTCGGAACACAGAAGACCGAAAGGTCGAGCATGAGTCGTATAGAAGATACGATCAACATGAAGATGTTCACCGACGTTGACTAGTCCGTCTCACGTGTTGATCGGACACGGCCTAGTTGACTCGGATCATGTAATCACTTAGATGACTAGAGGGATGTCTATCTGAGTGGGAGTTCATAAGATGAACTTAATTATCCTGAACATAGTCAAAAAGGGATTTTGCAAATTATGTCGTAGCTCGCGTTTCAGTTCTACTGTTTAGATATGTTCCTAGAGAAAAATTAGTTGAAAGTTGATAGTAGCAATTATGCGGACTAGGTCCGTAAACTGAGGATTGTCCTCATTGCTTCTTAGAAGGCTTATGTCCTTAATGCACCACTCAGTGTGCTGAACCTCAAACGTCGTCTGTGGATGTTGCGAACATCTGACATACACATTTTGATAACTACGTGATAGTTCAGTTAAACGGCTTAGAGTTGAGGCACCGAAGACGGTTTTTGAAACGTCACGAAACATATGAGATGTTTTGAGGGCTGAAATTGGAATTTCAGGCTCGTGCCCACGTCAAGAGGTATAAGACCTCCGACGATTTTCTTAACCTGCAAACTAAGGGAGAAAAGCTCAATTGTTGAGCTTGTGCTCGGATTGTCTGAGTACAACAATCATTTGAATCAAGTGGGAGTTGATCTTCCAGATAAGATAGTGATGTTTCTCCGAAGTCATTACCACCAAGCTGCTAGAGCTTCGTGATGAACTATAATATATCGGGGACATGTATGATGATCCTTGAGATGTTCGTGATGTTTGACACCACAAAAGTAGAAATCAAGAAGGAGCATCAATTGTTGATGGTTAGTGAAACCACTAGTTTCAAGAAGGGCAAGGGCAAGAAGGGATACTTCATGACACGGCAATTCAGCTGCTGCTCTAGTGAAGAAACCCAAGGTTGAACCCAAACCCGAGACTAAGTGCTTCTGTAATAAAGGGAACAGCCACTGGAGCAGAATTACCCTAGATACTTGGTAGATTAGAAGGCTGGCAAGGTCGATAGAAGTATATTGGATATACATTATGTTAATGTGTACTTTACTAGTACTCCTAGTAGCACCAGGGTATTAGATACCGGTTCGGTTGCTAAGTGTTAGTAACTCGAAATAAAAGCTATGGAATAAACGGAGACTAGCTAAAGGTGAGCTGACGATATGTGTTGGAAGTGTTCTCAATGTTGATATGATCAAGCATTGCACGCTCCCTCTACCATCGAGATTGGTGTTTGCGTTGAGCATAGACATGATTGGATTATGTCTATCGCAATACGGTTATTCATTTAAGGAGAATAATGGTTACTCTGTTTATTTGAATAATACCTTCAATGGTCTTACACCTAAAATGAATGGTTTATTGTATCTCGATCGTAGTGATACACATGTTCATGCCAAAAGATAGTAATGATAGTACCACCTACTTGTGGCACTGCCACGTAAGTCATATCGGTATAAAACGCATGAAGAAGCTCCATGTTGATGGATCTTTGGGCTCACTCATTTTTGAAAAGTTTGGGACATGCGAACCATGTCTATTGGTATATATGCATGAAGAAACTCCATGCAAATGGACCGTTTTGTACTCGCTTGATTTTGAATCACTTGAGACATGAAAATCATACCACATGGGCAAGATGACTGAAAGCCTCGTTTTCAGTAAAATGGAACAAGAAAGAAAATTGTTGGAAGTAATACAATTTGATGTGTGCAGTCCAATGAGTGCTGAGGCATGTAGTGGATATCGTTATGTTCTTTCTTCACAGATGATTTGAGTAGATGTTGAGTACATTTACTTGATGAATCACGAGTCTGAATTATTTAAAGGTTCAAGTAATTTCAGGGTGAAGTTGAAAGATCGTCGTGACAAGAGGATAAAATGTCTATGATATGATCATAGAGATGAATATCTGAATTACGAGTTTGGCACAGAAGTAAGACATTGTGGAAATTGTTTCACAACTAATATAGCCTGGAACACCATAGTGTGATGGTGTGTCCGAACATCATAACTGCACCCTATTGGATATGATGCATACCATGATGTCTCTTATCAAATTACCATGATAGTTTATGGGTTAGGCATTAGAGACAACCACATTCAATTTAAATAGGGCACCACGTAATTCCGATGAGATGACACCGTATGAACTATGGTTTAGAGAAACCTAAGCTATCATTTCTTAAAAGTTTGGGGCTGCGATGCTTATGTGAAAAAGTTTCAGGCTGATAAGCTCGAACCCAAAGCGGATAAATGCATCTTCATAGGACACCCAAAACAGTTGGGTATACCTCCTGTCTCAGATTCGAAAGCAATAAGGGATTGTTTCTAGAATCGGGTCCTTTCTCGAGGAAAAGTTTCTCTCGAAAGAATTGAGTGGGAGGATGGTGGAGACTTGATAAGGTTATTGAACCGTTACTTCAACTAGTGAATAGCAGGGCACAAAGAGTTGTTCCTGTGGCACCTACACCAATTGAAGTGGAAGCTTATGATAGTGATCATGAAACTTCAGATCAAGTCACTACCAAACCTCGTGGGATGACAAGGATGCGTACTACTTCAGACTGGTACGTAATCCTATCTTGGAAGTCATGTTGCTAGACAACAATGAACCTACGAGCCATGGAGAAGCGATGGTGGGCCCGGATTCCGATAGATGGCTCGAGGCCATATAATACGAGAGAGGATCCATATATGAAAACAAAGTGTAGACTTTGGAAGAACTACTTGATGGTCGTAAGGCTGTTAGGTACATATGGATTTTAAAAGGAAGACGGACAATGATGGTAAATGTCACCATTAAGAAAGCTTGACTTGTCGTTAAGATGTTTTCCGACAAGTTCAAGGAGTTCACTACGATGAGACTTTCTCACCCGTAGCGATGCTAAAGGTCTGTTGGAATTATATTAGCGATTACTGCATTATTTATGAAATCTTGCAGATAGGATGTCAAAACATTGTTTCCTCGACGATTTTCTTGAGGAAAGGTTGTATATGATACAACCGGAAGGTTTTTGTCAATCCTGAAAGATGCTAATAAATATGCAAAGCTCCAGCAATCCTTCTAAGGACTGGAGTAAGCATCTCGGAGTTGGGATGTATGCTTTGATGATGATCAAAGATTTTGGGTTTATACAAAGTTTATGAGAAACTTGTATTTCCAAAGAAGTGAGTGGGAGCACTATAGAATTTCTGATAACTATATGTTGACATATTGTTGATCAGAAATGACGTAGAATTTCTGGAAAGCATATAGGGTTATTTGGAAAGTGTTTTTCAATGGAAAGCCTGGATTAAGCTACTTGAACATTGAGCATCAAGATCTATAAGGATAGATCAAAACGCTTAAAAGTACTTTCAAATGAGCACATACCTTGACATGGTCTTGAAGGTGTTCAAGATGGATCAGTCAAAGAAGGAGTTCTTGCCTGAGTTGTAAGGTATGAAGTTAAGACTTAAAGCTCGACCACGGCAGAATAGAGAGAAAGGACGAAGGTCGTCCCCTATGCTTAAGACATAGGCTCTACAGTATGCTATGCTGTGTACCGCACCTGAAGTGTGCCTTGCCATGAGTCAGTCAAGGGGTACAAGTGTGATCCAAGAATGGATCACAGGACAGCGGTCAAAGTTATCCTTAGTGGACTAAGGAATTTTCTCGATTATGGAGGTGATAAAGAGTTCGACTTAAAGAGTTACGTCGATGCAAGCTTAACACCTATCCGGATAGCTCTGAGTAGAGATGTCGGATACGTATAATGGAGCAACAATTTAGAATAGCTCCAAGTAGAACAGTTATTTGGAATAGCTCCAAATAGAACGTGGTAGCTACATCTAGGAGATGACATAGAGATTTGTAAAGCACACACGGATCTGAAAGGTTCAGACCCGTTGACTGAAACCTCTCTCACAAGCAACATGATCAAACCCAGAACTCATTGAGTCTTAATCACATGATGATGTGAACTGGTTTAGTGACACTAGTAAACTCTTTGGATGTTTGTCACATGGCGATGTGACCTGTGAGTGTTAATCACATGGCGATGTGAACTAGATTATTGACTCTAATGCAAGTGGGAGACTATTGGAAATATGCCCTAGAGGCAATAATAAATTAGTTATTATTATATTTCCTTGTTCATGATAATCGTTTATTATCCATGCTATAATTGTATTGATAGGAAACTCAGATACATGTGTGGATACATAGACAACACCATGTCCCTAGTAAGCCTCTAGTTGACTAGCTCGTTGATCAATAGATGGTTACGGTTTCCTGACCATGGACATTGGATGTCGTTGATAACAGGATCACATCATTAGGAGAATGATGTGATGGACAAGACCCAATCCTAAGCATAGCACTAGATCGTGTAGTTCATATGCTAAAGCTTTTCTAATGTCAAGTATCATTTCCTTAGACCATGAGATTGTGCAACTCCCGGATACCGTAGGAATGCTTTGGGTGTATCAAACGTCACAACGTAACTGGGTGACTATAAAGGTGCACTACGGGTATCTCCGAAAGTGTCTGTTGGGTTGGCACGAATCGAGACTGGGATTTGTCACTCCGTGTAAACGAAGAGGTATCTCTGGGCCCACTCGATAGGACATCATCATAATGTGCACAATGTGATCAAGGAGTTGATCACGGGATGATGTGTTACGGAACAAGTAAAGAGACTTGCCGGTAACGAGATTGAACAAGGTATAGGGATACCGACGATCGAATCTCGGGCAAGTACAATACCGCTAGACAAAGGGAATTGTATACGGGATTGATTAAGTCCTTGACATCGTGGTTCATCCGATGAGATCATCGTGGAACATGTGGGAGCCAACATGGGTATCCAGATCCCGCTGTTGGTTATTGACCGGAGAACGTCTCGGTCATGTCTGCATGCTTCCCGAACCCGTAGGGTCTACACACTTAAGGTTCGGTGACGCTAGGGTTATAGAGATATTAGTATGCGGTAATCCGAAAGTTGTTCGGAGTCCCGGATGAGATCCCGGACGTCACGAGGAGTTCCGGAATGGTCCGGAGGTAAAGAATTATATATAGGAAGTGCTATTTCGGCCATCGGGACAAGTTTCGGGGTCACCGGTATTGTACCGGGACCACCGGAAGGGTCCCGGGGGTCCACCGGGTGGGGCCACCTGCCCCGGGGGGCCACATGGGCTGTAGGGGGTGTGCCTTGGCCTATATGGGCCAAGGGCGCCAGCCCCAAGAGGCCCATGCGCCAAGAGAGAGAAAAAAAGGGGAGAGTCCTAAAGGGGGAAGGCACCTCCGAGGTGCCTTGGGGAGGATGGACTCCTCCCCCCCCTTGGCCGCACCCTTCCTTGGAGGAAGGGGCAAGGGCTGCGCCTCCCCCCTCTCCCTTGGCCCTATATATAGTGGGGAAAAGGAGGAGCAACCATACCTAAGGCCTGGCGCCTCCCTCTCCCTCCCGTGACACATCTCCCTCCTCCCGCAGCGCTTAGCGAAGCCCTGTTGGAATCCCGCTACTTCCACCACGCCGTTGTGCTGTTGGATCTCCATAAACCTCTCCCTCCTCCTTGCTGGATCAAGGCGTGGGAGACGTCTCCGCTCCGTACGTGTGTTGAACGTGGAGGTGTCGTCCGTTCGGCGCTAGGATCATCGGTGATTTGGATCACGACGAGTACGACTCCATCAACCCCGTTCTCTTGAACGCTTCCGCGCACGATCTACAAGGGTATGTAGATCCACTCCTCCCTCGTTGCTAGATGACTCCATAGATAGATCTTGGTGACATGTAGGAAAATTTTGAATTTATGCTACGTTCCCCAACACTTAATACTCTAGATGCATGCTGGATAGCGGTCGATGTGTGGAGTAATAGTAGTAGATGCAGAATCGTTTCGGTCTACTTGTCATGGACGTGATGCCTATATACATGATCATACCTAGATATTCTCATAACTATGCTCAATTCTATCAATTGCTCGACAGTAATTCGTTTACCCACCATAATACTTATGTTCTTGAGAGAAGCCACTAGTGAAACCTATGGTCCCCGGGTCTATCTTCCATCATATTAATCTTCCAACACTTAGCTATTTCTATTGCCATTTTTTTACTTTGCCTCTTTATTTCTCTTTATCATAAAAATATCAAAAATATTATCTTATCATATCTATCAGATCTCACTCTCGTAAGTGACCGTGAAGGGATTGGCAACCCCTTTATCGCGTTGGTTGCGAGGTTCTTATTTGTTTGTGTAGGTGCGTGGGACTCGAGCGTGATCTCCTACTGGATTGATACCTTGGTTCTCAAAAACTGAGGGAAATGCTTACGCTACTTTACTGCATCACCCTTTCCTCTTCAAGGGAAAACCAACGCAGTGCTCAAGAGGTAGCAAGAAGGATTTCTGGCACCGTTGCCGGGGAGATTCGCGCCAAGTCAAGTCAAGGTTTGACTCCTGACAACGAGCCATTTCTGGCACCGTTGCCGGGGAGTCTACGCAGAAGTCAAGACATACCAAGTACCCATCACAAACTCTTATCCCTCACATTACATTATTTGCCATTTGCCTGTCGTTTTCCTCGCCCCACTTCACCCTTGCCGTTTTATTCGCCCTCTCTTTTCCGTTCATCGCTTTTTTGCTTTATTTGTCGTTATGGCTCATCCTCCATCTTCTCCGTTGTCTCCCGAGAATGAAGTTCTTAATTTTAAGCAAAGGGAGGGAGAAAATCTAAAAGACGCTTGGTATAGAATCTACAATGCTCAAAATAGATCTACCAGAAAGCAATCTACTTCCGTTCTTCTCCGCAATTTTTATGTAGGCGCTACTCCTTGGTACAGATATATTCTTGATACCATTACCGGAGGGAATTTCTTGGATAGCCATACTTTTGATTCTTATACTGTTATGATAGATTTGTTTGGCTCACCACCTCTTTTGGTTAATGGAACTATGTTAACATTGGAACATGTGATGCAAAGGCTTGAAATTATTGAGAATAAAGTTGCTACTGTAGAGTTGATTGAGAATTTGGATAAAAAGATCCACAACCAAATTACCCAATATGGATCTAAGGTGGGAGTCACTCTGAAAAGATTTAAGGAAAAAAACCCATAGTTAATGAAAGAATAGATCAAGATTCTACTAGAATTGATAAACTTGAGGGAATTATCACCAACTTGGGGTCCACGTTTTCTTCCGTTAAAAATACTAAAAATCCTCCTACAAAAATTTCCAAGCTTGTTTATGTTCCTAAAAATAAGGGTGAATCCTCTACTAAGGAAACTGCGGATTTAAAATCAATAAGTGTTCATCCCAATCTTTTTGCTATCATTAAGGAACCGTTTGCTACAAATGATTTTCTTGATTTTGTGCCTAGGAGTTTGATAATTAATAAAATGAAAGAAACTCCTAGGGGTTATAGGTGTCTTATTGAAGAATTTCCCACCAAAGATGGCAATACCTAGATCTATCCTTGCCTTTATGCCTAGCTAGGGGCGTTAAACGATAGCACTTGTTGGGAGGCAACCGAATTTCATTTTTATTCCTTGCTTTTTGATCCAGTTTAGTAATAAATTATTTATCTAGCCTCTGTTTTGGTTGTGTTTTTTTGTGTTTAATTAGTGTTTGTGCCAAGTAGAACCGTTGGGAAGACTTGGGGAAAGACTTTTCGATCTTGCTGTAAAAAACAGAAACTTTAGCGCTCACGAGAATTGCTGCCATTTTTATTTGTAAAGTGATATTTAGTTAATTCTTTTTTAAGATGATTAATAGATAAATTCCTCACGTCCAGCAATTCATTTTAGAATTTTTGGGGTTCCAGAAGTTTGCGTTATCTACAGATTACTACAGACTGTTCTGTTTTTGACAGATTCTGTTTTCCGTGTGTTGTTTGCTTATTTTGATGAATCTATGGCTAGTAAAAGAGTTTATAAACCATAGAGAAGTTGGAATAAAGTAGGTTTAACGCCAATATAAATCAATAATGAGTTCATTACAGTACCTTGAAGTGGTGTTTTGTTTTCTTTCGCTAACGGAGCTCACGAGATTTTCTATTTAAGTTTTGTGTTGTGAAGTTTTCAAGTTTTGGGTAAAGATTTGATGGATTTTGGAACAAGGAGTGGCAAGAGCCTAAGCTTGGGGATGCCCATGGCACCCCAAGGTAAAATTCAAGGACACCAAAAAGCCTAAGCTTGGGGATGCCCCGGAAGGCATCTCCTCTTTCGTCTTCGTCTATCGGTAACTTTACTTGGAGCTATATTTTTATTCACCACATGATATGTGGTTTGCTTGGAGCGTCTTGTATGATTTTAGTCTTTGCTTTTTATTTTACCACAATCATCATTTCTGTACACACCTTTTGAGAGAGACTCACATGATTTGAAATTTATTAGAATACTCTATGTGCTTCACTTATATCTTTTGAGCCATATAGTTTTTGCTCTAGTGCTTCACTTATATCTTTTAGAGCATGGTGGTGGATTTGTTTTATAGAAATAATTGATCTCTCATGCTTCACTTATATTATTTTGAGAGTCCTTTAGAACAACATGGAAATTTTCTTTTAGGAATAATATAAAAACTTTCATAGAAGTGCATTGAATACTATGAGAAGTTTGATACTTGATAATTGTTTTGAGATATGGAGATGGTGATATTAGAGTCATGCTAGTTGAGTAGTTGTGAATTTGAGGAATACTTGTGTTGAAGTTTGTGATTCCTGTAGCATGCACGTATGGTGAACCGTTATGTGACGAAGTCGGAGCATGATTTATTTATTGATTGTCTTCCTTATGAGTGGCGGTCGGGGACGAGCGATGGTCTTTTCCTACCAATCTACCCCCCTAGGAGCATGCACGTAATACTTTGTTTCAATAACTAATAGATTTTTGCAATAAGTATGTGAGTTCTTTATGACTTATGTTGATTCCATGGATTATACGCACTCTCATCCTTCCACCATTGCTAGCCTCTCTAATACCACACACTTTTCGCCGGTATCATACACCCACCATATACCTTCCTCAAAAAAGCCACCATACCTACCTATTATGGCATTTCCATAGCCATTCCGAGATATATTGCCATGCAACTTTCCACCGTTCCGTTATTATGACACGCTTCATCATTGTCATATTGCTTGCATGATCATGTAGTTGACATCGTATTTGTGGCAAAGCCACCATTCATAATTCTTCATACATGTCACTCATGCATCATTGCACATCCCGGTACACCACCGGAGGCATTCACATAGAGTCATATTTTGTTCTAAGTATCGAGTTGTAATTCTTGAGTTGTAAGTAAATAAAGTGTGATGATCATCATTATTAGAGCATTGTCCCAAGTGAGGAAAGGATGATGGAGACTATGATTCCCCCACAAGTCGGTATGAGACTCCATACAAAAAAACGCCATAAAAAAGGAGAAGGCCCAAAAAATGATGAGAGAAAAAGAGAGAAGGGACAATGCTACTACCCTTTTTCCACACTTGTGCTTCAAAGTAGCACCATGATATTCATGATAGAGAGTCTCCTATGATATCACTTTCATATACTAGTGGGAATTTTTCATTATAGAACTTGGCTTGTATATTCCAATGACGGGCTTCCTCAAAATGCCCTAGGTCTTCGTGAGCAAGCAAGTTGGATGAACCACTTAGTTTCTTTTGTTGAGCTTTCATATACTTATAGCTCTAGTGCATCCGTTGCATGGCAATCCCTACTCACTCACATTGATAACTATTAATGGGCATCTCCATAGCCCGTTGATACGCCTAGTTGATGTGAGACTATCTTCTCCTTTTTTGTCTTCTCCACAACCACCATTCTATTCCACATATAGTGCTATGTCCATGGATCACGCTCATGTATTGCGTGAAGATTGAAAAAGTTGATAACATCAAAAGTATGAAACAATTGCTTGGCTTGTCATCGGGGTTGTGCATGATTTAAATATTTTGTGTGGTGAAGATAGAGCATAGCCAGACTATATGATTTTGTAGGGATAAATTTCTTTGGCCATGTTATTTTGAGAATACATGATTTCTTAGTTAGTATACTTGAAGTGTTATTATTTTTATTTCAATATTAAAATTTTATCTTGAATCTTTCAGATCTGAACATTCATGCCACAATAAAGAAAAATTACATTGAGAAATATGTTAGAAAGCATTCCACATCAAAAATTCCTTTTTATCATTTACCTACTCGAGGATGAGCAGGAATTAAGCATGGGGATGCTTGATACGTCTCCAACGTATCCATAATTTTTGATTGCTCCATGCTATTATATTATCTATTTTGGATGTTAATGGGCTTTATTTTACACGTTTATATCATTTTTGGGACTAACCTACTAACCGGAGGCCCGACCCAAATTGCTGTTTTTTTTGCCTATTTTAGAGTTTCGCTGAAAAGGAATATCAAACGGAGTCCAAATGGAATGAAACCTTCGGGAATGTGATTTTCTCAACGAACGTGATCCAGGATACTTGGAGTGGGCGTCAAGAAACAATCAAGGAGGCCACGAGGCAGGGGGCGCGCCTACCCTCCTGGGCGCACCCTCCACCCTCGTGGGCCCCTCGTTGCTCCACAGACGTACTTCTTCCTCCTATATATATCCACGTACCCCCAAACATCCAGGAGCACCACGAAAACCTAATTCCACCAGCGCAACCTTTTGTACCCGAGAGATCCCATCTTGGGACCTTTTCTGGAGCTCCGCCGGAGGGGGCATCGATCACAGAGGGTTTCTACATCAACACCATAACCCTTCCGATGAAGTGTTAGTAGTTTACTTCAAAACTTCGGGTCCATAGTTATTAGCTAGATGGCTTCTTCTCTCTTTTTGGATCTCAATACAAAGTTCTCCCCCTCTCTTGTGGAGATCTATTCGATGTAATCTTCTTTTGCGGTGTGTTTGTTGAGATTGATGAATTGTGGGTTTATGATCAAGTTTATCTATGAACAATATTTGATTCTTCTCTGAATTCTTTTATGTCTGATTGGTTTATCTTTGCAATTCTCTTCAAATTATCAGATTGGTTTGGCCTACTAGATTGATGTTTCTTGCAATGGGAGAAGTGCTTAGCTTTGGGTTCAATCTTGCGGTGCTCGATCCGAGTGACAGAAAGGGAAACGACACATATTGTATTATTGCCATCGAGGATAAAAAGATGGGGTTTATATCATATTGCATGAGTTTATCCCTCTACATCATGTCATCTTGCTTAAAGCATTACTCTGTTCTTATGAACTTAATACTCTAGATGCATGCTGGATAGCGGTCGATGTGTGGAGTAATAGTAGTAGATGCCGAATCATTTCGGTCTACTTGTCACGGACGTGATGCCTATATACATGATCATACCTAGATATTCTCATAACTATGCTCAATTCTATCAATTGCTTGATAGTAATTCGTTTACCCACCATAATACTTATGCTCTTGAGAGAAGCCACTAGTGAAACCTATGGCCCCTGGGTCTATCTTCCATCATATTAATCTTCCAACACTTAGCTATTTCTATTGCCGCTTATTTTACTTTGCATCTTTATTTCTCTTTATCATAAAAATACCAAAAATATTATCTTCTCATATCTATCAGATCTCACTCTCATAAGTGACCGTGAAGGGATTGAAAAACCCTTTATCGCGTTGGTTGCGAGGTTCTTATTTGTTTGTGTAGGTGCGTGGGACTCGAGCATGATCTCCTACTGGATTGATACCTTGGTTCTCAAAAACTGAGGGAAATACTTACGCTACTTTACTGCATCACCCTTTCCTCTTCAAGGGAAAACCAACATAGTGCTCAAGAGGTAGCATTCCTTTGGAGCGAGCGCCGGGTTCTTGGGTCGAGGAGCTAAATTTCGTGCTTTGGAGTATCAATACCATCCCCAATAGATCAATAGGCTATATGCCTTTCTTCATGGTCTATGGTGTAGAGGCGGTTCTCCCAAGTGATATCCGTCATGACTCGCCTAGAGTGGCGGCTTATGTTGAAGCTAATAATGAGACGACACGTCAAAACACACTAGATGCTTTGGATGAAGAGCACGGCCTTGCGGCGGCTCATTCGGCAATATACCAGCAAGACCTGCATTGATACGTCTCCAATGTATCTACTTTTCCAAACACTTTTGCCCTTGTTTTGGACTCTAACTTGCATGATTTGAATAGAACTAACCCGGACTGACGTTGTTTTCAGCAGAATTGCCATGGTGTTATTTTTGTGAAGAAACAAAAGTTCTCGGAATGACCTGAAACTTCATGGAGAATATTTTTGGAATATATAAAAAATACTGGCGAAAGAATAAAGGCCAGGGGGCCCACACCCTGTCCACGAGGGTGGGGGGCGCGCCTACCCCCCTGGGCTCGCCCCCTGCCTCATGGGTCCCCTGATGCTCCACCGACTTCAACTCCAACTCTATATATTCAAATTCGGGGAGAAAAAAATTAGAGAGAAAGATTCATCACGTTTTACGATACGGAGCCGCCGCCAAGCCCTAATCTCTCTCGGGAGGGCTGATCTGGAGTCCGTTCAGGGGTCCGGAGAGGGGAATCCATCACCATCGTCATCACTAACCTTCCTCCATTACGAATTTCATGATGTTCACCGCCGTGCGTGAGTAATTCCATCGTAGGCTTGCTGGATGATGATGGGTTTGATCCCTAGTGTCCATTATGTTCGGAGAATGATGTTGCTATGACTTTGCTATGCTTAATGCTTGTCACTAGGGCCCGAGTGCCATGATTTCAGATCTGAACCTGTTATGTTTTCATGAATATATGTGAGTTCTTGATCCTATCTTGCAAGTCAATAGTCACCTACTATGTGTTATGATCCGGCAACCCCGAAGTGACAATAATCGGGACCACTCCCGGTGATGACCATAGTTTGAGGAGTTCATGTATTCACTAAGTGTTAATGCTTTGGTCCGGTACTCTATTAAAAGGAGGCCTTCATATGCCTTAGTTTCCAATAGGACCACGCTGCCACGGGAGAGTAGGACAGAAGATGTCATGCAAGTTCTTTTCCATAAGCACGTATGACTATATTCAAAATACTTGCCTACATTACATTGATGAATTGGAGCTAGTTTTGTGTCAACCAATATTATAACTGTTGCATGAGGAATCACATCTGACATAATTATCCATCACTGATCCATTGCCTATGAGTTCTTCACATATTGATCTCTACTTAGTTACTTTTCTGTTGCCACTGTTATAATCACTACAAAACTACTATTGTTACTTTTGCCACCGTTACTGTTACTTCCATATCACTTTGCTACTAAATACTTTGATGCGGATATTAAGTCTTTCAGGTGCGGTTGAATTGATAACTCAACTATTAATACTTGAGAATATTCTTTGGCTCCCCTTGTGCCGAACCAATAAATTTGGGTTGAATACTCTACCCTAAAAAACTGTTGCGATCCCCTATACTTCTGGGTTATCAATACTCTTTTCTGGCGCCGTTGCCGGGTTACATAGCTCTATTCTTTGAGTCACTTGGGATTTATATCTGTTGATCATGATGAAGAACTTGAAAGATGAAAGAACCAAGATTTTTCCCTCAACTACGAGGGGAGGTAAGGAACTGCCATCTAGCTCTGCACTTGATTCACCTTCTATTTTGAGTAAACTTGCGACACCTACACCAGCTATTCATTCTGATATGTCGCATGTTATTGATGATGCCACTTCTGCTTTGCAGGATACTTATGATGAAACTACTTCTATGCTTGATAATACGGTGCCACTAAGTGAATTTCTTGATGAACAACTTGCTAAGGTTAGAGAGAATGAAATTATTGAAACTGATAATATTGATGAAAGTGATGATGAAGATTCTCCCCCTAGATATGAATTGTCTGCTCTGCCTGAGGGTTATGTTATGGATGAAGAAACTGCTAGAGACTTCTTAGCTTGCAATGATAGATATGATCTTAAGAAATTAGTAGCTAAGCTTTGATAACCCACAAGTATAGGGTATCGCAATAGTTTTCGAGGGTGAAGTATTCAACCCAAATTTATTGATTCGACACAAGGGGATCCAAAGAATATTCTCAAGTATTAGCAGGTGAGTTGTCAATTCAACCACACCTGGAAACTTAATATATGCAGCAAAGTGTTTAGTAGCAAATAATATGATAATAGTGGTAATGGTAGCAAAAGTAATTTTTTTTGGTATTTTGTAGTGATGATAGCAATAGCAACGGAAAAGTAAATAAGCGAAGAACAATATATGGAAAGCTCGTAGGCAATGGATCGGTGATAGAGAATTATGCCGGATGCGGTTCATCATGTAACAGTCATAACCTAGGGTGACACAGAACTAGCTCCAATTCATCAATGTAATGTAGGCATGTATTCCGAATATAGTCATACGTGCTTATGTAAAAGAACTTCCATGACATCTTTTGTCCTACCCTCCCGTGGCAGCGGGGTCCTAGCGGAAACTAAGGGATATTAAGGCCTCCTTTTAATAGAGTACCGGACCAAAGCATTAACACATAGTGAATACATGAACTCCTCAAACTACGGTCATCACCGGTAAGTATCCCGATTATTGTCACTTCGAGGTTAACGGATCATAACACATAATAGGTAACTATAGACTTGCAAGATGGGATCAAGAACTCTTATATATTGAAGAAAACATAATAGGTTAAGATCTGAAATCATGGCACTCGGGCCCTAGTGACAAGCATTAAGCATAGCAAAGTCATAGCAACATCAATCTCAGAACATAGTGGATACTAGTGATCAAACCCTAACAAAACTAACTCGATTACATGATAAATCTCATCCAACCCATCACCGTCCAGCAAGCCTACGATGGTATTACCACGCACGGTGGTGAGCATCATGAAATTGGTGATGGAGGATGGTTGATGATGACGATGGCAATGGATTCCCCTCTTCGGAGCCCCGAACGGACTCCAGATTAGCCCTCCCGAGAGCTTTTAGGGCTTGGTGGCGGCTCTGTATCGTAAAACGTGATGAATCCTTCTCTCCTATTTTTTTCTCCCCAAAACCAAATATATAGAGTTGGAGCTGAGGTCGGAGGAGCTCCAGGGGGCCCACGAGGTAGGGGGCGCGCCCCCACCCTCGTGGCTAGGGTTTGGGGCCCCTGGTCTTCATCTTTTGCAAGGTTTTTTTGTTATTTCCGAAAAGATGTTCCGTGAAGTTTTAGGTCATTCCGAGAAATTTTGTTTCTGCACATAAATAACACCATGGTAATTCTGCTGAAAACAGCATCAGTCCGGGTTAGTTCCATTCAAATCATGCAAGTTAGAGTCCAAAACAAGGGCAAAAGTGTTTGGAAAAGTAGATACGGCGGAGACGTATCAACTCCCCAAGCTTAAACCTTTGCTTGTCCTCAAGCAATTCAGTTGACAAACTGAAAGTGATAAAGAAAAACTTTTACAAACACTGTTTGCTCTTGTTGTTGTAAATATGTAAAGCTAGCATTCAAGTTTTCAGCAAAGATTATGAACTATCCACATTCACAATAATGCATAGGTCTCATGTTTACTCATATCAATGGCATAATCAACTAGCGAGCAATAATAATAAATCTCGGATGACAACACTTTCTCAAAACAATCATAATATGATATAACAAGATGGTATCTCGCTAGCCCTTTCTGAGACCGCAAGACATAAATGCAGAGCACCTTTAAAGATCAAGGACTGACTAGACATTGTAATTCATGGTAAAAGAGGTCTAGTCAAGTCATACTCAATGTAAACTAATAGTAATGAATGCAAATGACAGCGGTGCTCTCCAACTGGTGCTTTTTAATAAGAGGATGATCACTCAACATGAAAGTAAATAGATAGGCCCTTCACAGAGGGAAGCAGGGATTTGTAGAGGTGCCAGAGCTCGGTTTTGAAATAGAGGTGAATAATATTTTGAGTGGTATAATTTCATTGTCAACATAACAACCAAGAGATGGCAATATCTCCCATGCTACACACATTATAGGAGGTTCTCAAACAGAATGGTAAAGTTTATACTCCCCCTTCCACCAACAAGCATCAATCCATGGCTTGCTCGAAACAACGAGTGCCTCCAACTAACAAGCGTCCCAGGGGGAGTTTTGTTTGCAATTATTTTGATTTGATTTACATAAAGCATTGGACTGGGCATCCCGGTGACCAGCCACTTTCTCGTGAGTGAGGAGCGGAGTCCACTCTTATTGAGAATAACCCGCCTAACATGGAAGATACAAACAGCCCTAGTTGATACATGAGCTATTCGAGCATACAAAACAGGATATTTATTCGAAGGTTAAGAGTTTGGCACATACAAATTTACTTGGAATGGCAGGTAGATACCGTATATAGGTAGGTATGGTGGACTCATATGGAAAAACTTTGGGGTTTATGGGATTGGATGCACAAGCAGTATTCCCGCTTAGTACAGGTGAAGGCTAGCAAAAGACTGGGAAGCGACTAGCTAGAGAGCGACAACGGTCATGAACATGCATTAAAATTAATCAACACCGAATGCAAGCATGAGTAGGATATAATCCACCATGAACATAAATATCATGAAGGCTATGTTGATTTTGTTTCAACTACATGCGTGAACATGCGCCAAGTCAAGTTACTTAAATCATTCAGAGGAGGATACCACCCTATCGTACCACATCACAACCATTTTAATAGCATGTTGGCACGCAAGGTAAACCATTATAAGCTCCTAGATAATCAAGCATGGCACAAGAAACTATGATCTCTAGTTGTCATTGCAAACATGTTTATTCATAATAGGCTGAATCAGGAACGATGAACTAATCATATTTACAAAAACAAGAGAGGTCGAGTTCATACCAGATTTTCTCATCTCAATCAGTCCATCATATATCGTCATAATTGCCTCTCACTTACACAACCGAACGATGTGGATAATAATAATAGTGCACGTGCATTGGACTAAGCTGGAATCTGCAAGCATTCAATAAACAGGATAACACAAGGCAATATGGGCTCTTTTGTCAGATCAACAATAATGCATATAAGAGCCACTTCAACAATTTAATCATGGTCTTCTCCGATCGACCCCCAAAGAAAATAAAAGAAATAAAACTATTTACACGGGAAAGCTCCCAACAAGTAAAAGAAGAACAAGAAATCCTTTTGGGTTTTCTTTTTAATTAGTACTACAAGCATGGAAATTAAACTAATTAAAAGCTACAACTATTTTTTTAGTTTTTCTTAAGGTTTATTAAACACCCAAGAAGAAAGCATAAAAAGGAAAATAAACTAGCATGGATGATACAATGAAAAAGTATGAGCACCGACATCTAGCAATGAGTGTGTGAACATGAATGTAATGTCGGTGGGAAATACATACTCCCCCAAGCTTAGGCTTTTGGCCTACGTTGGTTTATGGCCACGGCTGGCCTGACGGATATCCATAATAATAGTTGGGGTCGTATTGCGAAGAAGAAGACTCAGATTGCCACTGGTTCGCAATCATCTCCGGATCCCAATGGTAATTAGACTGTCGTGGAGGATCAACTTGTGGTTCTGACTCTGGCTCTGTGGCTGATGTAGGGTTCAGGTAGGCGTGAATAGCCTCTAACGGAACAAGGTACTTAGCTGCAAATAAATCAAACAAGGAAGGAGTAGGTAGGGTAATAGTCTCAGGATGATGCTTATCAAAGAACAATTTGTATTTAAGCTCTCCTTCCCTATTCTTAACAATAAAATCATGTGCCACCATACTCTTATAATCTACATAAACAGTGGGCAACAATTTTTCTTCCTTCTCATAATGCCTAATAGGTATGTTGAAATGTGCAGCTAGGCATGAAGCATAAATGCCTCCAAAGATGGGCCCCTTGGTACGGTTCAGACTTAACCGTTTAGCAATAATACCGCCCAGACTAATAGAGTTATCACCAAATAAACCATGGAACAAAATAATAATATCAGGAATACTAAGGTTTCCACAGTTTCCACGACCGACTAAGCAACGACTAGCAAATATTGCAAAGTAGTGTAAAACAGGAAAATGTATGCTAGTGATTCGTGCATCGGAAACCTTCCTCGTTTCCCCTGCAGTGATGGTATTAATAAACCCATCCACATCGTCTCGATGTGGTTCCTCTACGCTGCCCTCAAAAGGG
The DNA here is from genome assembly GCF_003073215.2 of Triticum urartu. Classification (NCBI taxonomy): domain Eukaryota; kingdom Viridiplantae; phylum Streptophyta; class Magnoliopsida; order Poales; family Poaceae; genus Triticum; species Triticum urartu. Next base: position 390,455,781 of record NC_053024.1, read on the forward strand.
ATCAAACAAACCCGAAAAAAATCATAAAGTGACATCTCCTTATGATCATCATATAAATAAAATTCCACCGCAGGTGGTGAGCTCCTAGCATTGAAATGAAAGTTTTGCACAAACATATTGGTGAGTAAGATATACTGTTCGCGTCGGTCGTGGAGGAAGGTGATACGTCCATTTTGCATCATGCTTTTATATCGATGTTTATTGCATTATGGGCTATTATTACACATTATGTCACAATACTTATGCCTACTCTCTCTTATTTTACAAGGTTTACATAAAAGAGGGAGAATGCCGGCAGCTGGGATTCTGGGCTGGAAAAGGAGCAAATATTAGAGACCTATTCTGCACAGCTCCAAAAGTCCTGAAACTTCACGGAAGTCAATTTCAGAATATATAAAAAATACTGAGTGCAAGAAGTTCACCAGGGGGGGCACACCCTGCCCACGAGGGTGGGGCACACCCTACCCCCCTGGGCGCCCCCCTACCTCGTGGGCCCCCTGGTGGCCCTCCGATGTCCATCTTCTGCTATGTGAAGTCTTTCGATGAGGAAAAAATCATAAGCCATCTCCTCGGACGAAACTCCGCCGCCACGAGGCGGAACCTTGGCGGATCCAATCTAGGGCTCCGGCAGAGCTGTTCTGCCGGGGGAACTTCCCTTCGGGAGGGGGAAATCATCGCCATCGTCATCCCCAACGCTCCTCTCATCGGGAGAGGGCAATCACCAACAACATCTTCACTAGCACCATCTCCTCTCAAAACCCTAGTTCATCTCATGTATCCAATTCTTGTCTCCAAGTCTGGGATTGGTACTATTAGGTTGCTAGTAGTGTTAATTACTCCTTGTAGTTGATGCTAGTTGGTTTATTTGGTGGAAGATCATATGTTCAGATCCTATATGCATATTAATACCCCTCTGATTATGAACATGATTATGCTTTATGAGTAGTTACATTTGTTCCTGAGGACATGGGAGAAGTCTTGCTATTAGTAATCATGTGAATTTGGTATTCGTTCGATATTTTGATGAGATGTATGTTATCTCTCCTCTAGTGGTGTTATGTGAACGTCGACTACATAATACTTCTCCATTATTTGGGACTAGAGGAAGGCATTGGGAAGTAATAAGTGATGATGGGTTGCTAGAGTTATAGAAGCTTAAACCCTAGTTTATGTGTTGCTTCGTAAGGGGCTTATTTGGATCCATATGTTTCATGCTATGGTTAGGTTTACCTTAATTCTTTTGTTGTAGTTGCGGATGCTTGCAATAGAGGTTAGTCATAAGTGGGATGCTTGTCCAAGTAAGGACAGTACCCATGCACCGTTCCACCCACATACCAAATTATCAAAGTACCGAAGGTGAATCATATGAACATGATGAAAACTAGCTTGACGACATTCCCATGTGTCCCCGGGAGCGCTTTTCTCTATATAAGAGTTTGTCCAGGCATGTCCTTTGCTACAAAAAGGATTGGGCCACCTTTCTGCACTTTATTTACTTTTGTTACTTGTTGCTCATTACAAATTATCCTATCACAAAACTATCTGTTACCACTTATTTCAGTACTTGCAGAGAATACATTGCTGGAAACCGCTTATCATTTCCTTCTGCTCCTTGTTTGGTTCGACACTCTTACTTATCAAAAGGACTACGATAGATCCCCTATACTTGTGGGTCATCAAGACTCTTTTCTAGCGCCGTTGCCAGGGAGTGAAGCGCCTTTGGTAGGTGGAATTTGGTAAGGAAAACTTATATGGTGTGCTGAAATTTACTCTCACTTGTTACTATGGAAAGTAATCCTCTGAGTGGCTTGTTCGGGGTATCTTCACCCCGACCAGCAGAGCAAAGAGTTGTTCCTCAACCTACTGAAAATGAAAATTTCTGCTTTGAAATTCCTTCGGGTATGATAGAAAAAATGCTAGCTAATCCTTTTGCAGGAGACGGAACAACGCATCCTGATGAGCACCTAATATATGTGGATGAAGTTTGTGGATTATTTAAGCTTGCAGGTGTACCCGGAGATGTTATTAAGAAGAAGGTATTCCCTTTATCTTTGAAGGAAGATGCATTGACATGGTATAGGCTATGTGATGATACGGGGTCATGGAACTACAAACGATTGAAATTGGAATTTCATCAGAAGTTTTATCCTATGCATCTTGTTCATCATGATCGCAATTATATATATAATTTTTGGCCTCATGAAGGAGAAAGCATCGCTCAAGCTTGGAGGAGGCTTAAATCAATGTTATATTCATGCCCCAATCATGAGCTCTCAAGAGAGACGATTATTCAAAATTTATATGCTTGGCTTTCTGATAACAATTGCACCATGCTCGATACTTCTTGTGCTGGCTCTTTTATGACGAAGACTATTGAATTCAAATGGGATTTATTGGAAAGAATTAAACGCAACTCTAAAGATTGGGACCTCGACGAAGGTCAGGAGTCAGGTATGACACCTAAGTTTGATTGTGTTAAATCTTTATGGATACCGATGTTTTCCATAAATTTAGCACTAAATATGGACTTGACTCTGAGATAGTAGCTTCTTTCTGTGAATCTTTTGCTACTTATGTTGATCTCCCCAAGGAGGAGTGGTTTAAATATCATCCTCCCATAGAAGTAAAAGTAGCTGCACCTATTAAAGTTGAAGAAAAGACTATCACTTATAATGATCCTATTGTTCCTACTTCTTATGTTGAGAAACCACCTTTCCCTGTTAGGATAAACGATCATGCTAAAGCTTCAACTATGGTTCGTAAAAGCAATATTAGAACATATACACCTCCTTAGCAAGTTAAAGTTGAACTAATATTGCTATTGTTAAAGATCTTTTGGCTGATAATATTGATGGGCATGTTATTTATTTCTGTGATGAAACTGCTAGAATTGCTAAACCTTGTGCTAAAGATAAACCTAGACCTGTGGTAGGCATGCCTGTTATTTCTGTTAAAATAGGAGATCATTGTTATCATGGATTATGTGATATGGGTGCCAGTGCTAGTGCAATACCTATTGACCTATATAGAGAAATTATGCATGATATTGCACCTGTTGAGTTAGAAGATATTGATGTCACAATTAAACTTGCCAATAGAGATACTATTTCACCAATGGGAATTGTTACAGATGTTGAAGTCCTGTGTGGGAAAACTAAATATCCTGCTGATTTTCTTGTTCTTGGTTCCCCACAAGATAGCTTTTGTCCCATTATATTTGGTAGACCCTTCTTAAACACTGTTAATGCTACGATAGATTGCAAAAAGGATGTTGTTACTATCGGCTTAGATGATATGTCTCATGAATTTAATTTCTCTAAATTTAGTAGACAACACCGTGAAGAAGAATTACCTAGTAAGGATGAAATTATTGGTCTTGCTTCTATTGTCGTACCTCCTAGTGATCCTTTAGAACAATATTTGCTAGACCATGAAAATTATATGTTTATGAATGAAAGAAGGGAAATAGATGAAGTATTCTTTAAACATGAACCTATTCTGAAACACTATTTTCCTGTTGAAATCCTAGGGGATCCTACTCCACCCAAGGGTGATCCCATGTTTGAGCTTAAATCGTTGCCTGATACTCTTAAATATGCTTATCTTGATGAGAATAAGATATATCATGTTATTATTAGTGCTAACTTTCAGAGCATGAGGAAGAGAGATTATTGAAAACTCTGAAGAAGAACCATGCTGCTATTGGGTATACTCTTGATGATCTTAAGGGCATTAGTCCCACTCTATGTCAACATAAAATAAATTTGGAAGAAGATGCTAAACCAGTTCGTGCTCATCAACGACGACTGAATCCTAAAATGAAAGAAGTGGTGAGAAAGGAAATACTAAAGCTCCTTGAGGCAGGTATAATCTATCCTGTTGCTGATAGTCAGTGGGTAAGTCCTGTCCATTGTGTCCCTAAGAAGGGAGGTATTACTGTCGTTCCTAATGATAAAGATGAATTAATTCCTCAAAGAATTATTACAGGTTATAGGATGGTAATTGATTTCCGCAAATTAAATAAGGCCACTAAAAAGGATCATTACCCCTTACCTTTTATCAATCAAATGCTAGAAAGATTATCCAAACATACACATTTTTGCTTTCTTGATGGTTATTCTGGTTTCTCTCAAATACCTGTGTCAGCCAAGGATCAATCAAAGACTACTTTTACTTTCCCTTTTGGTACTTTTGCTTATAGACGTATGCCTTTTGGTTTATGTAATGCACCTGCTACCTTTCAAAGATGCATGATGGCTATATTCTCCGACTTTTGTGAAAAGATTTGTGAGGTTTTGATGGACGATTTCTCCGTCTATCGATCTTCTTTTGATGATTGCTTGAGCAACCTTGATCGAGTTTTGCAGAGACGTGAATAAACTAATCTTGTCTTGAATTGGGAAAGTGCACTTTATGGTTAATGAAGGTATTGTCTTGGGGTATAAAGTTTCTGAAAGAGGTATTGAAGTTGATAAAGCCAAGGTTGATGCTATTGAAAAGATGCCATGCCCCAAGGACATCAAAGGTATAAGAAGTTTCCTTGGTCACGCCGGATTTTATAGGAGGTTCATTAAGGACTTCTCAAAAATTTATCGGCCTCTGACTAATTTATTACAAAAAGATATACCATTTGTCTTTGATGATGATTGTGTAGAAGCATTTGAAATACTTAAGAAAACATTGATCTCTGCACCTATTGTTCAGCCACCTAATTGGAATTTACCCTTTGAAATTATGTGTGATGCTAGTGATTATGCTGTAGGTGCTGTTCTAGGGAAAAGAGTTGATAAGAAATTAAACGTTATTCAATATGCTAGTAAAACCCTAGACAATGCTCAAAGAAATTATGCTACTACTGAAAAAGAATTCTTAGCAGTTGTATTTGCTTGTGATAAGTTCAGACCTTATATTGCTGATTCTAAAGTAACTATTCACACTGATCAGGCTGCTATTAAATATCTTATGGAAAAGAAATATGCTAAACCTAGACTTATTAGATGGGTTCTCTTGCTACAAGAATTTGACTTACATATTGTTGATAGAAAGGGAGCTGAGAACCCCGTTGCAGACAACTTGTCTAGGTTAGAAAATGTGCTTGATGACCCACTACCTATTGATGATAGCTTTCGTGATGAGAAATTAAATGTCATAAATGCTTCTCATACTGCTCCATGGTATGCTGATTATGCTAATTACATTGTTGCCAAATTCATACCACCTAGTTTCACATACCAGCAAACGAAAAAGTTCTTCTATGATTTGAGGCATTACTTTTGGGATGACCCACATCTTTATAATGAAGGAGTAGATGGTGTTATTAGACATTGTGTACCTGAGCATGAACAGGAACAGATCCTATGCAAGTGTCACTCCGAAGCTTATGGAGGACACCATGCTGGAGATAGAACTGCACATAAGGTATTGCTATCTGGTTTTTATTGGCCTACTCTCTTAAAAGATGCCCGTAAGTTTGTCTTATCTTGTGATGAATGTCAAAGAATTGGTAAATTTAGTAGACGTCAAGAAATGCCTATGAACTATTCACTCGTTATTGAACCATTTGATGTTTAGGGCTTTGACTATATGGGACCTTTTCCTGCCTCTAATGGTTATACACATATCTTAGTTGCTGTTGATTACGTTACTAAGTGGGTAGAAGCTATTCCAACTAGTAGTGCTGATCATAACACTTCTATTAAAATTCTTAAAGAAGTTATTTTTCCAAGATTTGGAGTCCCTAGATGTTTAATGATTGATGGTGGTTCACATTTTATTCATGGTGCTTTCCGTAAAATGCTTGCTAAGTATGATGTTAATCATAGAATTGCATCCCCTTATCACCCTCAGTCTAGTGGTCAAGTAGAATTGAGTAATAGAGAGCTCAAATTAATTTTGCAAAAGACTGTCAACAGGTCTAGAAAGAATTGGTCCAAGAAACTTGATGATGCATTATGGGCCTATAGAACTGCATGTAAAAATCCTATGGGTATGTCTCCATATAAAATGGTTTATGGAAAAGCATGTCACTTGCCTGTCGAACTAGAACACAAGGCATATTGGGCTATTAAAGAGCTCAATTATGATTTTAAACTTGCCGGTGAGAAGAGGTTATTTGATATTAGCTCACTCGATGAATGGAGAACCCAAGCCTACGAAAATGCCAAGTTGTTTAAAGAAAAAGTTAAAAGATGGCATGATAAAAGGATACAAAAGCGCGAGTTTAATGTAGGTGAATATGTATTGCTATACAACTCTCATTTAAGATTTTTTGCAGGAAAGCTTCTCTCTAATTGGGAAGGTCCTTACGTTATCGAGGAGGTCTATCGTTCCGGTGCCATAAAAATCAAGAACTTCGAAGGCACAAATCCGAAGGTGGTGAACGGTCAAATAATCAAACATTATATCTCAGGTAATCCCATAAATGTTGAAACCAATGTTATTGAAACCGTAACAACAGAGGAATACATAAGGGACACTTTCCGGAACGTTTCAGACTCCGAAAAGGAATAGGTATGTGGCACGGTAAGTAAACCGACTCCAAAACTATTTTTAAGGCAATATTTCTCCGTTTTGGAATATTTAGAAAAATAGAAAAATAAGAAGCAGTCCGGGAAGGACACGAGGCCTCCACGACGGTGGAGGGCGCACCCTACCCTACTGGGCGTGCCCCCCTACCTCGTGGGCACCTGGTGCGCTCTCCGGACTCTGTTTTCTTGCACAATGCGTATTTTGGTCGGTAAGAATTCATTATATAATCTCCCAGTGGTTTTGACTCCCGTATCACGCAATTACACTTTGTTTGTGTTTCGAGCTGTTTTTCTGACAGATCCAGGACGTCATGTCATCTTCAAGTGCCCCCAAGGACCAGTTCTTCGAGAAGGTCATTAACCCCTACCTCACGGAGGTGCTGCAACACCCTCAAACCATTGAGATGCGTGAGGGCTTGTTGCACATCCGCGATGTTGAGGGACCAAGGAAGACCGGAAGCACGGAGGCAAGGCTCGAGGCATTGGAGCAAGATGTTTTCAAGTGTCAGGAGATGGTGGAGCGTGGACTCGATTCCAATCACATTATGATCAAGGAGTTCACCAACAACCACAAGCTGGACGTCAAGGACATTGGGGAGGCCATCTTCAAGCTTCATGAGAAAATCGAGCACCTCCAAGCCCAGATCTATGACCTGCAAAATCAAAACTGTGAGTATGAATATAGATTCAAGAGGATGAGTTTGGCTGCAGATTTGAGGTTTCAAGAGACTCGATCATCCTTCTATGATGCTGAGCCTATGCCTTGGAAGAAGGACGACAAGCCTACGCCATCAACAAAACCATCACCTTCTCCACCAACAAAGAAGAATTGAGTATCTGGTATGAGCACTCCCCTTGGCAACTGCCAAGCTTGGGGGAGTGCCCCAGTATCGTATCACCATCACTTTTATCTTTACCGTTTTTCTTAGTTCGATCCTTTTGGTAATATCTTGATCTAGTAGAATAAAGTTTATGGCATGATCTAGTTTTGAGTTTTGCTTTATGATCCTTCTATGTAATCGAGTCCGTGAGCTATATATAATAAAGATTAGTGTTGAGTCAAGGGCTTGATTATTTTGCCATGATCTTAAGTGAATAAAAGAAAAGAGAAATAAATAAAAAGGAATAAAAGAGATCATATGGATCTTATGGAGAGTAATGAGCTCACATAGAAAGAGTATGATGAATAAAAGTTGTTGAGAGTTGACAAACATAGTTTTGGTCATCGTTGCAATTAATAGGAAGTAATAAAGAAAGAGAGGTATTCACATATAAATATACTATCTTGGACATCTTTAATGATTGTGAGCACTCATTAAAATATGACGTGCTAAAGACTTGACGTTGGACAAGGAAGACAACGTAATGGGTTATGTTTTCTTGCATCTGAGATAAATTATATTGTCTTGGATCATCCAACATGATTGAGCTTGCCTTTCCCCCTCATGCTAGCCAAATTCATCGCACGAAGTAGAGAGACTACATGTGCTTCCAAATACCCTTAAACCAGTTTTGCCATGAGAGTCCACCATATCTACCTATGGATTGAATAAGATCCTTCAAGTAAGTTGTCATCGGTGCAAAGCAATAAATATTGCTCTCTAAATATGTATGACTTATTAGTGTGGGAGCAAATAAGTTTTATACGATCGTGTGATATGGAAGAAATAAAAGCGACGGACTGCATAATAAAGGTCCATATCAGAAGTGGCAATATAAAGTGATGTTCTTTTGCATTAAGATTTTGTGCATCCAACCATAAAAGCGCATGACAACCTCTGCTTCCCTCTGCGAAGGGCCTATCTTTTACTTTTATCTCCTACCTTACATAAGAGTCATGGTGATCTTCACCCTTCCTTTTTTTACATTTTATCTTCTGGCAAGCACAACATGTTGGAAATATCCCGGTATATATGGCTAATTGGATGTGAGTTTTCATGAACTATTATTGTTGACATCACCCTTGAGGTAAAACATTGGGAGGCAAAACTATAAGCCCCTATCTTTCTCTGTGTCCGATTAAAACTCCATACCCATAAGTATTTCGTGAGTGTTAGCAATTGTGAAAGACTATATGATAGTTGAGTATGTGGACTTGCTGAAAAGCTCTTATACTGACTCTTTCCTATGTTATGATAAATTGCAATTGCTCCAATGACTGAGATTATAGTTTGTTAGTTTTCAATGAAGTTTACGATTCATACTTGAAATTGTGATTGAATTATTACTCTAGCATAAGAGATCATATGAAAAGAATTATATAAGTTGATGTTCTAAGAATGATCATGATGCCCTCATGTCCGTATTTTATTTTTATCGACACCTCTATCTCTAAACATGTGGACATATTTTTCGATTTTGGCTTTCGCTTGAGGACAAGCGAGGTCTAAGCTTGGGGGAGTTGATACGTCCATTTTGCATCATGCTTTTATATCGATGTTTATTGCATTATGGGCTGTTATTACACATTATGTCACAATACTTATGCCTATTCTATCTTATTTTACAAGGTTTACATAAAGAGGGAGAATGCCGGCAACTGGGATTCTGGGCTGGAAAAGGAGCAAATATTAGAGACATATTCTGCACAGCTCCAAATGTCCCGAAACTTCACGGAAGTCAATTTCAGAATATATAAAAAATACTTAGCGCAAGAAGTTCACCAGGGGGCCACACCCTACCCACGAGGGTGGGGGGCACGCCCTACCCCCTGGGCGCGCCCCCCAATCTTCTGCTATATGAAGTATTTTGATGAGGAAAAAATCATAAGCCATCTCCTCGGACGAAACTCCGCTGCCACGAGGCGGAACCTTGGCGGATCCAATCTAGGGCTCCGGCAGAGCTATTCTACAGGGGAAACTTCCCTCCGGGAGGGGGAAATCATCGCCATCGTCATCACCAACGCTCCTCTCATTGGGATAGGGCAATCTCCATCAACATCTTGACCAACACCATCTCCTCTCAAAACCCTAGTTCATCTCTTGTATCCAATTCTTGTCTCCAAGTCCGGGATTGGTACAAGTAGGTTGCTAGTAGTGTTAATTACTCCTTGTAGTTGATGCTAGTTGGTTTATTTGGTGGAAAATCATATGTTCATATCCTATATGCATATTAATACCCCTCTGATTATGAACATGATTATGCTTTGTGAGTAGTTACGTTTGTTCCTAAGGACATGGGAGAAGTCTTGCTATTAGTAGTCATGTGAATTTGGTATTCGTTCGATATTTTGATGAGATGTATGTTGTCTCTCCTCTAGTGGTGTTATGTGAATGTCGACTACATAACACTTCACCATTATTTGGGACTAGAGTAAGGCATTGGGAAGTAATAAGTAGATGATGGGTTGCTAGAGTGACAGAAGCTTAAACCCTAGTTTATGCGTTGCTTCGTAAGGGGCTGATTTGGATCCATATGTTTCATGCTATGGTTAGGTTTACCTTAATACTTTTGTTGTAGTTGCCGATGCTTGCAATAGAGGTTAATCATAAGTGGGATGCTTGTCCAAGTAAGGACATTACCCAAGAACCGTTCCACCCACATACCAAATTATCAAAGTACCGAACGCGAATCATATGAAGGTGATGAAAACTAGCTTGACGATATTCCCATGTGTCCTCAGGAGCGCTTTTCTCTATATAAGAGTTTGTCCAGGCTTGTCCTTTGCTACAAAAAGGATTGGGCCACCTTGCTGCCTTTATTTACTTTTGTTACTTGTTGCTCGTTACAAATTATCCTATCACAAAACTATCTGTTACCACTTATTTCAGTACTTGCAGAGAATACCTTGCTGGAAACCGCTTATCATTTCCTTCTGCTCCTCGTTGGGTTTGACACTCTTACTTATCGAAAGGACTACGATAGATCCCCTATACTTGTGGGTCATCAGAAGGCGGTGAGGCCTGCAATCTCAGCCAATTCATAAAAATCTTCATAAATCTCGGCTGCTCTCAAGAAATCATCGGAAGGCGATTCACACGACCAAACCTCCGTGGTGCGAGGCAGATTATATTTGGGCTTCTGTGCCTTTTCCTTCAAGCTTCGGCTCGATGAGCCCCTCAAAAGTCTCTTCATTATTTTCTAAAAAATTCTATAATTTTTAGTAACTTCAAAATAAAAGTAAACCAAACTCAACAAAATTGATAGCAACTACTCCTACAAGTGCCTAGAGCCTATATCATGCATCAAAACTACTTTTGACCATATAAATTTGACATGCAAGCTCAAGAACAGAGTCACCTAAGTAGCAAAAATTTGCAATGAATAAAGCTCTAGAACAAAAACTAATTGGACCAATGGAGGAGTCACATACCAAGGAACAATCTCCCGAAGCAGTTTTGTGAGAGGTGCTTTGAGCAAGGAGATCGAAAATGGCAACAAAATGAGCTTGGACTCGGGTATGAACTGGATATTCGTGTTTGTGGGAGGAAGAAGAAGTGTGTGGGTGCAGGAATAAGTGGAGGAGGTCCACCGTGGGCCCACGAGGCAGGGGCGCGCCCTCCACCCTCGTGGCCAGGTGGATGACCCCCCTGTTGTGTTCTCAGTGCCAAATATTCTCAAATATTCTAGAAAAAATCATATTTAAATTTTAGGGCATTTGGAGAACTTTTATTTTCAGGGTATTTTTATATTGCATGGATAATTCAGATAACAGACAGAAAATACTATTTTTACTTTATTTAATATAAATAACAGAAAGTAAAAGGAGGGTACAGAAGGTTGTGCCTTATAGTTTCATCCATATCATGCTTATCAAAAGGAATCCACTAACAAGGTTGATCAAGTCTTGTTAACGAACTCATTCCGAATAACATGGAACCGGAGAAATTTCGAATAACACTATGTTACCTCAACGGGGATATGCACATACCCAATAATAAGAATATAATATTTCTTCTTGATAGTAGGAAGAGGAAATTCAAAACCTCCAAATATAATCGATGGAATTTTTCCAATAGAGTTGATACTATGAACTTGAGGTTGTTTCCTCGGAAAGTGTATCGTATGCTCATTACCATTAACATGAAAAGTGAAATTTCCTTTAGTGCAATCAATAACAGCCCCTGCAGTATTCCAAAAGGATCTTCCAAGAATAATAGACATACTATCGTCCTCGGGAATATCAAGAATAACAAAGTCCGTTAAAATAGTAATGTTTGCAACTACAACAGGCACATCCTCACAAATACCGACAGGTATAGCAGTTGATTTATCAACCATTTGCAAAGATATTTTAGTAGGTGTCAACTTATTCAAATCAAGTCTACGATATAAAGAGAGGGGCATAACACTAACACCGGCTCCAAGGTCACATAACACAGTTTTAACATAGTTTATTTTAATGGAGCATGGTATAGTGGGTACTCCTGGATCTCCAAGTTTCTTTGGTATTCCACCCTTAAAAGTATAATTAGCAAGCATGGTGGAAATTTCAGCTTCCGGTATCTTTCTTTTATTAGTCACAATTTCTTTCATATACTTAGCATAAGGATTCATTTTGAGCATATTAGTTAGTTGCATGTGCAAAAAAGATAGGTCTAATCATTTCAGCAAAGCGCTCAAAATCCTCATCATCCTTTTTCTTGGATGGTTCGGGAGGAAAAGGCATGGGTTTCTGAACCCATGGCTCTCTTCCTTTACCATGTTTCCTAGCAACAAAGTATTTCTTATCATAACATTGATTCTTTGATTGTGGGTTATCAAGATCAACATCAGGTACAATTTCTATATCATTATCATTACTAGGTTGAGGATCATCATGAACATTATTATTAGCATTTTCACTAGTTTTAGGTTCATTACCAGATTGTGTTTCAGCATCAGAAATAGAAATATCATTTGGATTCTTAGGTGTTTCAGTAATAGGTTCACTAGAAGCATGCAAAGTCCTATCATTTTTCTTTTTCTTCCTTTTAGAAGGACTAGGTGCATCTATATTATTTCTCTGAGAATCTTGCTCAATTCTCTTAGGGTGGCCTTCAGGATACAAAGGTTCCTGAGTCATTCTACCACCTCTAGTCATAACTCTAACAACATTTTTTTGAGGGTTAACAACATTATTATTATTATTCTTACTATTCAATTCATTGAGCAAATCATTTTGAGCTTTAAGTACTTGTTCTACTTGAGTGGTAACCATAGAGGCATGTATACCAATAAGTTTAAGTTCACCTTTAACATTAGCCATATAATCACCCAAGTGTTCAAGCATATTTGAATTGTATTTCAATTGTCTACCAAAATAAGCATTAAAGTCTTCTTGCTTAGCCATAAATTTATCAAACTCATCTAAGTATCGGCTAGCAAACTTAGTAAATGAAATTTCAGCTTTATCATATCTATAGAGGGAATTTACCTTTACTACCTGTGTCGGGTTATCAAGACCATGTGTTTCTTCAATAGGTAATGGATTAAGATCATATGTTTCTTCAACAGGCGGTAAATTAACACCGTGTATTTCTTCAATAGGAGGTAAATTCTTAACATCTTCAGCTTTAATACCTTTTTCTTTCATAGATTTCTTTGCCTCTTGCATATCTTCAGGACTGAGAAATAGAATACCCCTCTTCTTCGGAGTTGGTTTAGGAATAGGCTCAGGAGCTGGCTTAGGAAGTGTCCAATTATTTTCATTTGTCAACATATTATTCAGTAGAATTTCAGCTTCATCCAATGTTCTCTCCCTGAAAACAGAACTAGCACAACTATCTAGGTAATCTCTGGAAGCATTGGTTAGTCCATTATAAAAGATATCAAGTATTTCATTTTTCTTAAGAGGATGATCAGGCAAAGCATTAAGTAACTTGAGAAGCCTTCCCCAAGATTGTGGGAGACTCTCTTCTTCAATTTGCACAAAATTATATATATATATATATATATCCCTTAAAGCATCTTGTTTCTTATGAGCAGGCAAATATTTAGCAGAGAAGTAATAAATCATATCCTGGGGACTACGCACACAACCAGGATCAAGAGAATTAAACCATATCTTAGCATCACCCTTTAATGAGAACGGAAATATTTTAAGGACATAAAAGTAATGAGTTCTCTCATCATTAGTGAACAGGGTGCCTATATCATTTAATTTAGTAAGATGTGCCACAACAGTTTCAGATTCATAGCCATGAAAAGGATCAGATTCAACCAAAGTAATTATATCAGGATCAACAGAGAATTCATAATCCTTATTAGTCACACAAATAGGTGAAGTAGCAAAAGCAGGGTCAGGTTTCATTCTAGCATTAAGAGATTGCTGCTTCCATTTAGCTAATAACCTCTTGAGTTCGTATCTATCTTTGCAAGCTAAAATAGCTAAGGCAGCTTCTTTTTCAAAAACATAACCCTCAGAAATAACAGGTGATTCATTATTAGGGGAAGAGTCTTCATCATCACTTTCATCAATATTTTCACTCTCTCTAACCCTAGCAAGTTGTTCATCAAGAAATTCACCAAGTGGCATAGTAGTATCAAGCATAGAAGTAGTTTCATCATAAGTATCATGCATAGCAGAAGTGGCATCATCCATAACATGCGACATATCAGAACGAATAGCAGAAGCAGGTTTAGGTGTCACAAGCTTACTCAAAATAGAAGGTGAATCAAGTGCAGAGCTAGATGGCAGTTCCTTATCTCCCCTCGTAGTTGAGGGATAAATCTTGGTTCTTGGATCTTCCAAGTTCTTCATAATCATAAGCAGATATAAATCCCAAGTGACTCAAAGAATAGAGCTATGCTCCCCGACAACGGCGCCAGAAAATAGTCTTGATAACCCACAAGTATAGGGGATCGCAACAGTTTTCGTGGGTAGAGTATTCAACCCAAATTTATTGATTCAACACAAGGGGAGCCAAAGAATATTCTCAAGTATTAGCAGCTGAGTTGTCAATTCAACCACACCTGGAAACTTAATATCTGCAGCAAAGTGGTTAGTAGCAAAGTAATATGATAGTAGTGGTAATGGTAGCAAAAGGTAATGGTAGCAAAAGTAATGTTTTTGGTATTTTGTAGTGATGATAGCAATAGCAACAGAAAAGTAAATAAGCGAAGAACAATATATGGAAAGCTCGTAGGCAATGGATCAGTGATAGAGAATTATGCCGGATGCGGTTCATCATGTAACAGTCATAACCTAGGGTGACACAGAACTAGCTCCAATTCATCAATGTAATGTAGGGATGTATTCTGAATATAGTTATACGTGCTTATGGAAAAGAACTTGCATGACATCTTTTGTCCTACCCTCCCGTGGCAGTGGGGTCCTAGCGGAAACTAAGGGATATTAAGGCCTGCTTTTAATAGAGTACCGGACCAAAGCATTAACACATAGTGAGTACATGAACTCCTCAAACTACGGTCATCACCGGTAAGTATCCCGATTATTGTCACTTCGGGGTTAACGGATCATAACACATAATAGGTTACTATAACCTTGCAAGATAGGATCAAGAACTCTTATATATTGAAGAAAACAGAATAGGTTCAGATCTGAAATCATGGCACTCGGGCCCTAGTGACAAGCATTAAGCATAGCAAAGTCATAGCAACATCAATCTCAGAACATAGTGGATACTAGGGATCAAACCCTAACAAAACTAACTCGATTACATGATAAATCTCATCCAACCCATCACCGTCCAACAAGCCTATGATGGAATTACTCACGCATGGCGGTGAGCATCATGAAATTGGTGATGGGGGATCCGGAGCCCCGAACGGACTCCAGATCAGCCCTCCCGAGAGGTTTTAGGGCTTGGTGACGGCTCCGTATCATAAAACGCGATGAATCCTTCTCTCCTATTTTTTTCTCCCCAAAACCAAATATATAGAGTTAGAGTTGAGGTCGGAGGAGCTCCAGGGGGCCCACGAGGTAGGGGGGCGCGCTCTAGGGGGGCAAGAGCGCCCCCACCCTCGTGGCTAGGGTGTGGGCCCCCTGGTCTTCATCTTTTGCAAGGATTTTTTATTATTTCTGAAAAGATGTTCCATGTAGTTTCAGGTCATTCCGAGAACTTTTGTTTCTGCACATAAATAACACCATGGTAATTCTGCTAAAAACAGCATCAGTCCGGGTTAGTTCCATTCAAATCATGCAAGTTAGAGTTCAAAACAAGGGCAAAAGTGTTTGGAAAAGTAGATACGGCGGAGACGTATCAAGCTTAAAGAAAAATCTTGGAATGCTAGAATGAAATATGACCCTGCTTTTGCTACTTCACTTATCTGTATTTCCGATAAGGATTATGATTTCTCTGTAGATTCTGAGATAATTACTTTGGTTGAATCTGATCCTTTCTACGGCTATGAATCTGAAACTGTTGTGGCACATCTTACTAAATTAAATGATATAGCCACCCTATTCACTAATGATGAGAAAACTCGCTACTATTATATCCTTAAGTTATTTCCGTTCTCATTAAAGGGTGATGCTAAAACATGGTTTAATTCTCTTGATCTTGGTTGTGTGTGTAGTCCCCAGGATATGATTTATTACTTCTCTGCTAAATATTTCCCCGCTCATAAGAAACAAGCTGCCTTAAGGGAAATATATAACATTGTGCAAATTGAAGAATAGAGTCTCCCACAAGCTTGGGGAAGGCTTCTCCGATTACTTAATGCTTTGCCTGATCATCCTCTCAAGAAAAATGAAATACTTGATATCTTTTATAATGGACTAACCGAGGCTTCCAGAGACCACGTGGATAGTTGTGCTGGTTGTGTTTTCAGGGAAGGAACAGTTGATCCAGCTGAATTGCTATTGAATAATATGTTGAATAATGAAAATGATTGGACACTTCCTGAACCAACTCCTAAGCCAACTCCGAAGAAAAGGGGTATTGTATTTCTCAGTCCTGAAGATATGCAAGAGGCAAAGAAATCTATGAAAGAAAAATATATTAGAGCTGAATATGTTAAGAATTTACCACCTATTGAAGAAATACATGGTCTTGATAACCCAACACAGGTAGTAAAGGTAAATTCTCTCTATAGATTTGATGAAGGTGGCATTCCTCGTAATAAGTCTGCTAGCCAATGCTTAGATGAGTTTGATAATTTTATTGTTAAGCAAGAAAACTTCAATGCTTATGTTGGTAGAAAATTGAAACACAATGCTTATATGATTGAACACTTGAGTGATTATATGTCTAGAGTTAAAGGTGAACTTAAACTTATTAGTAAACATGCTTCTATGGTTACTACTCAAGTAGAACAAATACTTAAAGCTCAGAATGATTTGCTGAATGAATTAAATAATAAGAAAAATGATAATGTTGTTAGAGTTGTGACTAGAGGGGGTAAAATGACTCAGGAACCTTTGTATCCTGAGGGCCACCTAAGAGAATTGAGCAAGATTCTCAGAGAACTAATATTGATGCACCTAGTTCTTCTAAGAAGAAGAAAAGAAAAATGATAGGACTTTGCATGCTTCTAGTGAACCTGTTGTTGACACACCTTAGAATCCCAATGATATTTCTAATTTTGATGCTTAAACACAATCTGGTAATGAACATGAACCTAGTGATAATATTAATGATGATGTTCATGTTGATGCTCAGCCTAGAAATAACAATGATGTAGAGATTGAACCTGCTGTTGATCTTGATAACCCACATCAAAGAATCAACGTTATGATAAGAGAGACTTTGTTGCTAGGAAGCACGGTAAAGAAAGAGAACCATGGGTTCAGAAACTCATGCCTTTTCCTCCTAAACCATCCAAGACAAAGGATGATGAGGATTTTGAGCGCTTTGTTGAAATGATTAGACCTATCTTTTTGCGTATGCGTTTGACTGATATGCTTAAAATGAATCCTTATGCTAAGTACATGAAAGATATTGTTACAAATAAAAGAAAGATACTGAAAGCTGAAATTTCCACCATTCTTGCTAATTATACTTTTAAAGGTGGAATACCAAAGAAACTAGGAGGTCCCAGAGTACCAACTATACCATGCTCCATTGAAAGAAACTATGTTAAAACTGCTTTATGTGATCTTGGAGCCGGTGTTAGTGTTATGCCTCTCTCTTTATATCATAGACTTGATTTGAATAAGTTGACACCTACTGAAATATCTTTGCAAATGGCTGATAAATCAACTGCTATACATGTCGGTATTTGTGAGGATGTGCCTGTTGTGGTTGCAAACGTTACTATTTTAACGGACTTTGTTATTCTTGATATTCCCGAGGACGATAGTATGTCCATTATTCTTGGAAGACCCTTTTTGAATACTACAGGCGCTGTTATTGATTGCAACAAAGGCAATGTCAGTTTTCATGTTAATGGTAGTGTGCATACGGTACACTTTCCGAGGAAACAACCTCAAGTCCACAATATCAATTCTATTGGAAAAATTGCAACAATTACTATTGGAGGTTTTGAATTTCCTCTTCCTACTGTCAAGAAGAAATATGATATTCTTATTGTTAGGGATGTGCATATCCCCATCGAGGTAACCTAGTGTCATTCGAAAACTCTCCAGTTTCAAGTTATTCGGAAAGAGTTTGTTAACAAGACTTGATCAACCTTGTTAGTGGATTCCTTTTGATGAGCATGAGATGGATGAAGTTAGAAAGCACAACTCTCTATACCCTCTTTTTACTTTCTGTTATTTAGATTAAATAAAGCAAAATAGTATTTTCTGTCTGTTTTCTGAATTATCCTTGCAATAAAAAATACCCCCAAAATAAAAGCTCTCCAAATGTCCTGAAAATTTTATATGATTTTTTTCTAAAATATTTAAGAATTATTGGCACTGAGAACACACCAGGGGGACCCACCACCTGGCCACGAGGGTCCAGGGCGCGCCCACCCCCTGGGGTGTGCCCCCTGCCTCGTGGACCCCACGTGGGCCAACTCCACTTATTCTTGCACCCAGACACTTCGTCTTCCTCCAGAAAAAATCCTCCACCAGCTCAAACCCGAGTTCTAGCTCATCTTGCTGCCATTTTTGATCTCCTTGCTCAAAGCTCCATTCACAAAACTGCTTTGGGGGATTGTTCTTCAGTATGTGACTCCTCCAATGGTCCAATTAGTTTTTGTTCTAGTGCTTTATTTATTGCAAATTATTGCTGCTTAGGTGACCCTGTTCTTGATCTTGCATGTCAAATTTATGTCGTCAAAAGTAGTTTTAATGCATGATATGGCCTCTAGTTGCTATCAACATTGTTAAGTTTGATTCACTTTTATTTTGAGTCACTAAAAATTTCAGAAATTTTTCAGCGAAAGAAAATGATGAAGAGATTATTGAGGGGCTCTTCGAGCCGAAGCTCGAAGGATAAGCAAGGTGAAGAGAATAAGAAGCCCAAATATAATCTCCCTCGCACCGCGGAAGTTCGTCCGTGTGAATGGACTTGTGATGAATTCTTGAGAGCAGCCGGGATTCATGATGACTTTTCTTATTTGGCTGAGAATGCGGGCCTCATGGACTTCCTCCGCGAACAGCGCGAACAGTATCTCCTACTCACTAATATTTTTGTGCAAAATTTTCATTTCCATGCTAGGAGATCGCCACCTTCGATGGATTTTTATTTATATGATGAGTTTAAGGAGATGCCACTTTATGATTTTTGTGCGGTTTGCAAGTTACCCTTTGCGCGGAGCGTAAAGGAACCACATCGTAATGATGTGGAAGGTTTTATTGGTATGATTGCTGTAGGGGAAACGAGGAAAGTTTCCGATGTAAGAATTACTAGCATACATTTTCCCGTTCTACGTTACATTGCAATATTTGCTAGTAGATGCTTGATTGGTCGTGGGAATAGTGGAAACCTTAGTGCCCCAGATATTGTTATTTTGCGTCATGCCTTGTTTCGTGATGCTACTTTCAGTTTCGGCGCTATTGTTGCTAAAGGTTAAATCTGAACCGTACGAAGGGTCCCATCTTGGGAGGCATCTTTGCTTCACGCCTTGCTGCACACTTTAACATACCTATTAGGCATTATGAGAAAGAGGAAAATTGTTGCCTCCTATTTTTCTAGATTATAAGAGTATGGTAGCACATGATTTCATTGTTAAAGATAATAAGAAGATGCTTAAGTATAAATTGATATTTGATAAAAATTATTGTGAGATTACTACCTTGCCTGTGCCCTCTTTGTTTAACATATTTTCAGGCACGTACCTCATCTTGCCGAAGGCTGTTTATGCATGCTGGAGCCTGACACCAGCTCCAGAGCCTGAGCCAGAACCACCACTAGACCCTTATCGATAGTCTGTTTATTAGTGGAATCCGGAGGAGATCGCCAACCAGTGGCACCCAGACGACACTCCTCCGCACACCGGAGAGGGTCACTTTGATCCATGGGCATAGACCAACTTAGGCCAAAAGCCTAAGCTTGGGGGAGTACGTATTTCTCACCGACGTTATATTCATGTTCACACACTCATGCCAGTTGTCGGTGCTCACACTTTTTCATTGTACTATCCATGCTAGTTTATTTTCTTTTCCAGCATTCTTCTTGTGTGTTTGAAAAACCTTAATAAAAACAAAAAAAATTAGTGGTAGCTTTTAGCTAGTTTACTTTCCACGCCTGTAGTAGTAGTAATTAAAAGAAAACCCAAAAAGATTTCTCGTTCTTCTTTTTCTTGTTGGGAGCTTTCCCATGAAAAAGTTTTATTTCCTTTCTTTTCTTTGGGGGTCGAGAGGACAAGACCATGATGAAAATGTTGAGTGGCTCTCATATGCACTATTGTTGATTTAACCAAGAGCCCATATTACCTTGTCTTCTCCCTTGTATTGAATGCTTGCAGATTCCAGCTTAGTCCAATGCACGTGCACTATTATTATTGTCCACACCTTTCGATCATGTAAGTGAAAGGCAATAATGACGATATATGATGAACTGATTGAGACGAGAAAATCTGGTATGAACTCGACTTATCTTGTTTTTGTAAACATGATTAGTTCATCATTC
Source organism: Triticum urartu (assembly GCF_003073215.2). Taxonomy (NCBI): domain Eukaryota; kingdom Viridiplantae; phylum Streptophyta; class Magnoliopsida; order Poales; family Poaceae; genus Triticum; species Triticum urartu. Next base: position 390,476,212 of record NC_053024.1, read on the forward strand.
CTGATTCAGCCTATTATGAATGAAACATGTTTGCAATGACAATTAGAGATTATAGTTACTCATGCCTTGCTTAATTAGCTAGGAGTTTATAATGGTTTACCTTGCGTGTCAACATGCTATTAAAATGGTTGTGATGTGGTATGATAGGGTGGTATCCTCCTTTGAACGATTCGAGTGGCTTGACTTGGCACATGTTCACGCATGTAGTTGAAACAAATCAACATAGCCTCCACGATATTTATGTTCATGCTGAATTATATCCTACTCATGCTTGCATTCAGTGTTGATTAATTTTAATGCATGTTCATGACTGTTGTCGCTCTCTAGCTGGTCGCTTCCTAGTCTCTTTTTATCCTTTATTGTACTAAGCGGGAATACTGCTTGTGCATCCACTTCCATAAACCCCAAAAGCTATTCCATATGAGTCCACCATACCTTCCTATATGCGGTATCTACCTGCCGTTCCAAGTAAATTTGTATGTGCCAAACTTTAAACCTTCAAATGAAATTCTGTTTTGTATGCTCGAATAGCTCATGTCTCAACTAGGGCTGTCTATATCTTCCATGCTAGGCGGGTTATTCTCAAGAGGAGTGGACTCCACTCCTCACTCACGAGAAAATGGCTGGTAATCAGGATGCCTAGTCCCGTGCTTAAATCAAATCAAAATAATTGCAAACAAAACTCCCCCAGGATTGTTGTTAGTTGGAGGTACCCGTTGTTTCAGACAAGCCATGGATTGATGTTTGTTGGTGGTAGGGGGAGTATAAAATTTACCATTCTGTTTGGGAACCGCCTATAATGTGTGTAGCATGGAAGATATCGAGACCTCTCGATTGTTATGTTGACAATTAAAGTATACCACTCAAAATATTATTTATCTCTATTTCAAAAATCGAGCTCTGGCACCTCTACAAATCCCTACTTCCCTCTGTGAAGGGCCTATCTATTTACTTTTATGTTAAGTCATCATCCTCTTATTAAAAAAGCACCAGTTGGAGAGCACTGCTATCATTTGTATGCCTTACTATTAGTTTACATTCAGTATGACTGGATCTCTTTTACCATGAATTACAATGTTTAGTCAGTCCTGGAACTTCAAAGGTGCTCTGCATTTATGTTTTGCGGTCTCAGAAAGGGCTAGCGAGATACCCTCTTGTTATATCATATTATGATTGTTTTGAGACAGTGTTGTCATCCGAGATTTATTATTATTGCTCGCTAGTTGATTATGCCATTGATATGAGTAAGCATGAGACCTAAGTGTTATTGCGAATATGGTTAGTTCATAATCTTTGCTGAAAACTTGAATGCTGGCTTTACATATTTACAACAACGAGAGCAAACAGAGTTTGTAAAAGTTTTTCTTTATCACTTTCAGTTTGTCAACTGAATTGCTTGAGGGCAAGCAAAGGTTTAAGCTTGGGGGATTTGATACGTCTCCAATGTATCTACTTTTCCAAACACTTTTGCCCTTATTTTGGACTCTTACTTGCATGATTTGAATAGAACTAACCCGGACTGACGTTGTTTTCAGCAGATTTGCCATGGTGTTATTTTTGTGCAGAAATAAAAGTTCTCGGAATGACCTGAAACTTCACGGAGAATATTTTTGGAATATATAAAAAATAATGGCGAAAGAATCAAGGCCAGGTGGCCCACACCCTGTCCACGAGGGTGGGGGCGCGCCTACCCCCCTAAGCGCCCCATGCCTCGTGGGCCCCCTGATGCTCCACCGACCTCAACTCCACCTCTATATATTCACGTTCGGGGAGAGAAAAATCAGAGAGAAGCATTCATCGTGTTTTACGATATGGAGCCGCTGCCAAGCCCTAATCTCTCCCAGGAGGGCTGATCTAGAGTCCGTTTGGGGCTCCGGAGAGGGGAATCCGTCGTCATCATCATCATCAACCTTCCTCCATCACCAATTTCATGATGCTCACCGCCGTGCATGAGTAATTCCATCATAGGCTTGCTGGACGGCGATGGGTTGGATCATATTTATCATGTAATCGAGTTAGTTTTGTTAGGCTTTGATCCCTAGTATCCATTATGTTCCAAGATTGATGTTGCTATGACTTTGCTATGCTTAATGATGGTCACTAGGGCCCGAGTGCCATGATTTCAGATCTGAACCTATTATGTTTTCATGAATATATGTGATTTCTTGATCCTATCTTGCAAGTCAATAGTCACCTACTATGTGTTATGATCCGGCAACCCCGAAGTGACAATAATCGGGACCACTCCCGGTGATGATCGTAGTTTGAGGAGTTCATGTATTCACGAAGTGTTAATGCTTTGGTCCGGTATTCTATGAAAAGGAGGCCTTAATATCCCTTAGTTTCCAATAGGACCCCGCTGCCACGGGAGGGTAGGACAAAATATGTCATGCAAGTTCTTTTCCATAAGCACGTATGACTATATTCAGAATAGATGCCTACATTACATTGATGAATTGGAGCTAGTTCTGTGTCACCCTATGTTATAATTGTTGCATGAGGAATCGCATCCGACATAATTATCCATCACTGATCCATTGCCTACGAGTTTTTCACATATTGATCTCTGCTTAGTTACTTTTCCGTTGCCACTTTTACAATCACTACAAAACTATTACTGTTACTTTTGCCACCGTTACCGTTACTTCCATATTACTTTGCTACTAAATACTTTGCTGCAGATATTAAGTCTTTCAGGTGCGATTGAATTGAAAACTCAACTGTTAATACTTGAGAATATTCTTTGGCTCCCCTTGTGTCGAATCAATAAATTTGGGTTGAATACTCTACCCTCGAAAACTGTTGCGATCCCCTATACTTGTGGGTTATCATGCATCATTATCTTAGCCGCAGGGTCAAGACTCGGGCGTTTCAAGAGGGCGATTTGGTACTCTAGTTGATTCAAAATCAGGCAGATATGCATAAACTGTCCCCACCTTGGGAAGGACCTTTCGTGGTCAGTAAGAATCTCAACAATGGCTCGTATTATCTCGTTGATATACGTATGCACAAGAAGTCACACACCTCTAAGCTAGAGACCAACAGGCCATGGAACATTGCTCATCTTCGGCCTTACTATACTTGAGCCACCGGCTCTCCCTATTGTACATACCTTTATCATTGTATATATCTTTCTATGATCAATATAATAAAGCCAGCATCCCTGAAATTCGGGGCCTCTGTCATTTCATTTCTGTGTATCTGAGTCTTTATTGATTGATCATAAGGTCACTTGGGGGCTTCAAACCCATCGGGTTTAGATTTCATACCCTCTTAACTGGCATGAAACGCCACTTTATGGTTTAGACCTACCTATTTGCAACTTGGTACTCCGCCAGGTGACCTGCCGAACTCTTGGAAAGTCAATCTTCTCAAAGACCCTGAACTTGTCAAGGTTAAAACGGCGATTTTGTGTCATGTGAGAGCCGGCTTACAATGAGCTAGGATAAACCACGGCTATGCGGCATTGAAAGCAAATATGAGGCCTGTGAGCCCACTTTTTCATTTGAATTTTGAAATCTGGCTTACCAATGTTTGAGGTTAGCATGTTTTATGTTTTGATGATTTATGCTCTCAAAGTTTTTTGCTTTTTTCCAAATTTTCACTACCCGGGTCATGAGGCTCCGGGTTATGTTGCTCATATTTGAATATCTTGGGTTCTCACCTTCCCTAGTTTTTGACTTTAAATTGCGAGTGTGTTTTGGCTTAAACAACCATGGTTATGATTTTTTCAATAGTCGTATAAAGCTACCTATCTTTGTGTTGTCACTCGCCCTGGCTTTTGACTTTAAGTCGCCAGCACATATGTTGATTGGTCTCCTGCAGGATATACAAGACTTTAGGTGAAAATAAGAGTCATGGCGCTGATCATATGTTTGATTCAATCAAGCATGCAATAAAGTTTTTCTTCTAAGTTCAAAAGTTCAGATAAGCATGCATGAAGGCATGACAGGGCGGATCACTGTTTTAAAGCTACCCTATTACAAGGCTTCCAATTGAGCCCAAAAGATTTTGAGTTAATTGTTTTTTGGAGATGCACTCCTGTGACCCAGCCTTAGAGCCGTCTAGGTTATGATCATCACAGTCAGTTCTCTTCTTGACGCCTTGAAGGCTCCGGATCATCCCGCGTCGGCTCTTCCTCTTCGACCATCTGGAGGTCAACCCATGTCCAGTTGATGCCGGTTAAATCCTCGAATGTTGCTTCATCATTAAGTATAATGGAAGGGTCAAGGTCAGAGGCGAAGATATGCTTAGGCCTTGGAGGAACAAGGTTCATCACTTCATGAGTGGGTGGCTTAATCTTGTTGTTATGTTCATCGTAAGTCGGCTGGTACTTTTTTAAATCTAGCTCTTCTGTCAGCTGACATGCCAAGGGGCACATTTCCCTGACGCATTTGTTGAAGTCCTCCTCTTCAACGATTGACCCATCGTCTTTGAATTCTGGGAATTCGGTGGCCATTTGCTCCGGGTCAAGCTCTTGTTGCCAAGCTTTAGCCTGGCTCAGAGCAACAATGGCTCTGACACGGGCGACTGATAGTTTAACTTCTTCGATTTGAGCCGGCGCCGTTGACAGTTGTTCTAAGACCGTCTTGATAAGAGTCGGAGGCTTCTTTCCACCTGACAAAGTTGCAAGGTTGTGTTGTGTTCCAGCATATAACTGTTCAGCCAACGAATAAGCTGCCTTCAGTTTGAGCAGCATGTTCTCGCCAAGATTGGCGCTTCTGGGGGCTACATATTTGGTTTTTAGTGACTATAAGCCTCGGCTCATCTTGGTAAAGTTAAGACGGCCCTTGGGGGCTACATATTTGGTTTTCTTTGACTATACACTACAAAAATACACTTCCGTGATGATACGTGTTTGTCATAGTAGGTCACGTTTTATGTCATGCATGTACATTCCTGACTATTTTATGATAGAATCAAGATAGTCATACTTGTGTTGTCGTAGAAGTGTTCCATGACATTTCCAAAATTATGATGATGGAAGTGTCCACTTCCATGATGATAAATCGCGCGTCATAGAATTGCTATCGTCAAGGGTAACCGACATGTGGCATCCACCGTAACGGGTCGCCGTTAAGCTATCGGGTTCTAGTTTGGATCCGATAACCCGTTAATAGCCCTGACCAATGGGGATTTTCGACGTGTAAAATTCTCAATGGCTAGAGGAACCACGTGTCCGCTCACCGTTGGGACAGATGTCATCCACTCATTGAACAGAAGGTGCCTATGATACGTCGACACGTGGCACGGCCCAACAGAGGCCCATTCCTATGAAAAGGCCGGTTTGTTTGACTTGGTCAAAAGGTAGCAAGCCGGCCCATGGAAAGCCTGTTAACGTCCTATTCGCATATAGCCCATTTACAGCCCGCTAAATCAAGGCATGTTACGGCCTATCCGAATTAGGCCCAGTAGCATCATTTGGGCCGTCCTATATGATTCCAGCCCGTTGTAACTCCCGGCCCATGTATGGCCCATGCCGTCTTTCCACTCGTATGAGGCCTTTTGTAACTCTTGGCCCATTAATGGCCCATGGTGAAACTGGCCCGTAATGAACAATGTATCGCTTTATACACATTAACGACCCATTATTCCATTGGGCCGTTTCCAGCCCGTGTTATCTTTTGGCCTTCTCAGGGCCCATTTATTCTTGGGCTCATTTCCAACATTCGGTTACTTACGGCCCATTACAAGCCTTTTCTTCTTATGGGACAAATTCAGCCCGTGGTTATAGTCGGCCCGTTTGTGGCCCGTTAATCCGTTGGGCCGTTTTCATAGCGTCATCAAATACAGCCGATTAAGGACGGCCCGTTATGGTCGGCCCATGAACGGACGATTCCAACTGTAGCCCGTTTACGGCCCATAATGTGGTCCGTTATTGGCCCATGTTTGGCCAATCGATAATACGTGCTGTAGAAGGCCCATTGATGCTATGCCCTGTAGAAGGCCCATTGTTTCTACGGCCCGTAGGAGGCCCAGGGTCACTACAGTAAATATGTAGCCCATGGTTATTGTGGCCTAGTTTTAAAAAATAGGTTATTGCTGCCACTAGCAAACCATGGAAAAAGAACTGCACTGACTACAAACGAACAAATAAACAAGACAACAAGGAAATAAATAAGCAAGCAACTATTACACATACTACATCCACTGGGCATCAAAGTTCTCCATGAGTGCAAATATAGGGAACAATGCAACATATCACATACACTGGTTGTCAAAGTTGGCGACTAGTGCAAATAAACGTTGTAGCAAAACAAGTCCAGAATTGAAACCACTACAGAAGAGCTCAAGAAACAATATCCTAGCTACCCATAATGCTGGCAAGATGCTTAGCAAGCTTATTAACTTTCTCTTGTTTGGTGCTTAAATCCTCCAGCGCTTGTTGTTGCACCAGAAAGTATGCATCTAAATTCTGCAGGGACTTCCTCAGTCCTTTGGCTTCTTGCCGCAACACAGCTGACTGATGCCTTTCAGCTTACAGCTGAGACTGAAGAAGCCGAAGTGATTCAGGCAGTGAGTTCGAAGAGCTTGTGCCAGCGGTACTAGCTAGTAGCTCGAACGCTGCATCAACGCAGGACTGTGGGGTTGTCTCAGTGTCTACAAGATTGTTTTTATCACCTTTCTTGGAGATTAACATGGTTGTCTCACTATATTGAACCTTATCTGCATTACTTTCTCTACCATTGCATAGTGGGGTGCTCTTCTCCAATATTCTGTTCGCATTCTACAAGAGAAACAAGCAGACACATCACAGGTTTAGCATGTAGTATACATAACTCATTTTGGTAAACTGGTTCAGTAGTAAGGTGGATAGAATAACAACATGAAACAAACATATATCTATGTACTATGGTCACTGTATTGTCCACAGAATTCTAGTTTATGTTGCCAAATCAAGATAGAGACACAGTTCTAATCATATATTTTTAAGAAACAACAACATAGACAGAATATAAGTGTGAGAAACTAACAACACTTGCAACACTTGTAATGTGCATCACATGAGAACGTAACTTTTTATACAATTGAAACTGGAATCAACATAGAGCAAGAAGTTAGAACAACAATCCAGTTAAAGAAATAGGTTTAAAACATACATGTTGTGCCATTGGAGTTCCAATTGGATCTGTCGGATTTTGGGTTCTGGCAAAACACTTGAGGTTCGAACACTGGGGTGCGCACGAAGATCTCTCCTCCCCCTTGCACTCTCCCTCCCCGCGATCTCAAGGCTCAGCGCGTCGAACTTGTAGAACAAAGGGACACAAGATTTATACTGGTTCGGGCCACCGATGTGGAGTAATACCCTACTCCGGTGTGGTGTGGTGGATTGCCTCTTGGGCTTAGGATGAACAGTTACAAGGGAAGAACAACCTTCCGAGGAGAGGTGCTCTTGTGCTTGGCGAGTTTGTGTGGATGAGGATGATCTGAATGGCCTCGGATCAGTCCGTCTCCTCCTACTATGGTGGCTAGTCCTATTTATAGAGGCCCTGGTCCTCTTCCCAAATGTAGGCGGGAAGGGATCCAACAACGGCCAAATTCGAAGGGAGACAACTAGTACAAGTTATCCTAACAAAAGGTGGTCTTCGCCTGCCAAAGGCTCTGATGGTGATGCCGACCTAGGCTCCATGGTGACCTCCGTCCCGCCGTCCTGCTGGTCTTGATCTTGTTACACCGATATGGAAACCTTTGCCTGCTGCCTTGGGACTCCTCACCTGCACGTGTCCCTTTAGCACCAAAGAGGAAATGAGGACACTGCATGCTGGCGCCTGCCTGGTGTCCGCCTAGCCTTGGTCAGCATGGATTACGTCACAGGGACCTCGCGAGGTGCCCCCTGCCTTGATCTCCCCACCCCTCGTGAGCCAGCCTGGTGAGGCCGCCCCTGAGGAGGTCTTGCGTTGTCCGCCTCGCGAGGGTCTTGAGTGTTCGCTGCTGAAGATGGGTCGTACGGAGCCACTAGTGGAGCCACGCCATGGGCCGCAGGCAGGCAAGTCTGGGGACCCCCGTACCCAGGACGCCGACAGTAGCCCCCAGGCCCAATGCGCGCTCGGACTTGGCTTCGAGGTAAAGCCGAGGGGCCAGTGCAGAGCGCCGTGTGCCCCAACAGTCTACAACCTCGGTTGACGCGTGGCGATTGATGGGACGTGGGCATCTCTGCTTCCCCACGCCGCCTCGGCAACTGCCCGACTTGACGAGTCCCTGCTACATGCAGAAAAAAGGTCATTATTACCTTAGAACATGGAGGCCGGCAGTTGGCCTCCTCTTGGCTATAAATGGGAAGGGGGGCGGAGCCCCCATCACCCATCACTTCCTTCGCTTCTCCTGCTTCTTCTCCCTTGCTTCACTACTAGCAGCGACACCTATGGCGCCGGTGAAGAGGTTCTCGGCCGAAGAAAAGGGGAAGGTCCGCCAGGAGGGGCCGGCGAAGAGGTTCTTAGGCACAGAAAAGGGCAAGCCCACCAGGACGGGCCCGGCTCGCCGCCACCCAAGAGGGGGCGTGGTCGCCCGCGTAAGCATCCCGCGACCCCCACGATGGCCCCTCGCGGCTGCGGCGGCGCCTCCTCGTGCAGTGGGAGTCGCCCAGGTCATGGCAGTCCCGTTGATGAAGTGAGGCGCGCCATGGTTGCGCGGCCTCCTCGGCCGCGCTTCCACTCGGCGGAGGTGATGCCGGAGTTCATCGTGTGGTCGGAGAACCCGGCTGGCACCTGGCTTCAGCTCCCATGGTTCTTTGCCGGCGAACTGTCGGCCGCAGGTCCAGGCGGTCTCTGGCTGCAAGCAGACGGCTGCTGCAACAAGGCTTCGTGGGTCGTGGTGGAAGTCTGCATCGCAGCCAACGCAGCCCTGGCCCGCGGCTGGCAGACATTTGCCCGTGTGCGCGGCCTGGGTAGGCGGTGTACCCTCCAGTTTAAGTATGACGGCGAGGCGACCCTCTATGTGCGGGTATTCGGGGAAGATGGTCGCCGCGTCGGGTGCTGCCCCAAGGACAACGACGGCAACGAGGAGCTCAGCCTTGGCGACGGTCGTGACGAGGATGAAGGTGGCCTCGTCCTCGGCACTGGCTGCGGCTCGTCCAATTACGGAGGCTCCTCCTCCGGCGACAGCTCCAGCAGCGGCGCTATGACCCGCCGCCATGCCGTCGCGCCTGCTTCGAAGGTGGTAGAGGATCGTCTCCTTGCCGCGCCCTAGTGAAGCGCGAGGAGGGGTCTAGTTGAGTCCGGGGGCACGCCGAGGGCCTACCCTCACGAACCGCCGCAGGGGTGCGCGCCACTTTCGTTTTGTTCTTTCCTTCCTGCATTTAAAAAGAAACAAGTATGGGGCCCTGCAGGGGCGTGTAATGAACCAGGATTTCCAAGTCGGTATGTTATGTTTATCGTTCGTGCATCGTGTTGCAGTATCAGCGTTTTATGTAGGCGTGTAGAGATAACTTAGCTTGATGTACCTGAAGTATTTTCTGCCTCGTGAGGAGCGCCTCTCCCAGTACCCGGTGAGTTCTCCTTGTCGTTGGCTTGCGAGGTATCGAGGAACTGCAAAAATTTGCTAAGCACCTCTTGTTCTTCCAAGCCCAGGTCGTAGGCGCGGCCATCCATGAACCAGAGCTCCGCATCGCGGTAGCCGAGGGGCACGGATTAAGGGAGCTCGAGCGAGGGTGCCTCGCGAAGAACAGGAGAAGCGCTCACAAGCGCACCCATCCAACCCCCTCGCGAGGCAGGTGAGGGAGAGTACAGGCCAAAAAAAGAACCAACGGAAAAAACAGAGGAAAAGGCGACCGAACCAAGATGACACGAAAAACCAGAATGCGGACTTACATTAAGAAAAGGGGCAAGCCAACTACGGAAAGCAAATGAAAAGCCGCGTCCGGCACCTAGTCTAGTCTTCTCACCAGCGCGGAGCTAAGTGCTGCCACTAGGACGTGGGAGGGAGCCCCCGAGGCCCGAGGGCGGCACTCCTGAGACTCCGGGGCGTGTACAGTCCCACTCATTATTACGCGAGAGTGTCACAAGCGGAGACCTTCACAGGCACAGGGCCTTGCTTCACAGGCGCTGGGCCTTGCTCCATGGTTAGAACTTTCGGAGGTGCTGGATGTTCCAGACGTTCTGGATGGGGATCCCGTCCTGTGTCTCCAGGCACGCGGCTGCAGGCCTGGAGACACGGGCAATCCTAAATGGGCCCTCCCACATGGGCGAGAGCTTGTGCAGCCCTTCCCTGGAGAGCACCCGCCTCAGGACGAGATCACCCACCTCGAGCGTCCTGGAGAGGACGCTGTGACAGTGGTACCGTCGCAACGCATGCTGGTACCTTGACGCTCAGAGTGAGGCTTCACTGCGGCATTCCTCCCCAAGCACAAGGTCCATCCCCCGCATGGCGTCCTACCGCGTCTCATCAAACGCTAGGACCTGCGTGGAGCGATGCTTGACCTCATGAGGGAGAACTGCTTCTGCTCCATAGACGAGGAAGAATGGGGTCTCGCCTGTTGGATTGGTGGCGGTGGTGTGGATGGACCACACCACAGACTGGAGCTCATCGTGCCAGCCCTTGCCACAGGCCTCAAGCTTCTTCTTGAAGGTCCTGGTCTTGAGGCCTCTGAGGACCTCCGCGTTGGCGCGTTCGGCTTGACCATTGCTCCTGGGGTGTGCCACCGAAGCGTAGCAGATCTATGTTCCAAGGTTAGCACAATATGTCTTGAAGAGATTGCTAGTGAACTGCAAGCCGTTGTCGGTGATGATGCGATTAGGGACCCCGAACCGGCTCACAAGACCCTTGATGAACTTGACCGCAGATCCGGCCGGGATGTTGCGGACAGCTTCTACCTCCGCCCATTTGGTGAACTTGTCAACGTCGACGTAGAGGTAGCGATAACCCCCAGGCGCTCAAGGGAACGGACCTAAGATATCCAGCCCCCAGACTATGAGCGGCCACGGGAGCGGAATGGTTTGGAGGCCCTGAGCTGGCTCATGGATTTGCTTGGCATGGAATGGTAGGCCTCGCAGGACTTCACCAGCTCGGTTGCGTCGTTGAGCGTCATAGGCCAATAGAACCTGGTGCGGAATGTCTTGCTGACGAGGGTTCGTGACAATGAGTGGTGCCCGCAGTCTCCGGCATGTATGTCAGCCAGCAACTTGTTCCCCTGTTCCTTGGAGATGCATCATAAGGAAACATCATTTGGCCACTTCCTATATAACACACCGTCCTGGATGCAGTATGTCGTAGCCTGTCAGGCCATGCGCTCCGCGTCCTCCTCCTTCTCCAGTAGCGTCCCTTGCATCAGGTATTCCTTGAGCTCCTTGGTCCAGCACCCCTCCTGAGGCTCGAGCGCCATAAGTAGGCGCACTCCTGAGGTTGGGCCGCAGGCCGGGGCTCCCAAGGCAGGTGGTTGGTGGAGCTCCTCCCGAGGCGGCGCGGGCCCTGAAAGCGAAGGTGCTGCCGATGGCTTGAAGAGCCGCTCCTCAAATATGCCAGGCTCTTGGGGTTGTCGCTTTGACGCCCTTTTGGCGATGTCGTCGGCCTCCTTGTTGGTGCCATGGGGTACATGCTGCAACTCTAGACCCAGGAAATGCTTTTCCATTTTGCGTACCTCCGCGAGGTATGCCTCCATGTGCTCGTCCTTCGGCTCGTATACCTTGTTGGAGAAGTTGACAGGAGCTGAGAGTTGCCCCTGATGGTGAGGCACTTCACCCCCAGGGCCACCGCGGCATTGAGGCTAGCGATGAGGCCTTAGTACTCCGCTATGTTGTTGGAGACCTTCTCGCCTTGCTGGAAGCAGAGCTGCACGGCATAGTAGAGCTTGTCCTGAGTAGGCGAGTGGAGCACTGCCCCAACCACCGCGCCCTGGCGTGCAAACACGCCTTCGAAATACATGACCCAGCCATCTGGTGCTTCACTTCCTGGCGAGAGGGATCGGTCCTTGCTTGCTTCAAACCCCGGGGCTTCAGTCCATTCTGCCATGAAGTCAGCGAGCACGGCCCCCTTGATGACCCTAGTTGTGCTGAACTCTAGCTGGAATGCTTGCATCTCAATGTTCCATTCGGCGAATCTTCCAGCAGCGTTGGGGCTCTTGAGTACCCTCTCCTCCCGGTAGGCCGAGACAACCTTGATTGGGTGACCTTGGAAGTAGTGCCGCAGTTTACGCGAGGCCACCAAAAGCGCGAGCAAGAGCTTTTGAGGCATGGGGCACCGTGCCCTTGCATCCGCAGTACCGTGCTGACGAAATACATTGGGTGCTCGACGAGGGCAGGAACGTTGGCGGAGCCTGTGCTTGCCGGCAGTTGGGCCGTCTCCTGAGATGATGGGACCCCAAGAGCCTGCTCGCCTGCTGGGGCCTCTGTCGGCCCGCGAACGCCGCCTTGTTGGGCCTGGTCACTCGTTGGCATTGCCGTAGCCTTTGCGATGCCCTCTGGGTCCTGTATCGCCTCGGCTGGTGGTGCGACGCGTCAGCCCCTTGGCCTGGCGCTCTTCCCGACCCGCCACTAAAGCTGCGCTAGCGAAGTAGGGAGTGGCGACAAGGTAAATCACCAGGGGCTCGAAAGGGCGAGGCGCCACCATCACCGGAGGACTGGTCAGGTATCTCTTGAAGTCTTGAAACGCTTAGTCAGCTTCCGGGGTCTACTCGAACGGGCCCTTCTTCTTCATCAGCTTGGAGATGAAGTGCCCCAGCGAGGTCACGCAGCGTGCAAGCTTCTGCATCTCCTTGAGAGTTTGTGGTGGGCTCATGTCTTCTATCGCCTTGACCTTCTCCGGGTTAGCCTCGATCCCCCTGTGGGACATGAGGAAGCCCAATAGCTTGCCAGAGGGGACAAAGAATACACACTTTTCTGGGTTGAGCCACATGTCTACCTGGCGTAGGCTTGCGAAGGTCTCCTCCAGGTCTTGAATCAAAGTCCTTGCCTCCCGAGATTTTACCACAATGTCGTCGACGTAGGCCTCTGTGTTCCTCCTGAGCTGCTGGCCCAGGGTGATGTGCATCAACCGTTGGAAGGTCACGCCTGCGTTGCGCAACCCAAACGGCATGCAAGTGTAGCAGTACACCCCACACGGGGTCAGGAAGGCCGTCTTCTCCACATCCTCCACTGCCATCTTGATCTGGTGATAGCCTGAAAACGCGTCCAGGAAGCACAGCAGGTCGCATTCGGCGGTGGAGTCGACGATCTGGTCGATGCGCGGGAGCGGGAACATGTCTTGGGGACAAGCCTTGTTAAGGTTGGTGAAGTCAACACACGTGCGCTCCTTCCCGCCTTTCTTTGGTACGACGATGGGGTTCGCCAGGCACTCGGGGTACCGAACCCCGTGAATGACACCCGCTGCCTCCTGCTTGCGGTTTCCTAGGCGATGAAGGACTGCTTCTCTGTGGATTGTCGCTGCGCCTTCTGCTTCATAGGGCGCACATTGGGGCACACCCTCAAGTGATGCTCGATCACCCCTCTTGGGACCCCTACTAGCTGCTTGGGTTCCCAGGCGATACATCCTTATTCGCGCGCAGGAACCTCACCAATGACTCCTCTTGATTTGGGTCGAGGTTGGCACCTATGGTGAAGGTGGCTCCTGAGGACCCATCTTCCCCGACAGGCACCTGCTTGGTTTCGGCCTGATCTTGAGTGAACAACTGCTTCTTCTTTGCTGGCGTGGCCTCCTTAACCCATGGGGTGGCCTTGTTGGCCGGTCGCACTACCATGCCGGTTTTGAGGGCACACTTGAGCGCCGCTAGAGCCTCCTTGGTATCTCTAACTACGATGAGGACGTCCTTGCTCCCGGGCATCTTCATGGGGTTGTAGGCCGGATGGGTCACCGCCATAAACTGAGCTAGAGCCGGGTATTCAAGGATGGCATTGTATGGGACGCCGATGCGGGCGATGTCGAAGTCGATCAGCTCAGTGCGGTACTTATCACGGGTGTTGAAGGTCACAAGAAGGCGGATCTGCCCCAGGGGGTTGGTGGAGCCGCCGCCGACCCCGGAGAAGGGCTTGTTGGGTCAGAGCCGTTGGAGTGGTACGTGAAGAAGGCTGAAAGCCTCCACAAATAGCACGTTCAGACTGGCGCCACCATGGATGAGGGTCTTAGTGACAGATACGCTGCAGATGGTGGGCGTGCACAACATTGGGAGCACGCCCGAACCGACGATGGCGGCGTGGTGATCCCTCGTGTCGAAGGTGAGGTCGGACTTGGGCACCGCCCAACCCAGGGGAGCTCCTTGCCGCGCGGAGGTGGCGCCAATCTAGCGAAAGAATGGCTTGGTGTGACGGTCCGAGGGTGGTTCTTGCGAGCCACCGAGGAGGGCCGCAACAGCGAGGGGCGCTGGTGCCGCGAAGCACGCGACGAAGGGACCGCGCAGCTCCTCCCAGGAGGTCACCAAAGATCCTGGCAAGCTGAGCAGCCAAGTGCGTGGCCCGCTGGCCAGGGCCAGGGGGAACCAGTTGGCTATGACCTGGTCGTCGCCTCCGCCTTCGAGGACGGCCTTCTCATACGCCTGCAGGAAGGCCGCCGGATCTGCTGCGCCATCATAGCGGGGCGACATCTCTGTCTTGAACTTGCGCGGCCACGGCACCTGTCGCAAGGTGTGGGTGAAGGGCCAGACGCCCACTGCGCATCCGCAGGTGCCCGCCAGCCTAACTAGAGGGATGGCGTCTTCCATGGAGCTGGACGAAGCAAGCGGAGAGCGCGGAGCTTCGGCGCACCCCTACCTGGCGTGCCAACTATCGGATTTCGGGTTCCAGCAAAACCCTTGAGGTTTGAACAATGTGGTGCACACGAAGATCTCTCCTCCCCCTTACACTCTCCCTCCCCGCGATCTCAAGGCTCAGCGCGTCGAACTCGCAGAACAAAGGGACACAAGATTTATACTGGTTCAGGCCACCGATGTGGTGTAATACCCTACTCCAGTGTGGTGTGGTGGATTGCCTCTTGGGCTGAGGATGAACAGTTACAAGGGAAGAACAGCCTCCTGAGGAGAGGTGCTCTTGTGCTTGGCGAGTTTGTGTGGATGAGGATGATCTGGATGGCCTCGGATCAGTCCGTCTCCTCCTACTGTGGTAGCTAGTCCTATTTATAGAGGCCCTGGTCCTCTTCCCAAATGCAGGCAGGAAGGGATCCAACAACGGCCAAATTCGAAGGGAGACAACTAGTACAAGTTATCCTGACAAAAGGTGGTCTTCGCCTGCCAAAGGCTCTAATGGTGACGCCGACCTAGGCTCCACGGTGACCTCCGTCCCGCCGTCCTGCGGGTCTTGGTCTTGTTACACCGATATGGAAACATTTACCTGCCGCTTCGGGACTCCTCGCATGCACCTGTCCCTTTAGCACCAAAGAGGAAATGAGGACACTGCATGCGCTGGCGCCCGCCTGGTGTCCCCTTGGCCTTGGTCGTCATGGCTTACGTCATAGGGACCTCGCGAGGTGCCCCCTGCCTTGATCTCCCCACCCCTCGGGAGCCAGCCTGGTGAGGCTGCCCCCAAGGAGTTCTTATGTCGTCCCGCCTCGCGAGGCTTGGCCCCTCGCGAGGGTCTTGAGTGTTCGCTGCTGAAGATGGGTCGTACGGAGCCGCTGGTGGAGCCACGCCGTGGGCCGCCGGTAGGCAAGTCTGGGGACCCCCGTTTCCAGCACGCTGATAGGATCCTTCAAATTTGAAAGTAGTTGGTATCAGTAAATACAGTGATGCAACAACAAAGGAGTGTGGACCATAGCTACGGAATCTGACCTGAGAACAACTTCCCTTATGCTTTAGACGCGGAGTTTGGGTTCGTTGTGGTGGTCTTCGTGCTTTGGGCACTGCAGTTGCTTTACAAACTGCTCGTGTGGGGGTACTCTCACTACAACAAATATACACTTCCGTGATGATACGTGTTTGTCACAGTAGGTCACGTTTTCTATCATGCATGTACATCCATGACAATTTTATGACAGAATCAAGATAGCCATACATGTGCTGTCGTAGAAGTGTTCCATCACATTACCAAAATTATCATCACGGAAGTGTCCACTTCCATGGTGAGAAATCGCGTGTCATAGAAGTGCTTTCGTCAAGGGTGACTGACACGTGGCATCCACCGTAACGGGTCGTCGTTAAGCTATCGGGTTTCGGTTTGGATCCGATAACCCGTTAACAGCCCGGACCAATGGGCATTTCCACGTGTAAAATCATCATTGGCTGGAGGAAACACGTGTCTACTCCTCGGTGGGCCAGATGTTGTCCGTCCATTGGTGGAGACATGCCTATGATACGTCGACACGTGGTAGGGCCCAACAGAGGCCCATATAGGTTAAAAAGGCCGGCCCAGTCAAAGGCACGTAGTACTTACTCAGGTACTAGTAGGCCAGCCCAATAATGATCTGTTTAATAAAGGCCCATTTACGGCCCGAAGCCAGATCTACCCCGTTAATTGTTCGTCGAATATTTGGGCCCAATTATAGCCTAGTGACTTTCGGCCTGTTAGAGGCCCGATGTAGGCTTGGGCCCATTTCAGCCCGGTGTGTCTTTTGGCCTGGGAATGGCCCGTGCTGCCCATGGGCCATATATGGTCCGACACGACATCTGGCCCACTAACGGCCCGTGATAAAGGTGACAATAGTTCAGCCGAACGTGACTTTGGGCCTGTTAAAGGCCTGTCGTATAATTCGGCCCATTGATGCCTGTACTAAGCTTTCGGCCTCTTAAAGGCCCATGATATCAGTGGGCCAACTAAGGCCCGAGTTATGTTTCAGCCTAGTAATGGTCCGTCATATAACTGGGCCAAAAAAGGCCCGGTTACATTTCAGCCTGCTAAAGGCCCATCGACGACTAGTGAAAATTGAGGCCCAACCTGCATTTCGGCCTGCTAAAGGCCCATGGTTTCTTCTGGGCCGTAACAGGCCAGCAGAATATTCAGCCTGTTAATGGCCCAACGCTACATGGGCCAAACTAAGAGCTGGGTCCACAAAAGGCCAAACTAAAATTTGGGCCGAATATAGGCCGGAGTAAGTTGTGGGCCTGGCGCAAAGTGTGAAGGCCCCAATGGCCATTCGGACCCAAGAAAGATGCAAGCCGGCCCAATTGTAGCCCGCTAAAAACCAGGCCCATTAGAGGCGAATGTTTCGGCCCGGTCGACTACATCAGATTTTTTTCAGATAGCGAATGATGGCAGTAACTAGTAGGAATCAAGAACAAACCTACTCTATACAATAAAGAAATTACGGCATAGTAACTTAGAATAAACTACACTTTACAATAAAGGATTTATGGTATATTACATCCACCGGGCATCGAAGTTCGCCACCAGTGATCATAAAGTGTAACGAAGAAGCATATTACAAAAACTGGGCACCATTGCAGCGTAACAAAATAATACTGAACCTAGACCACTTCCAAGATAGTTCAAGAAAGGTTAGCCTTGCGGAGGAACTGCTGCGCAAGCTGCTGAGCAAGGCTGTGAGACCGGCCTAGCATGTCAGTCATAGCTTCTAGGTGTAGTTGTTTAGTAATGAGGTTCTCATTGGTGTTATCCGCAATCTTTCTTAGAGATAGGACTTCAAGTCGAAGTTGAGTTGCAGAATGCCTTTCTGCTAGAACTTGGGACTGAAGTTGAACTGATTCATATAGCGAATTATGTGAGCTTGTCTGACTGCTAGTCTCAAGTAACTTGAACACTGCATCAAGACAAGACTTTGGGGTTGTCTCGCTACCTTCAAGATGTTTTCCCTTCTTTGCTGCAATATATGTTGGGTTTGTCTCACAGCCCTAAGCAGACTTGTGCATGCCATCAGGGATATCACCCTGAAACAAGCAGAGAGATGACAAGTTTTACACGTGTACAAACAAAGAAGATAACTGTGCTGTCAATTCCATCCAATTTCAAATTAGAAAATAAAGAGTAAGTTCAAAATATCAATAGCATAATTTGGCATTGTTCATAATGCGGGGAGCTTCACCACACTACTAGATTACCATGTCAACATAACAAGCATAGATGAAGCGCAAAGACAATCATTGTATCTATTTTGGTTAATGTGCATGGCATGTTGTTCATATCATCAGCCACATCAGTAAGATAATACAGGAGATGACAATGTGCAAACGTGGGCTGCTCCACCACACATTGGATTATAGATCCACAAAAGCAAGCATACATATAGGGAGTATTGAGTAATGTTCAAGGTATGAATAAAGAATTTGGTTTTACAAGTAAACTTGGAACTTATGGTTCTTGCGAACATGCATTTTGATAGAAACAACAAACTAAACAGCAGTAAACGATAGGGAGTACGACAAAATTAAACAATAGTTGAGGATAAAGGCTTTACAAGGACTGACTTACATTAACAGTTAACACTGGCTTTATAATGCCCTTCTCCATGTCAAGGGAAGGATAACTCAAGAATTTCAGCACAGAATCTTCTTCATAAGCATTGCATGTACTCTACATTTTGTAGAGAGTAATTATAGGTACGATAATACTGGAAGGGATAGAGGATAATGAAGATAAGATGCAGATTGATGCTACATAATCAACTACCAATCCCTGGAAGTACAAGCGTTATAGGACGAAATGTACTGAAAAGAGCAATGGGCTACACTTCTGCACTGGCATTGTCTGTGTATTCAACTTTTTGGTAAGATTAAATATAGATCTGATAGTTTTTAGTAAATGGTGGGCGAGGGAGATAAGTTGCAGAATGCTACACAATGAACCAATCCCTCTTCCCATAATACAAGAGTGATTTGAACACTGGTGTACTGTACAAAACATTCTTATATTATGGGACGGAGGGAGTAGATGTTAATGTAAGTAAAGTGATAGACGACGTTCAACCCTTACAAGAGGACTGCAGAGCTAAACCTCTTCAAAAGCATTGGGTTGATTCCTAATTTATGTAAGATCCCATACGGATCTTATAATGTCCACCAAATGGATGATAACGAGGCTAACATGTGCAGTGATGCTACATAATCAAATATCTATGAAAGTAAGTATGGTCATACAGGGCAAGAGGTACTCACAAGAGCAATGCAGTGTGCAGTATAGTTGCGAGATTATGTGGTCCCTTGAGAATGAATGTTCTTCTGCTAACAGTTTTCATACAAGTGAGACATTAAGGCAAATGCAGAAACATAGTTCAAATTGTGATGTGATATCATAGACAGTACCTTACGCTGCAGACAAGACCAATGTGTAACAAGATTATTCCAGTCACTGTCGGATAAATGTAGCACCGGACACTTTATAGAAATTTTGTTTAGAGGCTTGCCATCGAAGTGCGCTTGCCTTAGGTAGGAACGATACTTCATCAACGAGTGCTTGAAAAGCGCAACCAACCCTTGCTTGTCTTGACAATCTAGTTTGGCCCTCGCCTATTTAAAAGAATGAAATCTTGTGTCTTCTGTCAGCAGAAACATATGATCTAATTACCATGAATAACATTAGTACATTACTTAATCGTAAGTTGCGGAGGAAGACTGGAAATTGTTCCGTGTCTGCGGTATAATCTTTCCATGAAGGAAAGATGCGCACAAAGTTCCTGCCAACAATATAAGCTTCATCTTCTAAACTGGGAAGAAATGGAACAGGGGTCCTATTTGCTATAATTGGGGCTCTCTCTGGTTCGAAAAGGGATTTGGCAACTGGATTTGGTGTACTCTTTGCTGGAATGGGGGTTTTGCGTCGTAGATCTGGTGCTATGTCAACTCGCATCATCATACTATTTGATGCAGTTGGGCTCTGCTGAGTTGGGGCATCAGAAATGACCAGTGTAGTAGGGCTAGAGTCTTCTAGAGTTGGGGTGTTTTGTGGGTCATGTGATATTGCAACTACACCTAATGGGCTATTTGATTTATCAGCTGTCACTACCTTTTCCAAATACTTTGCTCATGCTCCTTTGTGATCAGTAATCGCCCACTTCCTTTTGAATGTCTGATACACAAGAACAACATTCGAATGGATAAATATGGTATGATGACAAATGGAATATGTACTGAAAATGGATAGGCAGGGCGCATTCACATACACGATGTGTAAACTAAGCTAATGGCAATGCAAAAAAGTAGAAGCAATGCAAATCATTAGTTGCAAGATATGTGCGGCCAATATAACCTTGGAAAGTTAGAGCAAGCACCTTGATGGGTGAATAAGATAGGGCATCTGCCTCTGACTCCTCCACTAGGGAGCTACATTGACTTATGTCTCCCTCTATGTGACACCCCGATAGTTAAGCTATAGTAAACCCCTGTTAATGATGCTAGGTCATCGTAATTAAAATTTTGTTAAACCTTGCTTGTTTCAAAATTAGTTCAAATAGAAATTCATATAACAAGTCAAAGTATAGTTTCATAAAACAGTGAATTAAAAATGTTCATTAGGTTGCAAATATTCACTAAGGAATTACCATGTTGAAACCAACATCATTTGAATCACAGATAAAACCCTAGGAAATTAATAAGTGCTCCAACAGTAAATAAAATGGCCTTTGCAAAATTATTAGTTATTCATTTAACTCCAATTGCCTCCAAACTTTATGTGCCACTCCAAAATATTGTGCTTGAATTATGTGCCAAATTTCATGTTTAACTAAATTCATTTGCCTTGGCTAATAAAAAGAAAACATTAGTTAAAATAAAAAAATAAAAAAAGGAAAAGACAAAACTAACAAAAAAGGAAAAGATAACGCCCCTCCCCGCTGGGCCACGGCCCAGATGGCCTCGGGGCCAATCAGGCCAGCCGAGCAGGCGCCCCATGCCCTCCTCCATATCCCCCCACTCAGGGGAAACCCTAACCAACACCCCCACGAACCCGACTCGCTCCTCTCTTCCCCCTGATTGGATCGGGGCTCCATCGCTGGCACCCAATCCCGCCGCCGCCCGCCGCCGAACCTTCTCGCCGGATCGCCGCTGTCCTCCTCGACCTCCCCCCGAAGCCGCTTCCCGCGCCCCGTTGCCTAGACCTCGTTGGCTCCACGAGCTCCCGCGCCCACGGCCCCCTCCTCGCGCTCGCTCGCACCCATGGCCGTGCGCGCTGGCTCCGTCCGCAGCCACTGCTGCCGCCCGCTTGGTCTCGCCCCCGCCGCAGCCACGCATGGTTGGGCCCCCCGCGCCTCCGTCGCTGGCACCCAATCCCGCCGCCGCCCGCCGCCGAACCTTCTCGCCGGATCGCCGCTGTCCTCCTCGACCTCCCCCCGAAGCCGCTTCCCGCGCCCCGTTGCCTAGACCCCACGCTCCCGCGGTGAGCTTCCGCGCCGTCTGCACCGTCCCGTCGACGCGCCCCCGCTCCTCTTGTCCGCGCGCACTCACGCTCACTGTCGCGCTCCGACACCCCTGCGGTTGCTCCTATGCCGCTCGCTCGTTGGCTCCACGAGCTCCCGCGCCCACGGCCCCCTCCTCGCGCTCGCTCGCGCCCATGGCCGTGTGCGCTGGCTCCGTCCGCAGCCACTGCTGCGCCCGCTTGGTCTCGCCCCCGCCGCAGCCACGCATGGTTGGGCCCCATCGCATGCCCCTGCTCCCCTCGCCCCGCTCGCCGGCCCCGCAGTCGTCGTCCACGCCGTGCTCGCGCCGTCCGCCGTCCCGACTCTGCCCCTTTCCCTTGCCCTGACCGGCGCCCTCCTCCGCCCCAGGCGGCGCCAGGGACCAGTCGGGCCGCGCGAGCCCCATCGCCGTAGTGGCCTCTCCCCGCTGCGCCGCACGGAGACCCCCACGTGCCCGCTGCTCGCCGTCTCGTACCCGCGCACGCCGCTCGGGGTCACGCCCCTCACCCCGCCTCTGTCCCCGCTGCTGCGGCTGGCCGCCATGCTCGATGGCGCCCGACGTTGGCGGCCCCGCTCCGCTGCTCTGCTCCTTTGCCGCCCGCGCCATCCCCCCGCCTTGCCTCGCACCACAGCCGCTCGTCGCCCGATCGCCCGTGGCCTGCTTCCCCGACGCCGGGCCCGCCTCCGATGACGCCTGCAGGCCCGCGCGCCCACGCGCCGCTGCCAGCCTCCGCCTGCCCCTACTCTCTCGCCGGCCACGCTGGGCATGCTTGCCGGCGCCTCTACGCACGTGCGTGCAGCCGCGGCTGGCCAGGGCCAGCGCCCAGGCCAGCCGGCGCCCACACCTGTTTAGCCCCCCGCCCCGTTGACGCTGGGCCACTTACACGTGGGGACCAGCCCCCAGAACTTTTAAAAAAATAAAAATAAAAAAATAAAATACAAAATATTAATTAAAATATTAATTAATTAATTAATTAACTTTATTAAGTCAGATTAGAGTAACCTAATCATTTAGTTAATGCTAATTAACCCTGTTTAATTACTATGAGTCAATGACATGCTGGACCCAATGTTAGATTGACCCAGTCAACACCTGTTGACTGCTGACGTCTGCATGACATCATGCTGATGTCATAAATTCAATTTTGAATGAAAATAATTAGATAAATGATAAAAATGATTTAATTCTTTTAAAATTAATATAAAATAAATCGTCGCTCGGATGGAAAAACTTTGTACATGAAAGTTGCTGAGAACGACGAGACGAATCCGGATACGCAGCCCGTTCATCCACCACAGATCCCTAACATATCGAACTCGTAACTTTACCCCTTCGGTTCATCTGTCCGAAAATGCGAAACACCGGGAATACTTTCCCAGATGATTTCCCCCTTCACCGGTACCACCTCATACCGCGTTAGGGCACACCTAGCATCACGCTTTGTCATGTCATGCATCGTCATGCAACTGTTTGCATTATATTTATTGTTTCTTCCCCCTCTTCTCTCGCTAGACACTGAGACCGACGCCGCTGCTACCCAGTACGACTACGGTGTTGACGACCCCTCCTTGCCAGAGCAACCAGGCAAGCCCCCCCCCCCTTGATCACCAGATATCGCCTACTCTTCTCTATACTGCTTGCATTAGACTAGTGTAGCATGTTACTGCTTTCCTTTAATCCTATCCTGATGCATAGCCTGTCATTGTTACTACAACTGTTGATACCTTACCTGCAATCCTACATGCCTAGTATAGGTTGCTAGTGTTCCAACAGTGGCCCTACAGTCTTGTCCGTCTGCCATGCTATACTACTGGGCCGTGATCACTTCGGGAGGTGATCACGGGCATCTGCTATATACTTTATACTGTTACATTACTTATGATAGTGTTCGGAGTTGGGGGCTGAAGGGGCAGGTGGCTCCATCCCGGTAGAGGTGGGCCTGGGTTCCCGACGGCCCCTGACTGTTACTTTGTGGCGGAGCGACAGGGCAGGTTGAGACAACCTAGGAGAGAGGTGGGCATGGCCCTGGTCGGCGTTCGCGGATACTTAACATGCTTAACGAGATCTTGGTATTTGATCTTTGTCTGGCTACTGGCCTATATGCACTAACCAACTACGTGGGAACAGTTATGGGCACTCGACGCCGTGGTATCAGCCGAAGCCTTCGTGACATTAGCGACTGACCGGCGCGCGCCGGGTTGGACCATGTAATGCAAATTCCTTTGTAATGGAGGTTGCTAGGTCTGATCGCCGGCTGCGTTCGCAACGTGCAGGTGTGCAATGGGCGATGGGCCCAGACCCCTGCGCGCATAGGATTTAGACCAGCGTGCTGACCTCTCTGTTGTGCCTAGGTAGGGCTGCGACGTGTTGATCTTCCAAGGCCGGGCATGGCCCAGGAAAGTGTGTCCGGACAAAGGGGATCGAGCATGTTGGGAAATGTGGTGCACCCCTGCAGGGAAGTTAATCTATTTGAATAGTCGTGATCTTCGGTAATAGGACGGCTTGGAGTTGTACCTTGACCTTATGACAACTAGAACCGGATACTTAATAAAACACACCCTTCCAAGTGCCAGATACAACCCGGTGATCGCTCTCTAACAGGGCGACAAGGAGAGGATCCCCGGGTAGGATTATGCTATGCGATGCTACTTGGTGAACTTACCTTCTACTCTCTTCTACATGCTGCAAGATGGAGGTGGCCAGAAGCGTAGTCTTCGACATGACTAGCTATCCCCCTCTTATTCCGGCATTCTGAAGTCCAGTCCACATATGATACCCCTTTTCCATTTGATACCAATGCATACATATGTAGTGTAGCTCCTTGCTTGCGAATACTTTGGATGAGTACTCACGGTTGCTTTGCTCCCTCTTTTCCCCCTTTCTATACCCGATTGCTGCGACCAGATGATGGAGCCCAGGAGCCAGACGCCACCTTCGACGACGACTCCTACTACACTGGAGGTGCCTACTAGTACGTGCAGCCCGCTGACGACGACCAGGAGTAGTTTAGGAGGATCCCAGGCAGGAGGCCTGCGCCTCTTTCGATTTGTATCCCAGTTTGTGCTAGCCTTCTTAAGGCAAACTTGTTTAACTTATGTCTGTACTCAAATATTGTTGCTTCCGCTGACTCGTCTATGATCGAGCTCTTGTATTCGAGCCCTCGAGGCCCCTGGCTTGTAATATGATGCTTGTATGACTTATTTTTATTTTGTAGAGTTGTGTTATGATATCTTCCTGTTAGTCCCTGATCTTGATCGTATACGTTTGCGTGTATGATTAGTGTACGATTGAATCGGGGCCGTCATAAGTTGTCATCAGAGCCGACTGCCTGTAGGAATCCCCTTCCACACTCCTTGGCCGAAGTAGAGTCTAGTCATTGAAAAGGTTTTTACTAATATGGTTGTGGGGCTTACGGGCCCACGTCGCCATCTGGGTGGTATTAGGATCTTTTACTCCTCGATCCTTACTCTGGGACTCTGATCTCTGTTCTATTAGGGTTAAATGATTTTACTAAATCTGACTCTAGGTTCTTGTAACTACTTGCTCCCGGAGAGCCCCTTATCACAGATGATCGCATGCTGCACCAGAAGATTCCGAAGATACTCTCCGATGTTCTCTTGAGACTTTGTGCCCGTCGCCTTTGCAATTCCCTACCACCGAATTATCCCTATGGATAAATACATACACCAACCGTCCTTACTTTTATTCCTAGTTGATCTTGTTATTGCAAGATACTCCGAAATTCTCTCTATTGTTCCGAGAATACTTTGTGCCTAGCGCCTTGCAGTTCTTTGCCGCCTGAATGCCCCTATGGATAATTTCTCACACCTACCGAGTATCCTCTCATCCCCAGTTGTTTATGTGTTTCACTAAGGTCTTCGAAATAATATTCGATCTTCTGAAAATCCTTAGCAGCTTATTGCCCTTGAAATTCTTGCTTGCTTGCATTATGGTTAATCCCATAAGTCTCGTAATCATTATTGGCATCCCTTGTGTCAGGACCTCGATTCCAAGTCACATTGATCTAGCCGGTAACACCTCATATCACATTGCGGCCTCACACATGGTATCCCCACGGGTGTCGCCTTACCATGGCCCGGGACCGTTTGCGCCTTTTGGCTCACGTATATGATAGTGTCGCTAGCATCCATATGACAGAGAACCCGGGCCGACATGGCTAGTCGTGAACCCAAAGAGGCACAGACCTATGGAGACAGGCATACATGAATCACATCAAGCATGTCGGTCATCAATGTGTGAATCCGGGCTGTAGCACTGGGCTAACAGGACTCCGGGGAACCCGGGCTGTAGCAGGCTAGGCAGGACTCCGGATGTCACCGCGTGACATTTCTCCGAAGGGACAGACATAGGAACGAAGTGAAACACATGCCGGCCAGTCAAGTGTCCTGAGCAGTAGTGCTGGGCTAGCAGGACTCCGGTGAACCGGGCTGTAGCGGACTACTATGGCTCGAGGAGCACTAGACTACATTACCCCATAAGAGAGTCTGCCAAAGATAAACAACTAGATTGTCGGATCCCACACATACCAAGCATTTCAATCATGCACACAATATGCTCGATATGTGCAAATACAACATGACATCACAACAAAATTCTACAACTCAAGTACTTTTATTTAAAGGCTCCAAAGAGCCATACATAACATGTTCATACAGGTAGGGGTCACATGACCCGACACTCAAGTCATTCAAGCATACAAGCACATGCGGAAGCAAATAGTCTGAGTACAGACACTAGAAAGAAAGAAGGCTTCTCGATGCCTGTCTATCTACATAGGGCCCTCCATGGCCAGGATCACCACCTGGGTGGCAAGTCACTCATCGACGTCAAGGTCTACATAAAACCCATCGGAGGGGGTGGTGTTGTCATCTGAAAACAGTAATTAAAGCAAGTATGAGTACAAAGGTACTCAGCAAGTCTTACAACAGAACCTACTATACATGCTCATTCTCAAGAAGGTGGTGGAGTTATTGCAGCAAGCCAGCTTCGATTCTTGGCTAAGCTATCCTACGAGACACCACTAGTAAAATAGTTTCGCACACGAGTCCACTAATCACCAACAAAATACTCCACTGGGGATATCCCTCGTCATCCTACGAGAGGGCCATCCTCGGTACTCACACTTATCTTGAGTCTTTTAGTAGTAATCATTAACTTGTCTATGAACTGTATAGACAACCAAGTAGTCCTTTACCACGGACGCGGCTATTTGAATAGATGATGTTAACCCTGCAGGGGTGTACTTCTTCATACACGCTCTCACCACTTACCGTCGTTTACACGACATGTACTCGGCAACCTTCAAGCGGAAGCCCAACGAGGGTGTCGGCCACGGCCTACCTAAACACTCAAGTCTCTAGTCCAGGTTTATCGCCTATCCAGGTTCCATCCGCAGGGAGTCTGGCTGAGGTTTCCACATACGGCCCCAAACGCTGTGAACAGGGTCCCGAGACGCCAAACGGGCGCCCGGCATACCTGGCCACGGTGTATCTACCGCAACATAGCCCAACCCTAGGGTCAGCGCTACGCACGGCCACCAACACATAACCTACAAACACCAGAAAATATTTGCAACTCCTGGACAAAGTACTAGGGTGATTAAGAAGCCGAGAGGGTCAATTAAGGATCCCAATGCATGGTAGTAGCTGATTCTTAAAATCACACATACAGATCTCAGTTCTTAGGGACGGCCTCAATGAAACAAACCACCATGTACTCCTACATGACCTCTCATAGATACCTTTACCAAATCATGTTCAACACATCTCTCACATTACCGACATAATCATTTCACTCTAGCCCATCGCCCGGATGAACCAGACCTGACAAAACTCTAAGCATAGCAGACCTGACAAACATGGCTCAATCAACTCCTACACATGCTAGTGGGTTTCATCTAGTTACTGTGGCAATGACATGTCATGCAGAGGATAAGGGTTCAACTACCGTAGCACACAGTAGTTTGAAACATTGTTGTCTTAATGCAGTAAATGAGAGCAGAGGCGAGAACATGGGATTGTATCGATATGATCAATGGGGCTGCTTGCCTGATGGAGTAGTAGTAGGGTACTGCCCTTCAGTTGGATACTCGGAGATATCCTCGGAGGCAGAACCTACCACGAAGGACACACAGAACATAATCAATACATGACAATATGCAACAATATGATGCATGCTATGACATGGCAAAATGATGTGTCCTGCCTAATGCAATGTGAAACAAGTTGAAATGGGTCCATTTGAATCAAAGATTCAAATGGTAGCTTAAGTTCTTATGCATAATAAGTGTGTTAGCTTGTTTCACCTAAACAGCAAGGTTAAATTGGTTTGTCATGCATGAAACCATTACATATGGATAGATTGAATTTTTCTGATCATTTTTCATATATAATATGTTTGATTTGGAGCTATGGTTGATTTTCTATGATTTTTAGAAGTTTTGGCTATTTTCTGGAATTTCCTATATAAAAATAAATCCAGAAAATAAATAATTGCGTCAGCACTGCGTCACTGTGACGTCAGCGAGTCAAAGGCGCCAGCCCAGGTCAAACCTGACTGGTGGGCCCCATCTGTCAGTGTCTCAGCTAACTAACAGAGTTTAATTAATACTAACTAACTGTTAGTGGGGCCTGGGCCCGCATGTCAGTGACTTAAACTAACTAAAATTAGTTAGCACTAATTCTAACCTAATTAACAGGCCGGGCCCACCTGTTATAGGCTCAGGGGGGAGTCAACCTGGGCCCACACGGTTCAAACATGGTCAACTCGCCGGCGGCTTGATGCCGGCGACGACAGACGCGACGGAGGGGCTCGGGTTTGCGTCTCTGGCAACTAACTCGACGGCGGAGAGCAGCTACATGACGCGGGGAGCGAGCCGCGTCGTTTGGTGGAGGAAGTGAAGCTCGGGGAGGCCGGGAAAGACGCCGGCGACGACCTTGGCGGTCACCGGAGCTCGCGTGAAGATGAACCCGAGGCTACGGGGCACGGTGAGGCACATGGAATGGTGCGTTAGGCTCCTGGGAACGTGGTGAGTGTGGTGACGCGCTCGGATTCGGGCTTACGCGCCTATGGCCACAGCGGCGACATGGCCGGCAGAGCCGAGCTCTCGGTCGTGATGGCAAACGGGGTTAGAGGGCAGCTCGAGCGACGTGGCTAGGGGAAGAAGAGAGAGGAGCTCAGGGCGAGTGCAGCGGGCGTCGAAGCGGGCTCGGGGAAGCTTGGGAGGCGGCGAATCATCGGCGACGATCTCCGATGGCCGATGAGGGGAACGGCAGCGGTGGCGGCGTTGCAGCGCGTCCGAGGCCTCGTGGCTCGTCGAGGAGGTCGACGGAGATGCTACGGAGCTCGTGGGCAGGGTGGGGTGGCACGGGGACGACGGTGGCTACGGCTACGGCGGCAAGACGGCGGCGGCTGCGTCGGCCATGACTTCGGGGGAGCGAGGGAGAGAGCAGGGGGGAGGAATGAGGTGTCGGCGAGGTCGGGGCGACGACCAGGAGATGATCCACGCAGCGCAAAGGCGACCAGGGCGAAGCAGAGAGGCTGGGTGGTGCGTGGCGAGCTCGGGTGCGCCATGCTCACCTCCCTGCCTGCTCTGGCAAGGGGAAGCAGCTGGCTTGCACGGGCCAGCACAGTGCTGGGCCGGCCAGTGGGCTGCCAGGTAAGTTTCTCTCCCTTTCTTTTTCTGATTTGTTTTCTTTTTCTATTTTTCTGCAACTGTTGGGCTTTATTAAAAATACTTAGGCATCTTTAAAAATCCTGAAAATAATCAGGGGCTCTGTTTAGATTATTTCCAACAGCCCACACTTATTTCCAGAATTATTTGAGCATTTAAATTATTTTATAGCATTTAAATGCCCAAATTCAAATACTTATGATTTAATTCAAAAAATCCAGAATGTCCTAGAAAAGATTGCACCATTTTTGCCAGGGGTTTTAGCCCAATCCAGAAATGATGAACATTTTGTGAAGGGCATTTTGGGTTCATTGAAAATAATTTTAGTAAACCTTAGTTGTTTCCAGGGGGTGCTGGGGGTTCTGTCATCCCCATTTAAAGTTTCTGTAAAAGTAGACATGATGCAACACTCTAATGCATGATCTAGCTAGGATGTGACAACTCACCCCCACTCAAAAGAATCTGGTCCCGAGATTTAGGATCCTCTGGGAAGAAGGTGGGGTACTCGAGTCGAAGACGATCCTCCCTTTACCAAGTAGCTTCTTGCTCGGAATGGTGTGACCATTGAACCTTGAGAAACTTGATGTTATGGCGTCGAGTGGTACGCTCGGCTTGATCAAGGATACGAACGGGATATTCCCGATATGAGAGGTTATCTTGTAGATCAAGCGTTTCGTGGTCCACTCCACGGATAGGATCCGCGAAGCAACGCCTGAGTTGAGAAACGTGGAAGACATTGTGAAGTATGGAAAGATGCAAAGGTAGTTCCAATTGGTAGGCAACTTCTCCTCGTTTGGCAAGAATGCGAAAGGGTCCAATGTAACGAGGAGCCAATTTGCCTTTGATACCGAAACAATGGATTCCCTTTAACGGAGTAACCCGAAGGTAAGCCTTCTCGCCGACTTCATAATACATGAGCTTATGTTTTTGATCATATTGGCTCTTTTGACGAGATTGGGCTGTTTTCAATTTCTCAAGAATAACGCGAACCTGCTCTTCTGCTTCCTGAATCATATCCGGGCCAAAGAGTTATCTTTCCCCGGTTTCGGACCAATTAAGAGGCGTTTGACATTTTCGTCCATAGAGAACTTCGAAAGGAGCTTTTCCCAAGATAGCTTGATAACTATTGTTATAAGCAAACTCCGCGAATGGAAGGCATTTCTCCCAACCCATTCCGAATGAGATGACAGAAGCTCCAAGCATATCTTCCAGAATTTGATTGACTTGCTCTACTTGACCACTTGATTGAGGGTGGAAGGCGGTGCTAAAAGAGAGACGAGTTCCCATAGCATTTTGGAAACTTTCCCAAAATCGAGAGGTGAAGAGACTCCCACGGTCTGAGTTAATTGCCAATGGAACACCATGAAGAGACACTATTCAGGAGATGTATAAATCAGCTAGCTGGCTAGCGGTGATACTCTCACGAACAGGTAGAAAGTGGGCCACCTTGGAAAGACGATCGATCACGACGAAGATAGCATTATTCCCTCTCTTGGTCCTGGGAAACCCAGTAATGAAATCCATACTGATTTTATCCCATTTCCACTCAGGAATAGCCAAAGGTTGAAGGGTGCCAGCAGGCCGTTGGTGCTCTGCCTTAACACGATGACAAACGTCGCAACTAGCAATGTATTGAGCAATTTCTCTCTTCATCCTAGTCCACCAAAACCTCTGGCATAGGTCTTGATACATTTTAGTACTACCGGGATGAATGGCGAGAGGGGATTCATGAGCTTCCTTAAGAATCAACTGGCGTAGATGTTGTTTCTTGGGAACCACCAAGCGGTTCTCGAAGAATACAACACCTCGCTCATCCATGGAAAAACATTTAGCAACTCCGCTAGCGATGTTTTCCTTAATCCGAGATATGCCCTTATCATACCGCTGGGCGGTTATGATCTGATCCATAAGGTTAAGCTTCGCCACCAGGGTGGATAGGAATCCTCGAGGAATGATGTGAAGGTTAAGCTTACGAAATTCCTCGTGGAGAAGTGGTTGACTTTGTTGTAACATCAGGTTGTTACAATAAGATTTACGACTTAGCGCATCAGCCATGACATTGGCTTTGCCCGGGGTGTAAGTTATTCCTAAGTCGTAATCCGAGATCAACTCGACCCAATGTCTTTGCCTAAGATTCAAATCCGATTGGGTGAAGATATATTTCAAACTTTGGTGATCGGTGAAGATCTCGCAACGATTACCGAGAAGGTAATGTCGCCAAGTTTTGAGTGCATGGACTAAAGCTGCAAGCTCTAGATCATGTGTGGGATAATTTTCGTCATGTGGGTGTAATTGTCGTGAGGCATAGGCAATTACCTCACGATCTTGCATGAGTATGCAACCTAGTCGTTGTCGCGAGGTGTCGCAATAGATAATAAAGTCCTTGGAGAAATCTGGTGGTACCAGTACGGGAGCAGATGTCAGGCGTCTTTTCAGTTCCTGAAAGCTGAACTCGCACTGTGGGGTCCACTCGAACTTTTTTTCTTTCTTGAGGAGTTCAGTTAGAGGTTTAGCAACCTTGGAGAAATTCTGGACGAAGCGGCGGCAGTAGCTCGCTAAGCCAAGGAAGCTCCGAACTTGCTTGACTGTCTCAGGTGGAGTCCAATCAAGGACGGCTTGAACTCGCTCGGGATTGACAGCAATACCCTTACCAGAGATTACATGGCCTAGATAGGTCACTTCTGGCAACCAAAATTCACACTTGGAGAATTTGGCATAAAGGCGATGCTCTCGAAGTTTCGTCAATACCAGCCTTAGATGTTCGGCATGTTCTTCTTCATTCTTGGAGTAGATGAGTATGTCATCGAGGTATACTACGACGAATTTATCCAAATACTTCATGAAGACCGAGTTCATTAACCGGGAGAAGGTGGCTGGGGCATTGGTTAAACCGAAGGACATGACGATGTACTCGTATTGTCCATAACGAGTAACAAAGGCCGTTTTGGGAATGTCCCCGTTTCTGATTTTGATTTGATGGTAGCCCAACCTCAAATCCATCTTGGAAAAGACTAAGGATCCAGCGAGCTGATCAGACAGATCGTTGATCCTGGGAAGCGGATACTTGTTCTTGATAGTGACCAAGTTGACAGGTCGGTAATCTACAACCATCCGATCCGTTCCATCCTTCTTCTTGACAATGAGGACGGGGAAAGCCCAAGGAGAGGAGCTAGGACGGATGAAACCCTTTTGCAAGGACTCATTGAGTTGGTTCTTAAGTCGGCTAGTTCAAAGGGTGCCATCTTATAGGGTCTTCTAGAAATTGGAACGGTTCCTGGAACAAGGTCTATCACAAACTCGACATCCCTGTCAGGTGGAACACCTGGCAGTTCTTCTAGAAAGACATCCGGGAAGTCTCGGACTACCAGAATATCTTCAAGGTCTGGAAGGGGGTTGGCATTTAGGGAGTAAAGCTGGCGCTTGGCCACTCGAGTTAAGACATTGACTGTCTTGCCCGATGGGTGAGTAAGTTGAACGGTTCTAGTGGCACAATCAATCTTAGCATAATGAGCTGACATCCAGTCCATACCCAAGTTGATGTTTATGTCCGAGGACTTGAGAGCTATTAAGTATGCAAGGAAGACAAGTCTATCGACAAGAATTTCATTCCCATGGCTTACTCTAGAAGTTTGCCATCTAGAGCCAGGGGTTTGAATTTCCATGGTAGTGGGCATGTCACAGAATATTGTGTTATGCAATCGAGCATAGCTCTCAAATATGAATGAATGAGATGCTCCAGTATCGAAAAGAACAGATGCTGGATGGCAATTAACAAGGAGCGTACCAAGGATGACGTTAGGATCCTCATGAGCCTCCTCAGCTGACACATAGTTGACATGGCCACGTGCAGTGGTGACCGGCTTGGCGTAGAATGTCTTTCCCGTTGGCTTACCACGGCCAACGGACTTTCCAGACTGATTGGGGTTGTTGTTCTGGGGACACTCTCGACTATAGTGACCCGGCTCTCCACACTTGAAACATGTCACAACATTGGGGCGTGGAGCAGCATTAGCAGCGGGGCCACCATAGGGCTTGGACGGTGCAAACTGCTGGTTGGGGCGAGGCGCCTTAAAGGATGGCCTCGGAATGAACCTGGGTGGCAGTGCCGTGCTTGGAATCCACACCCGGCGCTTCTGAGATCCAGAGCCGGATGAAGAGCCAAAATCACGAGAGTGCTTTTGTGAGGCGTCATAGTCAGACTGGCCTGTCTCAGCACTGATGGCTTTATTAACCAACTTCTGAAAGGAGGTGCACTCGTGTAGACGAAGATCACGGTGAAGCTCAGGGCTAAGTCCCTTGCGGAACCTTGCTTGCTTCTTAGCGTCGGTGGATACCTCTTCAGGAGCATATCGTGCCAGATTCCCAAATTCACGACTATATGCATCCATAGTCAGTCTTCCTTGGGTGAAATTGCAGAACTCTTCCCTCTTGCGATCTATGAGACCTTCCGGGATGTGATGCTCACGGAAAGCCTCACTGAATTCAGCCCAAGTAGTGATTTGGCCGATCGGGCGCATAGCCTCAAAGTTTTCCCACCAAAGGCTAGCAGGGCCTTCGAGGTGATAGGAAGCATAGGTAACCTTATCAGCTTCGGCTACGTTAGCAGAACGTAGCTTGTGTGTGATGCTGCGGAGCCAATCATCTGCGTCGAGGGGCTCGACGGAATGATTAAACTTTGGTGGGTACAACTTGATGAAGTCATTGATTGACACCAATTTGTTTCGCTGATGGCGTGCAGTGTTCTGCTCAATCCGCTCCAGCAAGCGGTTAGTCTCATGCTTGTTTCTTTCCGCCTCCAGCATCACTTCAACTAGAGAAGGCGGGTGAGGCAGATTTTCACCCCTAGCTGCACTGGCTTCCCCCTGCTCCGGGGCAGCAGGGTTGCTGCGGGTGTTGACCATCCTAGGAGAAAACAAGACAACGGTTTAGATAAGGATGGCACAAGCTTAGCAAGGAAGTGCAGAATGTAATGGATAACACGGAATGCTAAGATGTTCATTGCACGACATGGTAATATAAAAACTGCCACATATATACCATTGGTCATACACACCGTACATAGTTTAGTACAAGCCCATGCTAAAGTACAACTATGGTGAAAGACATTACATCTCATCGAAGGCATTCCAAGCTCCTATACATTATTTTTCTACACCTCCGGAGCGCGATACACACCAAGCCGTATCCCACAGTCACGCGGGACTGTGGAGGATACAACTATTACAATACTAGTGAAACTACTACTAGCTCAGACGCCTCCGTAGTAATCCTCATAGAAGTCACCACCAAAGCCTGGAAGTGGAACATGATCATCTGGGAACAGACAGTCCTGCGGAGCCTGCGGACCATAGGGGCTCAGATGTGGCCTTGGTCCCACAGGTGGTGGCAGACGGGGACCACGAGGAGGGGTGATGCCTCCTACATCGCGCCACTCCATACAATCTGGAAATCCATGCCGTACAGGGTACAGGTCCCTCATGTCCATGTATCCTGCCTGCACCACAGGTGCAAACCGAGTCAAAGTGGCCCAATGATCAGCACGAGTGTGGAAAAGCTCCATACGCAAGGCCCGATTTTCGCGGTCCTTATCCTCGAGCATCTCGGCAGTGGTGCGGAGTAGTGACTCCTCATGCGAAGAGTCATAGTACAAAGCCTGATAGTACCCCTGTGCTCCAGGAAGTGAGGCTGGCATGTAACGGAAATCGGTGTTCTGTAGCAAGCATTGTTGAGGAAATCGTTAACTGGTAACTGCTCGGTTGGCTGGCGAGTAGGGGATTAATAGGCTAATCGGCAAGTTAATCGGCCATTTAATCAATTAATCGGACGATTTATTAGTTTATAGGCTACTCAATGACCCTATGAGTAGGGATTAATCGACAAGTTAACTGGTTAATCGGATGAATTCTTGAACAGCGGTAGCAAGGCAGTCCTGGCTCGAATGATAGTCATCATTGAATAGGCTGCATCCTGCACAGACATCTCAATAGTGACCCCAAGTCCATAGGAACAGTGAAGGGGCTCAGTGGCTCCAGGATAAGAGGGATATATCCTCACGGTACAGAGGTACTGGCTCTGGTTGAAGTCTCTGAACTGCTCCTCGGTGGTATATTCAGGATACCACCGATAGCCTGACTCGACCATCACTCGAACCAACATGGCCGTGTAGCCGGGCACATCAAGGCACCGGGTCAGACGAACCACTTGATTCTGCGAACGGGTGGCCATCTGAAAGCACAGAATAATGCAAAGGAATTAGAATTTTCTAGGGGAAACCGGACAACATAACGGCTGTAAATGCTCAGAAAAAGATTTGAGACATCCACAATAGCTAGCAATACCACTCAACAACATCATATCAAGGTTCTGATTCAACTGGCAACATACTAAAAGTAGTAGAAACTGCACTGTGGCTGGTAACAACAATCCTATAAGCTACAAAGGATTAGTAACACGTGAACCTGATAGAAGAAGAGAGCCTAGTCCTTAACCCACATTGAATGAGAAGAGAATGACTCAGATCAGAGGGCATAAGGTAAAGGAGTAAAAAGAGCCTTACGTTCATAACTAAAGCATTTCTAGAC
Source organism: Triticum urartu (assembly GCF_003073215.2). Classification (NCBI taxonomy): domain Eukaryota; kingdom Viridiplantae; phylum Streptophyta; class Magnoliopsida; order Poales; family Poaceae; genus Triticum; species Triticum urartu. The sequence continues at coordinate 390,511,682 of NC_053024.1, forward strand.
TCGACATCGACCAGTTTGTCTCAACGAACCTACAGACAGTCCGGCTCTGATGCCAACGCTGTCAGGACCCCGATTCCAAGTCACATTGATTTAGCCGGTAACACCTCATATCACATTGCGGCCTCACGCACGGTATCCCCACGGGTGTCGCCTTACCATGGCCCGGGACCGTTTGTGCCTTTTGGCTCACATATATGATAGTGTCGCTAGCATCCATATGACAGAGAACCCGGGCCGACATGGCTAGCGTGAACCCAAAGCGGCACAGACCTATGGAGACAGGCATACATGAATCACATCAAGCATGTCGGTCATCAACGTGTGAATCCGGGCTGTAGCACTGGGCTAACAGGACTCCGGGGAACCCGGGCTATAGCAGGCTAGGCAGGACTCCGGATGTCACCACGTGCATTTCCCCGAAGGGACAGACATAGGAATGAAGTGAAACACATGCCGACCAGTCAAGTGTCCTGAGCAGTAGTGCTGGGCTAGCAGGACTCCGGTGAACCAGGCTGTAGCGGACTACTATGGCTCGAGGAGCACTAGACTACATTTCCCCATAAGAGAGGCCGCCAAGGATAAACAACTAGATTGTCGGATCCCACACATACCAAGCATTTCAATCATGCACACAATATGCTCGATATGTGCAAATACAACATGGCATCACAACAAAACTCTACAACTCAAGTACTTTTATTTAAAGGTTCCAGAGAGCCATACATAACATGTTCATACAGGTAGGGGTCACATGACCCGACACTCAAGTTATTCAAGAATACAAGCACATGCGGAAGCAAATAGTCTGAGTACAGACACTAGAAAGAAAGAAGGCTTCTCGAAGCCTATCTATCTACATAGGGCCCTCCATGGCCAGGATCACCACCTGGGTGGCAAGTCACTCATCGACGTTGAGGTCTACATAAAACCCATCGGAGGCGGCGGTGTTGTTGTCTGAAAACAGTAATTAAAGCAAACATGAGTACAAAGGTACTCAACAAGTCTTAAAACAGAACCTACTATACATGCTCATTCTCAAGAAGGTGGTAAAGTTATTGCAGCAAGCCAGCTTCGACTCTTGGCTAAGCTATCCTACGAGGCACCACTAGTAAAATAGTTTCGCACACGAGTCCACTAATCACCAACACAATACTCCACCGGGGATCCTCCCTCGTCATCCTACGAGAGGGCCATCCTCGGTACTCACACTTATCTTGAGTCTTTTAGTAGTAATCATTAACTTGTCTATGAACTGTATAGGCAACCAAGTAGTCCTTTACCGTGGACGCGGCTATTCGAATAGATGATGTTAACCCTGAAGGGGTGTACTTCTTCATACATGCTCTCACTACTTACCGTCGTTTACACGACATGTACTCGGCAACCTTCAAGCGGAAGCCCAACGAGGGTGTCGGCCACGACCTACCTAAACACTCAAGTCTCTAGTCCAGGTTTATCGACTATCTAGGTTCCATCCGCAGGGAGTCCCGCCGAGGTTTCCACAGACGACCCCGAACGATGTGAACAGGGTCCCGAGACGCCAAACGGGCGCCTGGCATACCCGGCCACGGTGTATCTACCGCAACATAGCCCACCCCTAGGGTCAGCGCTACGCACGGCCGCCAACACATAACCTACAAACACCAGAAACTATTGGGAACTCCTGGACAGAGTACTAGGGTGATTAAGAAGCCGAGAGGGTCAATTAAGGATCCCAATGCATGGTAGTAGCTGATTCTTAAAATCACACATACAGATCTCAGTTCTTAGGGAGGGCCTCAATGAAACAACCCACCATGTACTCCTACATGCCCTCTCATCGATACCTTTACCAAATCATGTTCAACACATCTCTCACATTACCGACATAATCATTTCACTCTAGCCCATCGCCCGGATGAACCAGACCTGACACAACTCTAAGCATAGCAGGCATAGTAAGGTAGGAAACACAAACATGGCTCAATCAACTCCTACACATGCTAGTGGGTTTCATCTAGTTACTGTGGCAATGACAGGTCATGCAGAGGATAAGAGTTCATCTACCGTAGCACACAGCAGTTTGAAACGTTGTTGTCTTAATGAAGTAAATGAGAGAAGAGGCGAGAACATGGGATTGTATCGATGTGATCAATGGGGCTGCTTGCCTGATGGAGTAGTAGTAGGGTACTGCCCTTCAGTTGGATACTCGGAGATATCCTCGGAGGCAGAACCTACCACGAAGGACACACAGAACATAATCAACACACGACAATATGCAACAATATGATGCATGCTATGACATGGCAAAATGATGTGTCCTGCCTAATGCAATGTGAAACAAGTTGAAATGGGTCCATTTGAATCAAAGATTCAAATGGTAGCTTAAGTGCTTATGCATAATAAGTGTGTTAGCTTGTTTCACCTAAACAGCAAGGTTAAATTGGTTTGTCATGCATGAAACCATATCAGATGGATAGATTGAATTTTTCTAATCATTTTTCATATATAATTTGTTTGATTTGGAGCTATGGTTGATTTTCTATGATTTTTAGAAGTTTTGGCTATTTTCTGGAATTTCCTATATAAAAATAAATCCAGAAAATAAATAATTGTGTCAGCACTGCGTCACTGTGACATCAGTGAGTCAAAGGCGCCAGCCCAGGTCAAACCTGACTGGTGGGCCCCATCTGTCAGTGTCTCAGCTAACTAACAGAGTTTAGTTAATACTAACTAACTATCAGTGGGGCCTGGGCCCGCATGTCAGTGACTTAAGCTAACTAAAATTAGTTAGCACTGATCCTAACCTAATTAACAGGTCAGCCCACCTGTCATAGGCTTAGGGGGGAGTCAACCTGGGCCCACACGGTTCAAACATGGTCAACTCGCCGGCGGCTTGACGCCGACGATGACAGACGCGGCGGAGGGGCTCGGGTTTGCGTCTCCGGCGACTAAATCGACGGAGAGCAGCTACGTGATGCGGGGAGCGAGCCGCGTCGTTTGGTGGAGGAAGTGGAGCTCGAGGAGGCCGGGAACGACGCCGGCGACAACCTTGGTGGTCACCAGAGCTCGGGTGAAGATGAACCCGAGGCAACGGGGCACGGCGAGGCACGTGGAATGGTGTGTTAGGCTCCTGGGAATGTGGTGAGTGTGGTGACGCGCTCGGATTCGAGCTTACGCGCTTGTGGCCACGGCGGCGACATGGCCGGCGGAGCCGAGCTCTCGGCCGTGATGGCCAACGGGGTTAGAGGGCAGCTTGAGCGACGTGGCTAGGGGAAGAAGAGAGAGGAGCTCACGACGAGTGCAGCGGGCGTCGAAGCGGGCTCGGGGAAGCTTGGGAGGCGGCGAATCGTCGGCGACGATCTCCGGTGGCCGACGAGGGGAACGACATCGGTGGCGTCGTTGTAGCGCGTCCGAGGCCTCGTGGCTTGTCGAGGAGGTCAAGGGAGATGCTGCGGAGCTCGTGGGCAGGGTGGGGTGGCACGGGGACGACGGTGGCTACGTCTACGGCGGCAAGACGGCGGCGGCCGCGTCGGCCATGACTTCGGGGGAGCGAGGGAGAGAGCAGGGGGGAGGAATGAGGTCTCGGCGAGGTCGGCGCGACGACCAGGAGACGATCCACGCGGCGCAAAGGCAACCAGGGCGAAGCAGAGAGGCTGGGTGGTGCGTGGCGAGCTCGGGCGCGCCATGCTCACCTCCCTGCCTGCTCTGGCAAGGGGAAGCAGCTGGCTGGCACGGGCCAGCACAGTGCTGGGCCGGCCAGTGGGCTGCCAGGTATGTTTCTCTCCCTCTCCTTTTCTGATTTGTTTTCTTTTTCTATTTTTCTGCAACAGTTGGGCTTTATTAAAAATACTTAGGCATCTTTAAAAATCCTGAAAATAATCAGGAGCTCTGTTTAGATTATTTCCAACAGCCCACACTTATTTCCAGAATTATTTGACCATTTAAATTATTTTATAGCATTTAAATGCCCAAATTCAAATACTTATGATTTAATCCAAAAAATCCAGAATGTAACATGATGCAACACTCTAATGCATGATCTAGCTAGGATGTGACACCTTGTCATTGTCATTTTGTGTCTTAGATCCAATATGGTTGCGAATGCTCGCAATCCTCAATCAGATCCTAGAATTCATCCTTTTGGCTCAGACGTCATTTTAAACATGAGCTAAATCTCGACCAATCAAATTTTTGTCGATTTTACCCCTAAGCTTACTCAACTTATCCATCCTTAATCAGAGCATTTGCTTCTGGTCGTCTAATTTGGAAATCATAATTCCTTTACATGAGGGCTTTGAATTAGCCAGTTGCTTCTATAATCCAATGCCTTCACATTGTTACTTCCTCTGGTTGTGTGCCGATACTCACATCAGCTTCGCTATGGACCGCCGGATCCTTTGTTGAAATATCATCCGACAGTGTCCTTCGTATACAAAAACCTCGAGAAGTTATTTCCCTGTTATATAATGCCTTTGGGAATTTGTATCCTCTGCTTTGATAACCATACTCTACTTTCGAGCTTGTACTATTTACTCCAAAGTTTGTGGTATCGATTCCTAAGATGCCTCAATGGGTTGAACCTATGCCTTCCTTAATCTGTGTGAACCCGAAAGATTTCACGGGTCATACTTATCTAGTATTGCACCAGGTAAAACTTTCAACAACTAATGTCATTTTTGAAAAGCGAGAGGTGAATGGGAAGCTATACATTGAATAAGTGGGAGTCGACCTTGAAATTTGTGTTCATGCCCGTGGACACGATGTATATCCTATCATGGAAGCTTCTTGTAATAATAACTATTTTGTTAATATAATATCATCTGGTATCTGTGAATTTATCCTATGAAATTGTGGTTCCGACCACGATTTCTCTTTGATCCCATTTCTCGGACAAGTTAAAGCACTTGTCTTCTGCAAGTCAATACCCCAGCCCAACCTCTACTTTGATCTGTCGCCGAGTATTACACACTGGTATCTCGAGATTATCATGAACTGCATAACTTATGAGTTCTTCATCAAGTACTGCAATCTCACCGATTCCACTTTTCATGGGCTCTAAGTTATTAAACGGACACCGATAACTGAACCGAGTCCGCACTATGGTTCAACAACTTTTGGTACTCTTATTTACCTATGGGTTTGTACCCGATCACATCATTCCTAGCCTGTTTGACTATATCATTATTGTGATGATTTTAACTGTGCTACCTAGTCCTTCTTCCGTAGCACAAAATTCGATGGTGAGCTAATCTTACGTCGACCTTCCTCGTCTTATCATTTCTCCTTGAGCAGCAGACTTGATTTCGAGTTTTTGTCGTACCCTTGGTTCCAATTACCTTTCGCTTCATCATTCCTTTGACTTCATGTCATCGTTGAATGATTACATCTTCATGAAACCTCTCGACAAATGTGTCATGATCATCATGAACATTCTGAGCTCTTCCAAGGTATCTATCGAATTCTTGATGAGAAATATCATCCTTGCCCTCGATGATTTGTGTTATCATAGACCCCTTTATTGCCTCCCCTCCAACACAAACTTGATCGTGTTTTGTGTTATACCTTGAGTTCCTTGCTATCCAGCATTTGTTCTTCTTTACCTCGGAGTATTACCATCTTTAATGTCAAGAAAGTCGTGAGAATTTCTCCACCTCTTAAGAGTCCCTGGAATAGGGATACTTCTCGTCATCACCATTAATTCCTGGACCCCGTGTCAATTCTAATCGGGACACGAAGAAGTGAACGGTACTGTTTGGATTCTTTCCATCTAGCAACCCTATTGCTTTGAAATAAATGGTCGACATTTCATTCTTAGACTATTGATTATTGAATCACCATTCTAAGATTGATCATGCTACCCAAGGCCAAGTTTCGGGTGCACCTTTCAACCAATGCTTAATTGTGTGTGTTTTTCCTCGAGCATACAAACTTCTATCATTTGATATGACAAAAGTTATTTCCATGCTCACATAGTTGTGGAAATCCATCTTTTGGGAAATCTCGATGAGTTGTCGCCAAGTCCATCAGCCACCTCCGAATCCTCTCCTTGGTTTAATGCTGACCTCTTGTTTTGGAACTCGCTTCCATAGTTCATTTCCCGAGAATCTGACAATGTCATCTCGTCAAGTTGTGTTGCACCTTTTCTGCTCAGACATCCTGAGTCTGAGGTATCCTGATCCCAATCAGATCTGAATCTCGGTCAGATATGATGGTTGGAACATATTCCCAAGAGTTATAACATTGGTCTTTAACCCGATAAGGTGATGTCATGCCCAGCACATCCGGCCGGAGGCCCTATTGTTATAGATTCGTTTTCAGCAAGGTTATCCATTCTTACATGAGGAAATTGTAAGACTTATTCTATAAGTTGTTTCCGATGGATCCTTCATATCCAAAGTCCGGCCTTGATTGAAGACCATGTCAATGCTATCTCGAAGCATGTCTGTGGTACTCCGATTTTCAATAAGAACATTTAAAGCCCAATGCTAAATGTTTCTTGCTCAATTATCCAGACACCGTTGTATGGGTAATGTCATGAAATTTCTCTCCCCTTACCTAAAGAGTTTTCTACATTATATCCTGTAATGGATATCATGATCTGCCTATCCTTGGGAAGGATATACCCTTGAAATATGTGCTTAAACATATTTTCCTTTCCATTGTTCTGTTTAATCTGATAATCATATTTTCCTTTCCATTGTTTGGTTTAACCTTTCTGGTGATCTATATGATCTAAGCAGTAATATTCTCCTGCTTATGTAAACACCTTGGTGTACAATTCTGTCAGCAAGGCCCTATTACTATTGTTGATGATATTCCGGTAGCCACCGATGGATGAGAACTTTGCCTATTGGTCCGCCTTGTTCAACGAGTAGGAAAATGGTTCTCTTCGTCCCTCGCCCTTGGTACTGACGTTGTTGCCGACATAATCAATAGGCTACCCTCTGACATGCTATGCTCTGACCTGCCTTGCTATCATGACTGTGCAAGATGTCACCACTCTTTCTACTTTTAACCCACATGGTGGGCCCATAACCCACAGTTCCACATGATCAAAACCTGACTCTCCTGTACACCCTATTGCCAAAGTTATTCCTCATGCTTTGCTTCTTATGTAATTCACGAGCCACCTTCCTAGTGATTAAACCTAGTATCAGACACAATACTTATTCCAGTTGCTCTGGACCCCTTTCACACTGTGTTTTAGGCAACGAACTGTTGAGTAGCCACATGAAACTTCTTGCCATACCTTCTTACTTTACTCTTGATATTTTCTTAAGTATCTATTCGAGAGTTACTTTCTACCACACATCCCCGATGTTATCAACCAGGTAGTCGACCTTTCAGAGGTCCGTTTTTCCGAAGTTACCCCTTTTCCTTCATACGTACAATGAAGACTCCAAAGGAAGGATGACGACTTCATCATGTTGACCTGATACCGAGGTATGAAGACATCAACGTTATGGATCGACCACTTAGAGAAGAGCAGCCAACACCGAGAAGATCCGTTAGAATTTCGTAACCAGACTTTTCCGCCTTACTCCACCTCTTAAATCTCGGGACGAGATTTCTTGTAGTGGAAGAGATTTGTGACACCCCGATAGTTAATCTACAGTAAACCCCTATTAATGATGCTAGGTCATCATAATTAAAATTTTGTTAAACCTCGCTCGTTTCAAAATTATTTCAAATAGAAATTTATATAACAAGTCAAAGTATAGTTTCATAAAACAGTGAGTTAAAAATGTTCATTAGGTTGCAAATATTCACTAAGGAATTACCATGTTGAAACCAACATCATTTGAATCACAGATAAAACCCTAGGAAATTAATAAGTGCTCCAACAGTAAATAAAATGGCCTTTGCAAAATTATTAGTTATTTATTTAACTCCAATTGCCTCCAAACTTTATGTGCCACTCAAAAATATTGTGCTTGAATTATGTGCCAAATTTCATGTTTAACTAAATTCATTTGCCTTGGCTAATAAAAAGAAAACAGTAGTTAAAATAAAAAAATAAAAAAGAGGAAAAGACAAAACTAACCAAAAAAAGGAAAAGAGAACCCCCCTCCCCACTGGGCCACGGCCCAGATGACCTTAGGGCCAATCAGGCCGGCTCAGCCGGCGCCCCACACCCTCCTCCATATCCCCCCACTCGGGGGAAACCCTAACCGACACCCCCACGAACCCCACTCGCTCCTCTCTCCCCCCCGATTGGATCGCGGCTCGATCCCGCGCCGCCCCGCGCCTCCGTCGCTGGCACCCAATCCCGCCGCCGCCCGCCGCCGAACCTTCTTGCCGGATCGCCGCCATCCTCCAGGACCTCCTCCCCAAGCCGCTCCCCGCACCCCGTTGCCTAGACCCCACGCTCCCGCGGTGAGCTTCCACGCCGTCTGCACCGTCCCGTCGACGCACCCCTGCTCCTCCTCCCCGCGCGCTCGCGCTCACCACCGCGCCCCGGCGCCCCTGCGGTTGCTCCCTGCTGCCCGCTCGTTGGCTCCATGAGCTCCTGTGCCCGCGGCCCCCTCCTCGTGCTCGCTCGGACCATGGCCACGCGCGCTGGCGCCGTCCGCAGCCACTGCTGCCGCCCGCTTGGTCTCGCCCCCGCCGCCGCCACACATGGCTGCGCCCCACCGCATGCCCCTGCTCCCCTCGCCCCGCTCGCTGGCCCCGCAGTCGCCGTCCACGCCGTACTCGCGTCGTCCCGACTCTACCCCTTTCCCTTGCCCTGGCCGGCGCCCTCCTCCGCCCCAGCCGGCGCTAGGGACCAGTCGGGCTGCGCGAGCCCCATCGCCGTAGTGGCCTCGCCCCGCTGCGCCGCCTGGAGACCCCCGCACACCCGCTGCTCGCCGTCTCGCACCAGCGCACGCCGCTCAGGGCCACGCCCCTCGCCCCGCCTCTGTCCCTGTTGCTGCGGCTGGCCGCCGTGCTCGACGGCGCCCCACGTTGGCGGCCCCGCACCGCTGCTCTGCTCGTCTGCCGCCCGCGCCATCGCCCCGCCTTGCCTCGCGCCACAGCCGCTCGTCGCCCGCTCGCTCGTGGCCTGCTTCCTCACTGCCGGGCCCGCCTCCGTTGACGCCTGCAGGCCTGCGCGCCCGCACGCCACTGCCAGCCTCCGCCTGCCCCTGCTCTCTCGCCGGCCACGCTGGGCATGCCCGCCGGCGCCTCTGCGCATGCGCGTGCAGCCGCGGCTGGCCAGGGCCAGCGCCCAGTCGGGCCGGCGCCCACACCCGTTAAGCCGCCTGCCCCGTTGGCGCTGGGCCGCTTACACGCGGGGACCAGCCCCCAGAACGTTTAAAAAAATAAAAAATAAAACAATAATTAAAATAATAATTAATTAACTTAATTAAATTGGATTAGAGTAACCTAATCATTTAGTTAAAGCTAATTAACCCTGTTTAATTACTATGAGTAAATGACATGTGGGACCCACCGTCAGATTGACCCAGTCAACACCTGTTGACTGCTAACATCTGCATGACATCATGCTGATGTCATAAATCCAATTTCGAATTAAAATAATTAGATAAATACTAAAAATGATTTAATTATTTTAAAATTAATATAAAATAAACCGTAGCTCGGATGGGAAAACTTTGTACATGAAAGTTGCTCAGAACGACGAGATGAGTCTGGGTACGCAGCCCGTTCGTCCACCACACATCCCTAACATATCGAACTCACAACTTTCCCCCTCCGGTTCATCTGTTTGAAAACGCGAAACACAGGGAATACTTTCCCGGATGATTTCCCCCTTCACCGGTACCACCTCATACTGCGTTAGGGCACACCTAGCATCATGCTTTGTCATGTCATGCATCGTCATGTGTGTGTTTGCATTATATTTATTGTTTCTTCCCCCTCTTCTCTCGCTAGACACCGAGACCGACGCCGCTGCAACCCAGTACGACTACGGTGTTGACGACCCCTCCTTTACAGAGCAAACAGGCACCCCCCTTGATCACCAGATATAGCCTACTCTTCTCTATACTGCTTGCATTAGAGTAGTGTAGCATGTTACTGCTTTCCGTTAATCCTATCCTGATGCATAGCCTGTCATTGTTACTACAACTGTTGATACCTTACCTACAATCCTACATACCTGGTATAGGTTGCTAGTGTTCCATTAGTGGCCCTACACTCTTGTCCGTCTGCCATGCTATACTATTGGGCCGTGATCACTTCGGGAGGTGATCACGGGCATATGCTATATACTTTATATTGTTACATTACTTATGATACTGTTCAGAGTTGGGGGCTGAAGGGGCAGGTGGATCCATCCCGCAAGAGGTGGACCTGGGTTCCCGACGGCCCCCGACTGTTACTTTGTGGCGGAGCGACAGGGCAGGTTGAGACCACCTAGGAGAGAGGTGGGCCTGGCCCTGGTCGGTGTTCGCGGATACTTAACACGCTTAACGAGATCTTGGTATTTGATCTGAGTCTGGCTACTGGCCTATACGCACTAACCAACTACGCGGGAACAGTTATGGGCACTCGACGTCGTGGTATCAGCCAAAGCCTTCGTGACGTCAGCGACTGAGCGACGCGCGCCGGGTTGGACTGCGTAACGCAACTTCCTTTGTAATGGAGGTTGCTAGGTCTGCTCGCCGGCGGCGTTCGCAACGTGCAGGTGTGCAATGGGCGATGGGCCCAGACCCCTGGGCACATAGGATTTAGACCGGCGTGCTGACCTCTCTGTTGTGCCTAGGTAGGGCTGCGACGTGTTGATATTCCGAGGCCGGGCATGACCCAGGAAAGTGTGTCCGGATAAAGGGGATCGAGCGTGTTGGGAAATGTGGTGCACCCCTGCAGGGAAGTTAATCTATTCGAATAGCCGTGATCTTCGGTAACAGGACGACTTGGAGTTGTACCTTGACCTTATGACAACTAGAACCGGATAATTAACAAAACACACCCTTCCAAGTGCCAGATACAACCCGATGATCGCTCTCTAACAGGGCGACAAGGAGAGGATCGCCGGGTAGGATTATGCTATGCCATGCTACTTGGTGAACTTACCTTCTACTCTCTTCTACATGCTGCAAGATGGAGGTGGCCAGAAGCGTAGTCTTCGACATGACTAGCTATCCCCCTCTTAATCCGGCATTCTACAGTTCAGTCCACATATGATACCCCTTTTCCATTTGATACCAATGCATACATATGTAGTGTAGCTCCTTGCTTGCGAGTACTTTGGATGAGTACTCACGGTTGCTTTGCTCCCTCTTTTCCCCCTTTCTATACCCGATTGCTGCGACCAGACGATGGAGCCCAGGAGCCAGACGCCACCTTCAACGACGACTCCTACTACACTGGAGGTGACTACTACTACGTGTAGCCCGCTGACGATGACCAGGAGTAGTTTAGGAGGATCCCAGGTAGGAGCCTTCGCCTCTTTCGATTTGTATCCCAGTTTGTGCTAGCCTTCTTAAGGCAAACTTGTTTAACTTATGTCTGTACTCAGATATTGTTGCTTCCGCTGACTCGTCTATGATCGAGCTCTTGTATTCGAGCCCTTGAGGCCCCTGGCTTGTAATATGATGCTTGTATGACTTATTTTTATTTGTAGAGTTGTGTTGTGATATCTTCCCGTGAGTCCCTGATCTTGATCGTACATGTTTGCGTGTATGATTAGTGTACGATTGAATCCGGGTCATCACACTCTAGCTCAAAATCACTGTTAGAATCATATTCTAAGCATGAATCTGTAGGTGGAGAGCGTTTGCATTGCATTGCATCCAGACTTGATTTCAGTCCCTTAATGCCAAGTTTGACAGCCATGGCATTGTTCTGCTTTATTATTTTCATACGTGCAAGCTCATAATCATTATGATGCTGTTAAGAATCTGAGATTCATGAAAACATAAAAAGTAGTTAGATTATCTAAGGAATGCATTGCAGATTCAAATCGAAGAGTGTCTCCCTATAAACCCCTGCATATGCGAAGTTCACCCCCAACCGTGCTGACTAGACCACACATAGAAATACAAACCTCTTATGTCTCCAAAACTGAAGTAGGAACATTAGAATCATATCAAATTCGTATTTGAACAAATAAACTAAGGAATTATGAGTGGCATAATGTTTAGCTTCAAGGGTGGAGTGCTGGTAGTGTGACACAAAGCAAGTAGGCAGATTGTATTACATGTAAAAGATGATAGTCTATGTAAAAGTTGGAAATGACACTTTCTTTCTATACAATGCAGTGTTCGTTGCCCACACATGATCGAAGAGATCACAAAGAGAAATATTATTCACTCATGTCTATGGTTCCAGTATTTTGAAACAGGGTGGTCCACCCTGAAAGAATATTGACAGCAAATATGACAAGGCAAGCATAGATGTAGTGAATCAATCATTTACTTGTGAGCTTACTAGGACAAGTATGCAGAATTGTAACTGCAGTAAGAGACCGTCCAAAATCTGAATCAAGAAGTTTGTCTAGCACTTATTGTTTGCAACTAGTCGACATGAATAATTGGATATCATATCGAAGGAGTAAGAAAGACAAGTAAAATTGTCAACAAACCTGGCCTGCAATTGTAATCTGGGTTAATGTCACCATGACCAAAAATCCAAAATTACTAGTGTCTGTTCCTAGGGCCGGAATTTTGAAACCCTGTGAACTTTACAGGTACTAAAGATTACTGAAATACATCTGAACCATTAAGTGTAGGTAGCATTCAGCACACAACAAACCCTTATGACAGTCCTGCCTAATGAGTAATGTATCAATTAGAAAATGGGTGATGAGGAGTGGCTGCTGAGTGTTGAGGACGTATCTCAGGATAAATCGGGTTGACTTAGTGGGTGTTGCACGCCTGAGACCTGAACGGACCGGGAAGGTAGGCACGGCGGCGTGCTCGGGCAGCGGTGACGCTGTTGGGTGAGTGGCTCCTGACCTCCTGTTAGTCCGATGTCTCCTCCTAGAGTCATGTCGTCCAGGGACGGCAAGTCCCCGGCGAGGCAGGCGGCTGGGGGCGAGTAGAGATCAGAAGCGTGCAGCGGAATGGAGGGAAATCGGGGCTTGGGATGACCTAAAATGCCAGGGTGGGCCGTGGCCCACCGTGGGCACCCTGTAGAGATACACACCCTAGCGGCGAACATGCATTTTCGAAACTAAATTAGGAACACTTAGCTGTCAATTAAATGACTCTATTTTAATAATATCATATTTGTATTTGAATAACTAAGCTTGTTTAGCTTGATGGGTGGAGCAGTGCTATTATGACACGAAGCACGTATGCTGACTGTACGTTGATCATAAAAGGGGAAACCTTAAGCATTTTTTGAGCAAGAGAGGGTTACCCCTCCGATTTCCATTAAAGAAACCACCACAGAACCAACATGATCAATTACACCCTAAGCATGATCAATTAAACCCTATTATGACTGTGCTATGGGAGATTTAAAGCTGTAAACCAGGGAAATTCTATTCAGCATCCATTGTTTGCTTCAAACTAAGAACTAAATTCTAAGAGCTGAAAATAAAGTACAGTAACCAAGTTACGATCTATTTTCTGGTTGAGATCAAAAAATTGAGGAGATATGAAGTACCACGGGGGTGTGATGGCTGTCAGTGGCATTGAAGCAAATCTACGACAGTAGACGGGTGCATCCGGGTATAAGTCTCGTTGCGGTGGAAAAGAAGGTCGTGTGAGCGGCCCCGGCAAAGAGGATGACGACGCCGATGAAGCGAGAGGATGCGATGCAAGGCTCTTGGTCTGTCACCGTGGATGAGAAACTTCCATCTCTAGCAGTGGACGACACGGTCTTGGTAGGTGCTTCGGCATGGTGGAGGACGGTGGCGATGGATGGACTGGAGGACGACGACGATGGATGGGATGACGGACGGAGGAAGTTGGTGTGGGGATGGTGTTCTAGCGCGGACGGTGTATGAATGGGAAAATGGAGGGAGAGGTATGGGGAACCATGTTTTTGGGACACGCCTGTCTGAAGGGAAAGTTATGAGCTTAGCCCCCATTTAAAATTTGGACGTCTCGTCAGTTGGGGATAGGACGATAATCTCGCATCTCGCCAATATTTTCCAAGAGCGATTTCGGGCGAGGGGAGGGTGTTTTGGCGCCCATGGTTGGCGCCCACGGTGTATGAACGGGACTGACAGGTAGGGTCGTTGTGTCATGTCTGAGTGAAGTTACAAACCTGCCCCTATTGAAAATATTTGCCTACATCGATTTCGGCCGAGACGAGTTTGTTTTGCCACCCACCATGTATGAATGGGGAAATGGAGGGAGAAATAGAGGTCTTTTGGAAGAGGTTCAATCAAATGTGTTTTGCCACCCATGTTTGGCGTTCACCGTGTCAGAATGGGCTCAGCGGCAGTCGTGTCATGTCTAATTGAAGTTACTAACCTACCCCTATTGAGAGCAGTGGAAATCAGGCCGATGCATTGTCCGTGTAAGGGGTAGACAGTAATTTCCATCTCCCAAACACTTGGCTTTGGGTAGCCGACGTGGGAGTGGACATTTTGCCGCTTCTTTCAAATTTTGGGACAATAAGCATCCATGTTTACCCCGGCAACTAAATTCGAATCCATTTTGTATTCCTATATGAATCTTTATAAATCATTCAATGTGTTTTTATATATCTTCAAAAGCACGACAAAGATGTATTCCACTGTCATATATGAGTATGATTTACAAATGCCAATACTTGAATTTATAAGCTAGAATCCAGTTTAAGGTGAATTCGAATATTTGGAAAACTTTATGTCCAACTCAAATTTCACACACAGCATAATGTGTACTCCCATTTAGATATGTACACAAGCGATGTATGAAGATTCAAATACCGAGTCAATCAACCAAGAATGTACATAACTAACAGACATATAAACACTTATAGAGTATATGGATCAATAATATCAACTAACATACATAAGCCAGGCCGCTGTACTTTCTTTTGCTATAAGAGCATCCTTTTTTAGCGAAGCTAGTACAACATCTTGGCCCTTTCCAATGCGTGCCACTTATGGTCCATCTATACTACTATTATTACTGAATGCACATTCTATCCGATTGGCATATTTGTAGGTCTGGCACAGCAATCAAAATGAAATGTCTTCGAGTCTTATCAATTAATACAAACTTTTTCTCAAATAAAATTACAAACCAAAAAACAATTATTACATGATCTCTAAAACAAATGGTTTGATCGATTACATGAACAAACAACACAAAGGTTATTCAACGATGGAAAGAACATTTCACCTATGATTTACCAAGTGGGAATTTAATTTCCTTTTTTTCCTTGAGGACCTTAACAATGCGGTTAGTCTCCGCTTGCTTTGTTTTGAAATCCACCAAGTATTTAATGGTTGTCTTGAGTATTGCTTGTGATTGTGCTGTTTGCTTGCTCAACATGTCAACTTCATCTCTAAGTGCAGAAGCAGAATCTCTTTCTACCACTAGTTTAGCCTCTAGAGCATCAGCAGTCGGCAATTCGTGATGCACGACTGGGCCTGTGCCACTGCTGTGGGATGATACAACGTCCATGGGGACCTCGCTCTTTGATCTTGGGCTAACCTGTTTTGCCATTGAAGTTTCGATTGCATTCCGAAAAGTTGAAGTTAGCAAAACATCTCAACTCGGAGTTATAACAGCAAACCAGTTAAATAAACAAGGAATTAAAGAGTTTCAATTGGATGCTGAAAAGTAGTTATTAACATCATTGTAACTGTTTGTTGCAGCAGCAAAGCAGTTAAACAAACAAGTTTTGCAAAAGGTACATGTTGTGGCATTGGAGTTTCTCTTGGATCCTGAAAAGTTGAGTAGCCAGTAACGTGATTATATTAACCGGTTGCAGCATCAAAGCAATTAAACAAACAAGTTTTGCAAAAGGAACCTGTTGTGGCATTGGAGTTTCCCTTGGATCCTGAAAAGTTGAGTAGTCAGTAACTTGATTAGACCAACAAGTTACAATAGCAAACCTATTACACAAATATATTTTTAAAATGTACCTATTATGCAATTGGACTTCCAATTGGATCCTGAAAACTTGAAGTTAGTAAGATGATTACAGCAACAAGTTATAGCAGGAAACTAGGTAAACAAGGAAGTTTCTGAAAACATACCTGTTGTGCCAACGGAGTTTCAGTTGGATCCTGCAAACTTGAATGTTAGCAATCAATACATAAAGTTTTGCAAGAGCCATAAGAAACTAACATCAAACTAGTAAAACTAACCAGTTTTGGCAACATATTTAATTACACATGAACTAGTAAAACTAACAAGTTCTTGGCAACGTATTAAAGTAACAAGTCGGTACCATTTACCAACAACACATACATCTGTAAATTTCTTTGATGTAAGCAAAATGATTCCAACACATATATAAGTTAAAAAGATGGTGTCCCTCATATAAACCTGATAGTTGTCTATCTATGAACATGCAAACATTACTAGTGCTACAAGTGATAACAGCAAACCATTTAAGCAAACAGGGTATCAGAACGTAAATTACACGTGAATTCTGCTACACCCTAGAAGTACATATGACCAGCTATCTACGTGCTTAAGTAGCTATTTAAGTTCAGGAAAACATGCAATTCTTAACAGTAAGTATCAAACACATAGATAGGCGCAATCTATAATAGGATTAACAGGCTAGGGCATTATGTAATCAGTTGCAAACTAAATTAAGCCAAGCAACGTAATTGAACAATTTTGCAATAAGTGGCTAACTAAAATTCCGAGAAGCAGGTAACTGAACTTACGCTAGCTCTTTGTACAGGCACAGTGCAACTTCTTTTTCTCTTACAAGGTTCTATGAAGGAGTCCATTGCATCAATTGCTTGGATACGCAGTCCCAATACTTCTTTCTTCCCACACTGCATTGGTAAGTCGAATGGTTAGTCTGGTAAGATGGTTTGTCCTTGATATGTTATATGAGGACCTGTACTCAGACTAGTTGTAGCCACAGACATCACACTGGCTTTTACTGTATGTTTCATGCGATTACATTTGGCATATGGAGATCTAAGCAATCTATGATAGGATGAAAAGACGGGCATCATTCACATTATTGGCGAACTCAGTTCATAGAAACAAGCAATTCAACTATTCTGTGGGTAAATCAAAAGCGCCACTGGAATATTCTTCACTACCCCAATCATACACGCAAAAAGGGACGACGCCACCATAGGGGATGGTATGGGCGGCCGCCTCGGGTGTTTGCAAAGTGTGCACCTAGTATGAGTCAT
Organism: Triticum urartu; assembly: GCF_003073215.2. Taxonomy (NCBI): domain Eukaryota; kingdom Viridiplantae; phylum Streptophyta; class Magnoliopsida; order Poales; family Poaceae; genus Triticum; species Triticum urartu. The sequence goes on from NC_053024.1 coordinate 390,528,885, forward strand.
CCAAGTTGGCCCAGGTTAGTTTTGTTTGTCCTAACACACGAGCAGGCAATGTAAAAAATGAAGAAAAATGTTTCAATTTGGATGGGCCAATAACCTAAGTGAAAGGCAGGCCCTATAGCAGGCTCCCTGCCCAAACGAGCACCTCCCATATCGATCGACAGTAGGAAAAATCCCAATTTGTTCGCTCCAGCCTCCAGTCTGGTTCGCTCCTAACATAGCCGCCGCTGGATAGACCGACACAGCACTTCCTCGCGCCCTCGTTGGAGGGCGGTCGCCAGGCTTCAAGTGAATGGAAGGACAAGAATATGAAGATCCAACCCTGGGTGTAGCCTGCGCGGGAGGCAGCGGCGGCATCACGGGCATGGCATCGAGCTTGCGCAAACGGACAGTCACAGCTTGCAAGAGCAGCATGCGCAACGAGCAGGTACATCACATCCATGATTATATCTAATTCAGTTGTTCAATTTCTGTCCAATAGTTGAACCCAACGGTATTGTAAAACTGCTTGTGTGTAGGGAATCTATGAGAAAATGAAACCAATTTCTCCTTATTTTATAACTCCCCCAATCAATACGGAACTGACTAAATCTGATGCATCTAACCAAGTTTCCGGTGCAAACAAACAAGCTCGGGTTGTTCTTGAGCATGAAGTGTCTAATGAACAGACTGATAATGAAGGATTTGATGCAAACATTTTACATGCTCCTGGTGATGAACATATAGTGTCTAATGAGGTATCTAATGCAAGCATTTTGCAAGCTCCCATTGAAGGATTTAGTGTCTAATGATGGTCTACTATGTTGAGAGAGACATAGAGATTTGCAGGCATTGATGACAAGCAAATTATAGTACATTTTCATGGCTTGAGGAAACGTCGAGGCCATCTACCAGAAAGTCCTCGTATCATGACAACATAGCATAAATACTTTTCTAATATGTTGTTTGAAACTATTGGCATCCTTATGCAGGATAGATATATTGATATGCAGTTTGTGCACTGGTTATAGGTGCAATTACACTTCGATATTTTCAGCTAGAGAACAAATAATTCAAGTAGGTACAGACCATGTTAGTACTCCTTGTACACCATGTTACATTTTGTGTTTTTTGGTGCTTGCATCATTTAGTGTTTTATAATCTGAACTACATTGGATCATTAGCTGGTTTTCAAAGTGTTGGGGAACGTAGTAATTTCAAAAAAATTCCTACGCACACGCAAGATCATGGTGATGCATAGCAACGAGAGGGGAGAGTTTTGTCCACGTACCCTCGTAGACCGAAAGCGGAAGCTTTAGCACAACGCGGTTGATGTAGTCGTACGTCTTCACGATCCGACCGATCAAGTACCGAACGTACGGCACCTCTGAGTTCTGCACACCTTCAGCCCGATGACGTCCCTCGAACTCCGATCCAGCCGAGTGTTGAGGGAGAGTTTCGTCAGCATGACGGCGTGGTGACGATGATGATGTTCTACCGATGCAGGGCTTCGCCTAAGCACTGCTACAGTATTATCGAGGTGGACTATGGCGGAGGGGGGCACCGCACACGGCTAAAAGATCAAACGATCAATTGTTGTGTCTATGGGGTGCTCCCTGCCCCCGTATATAAAGGAGCAAGGGGGGTGCGGCCGGCCTAGAGAGGGGCGCGCTAGGAGGAGTCCTACTCCTACCGGGAGTAGGACCCCCCCTTTCCTTGTTGGACTAGGAGAGAGAGAGGGGAAAGAGGTGGAGGAGAAGAAGGAACGGGGGGGCGCCGCCGCCCTCTCCTTGTCCTATTCGGACTAGGGGGGAGGGGGCGCGGCCCTTGCCCTGGCCGCCTCTCCTCTCTTTCCACCAAGGCCCACTATGGCCCATTATGTCCTCGGGGGGTTCCGGTAGCCTCCCGGTACTCCGTAAAATCCCGATTTCACCCGGAACACTTCCGATATCCAAACATAGGCTTCCAATATATCAATCTTCATGTCTCGACCATTTCGAGACTCTTCGTCATGTCCGTGATCACATCCGGGACTCCGAACAACCTTCAGTACATCAAAACATATAAACTCATAATATAACTGTCATCGAAACGTTAAGCGTGCGGACCCTACGGGTTCGAGAACTATGTAGACATGACCGAGACACGTCTCCGATCAATAACCAATAGCGCAACCTGAATGTTCATATTGGCTCCCACATATTCTACGAAGATCTTTATCGGTCAGACCGCATAACAACATATGTTGTTCCCTTTGTCATCGGTATGTTACATGCCCGAGATTCGATCGTCGGTATCTCAATACCTAGTTCAATCTCGTTACCGGCAAGTCTCTTTACTCATTCCGTAATACATCATCCCGCAACTAACTCATTAGTTGCAATGCTTGCAAGGCTTAAGTGATGTGCATTACCGAGAGGGCCCAGAGATACCTCTCCGACAATTGGAGTGAAAAATCCTAATCTCGAAACACGCCAACTCAACAAGTACTTTCGGAGACACCTGTAGAGCACCTTTATAATCACCCAGTTACGTTGTGACGTTTGGTAGCACACAAAGTGTTCCTCCGATAAACGGGAGTTGCATAATCTCATAGTCATAGGAACATGTATAAGTCATGAAGAAAGCAATAGCAACATACTAAACGATCGGGTGCTAAGCTAACGGAATGGGTCAAGTCAATCACATAATTCTCCTAATGGTGTGATCTCGTTAATCAAATGACAACCCATGTCAATGGCTAGGAAACTTAACCATCTTTGATCAACGAGCTAGTCAAGTAGAGGCATACTAGTGACACTCTGTTTGTCTATGTATTGACACATGTATTATGTTTCTGGTTAATACAATTCTAGCATGAATAATAAACATTTATCATGATATAAGGAAATAAATAATAACTTTATTATTGCCTCTAGGGCATATTTCCTTCACAAAGTGCATGTAGCTTCACATTTCTCAAGTTATGTTGATTTCCGGAGTGCAAGTGCCTTCATATTTTTTAAGTTAAATGTTCGCCCCTAGTAACTTGAATTCGTGGATCCTCCACTGCACAGAAATCATACACGCAGGCCAGTACGAATTAAATGAAATATACGGAATTACACTAGCTCGTTGTACAGGCTCACTGCAGCCCTGCTTGCGCTTGGGATGTTCCATGTAAAAGTCCATGTTACCACTTGCTTGGATGTGCAGGCCTTGTGCTCCTTGCATCCCCCTCTGAATTTTTGACACGACGAATGGTTGATCAAATAAGATGAATCGACCTTGCTGTTGTACCGGAGGATGGATACTTACAAGGTTATACGGGTGTGCGGGATGTGTACCAGATCCCGTAGCACCGTCATGCTTCGCTAAAAAATGTTTTTCTTGTTTCAGATGATATCTCCAGAAGAAATAAGAGTTAAAGTTAGAGTTGCATAGTTTTGTAAGCTAAGAGAGCAGTGAAAGGATATCAAAACATCGTCGGAACATTTCACAAGGGAATGATGTGTGGATACCTAGTTTGGGACGGTGTTTGGGCATGCTCGCCTAGCTAGAGTGCGGGTCACTTCAGAGCCATTGAGGGTGATGCGCTGGCGTTGGCTGGCCACACACGGATGCAGATCTTGAGTGGAATCGGAGCACTATGATGCGGTGGACGAGACCATTGTTGAAGCCCCAACGGCCTCGGGGGGCAGACGTGCGTCTATTTCCTCGGTGAAGTAGCCCCGGTGAGGTGGGGGACGGTGTCGGTGAGGTGCACCTGATGCGGTGGAAGTCGGTGTCTATGAGGCACGTCGGTTACGGGAGCCGACGTAGTTGGTGGACCACCCAATGCGGTGGACGAGGGCGTAGATGAGGTAGCTCCGGTGTGGTGGTGAAGTGCAACCATCGTCTTGGTCGTTGTCGTCCAGCACAGAGGTGGGGAAAGAGATGAAACGAGGGGCGATTCAAAATTTTCTTGGGTTCGTGGCGAATTAGGGATTTGAGCAATCTGGTCGTGGAAGGGGACGGTGGAGAAGGGAGATTTTGCAGGGCTGGAATTGGGGCCGCCAGATATTTCAATCCGAAACATGGAAGCACAAACTTATTTTGTTCTCATTCTTTCTTTGGGGGGGAGGGAGGGAGGGGGTGGGTGGCTGGGTGCTAAGTGTCCGTACGACACACGCAACCACCACGAGACAACCCTGGTCTGCCTGGTGCACCTACATTTGAGAATGCAAACGAATCTTCTTTCATTTGCAAACGAATCTGTATGTATTACCACGCCCGTGTTTTCCTTGCAAATAATTAGTCATTCGAAATGAGATACTATAAATTAATTAATGAGGAGTTATTTGAAAAAAATCGAAACGGTATCCACGCTAACGTGGATTAGAGTGTGTGTCACATAATTAGTTATTTGAATTAGAATGTGTGTCACATAGCGATCTCCAATTCTAACGTGGATTTCACATTTCACAGTATCCACAATACTTTTTAATACAAATTCATATGTATATGATGAACACCATGGTAGTGAGAAAACTTTTGGATGGATTCAAACATATGACCTACAAAATAGCACAACAATCGAGTCAATGTCAACTTTTCCAAACCTAGTGTGGCACGAATTCGAAATAATTAACCATATGCATGGTCCTCAGTTCAAATCTTACAATGTACACCGAATTGAAACATCGATATTAAGTCTCACACTATCTACATTCAAATGTTGTTTTTATCCCCCTCCCCTCCCCCTCGGCACACACGCTACGTACTTCCTGTATCGGTCAATCTTCCTCTCCTAACCACCTTAGGAAGCTATCGCTTTCCGACACACGTTCATTCTTTCTCTCCATGTTTTGATCTCTAACTCTCTCAACTACACAACCCCCTTTTTCCACTCTGTTACCAAATGTATTTACCTCACACACCCGTCATTGCACCCCATGCCGAGCTCTCTCTCTGTCCCTCCCACCCTCTCTCGCTAGATACATGCATTGCCTATCTAGCCCCCAACCTCTCGTGCGCACCCACGCACGTTGTCTATCTAGGTCACTCCCTCGAGACTGTCTCACTCTTTCTTCCACACGGCGGACCACACTCGCTCAACCTCGCTCTCTTTATCTGAGTCTCGGTTAACCTCGTTTTCTTTCACACACAAATGATATATCTCCCTGTTCGACCCGCGATCGACACACTCTACACTCTCTCACGTAGATTTTCTATCTAGGTCAGTCCATCCAAGTCGCCCCCACTCTTTTGACCTAATGGCGGGCCACGCTCGCTCAATCTCTCTCTCTCTTTGTATGTCTCGATTGACCTCGCTCTTTCTCAGACACAACCGATATATCTCCATGTTTGAGCCCAATTCGACATATTCATATTGTATACTTTCTCATGCACATTGTCTATCTAGGTCACTCTCTCCAACCCGTCTCACTCTTTCGATCACACGATAACCCACACTCGCTCAATCTCTCTCCCTTTATATATGTAATCGATTGACCTTGCTTCCTCCCACGCACAAAATATATCTACATGTCTGTGACTGGATCATCTCTCAAACTCTATCTTATAGCCCTCACCCTTCCTAAGAGCTCAATAAGACAATATCTCTCAAGAGCATATATATCTTTTTAATAAATGTCGGACCACACTCACTTTGTCTCTCTATCGATATGTCTCCCGATTGACCTTGCTTTCTCACGCCGTATCTTCCAGACATTGAAGCTACCTCTCCATCCCTCGCAAAGCCGGAGCTATTTACATTGCAAGGGGGACACCAACCTTGGATTAATTTGTGTAGGCTTTTATTCCGGTGGGTTTAGATTATTTTTCTTAGCATTCTTCCCGCAACTACTCCAAACACTGTTGCAACCCCCGCACCTCCCCCAATTGATTTCCCTCTTGCTTGGTCATCGCTCTCTCGCACGTCCTTTCTCGCCTTCAATGTCGCACCATGGTATTATTGCAAAAAACTCTGTTGCTCTCTTTAATTATTACAAATAAGCTACAAAACTACACACTGATAGTCCACCTGGAATGGAACAAATTTCGACTCACAAATTAAAGTGCTACAAACTACACACCGAGGGGCCCACCTATCATGAAACAAATTTGGACCCATATACAAATTAAAAAATAAAGGACGAGGATAGAACATGCGACCAGGGCCTTCAAGCCGCACGTCAATAGGCAACATACGTAGAACAACAATGTTTGTTGTACCCCCTTTGTCATATAATGTTTTTATATTACCACAACCTATTTAATGGATAACATGTAATATTATTTTAGTTCATTAGTGGGACTGACTCATTAGCACGTACTATTCGCCTTCACTTACTGGTGAGTTCCATGTGCTCTCTCTCTCTCTCCTCCCCTTCTGCGTGCAGACGCATGGGCAAACAACAAGAACTCACGGGCGATGTTTCCATTGACCATATCTAGACGCGTTCACAAGTTATGGCACCAGTTTCACATACTAGTAGTACTAGTCAATGTGTATGTGCAATGCACATTAATTTAGAAGTATATAAAGTGCATGCGGATATTAAGTAGGATATTATTTGCGTGTTATTATGTGATTAGCACTATTTTTGGCATGAAATTAACTGCACATTAAATGTGTTGAGCGCTCGACATTGAAGCAGTCTAGGTCATTGGATGAGAAGGAATACATGTGGCTTGATGATGTTGTATATTTAATTTGATACGGCTCGAGCAGAACATTCAATCTATCAAACCATAGATTTCATTCAGACTGACTCTGACTTTACATTCATACGACGAACGATCTAAAATAAATGGAAATGATAAACGTTTGGATTTTAATTATGGCAATCCGAACGTTTTTCATGGCAAATTTAGATTACGCGGTGGTGGCGGGGGCGTCTTGCGGTGGGGAGCGGCTCCTCTGCCGTGCTCTGTGTGTCGTCGGGCCACTGACCGACAGCGACGGCGACAGCGGCGTCTTGCGCCATTGTTGGCATACTCCTGGACGTTGCCCCTAGCTTCAAGGAAGGCCACAATGTTCTGGACTTCGGTCTCCAAGAGCGAGTGAACTAGCGGGAGGAGGCGACCGACATTGGTGCAAGGAAGCAGTCGAGGGCGGCCATCCATGCCACTGAGGGGGCACTAGCACCCATGCGGGGACAGTCGCTGGGAACAGCGCAGCGGAGACATTCGTGTGCACGGGCACCGGCGTAGGCGCCCACGTCAGTGCACGCGTAGGCGCATGCGCTGGCAGGTGCACGGGCGTGTGAAAGTTGGCGGGGGCCTCGTGGAACCCCGTGGCAACAAGCTCGGCGACAATGTGTGGCTCCCGGCCCATCAATGCCACGGGGATGGGTGCTGGCGCAGTCGGGGCGACGGGAGCAGGGAGAGGCACGACGTCTTCCTGCAAGGCCGGTTCAAGCTCGTCCCAAAGCGCCTTATGTTCTTGAGAATCCGGCTGGGTCTCTTCCTTGGGAAACTGGAAGACTAAGGGCAGATATCTCCGAGCCTGTTGTTGATAGAATGCGGAACGTGCCTTCGCGACATCACACTCCTCCTCCAGGCCGTCTAGGTCATCCTGCCGATCGAGCTCAGCTTCTCTCTCTTCGTACATGTGCACTCGAGGTGAGTCATGAATAATGTCGCAAGGCAAGATAGCCTCTGCGCCATACACCATAAAGAAGGTGTGTATCCGGTCGTGCGATTGGGCGTGGTCTGTAGCCCCAAGAGTACGGAATCGAGTTCCTCAACCAAGTGCTTATCTGATTCCCGTAGGGGGCGCACTAGTCTGGGTTTGATGCCGCTCATTATCAGGCCATTAGCCTGTTTGACCTTACTTGTTTGTTTGAGGGTGACACGCGGAGGCGTAGTCGAGCTTAATACCCAGATTAACACACCTAGTTTTCACCTCGTTGGCTGTGAAGTTAGAGCCATTGTCACTAATAATGCTATGTGGAACGTCATAACGGTGTAGAACACCGGATATAAAATTGATAACCGGTCCGACTTCGGCAGTTTTTACCATTAAGGGATCCGACCATAACCAGCAGATACTTTTTCTTATGGCTTCCCCCATTAAGGAATCCGACCATGTCTAGCCCCCAGAATGCAAAAGGCCAGGTGATGGGGATAGTTCTTAGGGTAGTGGGCGGCATGTGGCTTTGATTGGAAAAGAGCTGGCATCCTACACAGCGTTGAACGAGGGCTTGTGCATCTGCTCGGGCCATGGGCGAGAAGAAACCTGTATGGAAGGCTTTACTTACTAGGGCCCGGGCTGCGGCGTGATGGCCACCGAGGCCAGCATGTATTTCGGCCAAGAGCTGCCACCCCTCCTCTTCGGAGATACACCTTTGAAGGACTCCGGCGGTGCTTTTCTTGTAGAGCTCTCCCTCATGGATTTTATAGGCCTTAAAGCATCGGACTATCCGACGGGCCTCGTTCTGATCGTTAGGGAGCTCCTGCCTATTAAGGTAGGCCAACAAGGGTTCGGTCCATGGAGCAATAACTGCCATACATGAGCGTAAGGTGTTGGCTCAGTGCTCGAACCCCTGATGATATCCGAATCATGTTCGGCGGCCGGGTGTGTGATCGGCACCGGACTATTATTTTCATTCTCATCCTGCCATACCACGGATGGTTTGAAAAGCCTCTCCAAAAAGGTGTTAGGCAGGATGGGGTCGCGTTTAGCACCCAGACGAGCAATGATGTCGGCTTCCTGATTACTATCTCGAGCCACATGATGAAACTCGAGCCCCTCAAATCGAGCGGATATTCTAAGTATGGCATTGCGGTATGCCGCCATCTTTGGATCCTTTGCATCGAATTCTCCATTTATTTGGGATATTCCGAGGTTCGAATCCCCACACACTTCGAGGTGTTGTATGCCAATAGAAACGGCCATCCCGAGTTCATGCAGGAGCGCTTCATATTCGGCTGCATTATTGGATTCCGTATACATGATTTGTAATACGTAACGGACTGTGTCCCCTGTAGGGGATATTAGGATGACACCAGCCCCCAGTCCGGCTAACATTTTGGAGCCGTCGAAGTACATCACCCAGCTGGAGTATGTGTTGTACTCTTTAGGGAGTTCGGCTTCTGTCCATTCGGTGACAAAGTCAGCCAACACCTGAGATTTAATAGCTCGGCGTGGCTTATATGTTATTTCGAATGGTAAGAGCTCTATAGCCCATTCGGCAATGCGGCCGGTGGCGTCTCGATTGTTTATGATACCATTGAGTGGTACTTTAGAAGCCACTATGATCGAGCACTCTTGAAAGTAGTGCCGCAACATTCGAGATGCCATGAAGACCGCATACGCTATCTTTTGATAGTGTGGGTAACGGGATTTGCATGGTGTAAGGACCTCCGATACGTATTATACTGGTTTTTGGAGTGGGAATTTATGTCCCTCTTCCTCTCGTTCGACAACGAGCACAGCGCTCACCACTTGGTGAGTTGCTGATATGTACAGAAGCATGGGTTCGCCGATGTTTGGTGCGGCCAGGATTGGGTTGTTTGCTAACAAAGTTGTTATTTCTTCCAACCCGGTCGTCGCCGCGTCCGTCCACTCGAAGTGATTGGTACGTAGGAGCAGGCGATAAAGTGGTAGTGCCTTTTCTCTGAGTTTAGAGATAAAGCGGCTCAGGGCTGCCATGCACCCGACTAGTTTTTGGACCCGCTTTAGGTCTATTGGTGTCACCAATTGCGACAAGGCTCGTATTTTGGCCGGATTTGCTTCGATTCCTCTATTGGAAACAATAAACCCTAGCAATTTTCTGGCCGGGACGCCGAAAACACATTTTTTCAGATTGAGCAGTATGTCATATGCTCAGAGGTTGTCGAATGTGAGGCGCAAGTCATCCACCAATGACTCGACGTGTTTGGTTTTGATGACTACATCATCTACATATGCCTCTACCGTCTTGCCAATTTTTTCCCAGGCATGTTTGAATAATGCGTTGGTAGGTGATGCCGGCGTTTTTAGCCCGAAAGGCATGGTGTTGAAGCAAAAAGGCCCATAGCTTCTAATGAATTTGCGAGCCAGTCCGGGTGTTTGATCCCTCTAATGAATTTGGCTTCAAGTAGTTTGGATAGCTCCTCCCCCATAGCTTGTCGTTTGGGTTCGGAAAACCACCGCAGCGTTTGCTTGACTGGTTTGAATCCCTTTACTATGTTGAGGCTATGCTCGGCCAGTCTGCGTGGGATTCCTGGCATATCCGAAGGGTGCCAGGTAAAGATATCCTAATTCACGTGCAAGAACACTCGTAATGCAGCGTCGACCATTGGGTCCGTCGGGTGAACTTGAAATTTGACTATTTTGTCTGCTGGCTTAAAAGAAGTGGACTTAGGCCTCTTATCGAGGATTATGTCGTCTCTATCTACTGTGGGACATAGAGTGGTGAGCTCTTCGGCTGCAAGGGCCTCGGATAATGCATCGAGGGCCAAGGATGCAGTTTTGTTTTCAGCATGGAGTGCTATGTCTGGATCACTGGTGATAGTGATAACTTCGTTGGGCCCGGGCATTTTGAGCTGCATGTACCCATAATGGGGTATGGCTTGGAAGCGTGTGAATGCGTCTCGCCCCAACAGGGCATGATATCCACTGTTGAAAGGCGCCACGTGGAAGAGCAACTCTTCGGACCTGTAGTTCTCTGGCGTGCCGAATACCACATCAAGTTTAATTTTCCCTGAGCATCGCGCTTCTCGACTGGGGATAATGCCTCGAAAGGTTATGCTACTTTGCTCGATACGGCTCTTGTCCATTTGCATTTTATCGAGAGTGTCCCTGTAGAAGAGGTTCAGTCTGCTACCGCCGTCCATGAGCACTTTCGTGAGCCTAAAGACGTCCATGATTGGGTTTAAGGCCAAAGAGGCTGGTGCGCGGACAGATCGAGCCCTTGGTTCTTTGTTGGCAGTGAAAGTTATCACCGTATCATTCCGAGGATTTGCTGCGGCTACTTGCTTGACTTCGGCGAGGTCGCAGATCGCCCTTTTACGCCGATTATTTGAAGGAAATGTCTCAAAGACCGTAAAGACGTTGAGATTGTCATCGTACGAAGTGTATTTCTCTGTGGTAGTATTGGTGAGGATGGCCTCGCTGCTCTTAGCCACCTGTCGGAGTACCCAACATGCCTGAAGACTGTGTGTTGGTTCGAAATTCGGCATCGTGTGTATCTGACAGGTCTTGTCGAGCCATTCATCAAGGACGGTTCTCTGTCCCGTTAAGGGCTTAATTTTCTTGTCCGTGGGATGACGATCAGGTGCCCCGTGAGGGTGCATCCTTTTTGCCCGTCCGGTGGGTGGCTTAAAGGCAGACGGTTCCCATCGGGCTCTTTGGGCTTTCCAGGTGCTTTCCATTGTGCAGTACTTTTGTACTATGTGTGCCAAATCTGCAAAGTGCAGTATACAGCGTCGGTTAAGAGCATTGAGGATCCCCTCGTCCGTACAGTTGCGGCAAAATACCGAAACTGCATCATCGTCGCAACAATCTTTAATCTTGTTTTTAACATGGAGGAATCTGGCCCAAAAGTGATGGACTGTTTCCCGAGGTTGCTGCCGCACATACGTTAGTTCGCATATGTCAGGAGGACCAGAATTTCTTGGAGAGTATTCCATGCGGTGGGTGGGTGGGCTTAAATCCGAACCCTGACCTACTGGGGGATCTGGAGTTTGAAATTTTTCTCAGGTCATTAGCCTAGGATCTGGAGTGTCTTGGGAGTTTTCAGGCTCAACGCCTAGTTCTATGTTCAGAGGACAGGGGGTCTCTTCCCGAAGATGGGTATCCGGCTCGTGTGACTCAGAAATCCGAACATAACTTGTTCTCAACTTGGGGGGAGAAGTGTCATTGTCCTGTTCTTCCACGACCGCTACTGTATGGGTGATTGGCGGGGATCTGATTTCCCTCTGATCGGGTTTAAGACCAATCCGATCATAGTCTGTTGTGACCCCCAAGGTGGCGATGCGATCTAGCAGTTTGTTCAAAGACAAGATATCTGCCGGATCCATCTCATCGGAGTGTTCGAGGCCAATGCGGAGATGATTTTTGGCAATTTGGGGGACCGCCTTTGGCTTGACGGCCGAGCGGGCACCCATGGTGAAGTTGCCAAGCTAGAGGATCTTCCCAGGAACTAGGGCCCTTATAGAGGTGATTTTGTCACTGACGACAAGGCAAGCCATCGATCCTTCTATTGAAGACACAGTGGAACTCTCAATGAAAGCACTAATGTCGGTGTCAAAACCGGTCGATCTTGGGTAGGGGGTCCCGAACTGTGCGTCTGAAGATCGAAGGTAACAGGAGACAGGGGAGAGAGGATATTTACCCAGGTTTGGGCCCTCTTGATGGAGGTAAAACCCTACGTCCTGCTTGATTGTATTCGATGAGTGAGGGAGTCCTGAATTAGGGGGTCTCCGGACATCCGGACTATATCGTTTGGCCGGACTGATGGACTATGAAGATACAAGATTGAAGACTTCGTCTCGTGTCCGGATGGGACTCTACTTGGCGTGGACGGCAAGCTAGGCAATACGGATATGGATATCTCCTCCTTTGTAACCGACCTTGTGTAACCCTAGCCCCCTCCGGTGTCTATATAAACCGAAGGGTTTTAGTCCGTAGGACAACAGACAATCATACCATAGGCTAGCTTCTAGGGTTTAGCCTCTCCGATCTCGTGGTAGATCAACTCTTTTACTACTCATATTATCAAGAATAAATCAAGCAGGACGTAGGGTTTTACCTCCATCAAGAGGGCCCGAACCTGGGTAAAACATCGTGTCCCCTGCCTCCTGTTACAAACCGCCTTAGACGCACACTATGGGACCCCCCTACCCGAGATCCGCCGGTTTTGACACCGACAATGAGTATAGGGGTTACAAGAGTCGATCTACCACGAGATCGTTATGGTTAAACACAAGATGTCTATCCTATGTGATTTGTCTTGGGCCTCTACGGATTAAACCCTCTAGTTTATATAGACATCGGAGGGGCCTAGGGTTGTACAAAGTCGGTTTACAGAGAAAGGAAACTACACATCTGGTCGTCAAGCTTGCCATCCACGCAAAGGAGAGTCCCATCCGGAGACAAGGGAAGGCCTTCGACCTTGTATCTTCATAGCCCATCAGTCTGGCCCATGCAACATAGCCCGGACACCCAAGGACCCCATAATCCAGGACTCCCTCACTAACCACACCTATCCTCCGTGCCACGTTAGCATGATGAAGTTGTGTGGCTAGTGGGGTGTTTTCGACTACCTGGCTAGGTCCTGAGGTCGAACCATAGGTACTGCATCTAATACAGTATATTTTTACACGCACATTTTTCCTCCGTGCCGAGACCTGGCACACCCAACCGCGCGGTTTCAGGGTCCTCCCGGGTGGTGCACGCATATATTCTTCCTAGCCGATACATGGGACGCCCTACCGCGTGTTTTTGGGGTCCTCCTCAGTCGTAGCGCCAAAGCAAGTAAATGAGTCATCAAATCACAAAAGAGCACCTTTCCCATCGAGTACATCAGTGAAGCACGGTAGCTAGCTAGTTGGGCTAGTGCGACCGATTAGCTAGGCCGCAGCCACATTTGTTTTTTCACCCCTTTTTATCTCCTTGCCGGCAGGTAAATTTAAATATCCACCGCAGCGTTGCTCTGGTGTTTGGGTGCGGCAGGATTTTTAAGTTTTTGATTGACGGGAGCAGGCACTGTAGCAATTAGTCATGATGACTCCGCCTGTAAAACCCACTGCTCCCTGATGTGAGAAGTCGTCGACTGGTGTTTTCCATGGTGAAAACCAAAAGATTCCCCGCTCCTCGGCTGGCTCCCTCCGCCTTCCCGTAGATAGCTGTAACACCCCGGATGTAACATTCCATAATTGTAACTCCAACTCTTGCCATTTCCGGCTATGTTATATGTTATATCCTCTGTGGTTGGGTTTTGTCTTTCATTTTGCATTTTGTTCATGTCATGCATTTCATCACATGTCATCATGTGCATCTCATTTGCATTCGTGATCGTCTCACGCATCCGGTCATTTTCCCCATTGTCCGTTTCGAAATCCGACACTCACACATGCACCCGTTGCACCCCTTAGTTCTTGTTTCGTGAGTGGGAGAAAAACTTTCTCGAAAAGGGACGAGACTTATCTAGTGGCCTTGGTACATCACCGGTAGGCCGCCTATCAAATTTCGTTCCATTTGGAGGTCGTTTGATGCCCCAACGATTAACCGTCTAACCGCTAAAACCCTCTCTCATCGCATCCCAACACCCCTCCACAATAGCCCACTAGCACATCTAAACCCCCACCATGCTATCCGTCGTTGGATCACAATCGTGTGGGTGAAAACCGCACCTCATTTGGACTCTTCTAGCTCCCTATATCTATAAATAGGCCCTCTCCCCCGAAATTCGCGGTCTAACCCTAGCTCCACCCTCTCCCTCCGCGCCGGACATGTTCGGACGGCGCCGGACACGTCCGCCACCACCCCGCAGCCAATCGTGAGCCGACACGTGTCGCCTCCACCACCGCGTGCCGCAGCGGCCCGCGAGCCCGAGGCCGGCCCTCCCGGGCCCATCCGGCTCTGCCAACACCCGCTCCGCCCGCGTCTCGCCACCGGAGCCCCGCGCCGCCGCCCGCCGCCCTTGGCTGCCTCGCTGCGCCGGCAAGCTCCACCGCCTGCTTCGCCCCCACGCCCGTCGCCGCCGCCACCTCGTCCTCCCCGTCATCGAAACACGCGCCCGTGCCGCCGTCGCCTCTCCTTCGCCAGCGCTGCTCCTTCTCAGGCCAGATCCGGCCGCTGGAGCACCAGATCCAGTCGCCGGCGACCCTCTCCGGCCCGTCTCCGACCACATCTTCGGCGAACTCCGATCTAACCTCGGTTTCCGCACTGGTCAACCCTAGATCTGGAGGTGATGTATTTCCCTAGGTCCCTCGGATCCAACAATATGTGTACATGTTTGACCTGCCATATCTTCGTGCCCGTAGCTCCGATTAGCGCATATGATATATCGAAATGTTCATCTCGTGATGCTCTACACGCTAGTGTCATTTGCATGCATGTTACTATCCATTTAAATGCCCTAATCTTCGTTGCAAAAGTGCTAAATGATGTTGTCTGTTGGAATCCAAGATAACTTGCTGATTTGTCATTTTCATAGCATTTTGTGTGTTCATCCTTTGAGCATCATGTCTACATGTTTTAGGAGCACCTTCATGCCATCTTTACAGTGGTGCAATCCTTGTATTTTTATGTGCCCTATGTTTACTAGCACAAGCATGCAAAGTAGGCCACTTGATGTTGTTATTTTCAGCTACTTAGTATTTCTGCTAAGTCTTTTCCTGATACAATAGGTTGCCATGTTGACTTGTTGCCACAAGTAGATCTATGCATATTTTGATGAAGTTCAGTAAGAGTGTTTTTAAGATCTGGTTATTCTCTATCCATTCATGCCTCTGGTTGTAATTACGGGGTAGTGTAGCTTCCTATTACCATGCTCTCCTTTTGCTAAATAATATTGATGTCAGTCTGTTAACAGGAAGTGCATTTTTCCATGTGTTTTGCTAGTGATCCATGCACCCTATGACTATGCACTTGCCATGTTTAGCTTCATAAATGTGTCTTCTTACTGCTGGTTACCTTGTGATGCCATGAAATGCTTTGTGGTGAGTGGCATGAGCTTGCAAAGTTGCTATCATGAATCTGTTTCTGCCATGCCATGTTTTTCTACCAAGTCTGAATCTGTTCATATCACTTGCCATGTTTGCATTGATGCTACCATATTTTCTATGCATCTTTGTCTCAAGTTCAATAAGGGAGTTTTGTTCATTGCCTTTAGTACTAGCATTCCATGCTGAAGTTTACCATGATAAGTTCCTGTAGCATGTAGTTTACTAGCTCTAAACATTGCTACCTGATGTTGTTTATGCCATGCTAAGTATTTTCACAAAGTCTGTAAATTGTCTATCATTTGCATTTTTTTCCATGCTATTTTAGACTTGTTCTAGTGAGTTCTAGCAGGAGCTCAGTGTTAATGATTTGTAGAGCTTCACCTGTACTTCACTGCCATGTGCTTTGTTGCTATGTTGGAGTGTTGTAGCATAGTTTCATGATGCATCTTAAGTGCTATGATGATGTTAAGCGCAGTTTTGCTTCGTTTTTATTTTGCTCGTCATTTGCAAACCCTGCATCCCTTTCCGGTGATCTTTATATCAATTTCGACCGAAATCTCCTCACCTTTCCAGTGGCTTGCTTGGTTCTCCAGGTTGATGACATGATCATCTTTTCCCTTCCGGAGTACCCATATGCATTGCACATCATATCTTGCATCCCATGCCATGTCTCGCATCATGTTGCTTGTGCATTGCACCGTGATTGATTGTTGTTCCATTGCTTGTGGTATTGCTTTCGGTAGAGACGGGGGACGAGTTCGTGAACGAGGATCCTGTCGAGTACGTTTACGAGGAGCAAGCTTTTGACAACCCTGACAACTTTGCAAGCAAGATGATCATTACCCTCGATATCACTTCTATCTTTGCTTGCTAGTTGTTCGTTCTATCACTATGTCGTGCTACCTACCACTTGTTTATCATGCCACCCATATTGCCATGTCAAGCCTCTAACCCACCTTCCTAGCAAACCGTAGTTTGGCTATGTTACCACTTTTGCTCAGCCCCTCTTATAGTGTTGCTAGTTGTAGGTGCCTTGCAGGTTGTGCCATGTTGGAACATGGATATGTTGGGATATCACAATATCTCTTATTTAATTAATGCATCTATATACTTGGCAAAGGGTGGAAGGCTTGGCCTTTTGCTCGGTGTTTTGTTCCACTCTTGCCGCCCTAGTTTCCGTCATAGCGGTGTTATGTTCCTTGATTTTGCGTTCCTTACGCGGTTGGGGTTATGGGACCCCCTTGACAGTTTGCATTGAATAAAACTCCTCCAGCAAGGCCCAACCTTGGTTTTACCATTTTCCTAATAACAACTAAAATTTTCCTAGGGAGTAATTAACCCGAGGATTTCTTAATTCAACGCCCGGGCTAGTGCTCCTCTTAGTGTTGGTCCAAACCGGGCAGCCCGTGGGGCCACCTCGAGGAAACTCGAGGGTTGGTTTTACTCGTAGCTTGTCCCACCCGGTGTGCCCTGAGAACAAGATATGTGCAGCTCCTATCGGGATTTGTTGGCACATTTGGGCAGTCTTTCTGGTCTTGTTTTACCATTGTCGAAATGTCTTGTAACCGGGATTCCGAGTTTGATCGGGTTGTTTCGGGAGAAGGAATATCCTTCATTGATCATGAGAGCTTGTGATGGGCTAAGTTGGGACGCCCCTGTAGGGTATAAACTTTCGAGAGTCGTGCCTACAGTTATGTGGTAGATGGGAATTTGTTAATATCCGGTTGTAGAGAACTTGACACTTGACTTAATTAAAATATATCAACCGCGTGTGTAGCCGTGATGGTCTCTTTTCGACGGAGTTCAGGAAGTGAACACGGTTGGGTTATGGTTGAATGTAAGTAGTTCACAATCACTTCTAGCTTACGACCATTTGCGTAGTTTCTCATCTTACTCTTGTACTTGTATGTTAGCCACCATGTTTGCTTAGTGCTTGCTGCAACTCCACCTTATAACCACATCCTACCTATAAGCTTAAATAGTCTTGATCTTGCGGGTTTTGAGATTGTTGAGTCCTCGTGACTCACAGATACTACCAAAACAGTTGCAGGTGCCGATTATACAAATGCAGGCGATGCCACCGAGCTCAAGTGGGAGTTCGACAAAGACCTTGGCCATTACTATGTGTCTTTTCCAGATGATCAGTAGTGGTGCCCAGTTGGGACGATTGGGATTTAGCATTTGGGCTTGTCTTCTTTTCTTTTCGATTCGTCCATAGTCGGACTTTGTGTGTACTCTGAATGATGTATGAACTACTTGATCATTGTGTGACGTGGTGATTGTAAGCCAACTATATTATTTCCTTGTTCATTTACATGGGATTGTGTGAACATGACCCTTCTGGCGACAATACCAAAATACGGCTATGCCTCGAAGTCATGCCTCGACACATGGGAGATATAGCCGTATCTTGGGCGTTACAATTGCATTGCCTTTCAGACATTTCGCCCCCTTTGCTTCCTCTCCCCATTGCTTCTACCTAGTGCCATGGCAGCGCATCAGATCACAGAGTCTGAAGTGAGGCACCTGACATAGGAGCTCTAGGCTAAGGATGCGGAGCTCAGGGCCAAGGATGTGGAGCTCTGTGAGCTCAAGGAGGAGAGGAGTGCCATGCTCATCTGTTATGTGCGGGAGTTCACGGAGCTTCAAAAGTGGCAGGCGTCCACCATAAAGATGCTTGAGGCGTCAGCGGCATTGCTGCAGAAAGCGGGAGATATGATAGGCCATCAGGGGAGGTGGCTGGAGCGCGAGCGGGCTGATCGTGACGAGGTCCAGGATCGCCTCAACCACTTGGTGGACCAAGTTTCCACGCACGTGTTGAGGATGCGCAATGCCTACCGTCGTGCGAGCGCAACTATGCCGGCGGGCGTGCTAAACCCGTTCAACCACCCTGTGGGATCACGGGTTCCAGCAAACCCTCAAGGTTCCAACACTGGGGTGTGCGCGGAGGTTCTCTTCCTATCGATCCACGCCCTAGCTCTCTAAGATCTCGCAGACAAACTCGTCGAACTCGCAACACAAGGACACAAGATTTATACTGGTTCGGGCCACCGTTGTGGTGTAATACCCTACTCCAGTGTGGTGGTGGTGGATTGCCTCTTGGGCTGATGATGAACAGTATAGGGGGAAGAACAGCCTCCTGAGGTGAGGTGTTCTTGTGCTTGGTGCACTTGTATGGTTGGGGATGATCTTGATGATCCGTCCCCGCCTATGGTGGTGGCTAGTCCTACTTATAGGTGCCCTGGTCCTCTCCCCAAATGTTGAGCGGGAAGGGAGCCAATAATGGCCAATTCGAAAGGGGGCAACTAGTACAGCTAATCCTGACAAAAGGTGGTCTTCGCCTGCCAAAGGTTCTGGTGATGACGCCGCCCTGGGCTCCATGGTGACCTCCATCTTGCCATCCTTCTGGTCTTGGTCTCGTTGCACCAATATGGAGACCTTTGCTTGATGCCTCGGTACTCCGCGCCTGCGCTTGCCCCCTTGGCACCAAAGAGGAAACAAGGATGCTGCCACGCTGGCGCCCGCCTGGTCTCGATCATCATGGCTCACGTCACGAGGACATCGTGAGGTTTGCCTTGCCTTGATCTCTCCGGCCCTCGTGAGCCTGCCAGGCGAGGCCGCTCTAGAGGAGGTCTTGAACCGTCCGCCTCACGAGGGTCTTGAATGCCTTGTCGATGAAGATGGGCCATACAGACCTGCCAGCCTAGCCACGACTTGGGCCGCAGGCAGGCAAGTCTAGGGACCCCCGTTCCCAGAACGCCGATAGTAGCCCCCGGGCCCAAGGCGCACTCGGGCGTGGCATCAAGGTGAAGCGCGGAGCGCCACGGGCCCCAAAAGCTTGCGACCTCGGTTGACGCATGGCAGTTGATTGGACGTGAGCGTCTCCGCTTCCCCACACTGCCTCGGCAACTGCCCGACTTGACAAGTGCCTGCGACATGCAAGGAAAACCATCGTTACCTGTGATCGTGGGGGGCGCTGGTTGGCCTTCTCCTGCTATAAATGAGGAAGGGGCGGAGCCTCTATCGCACATTCCTTCCCATTCCGCCTGCTTCTTCCTCCTCTGCACCACTGCTAGTAGCAACTTCAATGGCGCCGATCCATAGGTTTTCAACCGAGGAGAAAGGAAAGGTTCCCCTCGATGTGCTCGTGCTGCTCCCGCTGAAGAAGAGGTCGGTCCACCGCCGTGACACCGTGGAGATGCAGGTGGTGACGAGGCATTGGTGCGAGCAGCCTCCTCCTGGGTATCCGCTGCCCTTGTACGCCCAAGCCGGGGGCTCGGAAGGAAGGAGCAACGAGCGTCCACTGCGGACAAGGTCGACGCGCCACGACGACGAGCGCTGTCGCTCCTGGTGCCCATGCTTCAGACTCCTCACGTGAGCTTGTGCTGTGGGTGGCGATGCCCCCAAGCTCCTGGATCCGCTTCCCGTGCTTCTTCTTCGATGTGATGCCGCCGAGGGGGCCTCTTGACCTCTGGTTGCAGCATGCCGAATATGACACTCCGGCGACCGGGGCTGGGGTTGAAGCAGTCTTCACCGGCAAGATCTTCATGACTCGTGGCTGGGGCGAGGTTGCGCGGGTTTTCCGTGCGGAGGGCGCCCTCACGATCCACTTCGAGTATGATGGCGCCTCCACGCTGTTCCTCAAGGTCTTCGACACGGAGGGTCACCGCTTGGAGTGTTGCCCCAAAGGGGAGCGCTAGGATGAGGCGCGCCCCGCTCGGAGCAGGATGGGAGTCCAGCGGCTCTCCTGAGCTCTACGAGACTCCGGAGAGGAACGACGACAACTACGTCCCCCCGAGCTCTTGCCGTGCTCGGAGCAGGGCTGCAACGTCCGGCCGCCGCCGTCGCTGATCTGGATGTGGTTGGCGCCGGCCTCCCGCGGCCCACTGTTGATGATGGCGTCGGCCGCGGGGGTGTGTAGATAGGATTCTCGTAGGTTCTCGTCTTTTGTTCCCTGCGAGGAATCAAGAAGTACCTCGTGGGGGCGTGTAAATGAGTCTGCAATGCCTTTTGTTGATATTATCCCAATTATGAAAGCCTTTTTAGCGCATGTCCTGTTTAGGCTCAGTCTTCCCTTTCCAATCTCGTGACAGCTTGTCGCTCTATGCTAACAGGTCCCGGTCCCCAGGTAGGCTTCAGCCGTCGCTGGTATGCCAGGTCGCGTGCCGTGGTCAAGGCCAGGAGGTGAGTGGACCGAGGTCCAGTAAGAGCCCCTAAGGTGCGATGCTCAGGGGGTCCCCCAAAGCGCCCAAGCAGCCGTGGTAAGATAAGAAAGGGAGGCGACGTTGCCGCAATAGGGCTGCGACGAGCGTGTCCGATTAGGTTTCAATGATTAGTTGATCTATTGTGACTTATCTTGGCGATCCGGGGTCGATTCTTCATGATGCGCTAGACCCGCGCGCGTACATCTGCACCGTAGCTAGGTTAGGTCCATGCGAGTCCTCCCCTTTCAATGCTCTCCTTTGTTCTCTACGTCCTCAGGTCCCGGCCCTCGAGCGAGCTCAGCCGCCGCTGGTATGCTAGGTCGCTTGCCATGGTCAAGGCTAGGGGGTGAGGGCTGGAGAGCCAGTAAGAGCTCCTGAGTCGCGATGCTCAGGAGCCCCCCTTTTAACATGCAAGCGGATTACTTGGAAGAGGTGGGAGCTTGTGGTCCCACCTGGTGTTATCCTCGTGAGATTCCTGCGAGCCAGCACAGAAGAACACGATTTGCCATTATGCTTGCTAGCCCGCCGCTGGTTGCTCCGCGAGGGGGTGAAGGCACTAAGGGCCCGGTGAGGTGACGTGCGCGGGGCGTGCCGCGAGCCAGAGCTCGACCGGTCAGGTTTTTCGACGTGGCAGGGACGGACCCATGCACCAGCACCGTGCTGGCATGAGGAGGCCCTGTGGGTGGCGACAATTGAGCAGGTAGTAATCATAGGTAGATCAAACATGAGAGTAGTAGGCTTAAGTAAGTGCATGGGAAATACGTGCCACTGGGCCAGGCTTGAGCGGCTTGGGGATGATGCAGCCCGAGGGGCGCTCCCAACAAGGTAAGCTAAAGACATAAAAAGGGATACATGCCACAGGGACGGACCCACGCGGCCTGGGAATGGTGCAGCCCGAGGGGCGCTCCCAGCTAAATGAACTTGGAAAGATGTCACCTGGTTATGTTGACGAAGGAGAGTTGGGGCAGCTGAAGGTGCGCAGCATAGAGGTTGCTCCTCGGGAGGCTCTGGGGGCTCAGGTGGTTCCTTGAGGACCGTCCCCATCTCCATTAGGACGGCGTGGTGCCTTGTCTCCTGAGCCGCTAGGATGCGCCGCAAGTTGCGCTGGTAGGCAGACGACACACTCGGCAGGCCAAAGGGCATGCGAACGTAGCTGTGTGGTGGGCCCTCGCAGCGTCCCACGCACGAAGGCCAGAAAAGCTCCTAAGAAGCGGCCCTGTTGAGCCCTGGAACGTCGATGCTGACGCGCACCCTGGCATCCTCGCCTGGATGGGAAGCTGCGCCTCGTGAGCAGCGGTCGCGCGCGCATGGCCCTTGCGTCTTGCAATTTCTGGGTGGTCTTGGTGATGAACTCCTGAACGGTGTGTGATCCTTGCCCTGTGCCCTCCTGAGGGAAACATGCCGTGAAGCACGCCTCCAGGTGGTGCCCAAGCGCCTCCCTCGTGATGTGGGAAAGGTCTGAGGCCTTCCAGAAGAAAGCCCCGAGCCCTACCCGAAAAGGGCGCCGAGCGCGCCTTCCTATGCGATGGAGGGAGGCGCCCCTGGAGCGAGCGCTGATCCTGATGAGGCTTCGGCTGTTAGGCCATCCTCCTGAGGTCCTGCACGGCGCTGCTGCTTCTTCTTCTTGGGGATGGCCTCAGGAGGGCCCTCGCCCTTGCTGTTGGGGTCGTCGATTGCTACAGCTTGGAAGGCATGCTTGAGGGAGCACACCGCATCTCTTTCTTCACATGGGACCGTGATGATCCCGCCGCTTCCCGTCTGTAACGCCCACAATGCGGCTATATCTCCTACGTGTCGAGGCACGACTTAGAGGCATAACCGCATTGAAAGCAATGTCGCAAGTTAGGCAATCTTCACAACATCCCAAGTAAAATAGATAATAAAGGGGAGATACATGGTTGGCTTACACTCGCCACGTCAATCAAGTACATAAATAGCATTACAACATTCAATCACTCATGGCCCGACTACGGCGCCAAAATAAAAGATAACCCAACATGCGACACGGTCCCGATCACCCCAACTGGGCACCACTACTGATCATCAGGGAAAGACACGTAGTAACGGCGTGAGTCCTCGTCGAACTCCCACTTGAGCTCAAGCGCGTCATCTGGAGTGGAATCATCAGGCCCTGCATCTGCTTTGGAAGTAAACTGTGAGCCACAGGGACTCAGCAATCTCGCACCCTCGCGATCAAGACTATTTAAGCTTATGGGAAAGGCAAGGTAAATATGTGGAGTTGCAGCAAGCGACTAGCATATATGGTGGCTAACCTGTTCGCAAAAGAGAGCGAGAAGAGGAGGCAAAGCGCGAGCGATAAACTAGAGAACAACCTACGCAAGCATTACTCCAACACCGTGTTCACTTCCCGGACTCCGCCGAGAAGAGACCATCACGGTAACTCACACTGTTGATTCATTTTAGTTAAGTTAAGGTTCAAGTTATCTACAACCGGACATTAACAAATTCCCATCTGCCCATAACCGCGGGCATGGCTTTCGAAAATTCAAATTCCTGCAGGGGAGTCCCAACTTAGCCCATGACAAGCTCTCACGGTTAACGAAGGAATAGACCTTCTCCCGAGACATTCCGATCAGACTCGGTATCCCGGTTCTACAAGACACTTCGACAAGTTAAAACAAATCCAGCAACACCGCCCGAATGTGCCGACAAATCCCGATAGGAGCTGCACATATCTCGTTCTCAGGGCACACTCAGATGAGACTAGCTACGAGTAAAACCAACCCTCAAGTTGCCCCGAGGTGGCCCTGCAGGAAGCTCAGTCGGACCAACACTAAGAGGAGCACTGGCCCGGGGGGGGGGGGTTAAATAAGATGACCCTCGGGCTCCGGAAACCCAAGGGAAAAGAGGCTAGGTGGCAAATGGTAAAACCAAGGTTGGGCATTGCTGGAAAATCTTTAACCAAGGCGAACTATCAAGGGGTTCCCATTATCACCCAACCGCGTAACGAACGCAAAAATCCGGAAACATAACACCGATATGACGGAAAACTAGGGCGGCAAGAGTGGAACAAAACACTAGGCGAGAGGCCGAGCCTTCCACCCTTTACCAAGTATATAGATGCATTAAGATAACAAGGCAATATAATGATATCCCAACAAGTAAATAATGTTCCAACAAGGAACGGTCTCCAATCTTCACCTGCAACTAGCAACGCTATAAGAGGGGCTGAGCAAAGCGGTAACATAGCCAATCAACGGTTTGCTAGGACATGGTGGGTTAGAGGTTTGACATGCCAATTTGGAAGGCATGATAAGCAAATGGTAGGCATCGTAGCATAGGCATAGCAAAAGAGCGAGCATCTAGCAAAGCAAAGATAGTAGTGATTTCAAGGGTATGATCATCTTGCCTGCAAAGTTGTCAGAGTTGACTGGATCCTCGAAATCAAACTCAACGGGCTCCTTGTTAGCAAAGTCATCTCCCGGCTCTACCCAAAAAAGACAAACAAGCAACAAGGACACAATCAACCATGTGCAAACTCAATCAACAAGATGCAAACATGGTATGTTATGCGGGATGCAATATGTGATGCATATGCAAGATTTGACAAGGAATGCACGAACCTGGCCTCAACTTGGAAATCCAAGTGTGCCACTGGAAAGGTGAGATGAAATCGCTTGAAAACGATATAAAGAACGCCGGAATCGGAGTTACGGTTTGGAAATGGCAAGCAATTCAAATATGGCCACGTTCTGCGATTTACAGCAAGTAGCCATCTAAATGCAACAAGATGAACATGCTATAGCACCCAAACATGGCAACAAAATACATGGCAGGGATCCATTCATGATTCTTAACAAAATACTAGCACTGAGCTACGGCCAATTCATCCATTAACAGGTTCAAACAATGCAAAAATGCATTTGGTAAACAGATCTCAGACTTAGTGAAATTAACACTTGTCTGGAATTTCAGATCAGATAGCACTCTTTAGAGCATGAAAACTACATGCTACAGGACCTGAACATGGAAAAGTAAAGCATGGCATGGAGCTACTCAAAGAGCTTAACAAAAGTCCCTTAGTGACCTTGAGCCAAAAGGGATCATAAAATAAATTTGCAAGCATGTGAACATGGCAAAAACATAATCAGTTCTCAGACTTGGTGAAAACTGGAGCATGCTGAAACAGATATCAAGTAGGCATGTTTACGAGCTTGATGCACTCACTACAGAGCAAGGCATGACAATCTAAGGATGCACCCATCTGGAATACACAAAATATAAGCTAGACATGGCAAGAACAATAGCATAGTATGCACGGATCAATTACAACATCCTCGGCAAAATTGCTAACAAGTAGACAATCTGCCCAGATTCACGAAATGACAAAAGTAGAGCTCGATTGACTCAATCTAGGGTGCTCCATAATTGCAAACAAAGACATGGATGGATATAGCACTACAAGATTAACAAAAAATCCTTAATTATCATCCTCAAAAAAGGCACGGATCACTAGGAAACAACATGAACATATGGCATAAAAAGATAAACAGATCAAGGACTTAGTGGAAATGCGAAGTCCCTGAAATCAGCATTAACGAATGCACCACTTTGCAAGCTTGTTCTAGTAAGCACACACATCACAAAATTACATGGGTTGCACCTCTGGATAGATGGCAACACATATAACAAAACTCACGAAGAGCTCAGGGGCATATCATGCACACACTAATCATGGCAAAAATGACAAATATCTAATTGGAGCAGTAGATCTGACAATTATCTCAAATAGCCTTCTTCTAACAGCATTTCGGGCATCAAGATGAACTCAAATGAAAATGATGCAATGACATGAAATGATGTGCTCTCTGAGACGAACATTTTGATATGCTATATGCACAAAACGGATCTACGGATGCGGACATATAGCAGGTCAAAGTATGCTAAAGACGAATAAGGAGAGAGGGGAAAAGTCAACCTGAGAGTGGATCTGAGATCTAGTGTTTTTTTCGGGGTCGACACTGTAGCAGACGGGCTCGAGGTCGCCCGCGAGTGTGGTGGTCGCCGGAGAGAAGCAGCCCGGCGAGGGGACCGGCGGATCCGGCGAGAGGGGTCGCCGGCGCGGCTCTGCGGAGCGTCGGGATGGCGGCGCGACGTCGGCGAGGCAGGGGCGGCGAGGTGGTGATGTGGCCACGGCGACCGGCGAATGGCGGGCGCGGTGGCGCGAGTCGAAGTCCGGCGAGGTGGGCGCCGGCTCGGGAGGAGGAGAAGCGGGCGCGGGCGGCGCGGCTCTCAGGCCGGGGAGGGCCCGCTGTAGGCCGAACGGGCCGGCGGCGATGTGGGAACGCGGGCGCCACGTGGCATGCCGCGGTTGGCTGTGGGCGGCGGCGGACGTGTCCGGCCGCGTGGAGAGGGGTGGATCTAGGGTTTCGGGGAGAGGAGAACGAGAATTTCGGAGGGGGTCTTTATATAGACATAGAGGGAGCTAGGAGTGTCCAAATGAGGTGCGGTTTTCGGCCACGCGATCGTGATCAAACGCTCTAGAAGATGGAGAGGGTTTTGGTCGGTTTTGGGCCAAAATGGAGGGGTGTTGGGCTGCAACACACACGAGGCCTTTTCGGTCCCTCGGTTAACCGTTGGAGTATCAAACGAAATCCAAATGGTACGAAACTTGACAGGCAGTCTACCGGTAGTAAACCAAGGCCGCTTGGCAAGTCTCGGTCCAATCCGGAAATGTTTAATCCCCACACATGAAAGAAAGGTAGAAATGACCACCGGAGGAGAACGAAGCGCCGGAATGCAATACGGACAACGGGGAAAATGCTCGGATGCATGAGATGAACACGTATGCAAATGCAATGCACATGATGACATGATATGAGATGCATGACAATGACAACAAAACACGGAGACAAAAACCCGAACCCGAGAAAATAAAATAACTTAAGGCCAGAAACAGCAAGAGTTGGATTACATATTGGGTAAATCACATCCGGGGTGTTACAACACTCCACCACTACAAAAGGATCTTGTCCCGAGATCTAGGACTGAAAAAACGCCGGGTATTCAGAACGGAGGTGATCCTCGCGTTCCCAGGTAGCTTCACGGTCAGAATGGTGTGACCACTTGACTTTGAGGAATTTGATTGACTTATTGCGAGTCTTGCGTTCAGTATCTTCAAGAATAGCAACGGGGTTCTCACGGTAAGAGAGATCTTCTTGGAGCTCAATGTCCTCGAAGTTGACGGTGCGGTCAGGACTCTTGAAGCACTTTCCAAGCTGAGAGACATGGAACACGTCATGAACATTTGCAAAGTTTGAAGGAAGCTCGAGTTGATAAGCGAGATCGCCTCTCTTGCTGACGATCTTGAAAGGTCCCACGTATCTGGGGGCAAGCTTCCCTTTGATACCGAAGCGATGAGTACCTTTTATAGGAGAGATGTGGAGGTAAACGTGATCTCCGATCTCGAAAGCCAAATCACGGTGCTTACTATCATAGTAGCTCTTCTGGCGGGATTGGGCTGCTTTGAGGTTATCTCGAATGACTTTGCACATTTCCTCTGCCTCTGTGATTAAGTCATTTCCCAGAAGTTGACGTTCACCGGTTTCAGACCAGTTGAGAGGGGTACGACACTTCCTGCCATACAGAATTTCAAATGGGGCCTTGCCTGAACTTGCTTGAAAACTATTGTTGTAGGAGAATTCAGCATAAGGAAGACAATCCTCCCACTTCATGCCGAAGGAGATCACACAAGACCTGAGCATATCTTCGAGAATCTGGTTGACACGCTCGACTTGACTGCTAGTTTGAGGATGGAATGCTGCGCTGAAGCGGATGTTGGTGCCCATGGCCTTCTGAAAAGAATCCCAAAACTTGGAGGTAAAGATGCTGCCACGGTCTGAAGAGATCACTTGCGGAATACCGTGCAGAGAGACAATCCGAGAGGTATAGAGTTCCGCCAATTGAGCTGCAGTGATAGACTCTTTGATAGGCAGAAAGTGAGCCACTTTAGTGAGTTTGTCGATGACGATGAATATAGCATCATTGCCACATTTAGACTTTGGAAACCCAGTCACGAAGTCCATCTCAATGTGGTCAAACTTCCATTCTGGAATGGCAAGAGGTTGGAGGAGACCAGCTGGCATTTGGTTTTCTTCCTTCACTCTTCTGCAGACATCACACTCATTCACGAATTGAGCAATCTCACGCTTCATTCGAGTCCACCAATAAGCCTGCTTGAGGTCCTGATACATCTTCGTGCTCCCAGGGTGGATGGAGAGGAGAGAATTGTGAGCCTCGTTCATGATCACTTTACGAAGGTCACCTTTGGGCACAACAATACGATCCTCGAAGAAGAGAGTATCCTTGTCATCAAGGCGGTAGCACTTGTACTTGGGTTGACTCTTGGCAATCCCAATCTTCACCTTTTTCACCATAGCATCAAGAACCTGGGCTTGGTGAATCTGGTCTTCCAAGGTAGGAGAGACTTGAAGATTGGCAAGGAAACCTTGAGGAACAACTTGCAGATTAAGTTTGCGGAAAGCTTCACAAAGCTCGGGTTGATAAGGCTTGAGAATCAGACTGTTGCAGTAAGCCTTGCTGCTCAATGCGTCAGCAATCACATTAGCCTTGCCTGGAGTATACTCGATACTCGGATTATACTCTTGAATCATTTAGACCCATCGAGTCTGCCTGAGGTTGAGATTAGGCTGAGTGAAGATGTACTTGAGACTCTTGT
The DNA here is from genome assembly GCF_003073215.2 of Triticum urartu. Classification (NCBI taxonomy): domain Eukaryota; kingdom Viridiplantae; phylum Streptophyta; class Magnoliopsida; order Poales; family Poaceae; genus Triticum; species Triticum urartu. The sequence goes on from NC_053024.1 coordinate 390,557,385, forward strand.
GGTCAGTGAAGATGTCCACTTTTCTTCCCAATAAGAGATGTCTCCAAGTCAAAAGAGCATGCACAACAGCCGCCAACTCGAGATCATGAGTAGGGTAGTTCTTCTCATTGGGCTTCAACTGGCGAGAGGTATAAGCCACAACTTTCTTCTCTTGCATCAACACTGCGCCAAGACCTTGGAGAGAGGCATCACAAAAGACCTCGTACGGCTTGGATTCATTAGGCGGAGTCAGAACTGGAGCGGTGACCAATTTCTCTTTCAAAGTGTTGAAAGCAATGTCACACTCTGGAGACCAAACGTACTTGACGTGCTTCTGGAGAAGATTTGAGAGAGGCTTCACAATATTAGAGAAGTTTTCAACGAATCTTCGACAGTAGCTTGCGAGACCGAGGAAGCTACGGAGTTGCTTCACGTTCTGAGGAGGTTCCCAATTCACAATTGCAGACACCTTCTCAGGATTCACCACAATGCCCTTGGCAGAGATGATATGACCAAGATAAAGAACCTCATCGAGCCAAAATTCGCACTTTGAGAACTTGGCGTAGAACTGGTGTTCCCTCAGCTTATCGAGTACCAAACGCAAGTGCTTGGTATGATCTTCCTTGTTCTTCGAGAAGACTAGAATGTCGTCGAGATAGACCAAAACGAAGTCATTGGTGTAGGCGTTGAAGATGAAATTCATCATGCGAGAGAAAGTCGGAGGAGCGTTGACGAGGCCAAAAGACATGACAGTGTATTCATATGAACCATAGCTTGTCCTGAAAGCCGTCTTGGGAATATCTTGCTCACGGATTCGAATCTGATGATAACCCATACGGAGACCAAGCTTGGAGAATACTTGGGCACCTTTGAGTTGTTCGAACAGCTCGTTGATGTTGGGAAGTGGGTATTTGTTTTTGATGGTCTTCTTGTTCAATGGACGGTAATCAACACAAAGTCGGTCCGTTCCATCCTTCTTCTTCACAAAAAGAACACCACAACCCCACGGAGAAGAACTAGGTCGGATGAGGCCCATTCTCTCTTGAACATCGAGTTGCTTCTTCAGCTCCTTCAACTCTTCAGGCCCGATCTTGTAAGGACGCTTGCACACAGGTTCTGTGCCAGGCTCAACATCAATGACGAATTCAACTGGCCGGTGCGGAGGCATTCCTGGAAGCTCTTCTGGAAAGACGTCTTGATATTTGCAAACGACTGGAATTTGCGAGATAGCATCCAGTTCACCCTTCTCATTGAGAGAAAACAGACGGATTGTATTATCCCGAGCGGCGAAGACAATTACATCCTCAGACGAATGAGTCAATTGAATCTGCCTGGCTGCACAATCAAGCTGAGCCTTGTGCTTAGAAAGCCAATCCATCCCGAGAATAAAATCAATATCCGAGTTACCAAGAACCATTGGAGAAGCCAGAAACTTGAAATCACCCATCATGATAGAAATATCCGGAACCATCATACTAGAACTCAGACGCTTAGCCGGAGAGACGACTTGCATAGCTCTAGGTAATGCCTTAGTACTAAAATTGTTCTCCGATGCAAATGGAAAAGACATGAAGGAATGCGATGCACGAGAGTCAAAAAGTACTTTTGCGGGAATATCATTAACAGGAAGGTTACCCATGATGATATCTGACGAGTCCTCTTCCTGAGCTGCATTCATCATGTTGACCTTGGCGTGCTTGGGGTTATGCTTGACCACAGCTGTACTTGCCGATCTCACAGGACGAGGAGGAAGACGCCTCTGATTGAAGCATTTGTTGGCATAGTGACCCTTCTATTGGCACTTGTTGCACGTAACCTCTGAAAGCGGACGGTGATACGGAGCAATCGATCTTGGAGCTTGAGACGAAGTCTTGTTCTGAAAGCCAGGGTTGGGTGGGTGGGAAGATCCACTGCCACCTTTGCTCTTCTTTTGATACGGCTGACGGAACGGAGGAGGAGGAAGCCAATACTTCTGCTGCTTGGCCACTTGAGTAGCGGAAGAAGGAGTAGTGTCTCTGACTAGCTTCTTGGAAGCATCACACCTCAGTTGAACAGCCTCTTGCTTCAATGCCATGTTGTAGAACTCATCGTACCTCAAGGGCTCGAAGAGAACAAGAGCTAGCTGGATTTCTTCTCTAAGACCACCCCTGAACTCGTATATCATTCTCTTCTCATCAGGTACGTCCTGCTTGGCAAAGCGGGCGAGCTTCTGAAACAACTTGTTGTAGTCATAGACAGACAAAGAGCCTTGCTTCAGGTTGCGGAATTCCTCACGCTTTCTTTCAACCACGCTCTGAGGGATATGATGAGCTCTGAAATCTTGACGGAATTCATCCCAGGTAATAACACGGCCACCTCTGGAATCCTTGTACTGCTGGAACCATTCTGCAGATTGATCTTTGAGTTGGAAGGAAGCGAACTTGACAAAGTCCTCAGGCCTGTCGTTACTGCACTCGAAATGCTTGCATAGATCCACGAGCCAATCGTTAGCATCAGTTGCCTCAACAAAATTGCTGAAAGTCTTTGGACCGTTAGCAAGGAACTGGTTGAGTGTACCAAAGTGATTCTAATTGTTGCCTTGGTTGCCTTGGTTCGCTTGATTGCGCTCTTGAAGAATTTGCATGATCAACTGCGTGTTTGCATTGGTTGCGGCCATCATAGCTTGCCATGCCTCCGAAGGAGGAGGAGGTGGTGGCGGATCAGGATTCGGAGTCGTGCGTGTTGGAGGAGCCATCCTGAAGAGGTTGATATCCATTAGCACATAGATAGACAAATATTGAAGCTGAATCCAACGGAATGAAAATTTGCAACATAAAGTATTCACATCCGAACAAAAGAACGAATGTATTCCTCTTGAAATGGTCACATATCCATAAATTGAGAAGCCACTTAGAATTTAGGTAGAGAAATAAATCAACAAGGTACGGATCAAGAACGAATACTCGGTAAGAAATCCCAATCTCAAACCAAATATCCGTGGAAGAAGAGCTAGAGCTACAAGAATTCCCACCTATGAAACTCCCGAACCTTTCCGGTTATGCAATCAGGTGTTGGGGATACAGGGGAAGCATAATATCTCACCCAAATCTAGCAATTCCTACATCCAGTTGTATCCATCCTTCAACACATAACCGAGAAAAACTTCGGAAACCATCTACCTCAACCTTCGAAAAGCATCCGTTATACAAGTTATGGCGATACTCCCGAACTCCCGCCCCAGTACTGGGTGGCGTCGAGGTTATTTCACCAACGAACTGCATAAAAGAGATTTTCGATGTCGGCGTACTAAACTCAGGTATTCCAGAACTGCAACGATAAAATTGTGACGACAACACCTCGGAGCTCAACTCCCCGGGACACTGCCACAACCCCTAAAGATAGGAGGCACCATGAACAATGTTCTCGTCACAAAACCATCGGAACGATTCCAAGATACCCGCGCGATCCTAAATTTTTTTTAGTGAAATTTGAGAAGAGAAGAGTCAAAACTCTACGTCAGGATGCCTTACCAGAGCGATGAGGAGACTGGGAAGTAAAAAGAATTCCTAAACTCTCCGATATATAATTCCTAAATGACTCAAAACATTTTTTTCTAGCCTCAACAACGGCTGCTAAAAACGATCAAGCAATGGGGGCTCCTAAGGTCGGGGAAGGCTCTGATTACCAACTTGTAACGCCCACGATGCGGCTATATCTCCTACGTGTCGAGGCATGAATTAGAGGCATAACCGCATTAAAAGCAATGTCGCAAGTTAGGCAATCTTCACAACATCCCAAGTAAAATAGATAATAAAGGGGAGATACATAGTTGGCTTACACTCGCCACGTCAATCAAGTACATAAATAGCATTACAACATTCAATCACTCATGGCCCGACTACGGCGCCAAAATAAAAGATAACCCAACATGCGACACGGTACCGATCACCCCAACTGGGCACCACTACTGATCATCAGGGAAAGACACGTAGTAACGGCGTGAGTCCTCGTCAAACTCCCACTTGAGCTCAAGCGCGTCATCTGGAGCGGAATCATCAGGCCCTGCATCTGGTTTGGAAGTAAACTGTGAGCCACAGGGACTCAACAATCTCGCACCCTCGTGATCAAGACTATTTAAGCTTATGGGAAAGGCAAGGTAAATATGTGGAGCTGCAGCAAGCGACTAGCATATATGGTGGCTAACCTGTTCGCAAAAGAGAGAGAGAAGAGGAGGCAAAGCGCGAGCGAGAAACTAGAGAACAACCTACGCAAGCATTACTCCAACACCATGTTCACTTCCCGGACTCCGCCGAGAAGAGACCATCACGGTAACTCACACGGTTGATTCATTTTAGTTAAATTAAGGTTCAAGTTATCTACAACCGGACATTAACAAATTCCCATCTGCCCATAACTGCGGGCACGGCTTTCAAAAGTTCAAATCCCTGCAGGGGAGTCCCAACTTAGCCCATGACAAGCTCTCACGGTCAACGAAGGAATAGACCTTCTCCCGAGACATTCCGATCAGACTCGGTATCCCGGTTCTACAAGACACTTCGACAAGTTAAAACAAATACGGCAACACCGCCCGAATGTGCCGACAAATCCTGATAGGAGCTGCACATATCCCGTTCTTAGGGCACACTCAGATGAGACTAGCTACGAGTAAAACCAACCCTCAAGTTTCCCCGAGGTGGCCCCGCAGGCAGCTCAGTCGGACCAACACTCAGAGGAGCACTGGCCCGGGGGGGGTTAAATAAGATGACCCTCAAGCTCCGGAAACCCAAGGGAAAAGAGGCTAGGTGGCAAATGGTAAAACCAAGGTTGGGCATTGCTGGAAAAGCTTTAATCAAGGTGAACTATCAAGGGGTTCCCATTATCACCCCACCGCGTAAGGAACGCAAAAATCCGGGAACATAACACCGATATGACGGAAAACTAGGGCGGCAAGAGTGGAACAAAACACTAGGCGAGAGGCCGAGCCTTCCACCCTTTACCAAGTATATAGATGCATTAAGATAACAAGGCAATATAATGATATCCCAACAAGTAAATAATGTTCCAACAAGGAACGGTCTCCAATCTTCACCTGCAACTAGCAACACTATAAGAGGGGCTGAGCAAAGCGGTAACATAGCCAATCAACGGTTTGCTAGGACATGGTGGGTTAGAGGTTTGACATGGCAATTTGGAAGGCATGATAAGCAAATGGTAGGCATCGTAGCATAGGCATAGCAAAAGAGCGAGCATCTAGCAAAGCAAAGATAGTAGTGATTTCGAGGGTATGACCATCTTGCCTGCAAAGTTGTCAGAGTTGACTGGATCCTCGAAAGCAAACTCAACGGGCTCCTCGTTAGCGAACTCGTCTCCCGGCTCTACCCAAACAAGACAAACAAGCAACAAGGCCACAATCAACCACGTGCAAACTCAATCAACAAGATGCAAACATGGTATGCTATGTGGGATGCAATATGTGATGCATCTGCAAGATTTGACAAGGAATGCATGAACCTGGCCTCAACATGGAAATCCAAGTGTGCCACTGGAAAGGTGAGATGAAATCGCTTGAAAACGATATAAAGAACGCCGGAATCGGAGTTACGGTTTGGAAATGGCAAGCAATTCAAATATGGCCACGCTCTGCGATTTACAGCAAGTAGCCATCTAAATGCAACAAGATGAACATGCTACAGCACCCAAACATGGCAACAAAATACATGGCAGGGATCCATTCATGATGCTTAAGAAAAGACTATCACGGAGCTACGGCCAATTCATCCATTAACAGGTTCAAACAAGCATGGCAAAAATGCATTTGGTAAACAGATCTCAGACTTAGTGAAATTAACACTTGTCTGGAATTTCAGATCAGATAGCACTCTTTGGAGCATGAAAACTATATGCTACAGGACCTGAACATGGCAAAGTAAAGCATGGCATGGAGCTCCTCAAAGAACTTAACAAAATTCCCTTAGTGACCTTGAGCCAAAAGGGATCAGAAAATACATTTGTAAGCATGTGAACATGGCAAAAACATAATCAGTTCTCAGACTTGGTGAAAACTGGAGCATGCTGAAACAGATATCAAGTAGGCATGTTTACGAGCTCGATGCACTCACTACAGAGCAAGTCATGACAATCTAAGCATGCACCATCAAGAATACACAAAATATAAGCTAGACATGGCAAGAACAATAGCATAGCATGCACAGATCAATTACAACATCCTCGGCAAAATTGCTAACAAGTAGACAATCTGCCCAGATTCACGAAATGACAAAAGTAGAGCTCGATTGACTCAAGCTAGGGTGCTCCATAATTGCAAACAAAGACACGGATGGATAGAGCACTACACGAGTAACAAAACATCCTTACTGATCATCCTCAAAAAAGGCACGGATCACTAGGAAACAACATGAACATATGGCATAAAGAGATAAACAGATCAAGGACTTAGTGGAAATGCTAAGTCCCTGAAATCAGCATTAACGAATGCACCACTTTGCAAGCTTGTGCTAGTCACGACACACATCACAAAAATACATGGGTTGCACCTCTGGATAGATGGCAACATATATAACAAAACTCATGAAGAGCTCAGGGGCATATCATGCACACACTAATCATGGCAAAAATGACAAATATCTAAATTGAGCAGCAGATCTGACAATTATCTCAAATAGCCTTCTTCTAACAGCATTTCAGGCATCAAGACGAACTCAAATGAAAATGATGCAATGAGATGAAATGATGTGCTCTCTGAGACGAACATTTTGATATGCTATATGCCCAAGACGGATCTACGGATGCGGAGATATAGCAGGTCAAAGTATGCTAAAAACAAATAATGAGGGAGGGGAAAAGTCAACCCGAGAGTGGATCTGAGATCTAGGGTTTTTTTCGGGGTCGACACTGTAGCAGACGGGCTCGAGGTCGCCGGCGAGTGTGGTGGTCGCCGGAGAGAAGCAGCCCGGCGAGGGGACCGCCGGATCCGGCGAGAGGGGTCGCAGGCGCGGCTCTGCGGAGCGTCGGGATGGCGGCGCGACGTCGGCAAGGTAGGGGCGGTGAGGTGGCGATGTGGCCGCGGCGACCGGCGAATGGCAGCGCGGTGGCTGGCGATGGCAGGCGCAGTGGCGCGAGGTGAAGTCCGGCGAGGTGGGCGCCGGCTCGGGAGGAGGAGAAGCGGGCGCAGGCGGCGCGGCTCTCGGGCCGGGGAGGGCCCGCTGCGGGCCGAATGGGCCGGCGGCGATGTGGGCATGCGGGTGCCACGTGGCAAGCCGCGGTTGGCTGCGGGCGGCGGTGGACGTGTCCGGCGGCCGGCGGACGTGTCCGGCCACGCGGAGAAGGGTGGATCTAGGGTTTCGGGGAGAGGAGAACGAGAATTTCGAAGGGGGTGTTTATATAGACATAGAGGGAGCTAGGAGTGTCCAAATGAGGTGCGGTTTTTGGCCATGCGATCATGATCGAACGCTCTAGAAGATGGAGAGGGTTTTGGTGGGTTTTGGGCCAAAATGGAGGGGTGTTGGGCTGCAACACACACGAGGCCTTTTGGGTCCCTTGGTTAATCGTTGGAGTATCAAACGAAGTCCAAATGGTACGAAACTTGACAGGCAGTCTACCGGTAGTAAACCAAGGCCGCTTGGCAAATCTCGGTCCAATCCGGAAATGTTTAATCCCCACACATGAAAGAAAGGTAGAAATGACCACCGGAGGAGAATGAAGCGCCGGAATACAAAACGGACAACGGGGAAAATGCTCGGATGCATGAGATGAACACGTTTGCAAATGCAATGCACATGATGACATGATATGAGATGCATGACAATGACAACAACACACGGAGACAAAAACCCGAACCCGAGAAAATAAAATTACTTAAGGCGGAAAACGGCAAGAGTTGGATTACATATTGGGTAAATCACATCCGGGGTCTTACACCGTCATCTTGAGGACATTGTAGCTGTGATGTGTCACCGCCATGAACTTGGCCAGGGCTGGATACCCGAGGATGGCATTGTACGGCAGACGGATGTGCGCAACATCGAAGTCGATGAGCTCGGTGTGGTAGTTCTTGCATTCCCCGAAGGTGACAGGGAGGCGGACCTGCCCTATCGGTGTGGTGGAACCGTCGGTCACTCTTGAGAAAGGCTTGGTGGGATGAAGCTGGTCATATGGCACTTGGAGGCTGTCGAACGTGTCGACGGACATTACATTGAGCCCTGCGCCGCTGTTGATGAGGGCCTTGGTAACTTGCACGTTGCTGATGACTGGGGAGCAAAGCTCGGGAGGGCGCCAGCGGTAGCCACGCACTTGAGCTGGTCTGCCGAGTTGAACATGATGGGGCACTGGGACCATCTGAGCGGGCGTGTGGCCTCGAGCTTGGGGAGGACTGCATTCACTTCACGAGCAAACTGCTTGAAGATACGCTGCGAGGCTGGGGCCTGGGCTCCACCCAAGATGCAGGCGATAGCACGCGGTTCCTGGAAGCCCCCAGCCCCTCGTATTGATGGTGTTCGTCATTCCTTCTTGGCGGTGGCGGTGGCGGAGGGAGTCCGGCGTTGCCTTGAGGACGATCCTCACGAGGCTGATCCCTCCAGGCGGCCTCGCGAGGCTGATCCTGCCAGCGGTCCTCACGAGGCCGGTCGCGCCACTCCTAGCATGGGACACGGTCGTCCAAGGTCCGCCACCATGTCCTCCTCCTCGGTCGTAGCCCCGGTCGTTGCGCTCGGGGCGTCGACCGAAGCGTCCTTCGCGAATGGCTCTGAGCTCCTGACAATCGCTGGTGTCGTGGGTGTTCAGGTTGTGGAAGGCGCAGAACGGGCGGTTGCCCTTGGATGACTCTGGTTGGTCTCTGCCACGCTTGGTGTCTGGTTCTGCTATGAGCACGGCTGCTCCCTTGCGCTTCACGTCCTTGGCCTTGGCTTTATTCTCCTCTGGGTCCAGAGTAGGGAGCTCGAGGAGGGAGAGGCGCCCCTCCTCAGCTCTAGCGCACTTGGTCGCGATGTTGAACAGCCCCAGGGTCATGCACAACTCTACATGGATAGTGAGCTCTTCCTTCATCTTGACGTCGTGGACGCCATCAGAGAATGCAGAAATGATGGCCTCCTCGGTCACCTTGGGGATCTTGATCCGTTCACTGTTGAAGCGCTGAATGTACTTCTACAGGGTCTCTCCTGGTTGTTGCTTGATGCGGCGCAGGTCGCCCGCGACCGGGGGGTGGTCGCGAGTGCCGTGGAAGTTGGCGATGAAGCGGTTGCGCATCTCGTCCCAGGAGGAGATTGAGCATGGAGGCAGGTTCAAGAGCCAGGAGCAGGCGCCTTCCTTGAGAGCCATGGGAAACCAGTTCGCCATGACTTTCTCGTCGTCATTGGCCGCTTCGATGCTCAGCTCGTAGAGCTGCAAGAACTCTGTGGGGTCGAGGGTGTCGTCGTAGCGAGGAGGCAGATCCGGCTTGAACTTGCCCGGCCAGGCGACGCTACGCAGCTCGTGGGTGAAAGCGGGGCAGCCGGCTGTGGTCATTGGAGCCCGCCTTGGGAGTGGAGCTTGGTCTTGATGGGGTCCACGCCCTGCCGCTACAGGTGGCGCGCGGTCTTGCCGCAGCAGCCGGTCCCGGTGCGGTGGCGCGAGGAGCGGCGGAGCGTTTTCTTGCGGTCGAGGGACTTCTTGACAGCTTCTTTCTTCACAGCGGGCGCGGTGTCATGGCCTGGCTTATTAGGGATGATAGACTACTCATATCAATAAGGAACTCCTTCTTTTCCGAGAGCCCATTCGGACAGAACTCCAAAGTTAAGCGTGCACAGCTTGGAGTAGTGTCAGGATGGGTGACCGACCGGGAAGTTGCTCGCGAGTGCGCACGAGTGAGGGCAAAGTGCGCAGAAAAGACTAGTATTGATCTGTGGGGCCAGTCTAGATCCCGCCAGGAGTAACGACCACCGGCGGGTGTGTCCGGGGTGTTACACGCGGGATGCAGCAGGTCGCGTCGCGGGGCCGCGCGTCTTGGCGCCAGGGCGCCATCTTCGGGTAGAGGTGGTGGAGGCGCTCCGTGAGCTACGTCACCCGTAGCTGGCGGAGGGCGAGGCGGAGAGAGGGACGACGCAGGGGAGCCCCCTGCGGCGCGGACAAGCTCGGCGATGCGGTCGAGCCAGTCCTCATAGAGGTCATCGACCGATCGGTAGCACAGGAGCTCGTGCGCCATGAGGAGTGCGGCCCATGCGTCCATGGGAGGGCGACATGCATGGGAAGAAGTACCGGCCGGGGTCAGCGATGGAGAGGCGGTGCCGCCGTCCCGCCGCACCAAGGTGTGCAGCGAGGATGCTTGCTGCTCGTTCCCCGCCGGGCCGGTGGCGGCGTTGACGGCAGGCGACGGGGAACAACGAGATGGCCCGCTGACGGAGCCGTCTGAGTGACGGGGGCAGCGAGGGCAGCCCGGCGCTTAGCACGAGCGCAGCATGCGTCTGCCATGGAGATGATGAATCAAGGGAGCGCAGAGCGACGAAAGGAAGCTTCGGCACACCCTACCTGGCGCGCCAAATGTGGCATGATGGTTTCCGGCAAACCCTCAAGGTTTGAACACTTGGGTGCGCGCGAAGGTTTTCTTCCTATCGATCCACGCCCTAGCTCTCTAAGATCTAGCGGACGAACTCGACGAACTTGCAACATAAGGACACAAGATTTATACTAGTTCAGGCCACCGTTGTGGTGTAATACCCTACTCCAATGTGGTTGTGGTGGATTGCCTCTTGGGCTGATGATGAACCATACAAGGGGAAGAACATCCTCCTGAGGTGAGGTGTTCTTGTGCTTGGTGCACTTGTGTGGTTGGGGATGATCTTGATGATCCATCCCTGCCTATGGTGGTGGCTAGTCCTACTTATAGGGGCCCTGGTCCTCTCCCCAAATGTTGAGCGGGAAGGGAGCCAACAACGGCCAATTCGAAAGGGGACAACTAGTACAGCTTATCCTGACAAAAGGTGGTATTCGCTTGCCAAAAGTTCTGGTGGTGACGCCGCACTGGGCTCCATGGTGACCTCCGTCTTGCCGTCCTTCTGGTCTTGGTCTTGTTGCACCAATATGGAAACCTTTGCTTGATGCCTCGGTACTCTGCGCCTGAGCTTGCCCCCTTGGCACCAAAGAGGAAACAAGGACGCTGCGTGCGCTGGCGCCCGCCTGGCGCCCGCCTGGTCTCGATCGTCATGGCTCACGTCATGAGGACCTCGCGAGGTTTGCCTTGCCTTGATCTCTTCGCCCCTCGTGAGCCTGCCAGGCGAGTTCACTCCTGAGGAGGTCTTGCGTCGTCCGCCTCGCGAGGCTTGGCCCCTCGCGAGGGTCTTGAATGCCTTGTCGATGAAGATGGGCCGTACAGACCTGCCAGCCCAGCTACGCCATGGGCCGCAGGCAGGCAAGTCTGGGGACCCCTGTTCCCAAAACGCCGACACACCCTGTCGACATCAACAAGCTACGGCTTCCTGACCTGGTCTCCCTCTTCACTTATATCTCCGAGGAGCTAAGCCGTCTCCGAGCGATGGTGGGGGCGGAGCTGGACAAGGAGGGGTTGCGAGCTTCTGTTGCCATTGCCTGGCGAATCTTCACAGGGCTCCGTCACCGGAATCCATTCATGCCATTAGACACCGTCTTTGACGAGCTGGCTCCCGTCGATCGGGAGCGGGCTCGGCGGGCAGTGGCACCCTGCATTACCAACGTCATGCGCCTCAAGAAGTAGAGGGTCTTAGGTGGTGTTTAGGCGTCCTCTGCATGGGCATGTCCATGTCTCGGTGCAACATGACCGTTCGATCAAACTCAGATGGTGCAGATTAGTCACTGTAGCACAAAGCATGTGGGTGTGTTTGGTTGCATTCTCATCTCAATATAGTTGTTCGCTCTTCGTGTATTTGTGTTAACCTAATAGTGTGGACTCATGCACCCTTCATTCACTCTACCAAACACCCAAAATTGGGTCGAGAAAAGGGAACTTTTGCTCCCATCCCGTGCACCCTTCATACACCCTGCCTAACACTGATTCATGCTTCATATGGTTCATTTTTCATGGAGTACTGTAGCACCATACTCTCCGTGCGTTGTAGACCTAGTTCTATTAACATTGATCTCACCATTCATTCTTGACCGGACAGCCGAAAAAGTGGTACTATGTTACATTACTGTTCATATAGTTGACATGCGCACAACATCATTTGTTATCGTCATATCTTACTACACTAGCAACAAGATTATGTAGTACTGACGTATGAACCACTGCACATGCCTACTAGTAGGAGCACTGTGTATGTTCAAGTGGTTGTCGTGTTTCGCACTCCTCCGTCATAAGAGTTGAAACGCTTGCTATAATCATTTTTTTCTTCAGAAAAATAGTGGACATGCTTTACCGTGCGGATTCTCCTTGAGGGTCATCGGGAACCTTGCTAATCACTTTTGCTGACGTGTGGGACAGCTAGCATCGGGGTCCACCAGCCATGCACTAAATTACTCTGTAGTAGAGTGCCCAACTGCACGGTAGACTACCCCGATCGAAGCGCCACAGTAATGCCCAATGAGTCGTCAAATCACAAAACCCCCTCCTTTCCAGCAGTAAGTTGGACGGACGAAGCAACCATCATTTCACTCTTCTCTCTCAGCTTCCTCTCTTGAAGAAAATCCCCACTCGCTTCTCCCTCATCTTGTTCCTCATTTCTTCAAGAAAACCACGACCTGCTTCTGCCATTGTTCTTCTCTCGCAAAGAAGGAAAGGTGAGCGCATCAATGGTGTTGATTCTGGCTAAGGCCCGGTCTTGCAACCCCGATACTGATCCTATAACTCCCTCTCTGTTCTTCTTTTGGGTTTGTGATTATGGTTTCTTTTTTTATTTTCTATTTGACAGTTTCTTGATGGACGCTGGAGCACCGGCCGAAGTGATGTCTATGGCTTTGGCCAAAACCGTCGAGGCTCATGGTACGAAGAAGCGCAAGCACCCCGCCGAGACTACCGCAGACAAGCTCAAAGCCATTGCCCTGTCCAAGCCCCCCTCTCCAGGATCCCTCATTAAGCAAGTCTAGGTAATATCTCTTCTTGATGATCTTTTTCTCGATCTTGATCGTGTTTTTCATCTAACACGCGGTACTAGTACTAGTAGTACAACTTTCTGGGTGATCTTCCATGTGATTTTTGTATGCCAAATGACGGTTCTAAATTCCTCTTTTGACCAAAACATGCAAGAGGTTGACACAGATTTCTTATACATTACTTTCAACTACTTTATGAACATCAATGCTACCTTTTAAGAGGGTATATTTGCCTCAGTAACTTGTTTTATGGATATTACAAGTAATCCCTCTGCTCTCATGCATTTGAAGACATGTTCTAGTGTCTTTGTTCACTCATTTCTGTGCGTATATGTAGTCATATATGGAGTAAAATCTCGAAAATCATCTTATATTTCTGAACGGAGGTAGTAAAAAATATTTGGTTTCTGTTTGAATTAGAACCAGGTCTGCGATGGAGATGAAGTTCTCAAAGTCATGTTGTGTGACCTGGAAGACCTGAGGATGACTTCTACTGCTAAACTATCCAGTTGTTGTGTCCTTGTTGCCACGTGTCCTGAACTAGTGTTTTCCTGTAGCATTATTGTCAGGCGTGTTCTGGAGGCTGTACTTGACCACAACAATTTCCTGGTTGTGCCTTCGATTACAAAGGTTGAGGTTCTTGCAAAGCTTCCTGACAAATCTGTTTCGGCCGGTCTTTATCGTCATGTTTATGAGTGGAAAGACCACTCTGTTAGGTTCTCCAAGGTTGACGAGATGGTGATGGTGCAGGTAGACATCTCTCATGAAGTCCATGGCCTTGTCAGTTATGCGGGGTTCATCCCGTAGGTCGGTGTGAAAGCACAAGTGTTCTCTAGGTGATTTTGGTAATTAATGTCAACATATCTCTTGTTGGACAAATACCATTATCTAGTATATTTCAGATGAGTTCAACAGTGGAGTGGTATGGACAAGAGGATGTGTAACCCCTTGAAGAATCTAAGGACAAGGATTGGCAAAAGCTGAAGACTCTTCACTTTCATTTTAGTGATCCAAGATCACATCGAGTCCATAGGAAAAGCCAATACTATTAAAAGGGGATGAGGTGTTGCTTAATGGTTTGCTTGCTCAAAGTGCTTAGTGATATGCTCCAAAGCCCTCAACCACTTTCTCATTTCCACATATGTCCCAAACCTAAAGTCAAACTCGGCCCCACTGATTTGATCTATCTGGCGCCACCGAGTTCACTTGACATAGCCACTGCCAAAAACCCTAATCAGTTCGGTCTCACCAATGGGATCTCGGTCTCATCGAGATGGCTTGCAAACTCTTTGTTGCCTGTTGCAACTATTTCGGTCTCACTGAGATATGCCATCGGTCCCACCGAGTTTGCTTGACCAACTCTCTGTTTTGCTTATTACCAAAATCGGTCTCACCGAGTTTGTGTAATCGGTCAAACCGAGTTGAGGTTTCACCCTAACCCTAGCACATCGGCCCTACCGAGTTGGTCATATCGATCCCACCAAAAACTCTAACATTCACATTTTGAACCATATCGGTCTGACCGAGTTTCTCAATTTGGTCCCACCGAGTTTGGTGAATCGTGTGTAATGGATAGATTTTGTGTGGAGGCTATATATACCCCTCCACCCATCCTCCATTAGTGGAGAGAGCAATCAGAACGTTCCTACACTTCTACCATTCATTTTCTGTGAGAGAACCACCTATTAATGTGTTGAGACAAAGACATTCCAATCCAACCACAAGAATCTTGATCTCTAGCATTCCCCAAGTTGCTTTCCACTCAAACCATATTTCCACCAAAATCCAAATCTATGAGAGAGAGTTGAGTGTTGGGAGACAATCATTTGAAGCACAAGAGCAAGGATTTCATCATCAACACACCATCTATTACCTTTTGGAGAGTGGTGTCTCCTAGATTGGTTAGGTGTCACTTGGGAGCCTCCATCAAGATTGTGGAGTTGAACCAAGGAGTTTGTAAGGGCAAGGAGATCGCCTACTTTGTGATGATCCACCCAAGTGAGGCAGGTCGTTTGTGGGCGATGGCCATGGTGGGATAGACAAGGTTGCTTCTTCATGGACGGGTGGGGCCCTCCGTGGGCTCGCGCAATCGTTACCCTTCGTGGGTTGAAGTCTCCATAAACGTGGATGTACGATAGCCCCACATATCGGAACCACGCCAAAAATCTCCGTGTCTCCAATTGCGTTTGCACACTCCAATCCCATCCCTTTACTTTCTTGCAACTTGCATGCTTTACTTTTTGCTGCTCATATACTCTTGCCATGCTTGCTTGAAATGTATTGTGAATGTTTAAACTTGTGCTAAAACTCCTCCTTAACTTAAAGAAATTAAAATCTGATACTTTTCTTTGTTGAGGGTCTAATCACCCCCTCCCTATGGACACCCCTTCTCGATCCTACAATTGGTATCAGATCATTGGTCTCCATTGCTTTGGTGTAATCACAATTGGAGGAAGATGGATGAGTCTACATTGGGGAGTCTTGGACATAGAGTACCTATACTTGATGGAGAGTTCTTTCATGAGTGGAAAATTGAGATGCTTGAGATTTTCAATGAATGTCACTTGAGTTTGGCGATCAGAGATATGCCTTGCTTAATCGTCTGTGGAGTTCCCCAGACGATTTTGCGAATCTTCCGAAGAGTGCCGCCGATGCCGCGCAATTCTTCGACTCTCAGGAGGGGCATGCGATGAAGAAGCTGTTCTGGTCATAGTTCACGGCGCGAGAGCGCCCAGCGTTGCTCAACGACCAGATGGCGCAATGGTCCGAGCTACATAAGATGTTCGGAGCAGCCATGAAGGACGTCATAGTACGACTATGGCCTGCCGAACCCATTCTGAATAGTTGTTTCGGCCTAGCGCGGGGACTTGTCGATGTAGTGCCCCGAATCGATGCAATCAAGCGGTCGGTGTGCATAGAAGGTGCACGAATGGCCTTCGCCCGCGTCAAGATGCACTGTGCGAAGATGAAAGCTGCCGAAGTGGCTGTCGAGGGCCCTCCCGGACGCAAGAGCAACCGCACGCCGGAGCGCTATTTAGAGGACGTCCTAGAAGGTTCCCGCTTGATAGAGGGTCAATGCTCAAAGGACATTATATTCGAATAAATGCACCCGAATTGTCCGGACTTTTTATTATATAAGAAGGCTTTTGTAATATATTTGTGCCTTTTCTGACAGTTCTTCCCTCCTGTGCGGGCATTTTGTATTCCTGAGAGTTTTTCAGTTGTCGGCTTCAGCCCCCACGTAGATACTACGGGGGTGTTCAGAATAGCACATGATCACACTTGACCCAACGTCTTGGTCCGTGAAGGAGGTGTCAGTGCAGCGAACCAGGCAATCGGACTATGTGGCTTTACCACTCTCACTTAGCCATAGGTGTTTGACGATGAGGCTAGAAGATAGCACCTGGTGTGTACGCGGCTATCCGGATGTGGATGCATTACGTATGTGACCGAAAAAGCGGTCCTTCGTGTAATACAGAAACAATCGCTAAAGATTTTAATAAGTCGTCGAGTGGCTGACCAGCTCTCGCCGCATCATGACAATCAGTTTTTGGCTTTCTCTACTGAGGTGCTTGACCAGACAAACCAGAAACACAATCGCAGTAGTTCTCCCTTTACAACCCTAGCCGAACAAACGGAACATAAGGTAGCAAACACAGGAGCCGGGCAACCCAACTATTGACCAAAGACATGGTTCGGAGCCGATGCATATAATGCCAAGCTCGGGACGCCGAATTGTGCTATAAAGCTATTCGGGCTTTTGTGTGGCGACAAATGTGCGGCCATATAGAGCCCCTGGCAATTTGTGCCGAGGTGAGTGAGACAACTGAGGAGACGGTATACAGTTTATCAATGAAGGCGATACTAAATAAATAAAAATTCACGGAAATATGATTGAGACATCAAAACATGATCTTACAGAGGGCACCATAATCAACAAGGCCATTTTACATGCCAGGGGTCTGAGAAGAAGGGGAAAAGCTCTATACAGGTTCTTGAATAAAGTTTTGGTCTAAAAAAATCCTTTGGACCTCCTGCCGCACGTCTGGGCCGCTTTCGCCTTGGAGAGAGAGAGAGAGAGATTCCTTGAGAGGAATCGTCTTCGGCTATATAAAACCGGGCTCGAAAAGAGTCCTTGTAGGTCCGTAGGACGAATAGGTTTTAATTCACCTGTGGTAAGAGAGAGAAAAATTAAGGAAAAGGGGAAGGCCATATAGGGTCGAACCGTACTATGGGCATGTCCATATGTGCCTCCGCTGATGCCCAGGGTATTTTGAGTGCATAATTATGCACGCACGATACAAATTTCATGGATGTGCACGGCGACCGGTGGAGGCGAAACTGCTAGTCCAGCTCTGGAGTTACCGAGCTGTCAGTAGGAAGAACTAACTGGTCTTGTTTAATGAAGTCCGGCGGCTTGATGACCAATGAGCTGTGCGGCTTGGCGGGCCGCTCTGTACTTCGGCCGTGATGGCCGCAATATGCTCCTTAGTATGAAGGGAGCATTCCGTGTTTCCATTGATTGTAATGACGCCACATGGGCCGGGCATCTTGAGCTTTAGATAAGCGTAGTGCGGGACCGCGTTAAAACGGGCGAAAGTGGTTCGTCCAAGCAGTGCGTGATATCCACTTCGGAAGGGGGCGTTATCAAAGACCAAGTCTTCGCTTCGGAAGTTATCTGGCAAACCAAAGATGACTTCCAATGTTATTGAGCCCATGAAGCGGGCCTCTACACTAGGTATTACTCCTTTAAAGGTAATTTTAGCGGGCTTCATTCTTGATGAATCAATGCCCATTTCGCGGACAGTGTCTTGATAGAGCAGGTTGAGACTGTTGCAGCCGTCCATGAGGACTCGCGTAAGGTGGAATCCGTTGATGATTGGGTCGAGGACCAGATATGCCGAACCTCCATGACGGATACTGGTTGGGTGGTCCTTGCGATCGAAGATGATCGGACAAGCCGACCATGGGTTGAATTTTGGGGGACCGGCTCGATAGCATAGACGTCCCTTAACGCGCGCTTGCGCTCCCTCTTGGGGATGTGTGTGACATATATCATATTCACCATTTTCACCTCGGGAGGGGGGGGGGGAATCTCTTCTGTCCCCCCGTGTTCGGTGGGCGAGGCACTTCGTCATCGTCATCGCTGGGCAGCCCCTTCCCTTTATGTTCGGCGTTAAGCTTGCTGGCCTGTTTAAAGACCCAACAGTTTCTGTTGGTATGATTGGCAGGCTTATCGGGGGTGCCGTGAATCTGGCAAGGCCGATCAAGTATTCTGTCCAAACTAGATGGACCATCTTTGTTTCCTTTGAACGGCTTCTTCCGTTGACCGGATTTAGAGTCACTGAATCCAGCGTTGACCGTTATGTCTTAGGTACCTTCATTGTTGATTCGAAGCTTGTGCTTGTTGCATCGTGGTTTGCCATTGCCGTCCCTAGCTTCAAAGGTGCCAGGGTCGCTTGTGCTATTGCTTCTGCGGACTCGCCATCTATCTTCTCCCGCACAAAGCCGGGTCATTAGTGTGGTAAGGGCTGCCATGGACTTCGGTTTTTCTTGGCCGAGGTGTCGGGCGAGCCATTCGCCGCGGATGCTGTGTTTAAAGGCCGCGAGGGCTTCGGCGTCCGGACAGTCAATGATTTGGTTCCTTTTAATTAAGAACCTTGTCCAGAGTTTTCGGGCTGACTCTCCGGGTTGCTGGACTATGTGACTGAGGTCATTGGCGTCCGAGGGGCGTACATAGGTACCTTGGAAGTTGTCTCTAAAGGCATCTTCCAAGTCTTCCCAGTTGCCGATAGAATTTTCTAGGAGGCTATTTAACTAGTGCCGTGTTGGTCCCTTAGATTCCATATGGTTACATTCAATAAGCATTTCTTCTTTGGATTCATCTGTACTAGTTTTCTTAGGGAACTTTTCATCCACTCCAACCTCTTGTGAAGAAGGCTACATTTTTCTAGAATGTAATAAAATGCCCATGTTAATCATGTCAGGTCGAAGATGGCATGTTAGTGCATTTTACAAATCCTGCAAACCAAATAGCTAGGCATGTAGTAATGTTCAAAACTACATGTATGCACTAACACGTTTTCTTCTTTTGCAGATAAGATTAGGCCCAGTGGTGGATAATGTGATACAATATAACAATCACGTCGAATGCCTAGATCTGCATCTCTCAGAAATTACTTTGAACTCCTACCGAGGGACCTTACCGGAGATTATATTCGCCAGGTTCTTTGTTCTCAGATCAAGCGTGCTGAAGGAAATGAGGTTTGCCCTACATTTATTCCGCAAAAATGAATGGTCTATTGATCAGCGCCGGCTCCTGTGGCAGAATGGAGTAGGCTCCAACAATCCTGAATTTCATTTTGGAACTTCAGATGACAAAGTAATCGGAAGTCATCGGGTCAACCCCATACATGACTTCTCAGTGGCTGACCCCTTTGCAAAAATTGTGAGGTTTCGAAGCCAGACTTAGAAGCGGTGATATTAGTTTGAACCTCTCTGATATCCATGTTCAGTGCATCAGCGTGAGCGTTTGCAGCTGATGAGCTGAATTTCATTTCTAATATCAGTTTGAACCTTGTAATATTCAAATTTGAGCCATATAACTCTGGAATTTGAACCATGTAACATTTCGAGCTTTTGTGATATAATTGTTGAAATGGCATCGTATGAGACTCGTATATTGCTAGCACTATTTTGACCTTAATATGCAATGGTCTTAGATTTTATTGACCATTCTCGAATCAGTTTACCTTGTCGATCTCACAGCACACGATCTGTATAGCTAACCCAAGTACAATCTTCGACAATATAGCACACAGTTGGTTTCTTCCACCGTGTGCACTATAGAGCGCAGAATTAATTATCACACTCGAGTGTCCATCATCACCCTTCTGTGTAACTTTGACCTCATCACCCAAGGGTAAACTTATGACTGAAGTCATTCCACACACTTCATTTTTACAAAGCTTTTTGCCAATAAACGCCCATGATTTGTCCCTCTTGTAGCCGACGCGTGGCCAAACTAGCCGGGCGGGAAGCTTGCGCGGTAAACAATGCGGTAGCGCGGGAACAGGCTCTTCGAGCCCACGCCTGGGGTACGGTGTTGTCAACAATGCACTGGATTCTAGAATCCTTTGCTATGAACGTCGTGACAAGACGTGACGATAACAGGCCGGCCGGCCCCCATTTATTACAGCGGCCATTTAACCTACCCTTGTGTATCTTCAACCTTTCGATCGTGCCCCACCATTGCAAGAAGCACACCCGCCATGAGAAATTCTTAGAGGGTATCCTGCGTGGCTCCAATGGTGCTTCGAGCGGCTGCCGACGACGAGAAGCAGTTCACCATGCGTGCCGTGGTGGACACCCATAGAAGGTTCATGGACCTCTCGGTGGTGTACACCAACAACCTGGTCTGGGCGGAGCACTCCATCCACATCATGTAGTTGTTTCTTACCGAGGAGAAGTACAAGGTGGTCGGGTTCGACCTCGAGTACACCCGCGCTCGTGCCGGGTCTCGTCCCAAGGTTGCCGTCGCCTAGATGTGCGTGCACCACCATGTCCTCGTCTACCACTACTGCCTGGCCACAAGGCCTGCGAGCGTTTCACCAGGTTTTTCAATAGCCCCCACTACATGTTCGCTACGGTGGACATCACCAATGATGTAAAGGTGCTCGAGAATTCGGGCATCGCCTGCCAGAATCATGTCGACATCCAGGGCCAATACAAGATTAGGGGCAGCAAGGAGCATGAGAAGGACTCACTGGTTCACCTCACCGAGGCCATCATCAACCCCTACTACAGAGACATGAAGGATTCGTGCAACAAGGACAAGCGTGCCTGGCACTCAGCCTGGATGGAGAAACTTGACAAATCTCACGTCGTGTACGCGGCCAAGGAGGCGTACACAAGCTACGACATGTACAGGCGGATCGATGACATGAGGAAGTCCCTCCTTCCCCAAAACGGCCAGGGATCCAGCCGGAAGCAGAGCAACGGCAAGCGTCGTCGCAACAATAAGTAGACGATTAGATCCTCGTTTCTCCTACTTTAGTATGCATGTAATTGCTTTCTTTGGTGTGTGGAAATGTTATGTGTGTAGTCACTTGTGTAATTGTATGCTTAATTTGGTTATGTAATCCTGTCTTTTTAAGTATATATGTTGATGCTGTAGACAGAGCGTAGATGTTGTGCGGACAAATAAAATCACATCGCACACGGACTAAATAATGGAACCCATCGGTGATGTTTTCATCAATCACTCACAATTGTATACCAACAATCGTTTGCTCACAACACACACGGCTTGTTAGCAGTAATCGTCTGTGTTGTTATCGGTCTTCGCACATGTCTCCGATTACAGACCTGTTTTCCTCGTATCACACACATCTTGTTCATTTGAAATGTTTCTGTTCTCATGTCTCAACGTAAACAGTTCATCCGAGTGAACTACATGCCGTATATCGCACACACCTTTGATCTGGCTGACCGTTTCTTTTGTATTGCCTAATCACAAACAGTTCATCCGAGTGAACCGTATGCTGTGTATCGCACACGCCTTCATCTGGCTGCCCGTTTCTTTTGTCTCTCCTCGTCGCAAACAGTTGATTGAACTGAACCGTATGCCCTTCATCGCACACACAAATAAAACTTGAACCGTTTTTGATGCATCCATCATCACAAACGTTTTATACATTTCTGACAGTTTTCATACAACACCGTTTGCGATTATTGCATCGCACACAGTTTCTCAAAGGGTCTCTGATCGTAGTGTTGCGTTAGCAGCATCCTGCGGTAGTTCCTCCTCCACGCAAGCCGCCGCCCTCTCCCTCCTATATATACCGGGTGGGAGTGGGGTTTTTTGAACATGTTGTCGACTAATTTGGAAATTTGGATTGCTATATTTTGATAAAAGGTACTAGTACCATGGTCAATACTGACGTGAAGGAGGACATTATTTCTAGATTTTGATAGGGAATACATTGTGTTCTCATATTATTTTTCCTGCAGTGCATTACTTGCTCTGCCAGAACACATGTACTCAAGATGCTTGGCCTTGCCATAACTGAATACACCAGTTTAATGGTCAAAGTGAAGACAAGCCATGGATATAAGTTCTGAGTTGGGTTCATGAACCAAGAAGATCACTGCTTTTTATGGCCGAACTTGGATAAACATTCTTAAGTGTTACGGACTAAAAGTTGGCGCACGAATGTTGATGGAAATAGCATAACCTGGTCTCATCTTCACTGCGATCTTCCACCCTGACGTCGTTCCAATTGTTCATCCATGTTAGTTTTCTATCTGGTTCTTGCTTGTTGCCTTGATTACTTCTTAATCCACCTATTCTATCAAACTAACCACAATTTAACTTTAGAAGTAGCAACGAATCTCTCACCAATATGCTACTCCTAACTAATATTTTCTTATAATTGGTGGCACATGTAGGTTTTTTCAGAGTTAAGCAGGCTACTCGTTTGTTATTCTGTAAGAACTTGGCTATTAATGATGGAACTAAAGTTGACTGGGACGACATCCACAAGTTCCTACACTTTATTGACCGTCTTGAGGTCCTTGTAGGGCGTTTCAATGTTGGAAGGCCATGTGGGATATGTGTGCCACTGCTGCACTCGTTGAAAAGGTCCAACTGTGTCGAGAAACTTATGATATGAGTTGTTTTCTGTTATATATATTGTTCATAAACTATTGCTTATACATAGTTTTACAGTTGTGATCTTCTTGAAACAGAAACTTCCCAATTCTATTGTTCCTATACAGATGCCTGACCATGGTCGGGTCAGACTTGCACTTGGTCACAACATGATGTTTATGTCGACCTACTCCATTTCCCTTGGAGGTGAAAATATACTTATTCATGGGTGGTCTCAAATAATGAAGGCCCGTCCATCTTGGAGAATAGGACAGAAGATTATGTTCCTGCTTTTCCATTGCTCTAAAGCGAATATCCTGTTTATTGACCACATTGCGAGATGAAGCCGCTTTCAGAAGGTTGTGGATGCGCGGGGTGGCGCCTGGGCCTTGTCCTGGGCTTGGTGGCCTCACCCTTGGTAATTGTAGGCAAAGTAGCACTATTCGAGCCATGCTTTGTACGATTGAACCTGTATAAGTACTCATACAACTTTCAGCTATGGTTGTTAAGTGTCCCTGCTGGTTTCAGTTCAGGTTGTTAAGTACTCCTGCTGCTTTTATAGTCTGTTGTGTTTCTTTAGTCCTGTCTTCCTCCAGCCGCCAAAACCAAACCAGTGCCGGCAGGTCCGCCTGCTTCCCTCCCACGGCTGACTGCGCCTCAGCGCATGCATCGCCGCCCCACCATCTCCTAAATCATTAACGCCGATGTCCGAGGCCTCGCCGCTGTCCTCCGCGCGCTTTGGTGCGCTCGCTGTGGCACCGCCCTCTCGCGTTGTCAACATGGTCAACAAACAACAGGAATCGGTAGAAGTACATGGAGAGAATGATAGTAGGGGCCCACCATGTTAGCGTATGGAAAAAGATAATGCTTCCTCCTAGTGGCTTCCTGACATCTGGGACCCACGACATTGTCCGCGTATATAATCAATAGACAAGAGAACAGCACAAGATTGGCTGACACCTGGGACGTAGCTGCTCGAGCAGTCCACTTTTTTGTTATTGTTGAGACGGAGCAGGGTTTCAACTAGGTTGTGGCCCTTCTAGCCCAGGCTTATATTTTATGTTCACCATATGACCAGCCCAGCTATTTTTTCTTTGTGAAAATGAGCCCAGTTTATTTTTTCTGAAGAATACCCAATCCAGGCCTACTTATTTTTCTATGCCCTGATGGGCTACAACTCTTTGAAGACACTTGCAAATCTTGAAAGTAATATGAAATGGGTTGTAAATATAAAAACATATGACAAATTAGCAATTACTTTATAATTTCTAATTTTTATTCACATTTTCAGACTCGTACTTCACTGGGCCTGAAAGTACTTTAAATCTGACTTGACATTTTGGTATTAAAAATGAAGGAAATATGCCCTAGAGGCAATAATAAAGTTCTTAATTATATTTCCTTATATCATGATAAATGTTTATTATTCATGCTAGACTTGTATTAACCAGAAACTTAGTACATATGTGAATACATAGACAAACAGAGTGTCACTAGTTTGCCTCTACTTGACTAGCCCATTGAATCAATGATGGTTATGTTTCCTAACCATAGACATGAGTTGTCAATTAATTAACGGGATCACATCATTAGAGAATGATGTGATTTACTTGACCCATCTATTAGCTTAGCACGATGATCGTTTAGTTTGTTGCTTTTGCTTTCTCCATAACTATACATGTTCCTATGACTATGAGATCATGCAGCTCCCGAATACCGAAGGAACACTTTGTGTGCTACCAAACGTCACAACGTAACTGGGTGATTATAAAGGTGCTCTACAGGTGTCTCTGATGGTGTTTGTTGAGTTGGCATGGATCAAGATTAGGATTTGTCACTCCGATTGACGGAGAGGTATCTCTGGGCGCTCTCGGTAATGCACATCACTATAAGCCTTGCAAGCAATGTGACTAATGAGTTAGTTACGGGATATTGCATTACGGAACAAGTAAAGAGACTTGCCGGTAACAAGATTGAACTAGGTATTGAGATACCGACGATCGAATCTCGGGCAAGTAACATACCGATGATAAAGGGAACAACGTATACCGTTATGTGGTTTGACCGATAAAGATCTTCGTAGAATATGTAGGAACTAATATGAGCATCCAGGTTCCGCTATTGGTTATTGATCAAAGATGAGTCTCGGTCATGTCTACATAGTTCTCGAACACGTAGGGTCCGCATGCTTAACGTTAGGTGACGATCGGTATTACGAGTTTATGTGTTTTAATGTACCGAAGGTAGTTCGGAGTCCCGGATTTGATCACGGACATGACGAGGAGTCTCGAAATTGTTGAGATATAAATATCGATATATTGGAAGCTTATATTTGGACATCAGAATGGTTCTGAGTGGTTCGGGCATTTTTTGGAGTACCGGGAGGTTACCGGAACCCCCCGGAGAGTATATGGGCCTTATTGGGCCTTAGTGGAATAGAGGAGAGGGAAGGGAAAAGAGGGAGGCGCAACCCAAGCCCAATCCGAATTGGGAGGGGGGCTGGCCCCCCTTTCCTTCCTCCCTCTCTCTCCCTTCCTTTCTCTCCTACTCCTACTTGGAAGGGCTCCTAGTTCTACTAGGAAAGGGGGGGAATCCTACTCCCGGAGGGAGTATGACTCCCCCAGGGCGCGCCATAGAGAGGGTCGGCCCTCCCCCTCGTCCACTCCATTATATACGGGGGAGGGGGCACCCCATGGACAGACAGGTTGATTAGTTGATCTTTTAGCCGTGTGCGGTGCCCCCCTCCACCATAATACACCTCGGTTATATCATAGTGGTGCTTAGGCGAAGCCCTGTTCCGGTAGCAACATCATCACCGTCATCATGCCGTCGTGCTGACGAAACTCTCCCACGAAGCTCTACTGGATCGTGAGTTCGCGGGACGTCACCGAGCTGAACATGTGCAGATCACGGAGGTGTCGTACCTTCGGTGCTAGATCGGTCGATCGTCAAGACGTACGACTACATCAACCGCGTTTTCATAACACTTCCGCTTACAGACTACGATGGTACATAGATGATGCTCTCCCCTCTCTTTGCTATGCATCAGCATGATCTTGCGTGTGCGTAGGAAAATTTTGTAATTACTGCGTTCCCCAATAGTGGTATCCAAGCAAGGTTTATGCGTAGATGTTATATGCACGAGTAGAACACAAAGGAGTTGTGGGCGTGGGTATATACATATTGCTTGCCGTCACTAGTTGATTCTTGATTCAGCGACATTGTTGGATGAAGCGGCCCAGACCGACATTACGCGTACGCTTACACGAGACTGGTTCTACCAACGTGCTTCGCACATAGGTGGCTAGTGGGTGTCTATTTCTCCAGCTTTAGTTGAATCGGATTCAATGAATAGGGTTCTTTCTGAAGATCAAAAAGCAATCACAATACCGCGTTGTGGTTTTTGATGCGTAGGTAAGAACGGTTCTTGCTCAGCCCGTAGCAGCCACGTAAAACTTGCAACCACAAAGTAGAGGACGTCAAACTTGTTTTTGTAGGGCATGTTGTGATGTGATATGGTCAAGACATGATGCTAAATTTTATTGTATGAGATGATCATGTTTTGTAACACAGTTATCGGCAACTGGCAGGAGCCATATGGTTGTCGCTTTATTGTATGGAATGCAATCGCCATGTAATTGCTTTACTTTATCACTAAGTGGTAGCGATAGTCGTAGAAGCAATAGTTGGCGAGATGACAACAATGCTTCGATGGAGATCAAGGTGTCAAGATGGTGATGATGGTGATCATGACGGTGCTTTGGAGATGGAGATCAAAGGCACAAGATGATCATGGCCATATCATATCACTTATATTGATTGCATGTGATGTTTATCCTTTATGCATCTTATTTTGTTTAGTTCAGCGGTAGCATTATAAGATGATCTCTCACTAAATTTCAAGGTATAAGTGTTCTCCCTGAGTATGCACCGTTGCTACAGTTCGTCGTGCCGAGACACCACGTGATTATTGGGTGTGATAAGCTCTACGTTCACATACAATGGGTGCAAGCCAGTTTTGCACACGCGGAATACTCGACTTAAACTTCACGAGCCTAACATATACAGATATGGCCTCTGAACACTGAGACAGAAAGGTCGAGCTTGAATCATATAGTAGATATGATCAACACAGTGATGTTCACCATTGAAAACTACTCCATCTCACGTGATGATCGGACATGGTTTAGTTGATAAGGACCACATGATCACTTAGTTGATTAGAGTGATATCTATCTAAGTGAGAGTTCTTAAGTAATTTGATTAATTGAACTTTAATTTATCATGAACTTAGTACCTGATAGTATTTTGCATGTCTATGTTGTTCTAGATAGATGGCATGTGTTGTTGTTCCGTTGAATTTTAATATGTTCCTAGAGAAAGCTAAGTTGAAAGGTGATGGTAGCAATTACACGGACTGGGTCCATAACTTGAGGATTATCCTCATTGCTGCAGAGAAGAATTACGTCCTGGAAGCACCACTAGGTGACAAACCCGCTGCTGGAGAAACGCCAGATGTTATGAACACCTGGCAGAGCAAAGCTGATGACTACTCGATAGTTTAGTGTGCCATGCTTTATGGCTTAGAACCGGGACTTCAACGACGTTTTGAACGTCATGGAGCATATGAGATGTTCCAGGAGTTGAACTTAATATTTCAAGCAAATGCTCGGATTGAGAGATATGAAGTCTCCAATAAGTTCTACAGCTGCAAAATGGAGGAGAATAGTCCTGTCAGTGAACATATACTCAGAATGTCTGGGTACCACAACCACTTGACTCAACTGGGAGTTAATCTTCCTGATGATAGTGTCATTGATAGAGTTCTTCAATCACTGCCACCAAGCTACAAGAGCTTCATGATGAACTATAATATGCAAGGGATGGATAAGACGACTGCTGAGCTCTTCGCAATGCTAAAGGCTGCAGAAAATCAAGAAGGAGCATCAAGTGTTGATGGTCAACAAGACCACCAGTTTCAAGAAAAAGGGTAAAGGGAAGAAGGTGAACTTCAAGAAGAATAGCAAGCCAGTTGTTGCTCAAGTGAAGAAACCCAAGTCTATACCTAAGCCTGAGACTGAATGCTTGTACTGCAAAGGAACTGGTCACTGGAAGCGGAACAGCCCCAAGTATTTGGCGGGGAAGAAGGATGGCAAAGTGAAAGGTATATCTGATATACATGCTATTGATGTGTACCTTACTAATGCTCGCAGTAGTGCCTGGGTATTTGATACTGGTTCAGTTGCTAACATTTGCAACTCGAAACAGGGGCTACAGATTAAGCGAAGATTGTCTAAGGACGAGGTGACGATGCACGTGGGAAATGGTTCCAAAGCCGATGTGATCACCATCGGCACGCTACCTCTACATCTACCATCGGGATTAGTTTTAGACCTGAATAATTGTTATTTGGTGCTAGCGTTGAGCATGAACATTATATCTGGATCTTGTTTGATGCGAAACGGTTATTCATTTAAATCAGAGAATAATGGTTGTTATATTTATATGAATAATATCTTTTATGGTCATGCACCCTTGATGAGTGGTCTATTTTTACTAAATCTTGATAGTAGTGATACACATGTTCATAGTATTGAAGCCAAAAGATGCAAAGCTGATAATGATAGTGTAACTTATTTGTGGGCCTGCCATTTAGGTCATATTGGTGTAAAGCGCATGAAGAAACTACATTCTGATGGACTTCTGGAATCACTTGATTATGAATCACTTGGTACTTGCGAACCGTGCCTCATGGGCAAGATGACTAAAACTCCATTCTCCGGAACAATGGAACGAGCAACAGAGTTATTGGAAATTGTACATACTGATGTATGTGGTCCAATGAACATTGAAGCTCGCGGCGGATATCATTATTTCCTCACGTTCATAGATGATTTAAGAAGATATGGGTGTATCTACTTAATGAAACATAAGTCTGAAACATTTGAGAAGTTCAAAGAATTTCAGAGTGAAGTGCAAAATCATCGTAACAAGATAATCAAGTTTCTACGATCTAATCGTGGAGGCGAATATTTGAGTTATGAGTTTGGACTTCATTTGAAACAATGCGGAATAGTTTCGCAACTCACGCCACCTGGAACACCACAGCGTAATGGTGTGTCCGAACACCGTAATCATACTTTACTAGATATGGTGTGATCTATGATGTCTCTCACTGATTTACCGCTATCATTCTGGGGTTACGCTTTAGAGACAACTGCATTCACGTTAAATAGGGCACCATCTAAATTCGTCGAGACAACGCCTTATGAACTGTGGTTTGGCAAGAAACCCAAGTTGTCGTTTCTTAAAGTTTGGGGCTACGATGCTTATGTGAAAAAGCTTCAACCTGATAAGCTCAAACCCAAATCGGAAAAATGTGTCTTCATAGGATACCCAAAGGAGACTGTTGGGTACACCTTCTATCACAGAGCCGAAGGCAAGGTATTCATTCCTAAGAATGGATCCTTTCTAGAGAAGGAGTTTCTCTCGAAAGAAGTGAGTGGGAGGAAAGTAGAACTTGAAGAGGTAATTGTACCTTCTCCCTTATTGGAAAGTAGTTCATCACTGAAAACGGTTCCAGTGATTCCTACACCATTAAGTGAGGAAGCTAATGATGATGATCATGAAACTTCTGATCAAGTTACTACCGAACCTCGTAGGTTAACCAGAGTAAGATCCACACCAGAGTGGTACGGTAATCCTGTTCTGGAAGTCATGTTACTTAACCATGATGAACCTACGAACTATGAGGAAGCGATGATGAGCCCAGATTCCGCAAAATGGCTTGAAGCCATGAAATCTGAGATGGGATCCATGTATGAGAACGAAGTATGGACTTTGGTTGACTTGCCCGACGATCGACAGGCCATAGAGAATAAATGGATCTTCAAGAAGAAGACTGACGCTGACGGTAATGTTACTGTCTACAAAGCTCGACTTGTTGCAAAAGGTTTTCAACAAGTTCAAGGAGTTGACTACAATGATACCTTCTCACCCGTAGCGATGCTTAAGTCCGTCCGAATCATGTTAGAATTGCTGCATTTCATGATTATGAAATTTGGCAAATGGATTTCAAAACTGCATTCCTTAATGGATACCTTAAAGAAGAGTTGTATATGATGCAACCAGAAGGTTTTGTCGATCCAAAAGGTACTAACAAAGTGTGCAAGCTCCAGCGATCCATTTATGGACTAGTGCAAGCCTCTCGGAGTTGGAATATACGCTTTGATAGTGTGATCAAAGCATATGGTTTTATACAGTGTAACATCCCAAATTTTCAAATTGGAATTTATGCATTAGATCATCATTGCATATCATATTTTATAGCATTTTGGTTGATCCTAGCAATTCTAAGCAACTCAAGGACCCACCAAGAGAGTTGGGGATTTCGTTATTTTCATATTTGAGCTTTTCTCGAATTATGAAAAGAGGATCGCTTGATTTTAATTTTATTTCTCTGAAATATTTCTTTTATAAAAAAATAAAATAGAGGGGATAAAATGACTTCCTCAAAATAAAGAAATACCAGAGATTTAATATTAAAATAAAATAAGTTCTTTATTCGGAGTTTCATTGCTATTTTATTTGAATTAGAAAAAATACTCGTCTTTCAAAAATGCATTTTAGGCCCAAATAAATGTTCACCTTGTCCGGATTATTTTTAGAGGACGGGGACAATTTATTTCGGGATTTTGGAGTCCGTTTAGTATTTATTTTCTTTCTTTTTTTGCACGTCCGAATTGTTTTTTTTAAATGCGAACCGACCTAACTGGGCCGTGTCCGTCTAGGACTCTCGGCCCGGTCGGCCTTATAAGCCGGGGGAGCCGCCCCTCAGCCCACCCTGCACCCCCGCCCGAACCCTAGCCGCCCGAGCAGCCGCCGCCCCGCCCACCGGAGCCGCACGCCATCGCCGCCATTCCACCGCTGCCGGTAACTGTCGCCGCTGCCGTCGGTTTTCTACGGAAAAACCGATCGGTTTTTTTAGGACCCGCGGTTTTATTTTATTTTTCCTTAGTAGATTGGTTTTTTTCGGGTTTAGTTATTTAGCGGACGTTCGTCTGTTCGTTTGTTTTTACGAACGGTTTTCACCGTTTAGCCGCAGACAGCGAACGCTTGTTCGTTAGCCTGTTTGTCAGCTTTCTTTAATCGGATTTTATTCACAATTATTTCTGATCATGATTTCTGATCTGATTTTCGTTCTAGTTTATCTTTTCGCTTGTTTGTCGGAATCAGGCGATTCAAGCACCAAGATCTTCGTCTCGAGACCCTCTTTTCGTTTAACCAACTTGAACAAGCTTTTTTTACTGTAAAATTTGACCTAGGTCCAGATTAGTAAATGGATCTTGTTTCTTTTGCCCTTTGAGTTTCGTTGCTCCGTTCGATTTGATACTTTTTGCAAACCGGAGTTCTTTAGTTGAACTTTCTGGTTAGATCTTCTTATTTGAGTTTTACCCGTGTTTCTTTGCTTGAGTGCTTATGTATGCTATTGTTTGTTTGCGATAGAATTCCCAGAGTGCGAAGCGTGTTATTTGGAGTCTCTAGGTTACGCAAATCGTCAGCAAGGAAAGTAACACTTTGATCATACCCATTTATCACCCAGATTTTATGCATTAGTTCCAATCTCCAAACATTGCATGGTTAGGATGTTATTAACATGTGGGTTGGGAAGTAGTTGATGAGGTAGAACCTATTTGTAACGCCCTCGATGCGGCTATATCTCCCACGTGTCGAAGCACGACTTAGAGGCATAACCGCATTGAAAGCAATGTCGCAAGTAAGGCAATCTTCACAACATCCCATGTAAATAGATAATAAAAGGGAACAGACATAGTTGGCTTACACTCGCCACGTCACACAAAGTACATAAATAGCATTACATCAACCAATACAATCATGGTCCGACTACGGTACCAAAATAAAAGATCAACCCAACATGCGACACGGTCCCGATCGCCCCATCTGGGCACCACTACTGATCATCAGGGAAAGACACATAGTAACGGCGTGAGTCTTCGTCGAACTCCCACTTGAGCTCAAGCGCATCATCTGGAACGGAGTCATCAGGCCCTGCATCTGGTTTGGAAGTAATCTGTGAGCCACGAGGACTCAGCAATCTCGCACCCTCGCGATCAAGACTATTTAAGCTTATAGGTAAGGCAAGGTAATATGTGGAGCTACAGCAAGCGACTAGCATATATGGTGGCTAACCTGTTCGCAAAAGAGAGCGAGAAGAGAAGGCAAAGCACGAACGAAGAACTAGAGAACAGACTACGGCAAGCATTACTCCAACACCGTGTTCACTTCCCGGACTCCACCGAGAAGAGACCATCACGGTTACACACGCGGTTGATTCATTTAATTAAGTTAAGGTTCAAGTTATCTACAACCGGACATTAACAAATTCCCATCTGCCCATAACTGCGGGCACGGCTTTCAAAAGTTCAAATCCCTGCAGGGGAGTCCCAACTTAGCCCATGACAAGCTCTCACGGTCAACGAAGGATATACCTTCTCCCGAGACATTCCGATCAGACTCGGTATCCCGGTTGTACAAGACACTTCGACAAGTTAAAACAAATCCCGCAACACCGCCCGAATGTGCCGACAAATCCCGATAGGAGCTGCACATATCTCGTTCTCAGGGCACACTCAGATTGTCCAAACTTCTGGTAGGCCAGCCTAGAGTTGCCCATGGTGGCCACCGGCGGTGACGAGGTGGACCAACACTCAGAGGAGCACTGGCCCAGGCGGGTTTAAAATAAGATGACCCTCAGGCTCCGGAAACCCAAGGGAAAAATAGGCTAGGTGCAAAATGGTAAAACCAAGGTTTGGCATTGCTGGAGGAGTTTTATTCAAGGCGAACTATCAAGGGGTTTCCATTATCACCCAACCGCGTAAGGAACGCAAAATCCAGGAACATAACACCGATATGACAGAAACTAGGGCGGCAAGAGTGGAACAAAACACTAGGCAAAAGGCCGAGCCTTCCACCCTTTACCAAGTATATAGATGCATTAAGGTAACAAGATAATATAGTGATATCCCAACAAGAAAATAATGTTCCAACAAGGAACGGTCTCCAATCTTCACCTGCAACTAGCAACGCTATAAGAGGGGCTGAGCAAAGCGGTAACATAGCCAATCAACGGTTTGCTAGGACATGGTGGGTTAGAGGTTTGACATGGCAATTTGGGAGGCATGATAAGCAAGTGGTAGTCATCGTAGCATAGGCGTAGCAAAAGAGCGAGCATCTAGCATAGCAAAGATAGAAGTGATTTCGAGGTATGATCATCTTGCCTGCAAAGTTTTCAGACTTGACTGGATCCTTGAAAGCAAACTCAACGGGCTCCTCGTTTGCGAACTCGTCTCCCGGCTCTACCCAAACAAGACAAACAATCAAAAGGAACACAATCAACCACGTGCAAAGCTCAAACAACATGATGCAAACATGGTATGCTATGCGGGATGCGATATGTGATGCATATGCAAGATTTGACAAGGAATGAATGAACCTGTCCTCAACATGGAAATCCAAGAGTGCCACTGGAAAGGTGAGGTGATTTCGGTTGAAATCGATATAAAGAACGCCGGAATCGGATGCACGGTTTGGAAATGGCAAGCAAAACAAATATGGCACCGGTTTGCGATAAACAACAAGTAGCCATCTAAATGCATCAAGATAATTATGCTACAGCACTCAAACATGGCAACGAAGTACATGGCAGGGATCCACTCATAAAGCTTCACAAAATATGAACACTGAGCTACGGCTAATTAATCCATTAACAGGTTCAAACAAGCATGGCAAAAGTGCAATTGGTAAACAGGTTTCAGACTTTGTGAAATTAACACAAGCGTGGAATTTCAGATCAGGTAGCACACTTTGAAGCATGAAAACTAGATGCTACAGGAACTTAAAATGGCAAAGCAAAGCATGGCATGGAGCTACTCAAAGATCTTAACAAAAGTCCCTTAGTGACCTTGAGCCAAAAGTGATCAGGAAATACAATTGCAAGCATGTGAACATGGCAAAAACATAATCAGATCTCAGACTTAGAGAAAAACTGGAACATGCAATTATCTTAACGAGTAGGCATGTTCACAAGCTCGATGCACTCACTACAGAGCAAGGCATGACAATCTAAGCATACACCCATCAAGAATATATGTTATATAAGCTAGACATGGCAAGAACAACAACATAGCATGCACGGATCAACTACAACATCCTCGGCAAAATCGCTAACACGTAGACGATTGCCCAGATTCACGAAATAGCAAAAGTAGAGCTTGATTGACTCAAGCTAGGGTGCTCCATAATTGCAAACAAAGACATGGATGGATGGAGCACTACAAGATTAACAAATCATCCTTACTGATCATCCTCAAAAGAGGCACGGATCACTAGGAAATAACATGAACATATGGCATATTGATAAGAACAGATCAAGGACTTAGTGAAATTGCTAAGTCCCTAAAATCAGCATTAACGAATGCACCACTTTGCAAGCTTGTGCTAGTCACCACAAATATCACAAATATACATGGATAGCACTTCCGGAAAGATGGCAAAGCATATAACAAAACTCATGTAGAGCTCAGGGGCATATCATGCACACAATAATCATGGCAAAAATGATAAATAGCTATTTGGTGCAGCAGATCTGACAATTAACTCAAATAACGCTCTTCTAACAGCATTTCGGGCATCAATATGAGCTCAAATGAAAATGATGTAATGAGATGAAATGATGTGGTCTCTGAGACAAACATTTTGATATGCTACACGCCCAAAACGGATCTACGGATGAGGAGATATAGCATGATGAACATGGCAATATAATCTGCAGACTTAGGAAAAAAATGAAGTCAACCTCTCTCAGATCTAGGGTTCTACGCCGGCGCACGAACCGAGGCAGAATCCGGCGAGGTGGTGGCTGCTCCGGCGAGGGAAGGCGAGGGGGAGGCCGGGGAAGGGCGGATCCGGCCCTTCCTCGTCCAGATCCGGCGAGGGGCTGCGGCTCCGGCCACCGGGGCGGTGAAGGGGGCGCGGGGCAGCGATGTGGCGGCTCCGACGAGCTCCTGGCCGGCGGCGGGGCAAAGGCGGCGGGGAATGGCGATGTGGCGGCGGCGGGCGAAGCCGGGCGCGCGGGCCGGGGAGGGCCCCGCGCGGGCCTGGCGGGCTGGCGGCGGAGAGGGCGGCAATGTGGGCGCGTGGGACACGCGGCAAGCCCCAGTTGGCGGGGGCGAACGGCGGACGTGTCCGGCGGCCAGCGACGTGTCCGGCCGCGCGGAGGAGTGGATCTAGGGTTTAGGGGGGGAGGGGAGACCCGTGAATTTCGGAGGAGGACCTATATATAGGCATAGAGGGAGCTAGGAGTGTCGAAATGAGGTGCGGTTTTCAGCCACGCGATCGTGATCGAACGCTCTAGATGATGGACATGGTTTTGGGACAAAATGGAAGGGTGTTGGGCTGCAACACACACGAGGCCTTCTCGGTCCCCCGGTTAACCGTTCGAGCATCAAACGAAGTCCAAATGGTACGAAACTTGACAGGCGGTCTACCGATAGTAAACCAAGGCCGCTTGGCAAGTCTCGGTCCAATCCGGAATTGTTTAATCCCCACAGACGAAAAGAAGGTAGAAAAGACCACCGGAGGAGATAGGAGCACCGGAATGCAAAACGGACAACGGGGAAAATGCTCGGATACATGAGACGAACACGTATGCAAATGCAATGCACATGATGACATGATATGATATGCATGACAACAACAACAACACACGGAGACAAAAACCCAAACCCGAGAAAATAAAATAACTTAGCGCCGGAAACGACAAGAGTTGGAGTACATATTGGGTAAATTACATCCGGGGTGTTACAATACTCCACCACTACGAAAGGATCTCGCCCCGAGATCTAGGACTGGAAGAACGCCGGGTACTCAGAACGGAGGTGATCCTCGCGTTCCCAGGTGGCTTCACGGTCGGAATAGCGTGACCACTTGACTTTGAGGAATTTGATTGACTTATTGCAAGTCTTGGGTTCAGTCTCTTCAAGAATAGCAACGGGGTGCTCACGATAAGAGAGATCTTCTTGGAGCTCAATGTCTTCGAAGTTGACGGTGCGGTCAGGAGTCTTGAAGCACTTGCGGAGCTGAGAGATATGGAACACGTCGTGCACATTTGCAAAGTTTGAAGGAAGCTCGAGTTGATAGGCGAGATCGCCTCTCTTGCTGACGATCTTGAAAGGACCCACGTATCTAGGGGCAAGCTTCCATTTGATACCAAAGCGACGAGTACCTTTCATTGGAGAGACGCGGAGGTACACATGATCTCCAATCTCGAAAGCCAAATCACAGTGCTTACTATCATAGTAGCTCTTCTGGCGCGATTGCGCTGCTTTGAGGTTATCTCGAATGACTTTACACATTTCCTCTGCCTCTGTGATTAAGTCATTTCCCAAAAGTTGACGTTCACCGGTTTCTGACCAGTTGAGAGGGGTACGACACTTCCTGCCATACAGAATTTCGAATGGGGCCTTGCCCGAACTGGCTTGAAAACTGTTGTTGTAGGAGAATTCAGCATATGGAAGACAATCTTCCCACTTCATGCCGAAAGATAACACACAAGCCCTGAGCATATCTTCAAGAATCTGATTGACACGCTCGACCTGACCGCTAGTCTGAGGATGGAAAGCTGTTCTGAAGCGGATGTTGGTGCCCATGGCCTTCTGAAAAGACTCCCAAAACTTGGAGGTAAAGATGCTGCCACGGTCTGAAG
This sequence comes from Triticum urartu, assembly GCF_003073215.2. Lineage (NCBI taxonomy): Eukaryota > Viridiplantae > Streptophyta > Magnoliopsida > Poales > Poaceae > Triticum > Triticum urartu. Next base: position 390,593,831 of record NC_053024.1, read on the forward strand.
AGATCACCTGTGGAATACCGTGCAGCGAGACAATCCGAGAGGTATACAGCTCCGCCAATTGAGCTGCAGTGATAGACTCTTTGATAGGCAAAAAGTGAGCCACTTTAGTGAGTTTGTCGATGACAACGAATATAGCATCATTGCCATGCTTGGACTTTGGAAACCCAGTCACGAAGTCCATATCAATGTGGTCAAACTTCCATTCTGGAATGGCAAGAGGTTGGAGGAGACCAGCTGGCCTTTGGTGTTCTGCCTTCACTCTTCTGCAGACATCACATTCATTCACGAACTGAGCAATCTCGCGCTTCATTCGAGTCCACCAATAAGCCTGCTTGAGGTCCTGATACATCTTCGTACTCCCAGGGTGGATGGAGAGGAGTGAATTGTGAGCCTCGTTCATGATTACTTTACGAAGATCACCTTTGGGCACAACAATACGGTCCTCGAAGAAGAGAGTATCCTTGTCATCAAGGCGGTAGCACTTGTACTAGGGTTGGCTCTCGGCAATCCCAATCTTCACCTTCTTCACCATAGCATCAAGAAGTTGAGCCTCGCGAATCTGTTCTTCCAAGGTAGCAGAGACTTGAAGGTTGGCGAGGAAACCTTGAGGAACAACTTGCAGATTAATTTTGCGGAAAGCTTCACAAAGCTCTGGTTGATAAGGCTTGAGAATCAGACTGTTGCAGTACGCTTTCCTGCTCAATGCTCCAGCAATCACATTGGCCTTGCTTGGAGTATACTCAATACTTGGATTATACTCTTGAATCATTTCGACCCAGCGAGTCTGCCTGAGGTTGAGATTAGGCTGAGTGAAGATGTACTTGAGACTCTTGTGGTCAGTGAAGATGTCCACTTTTCTTCCCAATAAGAGATGTCTCCAAGTCAAAAGAGCATGCACAACTGCCGCCAACTCGAGGTCACGAGTGGGGTAGTTCTTCTCATTGGGCTTCAACTGGCGAGAGGTATAAGCCACAACTTTCTTCTCTTGCATCAACACTGCACAAAGACCTTGAAGAGAGGCATCGCAGAAGACCTTGAACGGTTTGGATTCATCAGGAGGAGTCAGAACTGGGGCAGTGACCAATTTCTCTTTCAAAGCGTTGAAAGCGATGTCACATTCCGGAGACCAAACATACTTGGCGTGCTTCTAGAGAAGGTTTGAAAGAGGCTCCACGATCTTAGAAAAGTCCTCAACGAACCTTCGACAATAGCTTGCGAGACAGAGGAAGCTACGGAGTTGCTTCACGTTCTGAGGTGGTTCCCAGTTCACAATTGCAGACACCTTCTCAGGATTCACCGCAATGCCCTTGGTAGAAATGATATGCCCAAGATAAAGAACCTCATCGAGCCAAAACTCGCACTTTGAGAACTTGGCATAGAACTGGTGTTCCTTGAGCTTATCGAGCACCAAACACAAGTTCTTGGCATGATCTTCCTTGTTCTTCGAAAAGACCAGAATGTCGTCGAGATAGACCAAAACGAAGTCATTTGTGTAGGAGTTGAAGATGAAGTTCATCATGCGAGAGAAACTCGGAGGAGCGTTGACGAGGCCAAAAGACATAATAGTGTATTCATATGAACCATAGCTTGTCCTGAAAGCCGTCTTGGGAATATCTTGCTCACGGATCCGAATCTGGTGATAACCCATACGGAGATCAAGCTTGGAGAATACTTGGGCACCTTTGAGTTGTTCGAACAGCTCGTTGATGTTGGGAAGTGGGTATTTATTCTTGATAGTCTTCTTGTTCAATGGACGGTAGTCAACACAAAGTCGGTCTGTTCCATCCTTCTTCTTCACAAAAAGAACTCCACAACCCCACGGAGAAGAACTAGGTCGGATGAGACCCATTCGTTCTTGAATATCGAGTTGTTTCTTCAGCTCCTTCAACTCTTCAGGTCCGATCTTGTAGGGACGCTTGCAAACCGGTTCCGTGCCAGGATCAAGATCGATGACGAATTCAACTGGCCGGCGTGGAGGCATTCCTGGAAGCTCTTCTGGAAAGACATCTTGATATTCGCAAACGACTGGAATTTGCGAGATGGCATCCAGTTCACCCTTCTCATTGAGAGAAAACAGACGGATTGTATTATCCCGAGCAGCAAAGACAATTACATCCTCAGACGAATGAGTCAATTGAATCTGCCTGGCTGCACAATCAAGCTGAGCCTTGTGCTTAGACAGCCAATCCATCCAGAGAATAAGATCAATATCCGACTTACCAAGGACCATTGGAGAAGCCAGGAACTTGAAATCACCCATCATGATAGAAATATTCGGAATCTCATGGTTAGCGAGCAGACATTTACCCGGAGAGACAACTGCTAACGGTTTATGCATAACTTGGGAAGACAACTCATGCTTAGATGCAAAAGGTTTCGAGATGAAACAATGCGATGCACCAGTGTCAAAATGTACTTTTGCAGGAACATCGTTAACAGGAAGGTTACCCATGATGACATCTGACGAGTCCTCTGCCTGAGCTGCATTCATCAGATTGACCTTGGTGTGCTTGGGGTTATGCTTGACCACAGCTGTACTTGCCGATCTCACAGGAGGAGGAGGAGGGAGACGCCTCTGGTTGAAGCATTTGTTGGCATAGTGACCCTTCTGTTGGCACTTGTTGCACGTGACCTCTGAAAGCGGACTGTGATACGGAGCACTCGATCTTGGAGCTTGAGACAAAGTCTTGTTCTGAAAGCCAAGGTTGGGTGGGTGGGAAGATCCACTGCCACCTTTGCTCTTCTGCTAATACGGCTGACGGAACGGAGGAGGAGGAAGCCAATACTTCTGCTGCTTAGCCACTTGAGAAGAGGAAGAAGGAGTAGCATCTCTGACTCGCTTCTTGGAAGCATCACACTTCAGTTGGCAGCCTCTTGCTTCAATGCCATGTTGTAGAACTCATCGTACCTCAAGGGCTCAAAGAGAACAAGAGCTAGCTGGATTTTTCTCTGAGACCACCCCTGAACTGGTATATCATGCTCTTCTTGTCAGGGACGTCCTGCTTAGCAAAGCGGGCGAGCTTCTGAAACAACTTGTTGTAGTCATAGACAGACATAGAGCCTTGCTTCAGGTTGCGGAATTCCTCATGCTTGCTTTCAACCACGCTCTGAGGAATATGATGAGCTTTCAAGTCTTGATGGAATTCATCCCAGGTAATCACACGGCCTCCTCTGGAATCTTTGTACTGCTGGAACCATTCTGCAGCTTGGTCTTTGAGTTGGAAGGAAGCGAACTTGACAAAGTCCTCAGGCTTGACGTTACTGCACTCGAAATGCTTGCACAAGTCCACAAGCCAATCGTCAGCATCAGTTGCCTCAACACAATTGCTGAAGGTCTTTGGCTGGTTAGCAAGGAACTGGTTGAGTGTAGTAAAGTGATTCTGATTGTTGCCTTGGTTGCCTTGCTTCGCTTGGTTTGCTTGGTTGCGCTCTTGAAGAATTTGCATGATCAACTGCGTGTTTGCATTGGTAGCGGCCATCACAGCTTGCCATGCCTCTAGAGGAGGTGGTGGTGGTGGCGGATCAGGATTCGGAGTCGTGCGCGTTGGAGGAGCCATCCTGAAGAGGTTGACATCCATTAGCACTTTGATAGATAAAATTGAAGCTGAATCAAACGGGTTGAAATTGCAACATATAGTCTTCACATCCGAACAAAATGAACGAATGCATTCCAATTGAAATGGTCACATATCCATAAATTGAGAAGCCACTTAGAATTTAGGTAGAGGAATAAATCAACAAGGTACAGAGCAAGAACGAATACTCGGTAAGAAATCCCAATCTCAAACCAAATATCCGTGGAAGAAAAGCTAGAGCTACAAGAATTCCCACCTATGAAACTCCCGAACCTTTCCGGTTATGCAATCAGGTGTTGGGGATACAGGGGAAGCATAATATCTCACCCAAATCTAGCAAATCCTACATCCAGTTGTATCCATCCTTCAACACATAACCGAGAAAAACTTCGGAAACCATCTACCTCAACCTTCGAAAAGCATCCGTTATACAAGTTATGGCAATACTCCCGAACTCCCGCCCCAGTACTGGGTGGCGTTGAGGTTATCTCACCAACAACTGCATAAAAGAGATTTTCGATGTCGGCGAACTAAACTCGGGTATTCCAGAACTGCAATGATAAAATTATGACGACAACACCTCGGAGCTCAACTCCCCGGGACACTGCCACAACCCCTAAATGACAGGAGGCACCAAGAACAATGTTCTCGTCACAAATCCATCGGAACGATTCCAAGATACCCGCGTGATCCTAAAATTTTTTTTAGTGAAATTTGAGAAGAGAAGAGTCAAAACTCTACGTCAGGATGCCTTACCAGAGTGATGAAGGGACTGGGGAGTAAAAAGAATTCCTAAACTCTCCGATATATATAATTCCTAAATGACTCAAAACATTTTTCTAGACTCAACAACGGCTGCTAAATACGATCAAGCAGTGGGGGCTCCTAAGCTCGGGGAAGGCTCTGATTACCAACTTGTAATGCCCTCGATGCGGCTATATCTCCCACGTGTCGAAGCACGACTTAGAGGCATAACCGCATTGAAAGCAATGTCGCAAGTAAGGCAATCTTCACAACATCCCATGTAAATAGATAATAAAAGGGAAGGGACATAGTTGGCTTACACTCGCCACGTCACACAAAGTACATAAATAGCATTACATTAACCAATACAATCATGGTCCGACTACGATACCAAAATAAAAGATCAACCCAACATGCGACACGGTCCCGATCACCCCAACTGGGCACCACTACTGATCATCAGGGAAAGACACATAGTAACGGCGTGAGTCTTCGTCGAACTCCCACTTGAGCTCAAGCGCATCATCTGGAACGGAGTCATCAGGCCCTGCATCTGGTTTGGAAGTAATTTGTGAGCCACGGGGACTCAGCAATCTCGCACCCTCGCGATCAAGACTATTTAAGCTTATAGGTAAGGCAAGGTAATATGTGGAGCTGCAGCAAGCGACTAGCATATATGGTGGCTAACCTGTTTGCAAAAGAGAGTGAGAAGAGAAGGCAAAGCACGAATGGATAACTAGAGAACAGACTACGGCAAGCATTACTCCAACACCGTGTTCACTTCCCGGACTCCGCCGAGAAGAGACCATCACAGTTACACGCGGTTGATTCATTTAATTAAGCTAAGGTTCAAGTTATCTACAACTGGACATTAACAAATTCCCATCTGCCCATAACCGCGGGCACGGCTTTCGAAAGTTCAAATCCCTGCAGGGGAGTCCCAACTTAGCCCATGACAAGCTCTCACGGTCAACGAAGGATATACCTTCTCCCGAGACATTCCGATCAGACTCGGTATCCCGGTTCTACAAGACACTTCGACAAGTTAAAACAAATCCCGCAACACCGCCCGAATGTGCCGACAAATCCCGATAGGAGCTGCACATATCTCGGTCTCAGGGCACACTCAGATTGTCCAAACTTCCGGTAGGCCAGCCCAGAGTTGCCCCTGGTGGCCACCGGCGGCTGACGAGGTGGACCAACACTCAGAGGAGCACTGGCCCTGGGGGATTTAAAATAAGATGACCCTCGGGCTCCGGAAACCCAAGGGAAAAAGAGGCTAGGTGGCAAATGGTAAAACCAAGGTTGGGCATTGCTGGAGGAGTTTTATTCAAGGCGAACTATCAAGGGGTTCCCATTATCACCCAACCGCGTAAGGAACGCAAAATCCGGGAACATAACACTGATATGACGGAAACTAGGGCGGCAAGAGTGGAACAAAACACTAGGCAAAAGGCCGAGCCTTCCACCCTTTACCAAATATATAGATGCATTAAGATAACAAGATAATATAGTGATATCCCAACAAGAAAATAATGTTCCAACAAGGAACGGTCTCCAATCTTCACCTGCAACTAGCAACGCTATAAGAGGGGCTGAGCAAAGCGGTAACATAACCAATCAACGGTTTCCTAGGACATGGTGGGTTAGAGGTTTGACATGGCAATTTAGGAGGCATGATACGCAAGTGGTAGGCATCGTAGCATAGGCATAGCAAAAGAGCGAGCATCTAGCAAAGCAAAGATAGAAGTGATTTCGAGGGTATGATCATCTTGCCTCCAAAGTTGTCAGAGTTGACTGGATCCTCGAAAGCAAACTCAATGGGCTCCTCGTTAGTGAACTCGTCTCCCGGCTCTACCCAAACAAAACAAACAATCAAAAGGAACACAATCAACCACGTGAAAGCTCAAACAACATGATGCAAACATGGTATGCTATGCGGGATGTGATATGTGATGCATATGCAAGATTTGATAAGGAATGAATGAACCTGGCCTCAACATGGAAATCCAAGAGTGCCACTGGAAAGGTGAGGTGATTTCGTATGAAATCGATATAAAGAACGCCGGAATCGGATGCACGGTTTGGAAATGGCAAGCAAAACGAATATGGCACCGGTCTGTGATAAACAGCAAGTAGCCATCTAAATGCATCAAGATAATTATGCTACAGCACTCAAACATGGCAGCGAAGTACATGGCAGGGATCCACTCATAAAGCTTCACAAAAGATGAACACTGAGCTATGGCTAATTCATCCATTAACAGGTTCAAACAAGCATGGCAAAAGTGCAATTGGTAAACAGGTTTCAGACTTTGTGAAATTAACACAAGCGTGGAATTTCAGATCAGGTAGCACACTTTGAAGCATGAAAAATAGATTCTATAGGAACTTAACATGGAAAATCAAAGCATGGCATGGAGCTACTCAAAGAGCTTAACAAAAGTCCCTTAGTGACCTTGAGCCAAAAGTGATCAGGAAATACAATTGCAAGCATGTGAACATGGCAAAAACATAATCAGATCTCAGACTTAGAGAAAAACTGGAACATGCAATTATCTTAACGAGTAGGCATGTTCACGAGCTCGATGCACTCACTACAGAGCAAGGCATGACAATCTAAGCATACACCCATCAAGAATACATGTTATATAAGCTAGACATAGCAAGAACAACAACATAGCATGCACGGATCAACTACAACATCCTTAGCAAAATCGCTAACAAGTAGACGATTGCCCAGATTCACGAAATAGCAAAAGTAGAGCTCCATTGACTCAAGCTAGGGTGCTCCATAATTGCAAACAAAGACATGGATGGATGGAGCACTACAAGATTAACAAAGCATCCTTACTGATCATCCTCAAAAGAGGCACGGATCACTAGGAAATAACATGAACATATGGCATATTGATAAGAACAGATCAAGGACTTAGTGAAATTGCTAAGTCCCTGAAATCAGCATTAACGAATGCACCACTTTGCAAGCTTGTGCTAGTCACCACAAATATCACAAATATACATGGATAGAACCTCTGGAAAGATGGCAAAGCATATAACAAAACTCATGTAGAGCTTAGGGGCATATCATGCACACAATAATCATGGCAAAAATGATAAATAGCTATTTGGTGCAGCAGATCTGACAATTAACTCAAATAACGCTCTTCTAACAGCATTTCGGGCATCAATATGAGCTCAAATGAAAATGATGTAATGAGATTAAATGACGTGGTCTCTGAGACGAACATTTTGATATTCTACACGCCCAAAACGGATCTACGGATGAGGAGATATAGCATGATGAACATGGCAATATAATCTGCAGACTTAGGAAAAAAATGAAGTCAACCTCTCTCAGATCTAGGGTTCTACGCCGGCGCACGAACCGAGGCAGAATCCGGCGAGGTGGTGGCTGCTCCGGCGAGGTAAGGCGAGGGGGGGCAGGGAAGGGCGGATCCGGCCCTTCCTCATCCAGATCCGGCGAGGGGCGGCGGCTCCGGCCACCGGGGCGGTGAGGGGGGCGCGGGGCGGCGATGTGGCGGCTCCGGCGAGCTCCTGGCCGGCGGCGAGGCAAAGGCGGCGGGGAACGGCGATGTGGCGGCGGCGGGCGAAGCCGGGCGGCGGGGCGCGCAGCCGGGCGCGGGAGCCAGGCGGCGGCGGGCGCGCGGGCCGGAGAGGGCCCCGCACGGGCCTGGCGGGCCGGTGGCGGAGAGGGCGGCGATGTGGGCGCGTGGGACACGTGGAAAGCCCCGGTTGGCGGGGGCGAACAGCGGACGTGTCCGGCGGCCGGCGACGTGTCCGGCCGCGCGGAGGAGTGGATCTAGGGTTTAGGGGGGAGGGGAGACCCGTGAATTTCGGAGGACCTATATATAGGCATAGAGGGAGCTAGGAGTGTCCAAATGAGGTGTGGTTTTCGGCCACGCGATCGTGATCGAATGCTCTAGATGATGGAGAGGGTTTTGGTAGGTTTTGGGCCAAAATGGAAGGGTGTTGGGCTGCAACACACACGAGGCCTTCTCGGTCCCTTGGTTAACCGTTGGAGCATCAAATGAAGTCCAAATGGTACGAAACTTGCTAGGCGGTCTACCGGTAGTAAACCAAGGCGGCTTGGCAAGTCTCGGTCCAATCCGGAATTGTTTAATCCCCACAGACGAAAAGAAGGTAGAAAAGACCACCGGAGGAGATAGGAGCGCCGGAATGCAAAACGGACAACGGGGAAAATGCTCGGATGCATGAGAGAAACACGTATGCAAATGCAATGCACATGATGACATGATATGAGATGCATGACAACAACAACACATGGAGAAAAAAAAACCCTAACCCGAGAAAATAAAATAACTTAGCACCGGAAATGACAAGAGTTGGAGTACATATTAGGTAAATTACATCCGGGGTGTTACACTATTGCCCTGTTACATTCAAACCCTTGGGAGTTACTTTTACGTGTTGCTTATATTGCTATGCTATGCTCGTAGACGTGGTTTGGGTGAGTGAAATCCATGACGGATGTGAGATTGTTAATTAATGCTTCAACTTAAGGTGGCAACTTAAATACACATCTAGGTGGATTGAGGCACCTGGAGTACCCAGTGTTGCTTGTATTTTTGGAAATCTCGGAGTACCCGTGTGATCTTCCTATGGACCGCCACCCATGCTCAAAGGGAACTGAGATTATTCATGCTAGAAACTTCCGTGTGTAGCCACAAGCTATTATGGGCTCTAGCATAGTTAAGTAAGTTACGTGAAGCTCTTGAAGAGGTGGATCAGCAGGTAGTGGGTTGTAGGTTTGGTATGGTCTGCCTGGAGTAGAGAGTTAATGTTTCTGAAAGAGTGTGTCTCGGTCATCCATTTCTCAAACACCATGTAGTGCGAGAAATTCAACGGAGGCGATCGAGTCTTGTGGGGAAAAGTGCGCAAACCTCTGCAGAGTGTACAAACTAATCATGGTTAGCCATGTCCCCGGTTATGGACATCTTGAGTATCTAGTACTTGGAGTATCTTAAGTATCTCATCACTCTTAAATTAATATTGTTGGGTTGATAATTACCTTAATTGGGATTGAGTTGGAGGAACCTTCTCAATGATGTTTCAACAACCATGATAGTTAAATTAAAATCTATTCCTTTGTTGTAGGGAAAAACTGGCTTTATGCAAAACTATAACCATAGAGCTTTCCACCAGCCAAATATGCATGTGGAGATAGCATTATTCTGTTCTTGCTCTACTGTGTTACTTTGCCAGCATATTCCATGTGCTGACCCATTTTCGGGCTGCAACGTATTATGTTGCAGACTTTTCAAATGAGGAGTAAGGTTCATTAGGTTATTGCCGTGCAGCTCAGCTATGCCGTTGGAGTTGATGGACTCACTTTATCTTCCAAGCCTTCCGCTGTTATCGTATTAGATGGCCTTAAGCCATATTTATTGTAATAAGTTCTCTATGGAGACATTCGATGTAATAAGTGTGTGATTGCTAATCTGCTATAAATCCTCAAGTACTGTGTGTCAGCATTACCAATCCAGGGATGACACTGAAGCACAGAGACTTGACCGTTTGAGGTCGGGTCGCTACAAGATGGTATCAGAGCGCACGCTGAGTGTAGGACACGACCACTAAGCTAAAAGCCATAGATCACTATTCTCTTCTCATTGCTGACTCCTCTCCATTTTCCACTCTTTAGGATGGCAGATGCAAGAAACAAGTTTCCACAACCGGATGAAGAAGCACCTTTTGGAAGACACCTGAAGGAAGTCACTATGTACCTGAACATACGAATACCAAGCTTCACCGGGACTTACAACGCCACTTTACCAGAAGACAAGCAATGGATGATTCAAGTTCAAGTTCCAGGAAGAACCTTCACATCAGTCACTAAACCCATAGAGTTTTCCTTTGATGCACCAACCTGGAGTCTAGGAAAGAGTATGGCAGCTCACATCACCATGGGACGCATTGGAGAAGTTTACCACAAGGAGCTTAAGGATACTATCTATTAGATTTGTGGGCGCCAGATGAGCAATGGGAGATGATCAACACCAGGAAGGATAGATCAATTGCAGCTTTCATCCAGGAACTAAACCAGCACATTTGATGCCAGGAGAATCAGATGTGCCCAGGCATGATAGATCTGAAGAATGCAATGACTAGGATCATGGAACTGGAGGAAGAACTCAAGGCTACATGTGAAGATTATGAGGAGGAAATCGTCATACTAGTGGAGAAGAATGACGATCTAGAAAGGAAGCTAGGAGTATTCCTGGGAGACCCCGCACCAGGAGGAGAAGAGAAGAACCCAAGGAGATTCGCCCGGAGGACTACATCATCATCATCGACTTTGAAGACGAAGCTGGAGCAGATATCATGGAGTCTTCAACTAAGGAATATTTTTAGTAGACCACCACATCAGTAGTAGTACTCCACCATGTAAATAGAGTAGTCCGAGCACTTTTACGATAGTTCTAGACCGATTGTATGCCTTGATTGATTGTTTGAGTGAAATGATTGTGTTTGTCTCATGTGCATATGGGTAGTGCTTCCTCATTAGACCTCATTCTATTCTAATCTCTCCCCTCTAAACCCATCAGATGCCTCCGAGATGTGAACCCGGATTTGCTTTCCCACCGGAGCTCACTCAGTTGATCCACAACAGAATACCCTGATGTAGTTGTTAGTTCAGAAACAAGGCAACAGCACAACAACAATCTACCACCACCACCAGTTGACAACTTAGCCCGTTTTCTGAGGTTGTAGCCGCCGGTGTTTTCCAGTAGCACCGAGCCTATAGTAGCAGATGATTGGATCCGCAGGATTGGAAGGGAGTTAACCATTGCAGGATGTACCGATGCTGAGAAGGTGCGTTTTGCCGCACATCAGTTGGATTTACCAGCAGCCTCATGGTGGGAGAATTACACTGTCACCTACCCTATAGCCATGGTGACATGGGACCAATTTCAGCAAGCCTTCCGTACAGCCCATGTTTCAACTGGAGCCATGAATTTGAAGAAGCGTGAGTTTTGCAACTTACGCCAGGGGAACCGTATTGTGGCTCAGTACGCGGATGAGTTTAGCAAGTTATCTCGCTATTCCCCTGATGATGTGGCCACAGATGCCGCAAAGCAGGAGGAGTTTATGGAAGGGCTGAATGATGAGATGAGCATGCAGTTGATGGTGGCAACATTCACCAACTACCAGGAGTTGGTAGATAAGGCTCTTATGATTGAAGGGAAGCAGCAGCAGATTGAGAGCCGTAAGAGGAAGTATGGACAAGGGAGGTATAACTCAGGAGCTCAGCAGAAGCCTTGCCTAACCCCGAACTCGGGAGGACTTGTTCATAACCATGGAGGCCACACCCATAATGGAGGAAGTAACCATAATCATACTGGCCCAAGGAATGGGAATGGGAATGGAACAAGCAACAATCAGAACCGCCCCAATCCAGCCACACCCACCAAGAGAGATCTAAGCCACGTTACTTGTTTCAAGTGCGGGAAGACTGGACACTATGCCACGGAGTGCCCTGAAGGGAAGAATGGAAACAGAAATGGGAGCGCTAGAAAGAAGCCCAATCCATTCAACAAAGGACAAGTGAACCACGTTAACGTGGACGAGGTTGAAGAGCAGCCAAATGCGGTTATAGGTAAGTTTTTGGTTAAGTCATTTACCGCTCTTGTTCTTTTTGATACTGGTGCATCGCATTCATACATATCAAGGGAATTCATGGATAAGTTTAAGCTACCGACCCAAACCCTTAGGGCCCCTTTGTTAGTAAGCTCACCTGGAGCAGAGTATATGGCTAGTCGATGGTGCGACCAGATACCCTTACCCATTGGTAGCCATGTTTTTCCGTCCGACCTAATTATCTTGGAGTCACAAGGATTGGGTGTGATATTAGGAATGGACTAGATGTCAAAGTACGGAGGAAGCATTGACTGTGTTAGTAAGTCAATTTGTCTCATCACCCCGGAGGGAAAAAGGATCAAGTATATATCTAGGCATGCACCAAGAAGTAGCCAAGTAAATACCCTCATGGGAGTTGTTTAGGAGGAAGTGCCTGTAGTAAAGGATTACCCGGATGTTTTCCCAGAGGAGTTACCAGGCATGCCACCGGATCGAGATATCGAGTTTTTGATTGAGCTATTGCCAGGCACAGGGCCAATATCCAAGAGACCCTATTAGATGCCTGCGAATGATCTGGAGGAGATTAAGAAACAGATCAAGGAGTTATTGGAAAAAGGATTACATTCGACGGAGTTCATCACCATGGGGAGACCCAGTGCTTTTGGTTTAGAAGAAGGATAAATCCCTAAGGATGGTTGTTGATTATCGGGAATTGAATGAAGTGACGATCAAGAACAAGTACCCATTTCTGATGATCAACGATCTGTTTGACCAGTTGCAAGGAGCTAAGGTGTTTTCGAAGATCGATCTGCGATCAGGATATCATCGGTTGAAGATACGAGAGAAAGATATACCAAAGACAACATTCACCACACAGTACGGGTTATACGAATATACGGTCATGTCGTTTGGACTGACTAACGCCCCTGCCCATTTGATGAGCATGATGAACAAGGTGTTCATGGAATATTTGGATAAGTTTGTTGTGGTGTTCATTGATGATATAATGGTATATTCGAAGAATGAAGAGGAGCACAAGGAGCATTTGCGTTTAGTTCTCTAGAAACTCAGGGAACATCAGTTGTATGCCAAGTTCAGCAAATGCGAGTTTTGGTTGAAGGAAGTCGGATTCCGTGGACATGTTATATCAGGAGAAGGTATAGCAGTAGACGCCACCAAGGTTCAGTCAGTCACTGAATGGTTGGCACCCACTTCAGTTAGCGAGATCCGCAGTTTTCTTGGACTCGCAGGATACTATCGGAGATTCATTGAGAATTTTTCCAAGATCGTGAAGCTAATGACAGAATTGTTGAAGAAGGATACCAAGTTTAAATGGACGGAAGATTGCGAGGCAAGTTTCCCGGAGCTGAATAAACGTTTGACTACAGCCCCAGTGCTGACACTACCAGATATACGTAAGGATTTCCAAGTGTATTGCGACGCCTCTCGCTTAGGACTTGGAAGTGTGCTTATGCAGGACGGAAGAGTTGTTTTGTATGCCTCGCGACAACTGAAACCGCACGAGTTGAATTATGCCACGCATGATTTGGAGTTAGCAGTCGTAGTGCATGCGTTGAAGACTTGGAGGCATTACCTTATTGGAAACCATTGTGATGTGTACATGGATCATAAGAGTTTGAAGAACATCTTCACCCAGAAGGAAATGTACCTTAGGCAGAGAAGATGGTTGGAGCTTATAAAGGATTATGACATGAAGCTGCACTATGATCACGGAAAGGCCAATGTCGTAGCAGATGCTTCAAGCCGGAAGAGTTATGCTAATACCCTAGAAAGCACGGGATTGCTGAAGGAGTTAGCAGAGGATCTCTGGGAACTTCGTTTAGAGATTGTTCCTAGAGGTTTTGTTGCAACAATGGAGGTTCACTCTACATTGTTAGGAAAGATTCAAGAAGCTCAGAAGGATGACAAAGAGATTGCCGAGATAAAAGAGAAAACAAGCGAAGGAAAGGCCAAAGGTTTTCGTGAGGATGAGCATGACACCTTATGGTTTGAGGACCGTGTTTATGTGCCCAATAACACAGAGATCGGGAAGTTAATACTTCAGGAGGCTCATGACTCACCATACTCGATACACCCTGGAAACACCAAGATGTATTTTGATTTGAAGGAACGTTTCTGGTGGACAGGGATGAAGAAGGATATCGCTGAGTATGTAGCCGTATGTGATGTGTGTCAGAGAGTGAAGGTAGAGCATCAAAAGCCAGCAGGATTGCTATAGCCTATGTCGCTACCCGAATGGAAGTCGGATAAACTTGGCATGGATTTTATCACTGGATTGCCCAGGACCAAATTAGGTTATGATTCTATATGGGTAGTAGTTGATCGCTTGACCAAAGTGGCACACTTTATCCAGTGAAACCAACTTATACTAGTGCAAAGTTGGCCAAGATATATATGACCAGGATCGTATGTCTGCATGGAGTTTCAAGGACCATCGTATCTGATAGAGGGACACAGTTTACCTCAAAGTTTTGGCATCAATTACACCAGACCTAGGGAATGAGATTGGAGTTTAGTACAGCATTTCACCTGCAAACGGATGGACAGACCGAGAGAGTCAACCAGATTATGGAGGACATGTTGAGAGCCTATGCGCTAGATTATGGATCTAGTTGGGATGACAATTTACCTTATGCAGAGTTCTCATACAACAATAGTTACCAAGCTAGTTTGAAGATGGCACTGTTTGAAGCCCTGTATGGACGAAGGTGCAGAACACCGTTAATGTGGGATGAAGTTGGAGACCGACAGTTGTTTGGACCAGACTTGATCAAAGAGTCTGAGGAGAAAGTCAAACTGATTCGAGATAGACTGAAGATAGCTCAGTCCAGACAGAAGAGTTATGCAAATTCGAAACGCAAGGAGGTAACCTATGAAATTGGAGATAGAGCATATCTGCGAGTATCACCTTTGCGAGGAGTGAAACGTTTTGGAATTATGGGAAAGTTAGCCCCGAGATTTGTAGGACCGTATCGTGTTTTGGAACGGATGGGAGAAGTTGCCTACAAGTTGGAGTTACCTGAAGGACTGTCAGGAGTTCACAATGTGTTTCACGTTTCCCAGTTGAAGAAGTGCCATGCTGAGATGACTGATATACCGCTAAGAGACACCGTACCCTTGGAGGCGATTTAGTTGGACAATGACTTGACTTATAAGGAGAAGCTAGTCAAGATTTTGGAGTTTGCCAGTCGAGTCACCCGCGGCAAGGTTATTAAGTTTTACAAGGTTCAATGGAGCCACCATACCGAGGATGAAGCCACATGGAAATGAGAGGATGATCTTCGCAAAGACCACCCACACCTATTTTCTAGCCAACCCGAATCTCGAGGGCGAGATTCATCTTAAGGGGGGTAGGTTTGTAACATCCCAAATTTTCAATTTGGAATGTTATGCATTAGATCATCATTGCATATCATATTTTAGTGCATTTTGGTTGATCCTAGAAATTCGAAGCAACTCAAGGACCCACAGAGAGAGTTGGGGATTTCGTTATTTTCATATTTGAGCTTTTCTCGAATTATGTAAAGAGGATCGCTTCATTTTAAATTTATTTTTCTGAAATATTTCTTTTATAAAAAAATAAAAGAGAGAGGATAAAATGACTTCCTCAAAATAAAGAAATATCAGATATTTAATATTAAAATCAAATAAATTCTTTATTCGGAGTTTCATTGCTATTTTATTTGAATTAGGAAAAATATGTGTTTTTCAAAATTGCATTTTAGGCCCAAATAAATGTTCACCTTGTCCGGCTTATTTTTAGAGGACGGGGAAAATTTATATCGGGATTTTTGGAGTCCATTTAGTTTTTATTTCTTTCTTTTTCTGCACGTCCGAATTGTTTTAAAAAAAACACGAACCGACCTAACCGGGTCGTGTCCGTCTAGGACTCTTGGCCCGGCAGGCCTTATGGAGCCGCCCCTCAGCCCACCCCGCACCCCGCCCGAACCCTAGCCGCCTGAGCCGCCGCCGCCCGCGCGCGTCGCCGCCCCGCCCGCCGGAGCCGCACGCCGCCGCCGCCATTCCACCGCTGCCGGTAACTGTCGCCGCCGCCGTCGGTTTTCTACGGAAAAACCGATCGGTTTTTTTAGGACCCGCGGTTTTATTTTATTTTTCCTTAGTAGATTGGTTTTTTTCGGGTTTAGTTATTTAGCGAACGTTCGTCCGTACGTTCGTTTTTACGAACGGTTTTCACCGTTTAGCCGCGGACAGCGAACGCTCGTTCGTTAGCCTGTTCGTCAGCTTTCTTTAATCGGATTTTATTCGCAATTATTTCTGATCGCGATTTCTGATCTGATTTTCGTTCTAGTTTATCTTTTCGCTCGTTTGTCGGAATCAGGCGATTCAAGCGCCTAGATCTTCGTCTCGAGACCCTCTTTTCGTTTAACCAACTTGAACAAGCTCTTGTTACTGTAAAATTTGACCTAGGTCCAGATTAGTAAATGGATCTTGTTTCTTTTGCCGTTTGAGTTTCGTTGCTCCATTTGATTTGATTCTTTTTGCAAACCGGAGTTCTTAAGTTGAACTTTCTGGTTAGATCTTCTTATTTGAGTTTTACCCGTGTTTATTTTCTTGAGTGCTTATGTATGCTATTGTTTGTTTGCGATAGAATTCCCGGAGTGTGAAGCGTGTTATTTGGAGTCTCTAGGTTACGCGGATCGTCAGCAAGGCAAGTAACACTTTGATCATACCCATTTATCACCCAGTTCTTATGCATTAGTTCCAATCCCCAAACATTACATGGTTAGGATATTATTAACATGTGGGTTGGGAAGTAGTTGATGAGGTAGAACCAATTGCCCTGTTATATTCAAACCCTTGGGAGTTACTTGTACGTGTTGCTTATATTGCTATGCTATGCTCGTAGACGTGGTTTGGGTGAGTGAAATCCATGACAGATGTGAGATTGTTAATTAATGTTTCAACTTAAGGTGGCAACTTAAATACACATCTGGGTGGATTGAGGCACCTGGAGTACCCATTGTTGCTTGTATTTTTGGAAATCCCGGAGTACCCGTGTGATCTTCCTATGGACCGCCACCCAGGCTCAAAGGGAACTGAGATTATTCATGCTAGAAACTTCCGTGTGTAGCCACAAGCTATTATGGGCTCTAGCATAGTTAACTAAGTTACGTGAAGCTCTTGAAGAGGTGGATCAACAGGTAGTGGGTTGTAGGTTTGGTATGGTCTGCCTGGAATAGAGAGTTAATGTTTCTGAAAGACTGTGTCTCGGTCATCCGTTTCTCAAACACCATGTAGTGCGAGAAATTCAACGGAGGCGATCGAGTCTTGTGGGGAAAAGTGTGCAAACCTCTGCAGAGTGTTAAAACTAATCATGGTTAGCCATGTCCTCGGTTATGGACATCTTGAGTATCTAGTACTTGGAGTATCTTAAGTATCTCATCACTCTTAAATTAATATTGTTGGGTTGATAATTACCTTAATTGGGATTGAGTTGGAGGAACCTTCTCAATGATGTTTCAGCTACCATGATAGTTAAATTAAAATCTATTCCTTTGTTCTAGGGAAAAACTGGCTTTACGCAAAACTATAACCATAGAGCTTTCCACCAGCCAAATATGCATGTGGAGATAGCATTATTCTGTTCTTTTGATCTACTGTGTTACTTTGCCAGCATATTCCATGTGCTGACCCATTTTCGGGCTGCAACGTATTATGTTGCAGACTTTTCAAACGAGGAGTAAGGTTCATTAGGTCATTGCCGTGCAGCTCAGCTATGCCGTTGGAGTTGATGGACTCACTTTATCTTCGAAGCCTTCCGCTGTTATCGTATTAGATGGCCTTAAGCCATATTTATTGTAATAAGTTCTCTATGGAGACATTCGATGTAATAAGTGTGTGATTGCTACTCTGCTATAAATCCTCGAGTACTGTGTGTGTCAGCATTACCGATCCAGGGATGACACTGAAGCACAGAGACTTGACCGTTTGAGGTCGGGTCGCTACATAAAGGCTTTTGGAGAAGCCTGTATTTACAAGAAACTAAGTGGGCGCTCCATAGCATTTTTGATCTTATATGTAGATGACATATTGTTGATCGGAAATGATACTGAATATCTGAATAGCATAAAAGGATACTTGAAAAAGAATTTTTTAATGAAAGACCTCAGTGAAGCTTCTTATATATTGGGCATCAAGATCTACAGAGATAGATCAAGATGCTTAATTAGACTTTCACAAAGCACATACCTTGATAAAGTTTTGAAGAAGTTCAAAATGGATCAGGCGAAGAAAGGGTTCTTGCCTGTATTACAAGGTGTGAAGTTGAGTCAGACTAGATGCCCGACCACTTCAGAAGATAGAGAGAAAATGAAAGGTGTTCCCTATGCTTCAGCCATAGGCTACGTGGGGGGGGGGTCAGTTCAGGGCAGCGGTGGATGGATCCAGCTAACGGAGTGGAGCTCCATGCTTCGGGTGCCATGGACGAGCTCCCTGCATTGCTCCTATTAATCCAAGATAGAGAGAGGGCTGGAGAGATTAGGGAGATCGAGGAATAAAAGAGAGAGGGGAGGAAGAAGGAGAGTGGAACAGCCCGGGGCTCCTGCTGGTGCTCACTGGCGGCGAGGTTCGCTGGTGGCGGCGGGATCGCGAGGTGGAGGAGCACTGAGGCTGAGGGGGGTTTGGGACTGCGGGGTCTAGCGGGGATGGACGAACAGGAGGCATGGGAGCTCTCGGCTCCATGGAGGTGCGGACGGAGAAAAGGAGTGGCGCTGGCCTCTGATGACTGCTGCTGCTTGCGGCGGTGCTCGAGACAAGCCCTCGGGCACGAGGTTGTGTAGCAGGAGGGAGGAGGTTGCGGCTCTCTGTTGCGGGGACGGGCGGCTGGATGGATCTCAGAGGGCTCGAGGTTGTCTCGATGGAGGATTCGAGGGAGAGTGGGTGGCAGCTAGAGGTTGGGCAGCGCGGATCCCCAAGAAGATAGTGGCGGCGGCGGACACGGAATGGGTCGGACGTAATCCTAGATTCTAGGGTTTCTCCGATTATATAGCAGGTGAAAAATGGTTAGGTGCATTTTGGTCCCTCCGATCGTAATCGGACGGACGGGGAAAATAGGCAAGGGAGTCCAATGAGAAACCGATGATGATTTCGGGATGTTTGGGGATGATCCAAAACCAACGGTCACGACTGCTCGGGTCAGGTTCGGGATAGCTTCGGACGCGCACTCAAGGGGGTCATGTTTTCAAAACTAACAACGGAAGGAATGGGGAGAACCCGGACGGATGCAAGTTTTGAAAACATGATGATTCAATGCACATGATGACATGACAAGATGCAACACGCAAGTGAATGACATGTCAAATGACGGTGCATAACTGGAAGACACCTGGCGCAACGGTCTCGGGGCGTTACAACACTCCACCACTACAAGAGGATCTCGTCCCGACATCTAGGATGGTACCAGGGAGAAACGGAAGAGGAAGAGGTAAAACAAAGTTGCTTCTTGGACAAACAAGTGAAACCAAAGAACCTTGAGAGGTTAAACAATTTGAAAGAAAGGATACAACGAAGATGAACAAAGTTGAAAACACTCCGTTAGAAAAGAGGAACAAGGAACATTACTAGAACCTTGTAGGTTAAAAGACATAAGAAAAGGGTTACAATGGACAAAAAGTACATTCAAGCACTCCGGTAGAAATGAGATGTCCAAGGAACGATAAAGATCAATTACGACAACACTTGACATCGAAGCAACTCGAATACCACAACTCCAAAACAAAACAAAGCATTGTCATAGGACATAAGCCGGAAACAAACATATGATCGATCCCATATCGTATCATGTGTCTATTGGAAAGATATTCTAGGAGCTACTTGAATTCAGGTATCATGTATGCAATGCTGTGTACCAGACCTGATGTGTGCCTTGCTATAAGTTTAGCAGGGAGGTAAGAAAGTAATCCAGGAGTGGATCACTGGAGAACGGTCAAGAACATCCTGAAATACTTGAAAAGGACAAAGGATAAGTTTCTCATATATGGAGGTGAAAAAGAGCTCGTCGTAAATGGTTACATCGATGCAAGCTTTGACACTGATCCGGATGACTCCAAGTCACAAACCAGATACATGTTTTCATTAAATGGTGGAGCTGTCAGTTGGTGCAGTTCCAAGCAGACCGTCGTGGCGGGATCTACGTGTGAAGAGGAATACATAGCTGCTTCGGAAGCAGCAAATGAAGGAGTCTGGATGAAGGAGTTCATATCTGATCTAGGTGTCATACCTAGTGCATCGGGTCCAATGAAAATCTTTTGTGACAATACTGGTGCAATTGCCTTGGCAAAGTAATCCAGATTTCACAAGAGAACCAAGCACATCAAGAGATGCTTCAATTCCATCCGCGATCAGTCTAGGAGGGAGACATAGAGATTTGCAAGATACATATGGATCTAAGTGTTGCAGACCCATTGACTAAGCCTCTCTCACGAGAAAAACATGATCAGCACCAAGACTCCATGGGTGTTAGAATCATTACAATGCAATCTAGATTATTGATTCTAGTGCAAGTGGGAGACTGAAGGAAATATGTCCTAGAGGAAATAATAAAGTTGGTATTTATATTTCCTTATATCATGATAAATGTTTATTATTCATGCTAGAATTGTATTGACCGGAAACTTAGTACATGTGTGAATACATAGACAAACAGAGTGTCACTAGTTTGCCTCTACTTGACTAGCCCATTGAATCAATGATGGTTATGTTTCCTAACCATAGACATGAGTTGTCAATTGATTAACGGGATCACATCATTATAAAATGATGTGATTGACTTGACCCATCTGTTAGCTTAGCAAAATGATCGTTTAGTTTGTTGCTTTTGCTTTCTCCATAACTATACATGTTCCTATGACTATGAGATCATGCAACTCCCAAATACCAGAGGAACACTTTGTGTGCTACCAAACATCAGAACGTAACTGGGTGATTATAAAGGTGATCCACAGGTGTCTCCAATGGTGTTTGTTGAGTTGGCATGGATCGAGATTAGGATTTGTCACTCTGATTGTCAGAGAGGTATCTGTGGGCCCTCTCGGTAATGCACATCACTATAAGCCTTGCAAGCAATGTGACTAATGAGTTAGTAACGAGATATTGCATTACGGAATGATTAAAGAGAATTGCCGGTAACAAGATTGATCTAGGTATTGAGATACCGATGATTGAATCTCGGGCAAGTAACATACCGATGACAAAGGGAACAACGTATACCGTTATGCGGTTTGACCGATAAAGATCTTCGTAGGATATGTAGGAACTAATATGAGCATCTAGGTTCCGCTATTGGTTATTGACCGGAGATGAGTCTCGGTCATGTCTACATAGTTCTCGAACCCGTAGGGTCCGCACGCTTAACGTTCGGTGATGATCGGTATTACGAGTTTATGTGTTTTAATGTACCGAAGGTACTTCGGAGTCCCGGATTTGATCACGGACATGACGAGGAGTCTCGAAAAGGTCGAGGCATAAAGATCGATATATTGGAAACCTATATTTGGACATCGTAATGGTTCCGAGTGGTTCGGGCATTTTTTTTGGAGTACCGAGAGGTTACCGGAACCCCCCGGGGAGTATATGGGCCTTTTGGGCCTTAGTGGAATAGAGGAGAGGGAAGGGAAAAGAGGGAGGCGCGCCTCCAAGCCCAATCTGAATTGGGAGGGGGGCTGGCCCCCTTTCCTCCCTCCCTCTCTCCTCCTTCCTTCCTCTCCTACTCCTACTTCTACTAGGAAATGGGGGAATCCTACTCCCGGACACACAAGTTGATCAGTTGATCTTTTAGCCATGTGCGGTGCCCCCATCCACCATAATCCACCTCGGTTATATCGTAGCGGTGCTTCGGTGAAGCCCTGTTCCGGTAGCAACATCATCACCGTCATCGTGCTGACGAAACTCTCCCATGAAGCTCTACTAGATCGTGAGTTTGCGGGACGTCACCGAGCTGAACATGTGTAGATCACGGAGGTGTCGTACCTTTGGTGCTAGATCGGTCAATCATGAAGATGTATGACTACATCAATCGTGTTGTCATAACGCTTACGCTTATGGTCTACGAGGGTGCATAGATGATACTCTCCCCTCTCGTTGCTATGCATCACCATGATCTTGCGTGTGCGTAGGAAAAATTTTAAATTACTGTGTTCCCCAACAAAAAATAGTTTGGAACCCACGGAAATATGCGAAATTTCGTTTAAATTTTTAACCCTTGCTCTGGCCAGCAAAAAAGGGACTTTAATAAATTGCATAAGAAGTTGCAATGAGCTATATATAAATTATTAAAAAATATGGAATGGTCTGACTTGTGGGCCTATTAAGTTGACGCGTATGCAAGATTTTTTACTTATTATATACATGAACAAACGATTCTAGCAGACGTAACTGTTGGATGTCAATCCAATGGCCATCGTGTTTATCCAATCTCTGATTTTCTTGCTCCAGCTACCAAATCCAGTGCCAGCGGGACTGCCTGATCCCGCCTCCCGTGGCCGACTGTGGTGCCGCGCAGGCCTCACCGCCCCTACTACTCCCACCGCTGGCCAGGACATCCCTCCACTATTGTGGCTTCGCCGCCTCCGGGTCATTCCCTTCCTAGGTCTCGCTGTCGTCCATTGCCCTAGTGTTCTCAGCACGGCATGGTCAACATTGTCAACAACGACAACATCAGAAGAGGGATGTACATTGAGAGGCTGACAGTTGGGACCCACATGGTCCATGGCTGCATGCAAGTAAGTACCTCCTTATTACGACAAAAAGAATGAATACTCCCGCTGACAGCTCGGACCCACCAGTTATATCCTCGCACGCAAGGAAGTGCCTCCTTATTACGCCCAAAAAATGAATACTCCCCCTGCTAGCTAGGACCCACCATAGTTGGAGGCTGACTTGTAGGCCTACTAAGTTGACGCAGACAGAGGGCTTTGTCAATTTAGTCAACAAATGATTCTATCACCAGTGATCGTTGGATTGTTAACATCCAACGGTCGTCCTGCTTCTTCAACCTCTGATTTTCTTGCTCTAGTCGACCAAACCACCATGTCCTCTTACCTCCCGTGGCCGGTTGTGCTGCCGTGAAGGCCTCACCGCGCCCTACTACTCCCACCGTTGGCCAGGCCCTGCGGCGGCGGCAGCCTCACACCGCAGCCGAACCAGTGAACTCTCGTACTCCTCTCCGCATGGGCTTCCACTGCCACGTCTTCCCCGGCTCCACGTCATCCCCTTACTAGGCCTTGTTGTCGTCCACTGCCCTAGTGTTGTCGTCGCGGCATGGTCAACGTGGTCAAGGAATGACTTCCATCAGAAGAGTACTCTACGTGGAGAGGCTGACAGCTGGTTCCATGGCATCAGCAAGGAAGTGCCTCCTTATTACGGGCAAAATAATTATTCCTCCACTTGACAGCAGGGACCCACCAGACGGGCCACCATATTTCACAAAAAAAATGTTTCCCCCATGACTGATGGGACCCACCAGCTACATCTTCGCATGCAAGGAAGTGCCTGACAGTCGGGGCCCACCTGGTCGAAGCGTACGTAGCGTTGTCATTCTAGTCGCGAATTTGTACATACATACTGGTCGATCGGTCTGTCTGCAGGCTGCAGTGATGAACCATGGCCGTGTAAGGAAGGGCACGTGTCGTAGTAGAGGCGCGCACATGTGGTAGTAGAAGCGCTCACGTAGCATGTCACACAGTCCTATTAATATCGTGTAGACGTAGGTACAGCGGCCAGGGTGCAAGGAAGTAAATACGGCCACGTACGTACATACGGGCGGGATCTCGAACGCCTACTCGCGCATACGTATGGCCAGGGCTCGTGTACATGGCTGGGTCGGAATGGAAAAACTGTGTCGTCTTCATTTTAATCGGGAGCCAACCAGCTTGGACGGAACAGCCGATCGAAACGAGGCCTGGCATACCGCAGAACAGAGGAAATGGCCTTGTGTTCGACCGGCCACGGTCGAAACGGGATACTATTCATCGGGAGGGGTCTGGCATACCGCAAAATGGAGGAAATGGACTTCTCTTGGACCTCCTATGGTCGAAACGGGGTCTTGTTGATCGGGAGGAGTGTGGCGTACCGCAAAACGGAGGAAACGGACTTGTGTTGGAGCGCTACGATCGAAACGAGGGTCATGTTCATCGGGAGGGGTGTGGTGTACCGCAAAACGGGACTCCACGGGATATTGTTCATCTCCACCATCGACCTCCTCCAGCCTCCACGGGCTACTATTCATCCACCGTCGACCTCCTCTAGCCTCCAGCTGTGACTGTTCATCCATGGGCTCCTATTCATCGAGCCACCACGGCTCCTCCACCGGGGTCCTGTTCAACTAGCCCTCTCCATGGGGTCCTGTTCAACCACCCCTCCATGGGCTACTGTTCATCCAGCCCTCCACCGGCTACTGTTCAACCAGCCCTCCACGGGGTCCTGTTCATCTAGCCCTCCATAGGGTCCTGTTCATCTACCCCCAACCGGCTCGATCGGGGTCCTGTTCATCCAGCGGCAATGGCCTCTACTACCACGGGGTCTTGTTCATCCAACCCCCCACTGGGAATTGTTCATCCAAACCCCCAACAATGCTGACTGTTCATCAAGATGCAGCATCGATCGGCTTCAGTTAGCAGCAGTAGCGAAGGAATCACTCGGGTTTAGTTAACAGCAAGGGATCGATCGGGGTTCAGTAACGTAGCTAGTGCAATCACTTGGGTTCAGTGAGAGACCAACGCCTCACTCGGGTTCAGCTAGAGTGCAACGCCTTGCACACACGCGCGTACATGTATGAGAGAAATGCGCAAACCTCCATGCATCGCTCGGCCCCGACCACCCACCGTAACCAGGAACTCCCTACTATTTTCCTCGCCCTCGCTTCTACCACAGTTTTTCTGTCATGGACGGCCCAAAGAATGTCGTGGAACTGCGTCTCCGGCCCACCCAGGACGAAAAGCCCATTTTCTGTCATGATTTTTTTCATAGAAGTAGGAGCCCACCACATCTATGATGATACGGGTTTTGTCACAATTATCGTCATAGAAGTGTCATAAGATGAGAGAAAAAAATTCATTTGGCCCAAAATGTCACTGATGTGTCTTTTTATGTAGTGTATATAGTTGACATGGTGTTGTGTCAACTAGAAGTGGGTTACTCTCCGCTGGGGTTGGGGTTAGATGGGTTGTAGATGGTTCTTTGTGCAATGGTGTAAGTGAGCAATCTAGAAGAGTCTCAGTTATGTGTGGTGGGGCTAATTCATTGGCCAGTACAACCATGGTTCTATCTGCATCGACCGGTAGCACCGTCTTTTGCGAAGAACGGGTTTTTACTCCGTTAGATACTGCCATCAACCCCTCCAATTCAAGTGGCTGATAAACAAGAAAAGAAATTGAACGTACAGACATTCTATGATAGATAGATGTGGTAATTCACATATAGGACATATATGATG
Source organism: Triticum urartu (assembly GCF_003073215.2). Taxonomy (NCBI): domain Eukaryota; kingdom Viridiplantae; phylum Streptophyta; class Magnoliopsida; order Poales; family Poaceae; genus Triticum; species Triticum urartu. The sequence continues at coordinate 390,619,244 of NC_053024.1, forward strand.
GCTAACTAAACTGGATAGCATGACACAGTTACAAATATATGATAGATAACTTAACAGGATATAATGGCATAATTCAACATATGATGAGTATCTAAACAGGATGACATGACAAAACTATATGATGTCTTCCTAAAATAGGTTGGGATGAAATAACTCACATACATGTTGTCTCAGTATACAGCATGGCATGATATAATTGACATAATTGATTCATATACTAAGCAGTTGGCACTCGCATGTACGATCTCTAAACTAAGCAGATGGAATTGAATATTGTGCATATGATGTCTAGCAAGACACCATATGCATGATATGAGAAATATAAACATTGCAAATTAGAGCATACACCTAATGTGGGATATAGGACTGGTCATCTGTCTCTGAATCCTCCTCTGAGGAGCTAGCTGTAACCATCGAGATATATGCTTCAACAGGTACCATTGCCTGCTCTGAAGACCTTGTTTTCACGCTTGATTTTTCCATAACCGGCTCAAATGGCTAATACACATGAAGAGTAGTTCAATATACATAGATTGTCGACAGATGGAATACGTAATGAAAAAAAGGATGGCATAAGATAATTCACATATATGATGCCTGGCTACATGGCGGTGCATAATTCACATATATGATAACTAGCTGAAAAACATGGCAATGCATAATTCACATATCTAATATAGAGAGAAAATAGGAGGCATTCACACAAAGCATCTCTAATCTAAGCAGATGGCATAGCCATGCAAGACACCATATGCATGATATGAGCAATATAACACTGCCAAGTTAGAGCATGCACCTCGGGGGGAATACGACTGGTCATCTGTCTCTAAATCCTCCTCTAAGGAGATATCTATAACCAGCAAGAAATCTGCATTGACAAGTAGCACTGACTGCTCAGAAGACCTTGTTTTCACTCTAGATTTTCCCATGACTGACTCAAATGGCTGATGCACAGGAAGAGTAGATGAATGTATAAACATTGTTGACAAATGGAATACATTATGAAAAAATATGGCACGATACAATTCACATATACAATGACTGGCTAAACAGGGTGGCATAGCATGATTCACGTATATGATGCCTCGCTAAAGAAGATGGCATTTCATAATTCCCATATACTCCCTCTGTTCCTAAATATTTGTCTTTTTAGAGTTTAGATTCACTCATTCTGCTCCGTATGTAGTCACTTGTAGAAATCTCTAAAAAGACAAATATTTAGGAATGGTGGGAATATGATATAGAAATCAAACAGGTGGGATTCAAACAAAGAAAATCTAAACTAAGATGATGGCATCTAAGATGTATAATGTAAGCAATGCGATGCGCCATATGCATGATATGACCAACATCGGCATGCTAGGTTAGAGCAAACACCTCAGAGGTAAATAGGAGTGGTCGGCCCCCTCTGAATCCCCCTCTAAATAGTTATCTTCCTCTGGAAAATACAATCTAGAATGGTGGGACATTATATTCCCACGCAACGGGCTTCTCTTTTTCTCTACATGTTCAGTACGATTGTGTACGATAACTGACATGCATAATAAAAAACCATAGTTAGATTATATAAGGCCTAAGGGTGCATGCAAAAATCAAGACTGATGGTAGCAAACGAGTGGATAGATCCAAAACTAATGATAACAGGTACATTATAGCTTCAGTTTAAAAACATAGACGATGGATCATCTACTATTTGTTGCCCACCCAACATGAACCACATAGAAGACCCCAAATGAACCAGATAGTAGATAGATACTATTCATTACTGCCTCGATATGTGCTCCACAAGCATTTTAAAATTCAAGTTTGAACATTAGTTTGGACCTGATCGGAGTCTAAGAGGTGAACAGGACGATAAAGTAGCAGGTAATAAAAAATGATGGATAACATAAGCAGACATGAAAGAGTGCGACCTCTCTTCCGGAACTGTGTAGTCCTCGGGTTCATCTGCCCAGTCGACGATGGTAATGCAGTTGGCGTGGCTGCCGGCAACGGGGAAGATGGTCTGAGGCGGCGAAAGAAAGTCTGTAGGGGGGAATCTCTGCTGGAGTGAATGCTTCCGCCGATGGCTCACTTCAGGTGGGGTGGATGACGGCATGGTAGGAGCAGGACATAACACATAGAGTTTTCTTTGACACCTATCTGAAAATGAAGTAAATCTGTAAGGGCTCCTTACAATTGGAGGATCCTATAAATGCAGGGACGGGAAAAACACAGCAATAGGATAGGAATGCACGTGCAAAACAGAGCATTTGCAAACATAGGATTTCTGTCAACCAGGGTGTTCGGTTCACATGAATTGGAAGAACACAGGAATGGAGAAATATGGTCAAATTAAAGTCAAACCACGTGAAAATGAAAAAATAAGATTCTTATTATGCCAGTAATGTAATTAGTCATGTTCTTCATGCATATTAATTTGAAAAGGACGTCCAAGTGGATATTAAAATTCCTATGTTTTTTTTGAAAGAGACAGCAAAGGAAAAAATCCTCCAGTTTTGCTTTGCTCCATTCCTTCTAACCAAATGCATGAATAGTAGTACCATAGTAAAGTTTCCAACTCCAACGTTTTCCTTCACTTTTTCTTTGAACCAGCGGCAGCAGTCTTCAACAGGCTGAAGCCTGCCCTCGAAATATTGTGTGAGCTTAGATTTGGTCCACATTAGTATCATATAATGGTTATCTTACTAAACCAATTAAAATTGTGGTTCAAAAGAGCATTTAGTTTTCTCCATATTAACTTTGTGACCATGATTAATTTATTTCTAGATTTGCAACTGCTTTGAACCAAAGGATTGATAACCCACAAGTATAGGGGATCGCAACAGTTTTCGAGGGTAGAGTATTCAACCCAAATTTATTGATTTGACACAAGGGGAGCCAAAGAATATTCTCAAGTATTAACAGTTGAGTTATCAATTCAACCACACGTGAAAGACTTAATATCTGCAGCAAAGTATTTAGTAGCAAAGTAATATGGAAGTAACGGTAATGGTGGCAAAAGTAGTAGTAGCAGTTTTGCAGTGATTGTAACAGTGGCAACGGAAAAGTAACTAAGCAAAGATCAAAATGTGAAAAGCTCGTAGGCAATGGATCAGTGATGGATAATTATGTCGGGTGCGATTCCTCATGCAACAGTTATAACATAGGGTGACACAAAACTAGCTCCAATTCATCAATGTAATGTAGGCACATATTCCGAATATAGTCATACGTGCTTATGGAAAAGAACTTGCATGACATCTTTTGTCCTACCCTCCCGTGGCAGCTAGGTCCTATTGGAAACTAAGGGATATTAAGGCCTCCTTTTAATAGAGTACCGGACCAAAGCATTAACACTTAGTGAATACATGAACTCCTCAAACTATAGTCATCACCGGGAGTGGTCTCGATTATTGTCACTTCGGGGTTACCGGATCATAACACATAGTAGGTGACTATTGACTTGCAAAATAGGATCAAGAACTCACATATATTCATGGAAACATAATAGTTTCAGATCTGAAATCATGGCACTCGGGCCCTAGTGACAAGCATTAAGCATAGCAAAGTCATAGCAACATCAATCTCAGAACATAATGGATACTAGGGATCAAACCCTAACAAACCTAACTCGATTACATGATAAATCTCATCCAACCCATCACCGTCTAGCAAGCCTGCGATGGAATTACTCACGCACGGCGGTGAACATCATGAAATTGGTGATGGAGGAAGGTTGATGATGACGATGGCAACGGATTCCCCTCTCCGGAGCCCCGAACGGACTCCAGATCAGCCCTCCCGAGAGAGATTAGGGCTTGGCGGCAGCTCTGTATCGTAAAACGCGATGAATCCTTCTCTCTTATTTTTTTCTCCCCGAACGTGAATATATAGAGTTGGAGTTGAGGTTGATGGAGCTCCAGGGGGCCCATGAGGCAGGGGGTGCGCCCCCCACCCTTGTGGACAGGGTGTGGGCCCCCTGGTCTTGATTCTTTTGCCAGTATTTTTTATATATTCCAAAAATATTCTCCGTGAAGTTTAGGTCATTCCGAGAAATTTTATTTCTGCACAAAAATAACACCATGGCAATTCTGCTAAAACAGCGTCGGTCTGGGTTAGTTATATTCAGATCAGGCAAGTTAGAGTTCAAAACAAGGGCAAAAGTGTTTGGAAAAGTAGATACGTTGGAGACGTATCAAGGATCCCTGAGGGATCGACATGAATGGGGAGTAACAAAGTGATGCGACGAGTGTACAACCACTTTGGCATAGCCTTCTCGATCTCAACATCATTGGGTTGGACGTGGAGGATGGTGATGCTGGTGTGACTTTCAGAGGCAGGGAAGAAGATCCGAGGCCTATGGAAATGGCGCCGAGGGTACTGCTCCACTGTGATGGACGGTTCCTTCGTTGGAGAAGCTCCAGTAAGGTGTATGGTGGCGAGGCTGAAGCGAGACAATACAAACAATGTTAATCTGAAGTTTAGGGCGAAACTAAATTTTACTATCAAAACTGATTGAACTAGTAGCAGAGCATTGCAATAGAAGTTTAGGGTGTTCGAGCACTAGTAGCAGAGAAGCAGTGATCTAAATCAGCAGCCGCTCGAGCAGGGAATGCACTAGCAGAGAGGAACTCGTGCAGCAGCACTGCGAGCGAGTGCTAAAGCAGCAACTCCTGTAGCTGCCGGAGGTTGTGCAACAGCAGTACGAGCAAGAGCAAGAGCCGAGCAGCAGCATGAACGAGAGCAAGAGCGGAGCAGCAATGTGACCGACAACAATAGCAGCAGAGCAGCAGCATGAAAAAAAAGCAAGAGCAATGCAGCAGGGTGACCGACAGCAAGAACAGAGCCGCAGCGCGAGCGAGAGCTGGAGCAGTAGCAGCAGCGCGAGCGAGAGCCGGAGCAGCAGCAGCTAATGTCGGTATGGAAGTCACCATTGAGGAAGCAACAACATGGGGGAGAGACGCCGTGGATGAAGTGGCCGGCGACGACGCCGTCGATGTAGACCCACCATGGCTACTCGGTATCTAGCACCGGCAGCCCTGTTAGATCGAATAAAAGATAAAATGCAGCGGTGAGTGCAGAACCTCCTTGGTGGCATCAAGTAGGCCTCGGCTTCATCGGAGGAGGTGAGGGTGTTCGGTTCTGGTGGGGCAGGTCATGACGGCGTTGTGGGGATGGAGGTGGCCCGATAGACGAGGCAAACATCGGGTTAGCTCCTTGGAGGTGGAGGATGGGGTGGCTGATCCGGTGGGACGACGAGATCGACGATGGATCCTCATCCGGTGCAGTGGATGAGGGACGACGAGCTGTTGTGATGGATGACGTCGTTGGGGAAGAGTCTCTGGCTGGGCGACGGTCGGGAGGCCGATGGAGGAGCGTGGGGTTTCGTGGGTTTTCGCGGCCTCGGTGTACGAATGGGGGCGAAGGGGAAGGTAGGGGGAGCCATGGCTTAGGGACGCGCTTGTCCGAAATGTAGGGAAAGTTACCAGCGTACCCCCACCGGTTTTGATCATGCGACATCGAGCCAGCATTTCCATCTAAGGGGTAGAAGGGGGGTTCCGTGTGTCTGGGCTGCAGGACCGATTTCCGATGAGGAGGGATTTTTCGCGCGCGTCGAAATTTCGGGATAACAATGCGCGATGCAGGTTGAAGAGGCAGGAGTTTCACAGCAGATGAGAAAAAAGATACTTGAGCTTGAAAATTTCGGGATAACAAGGCGCGGATTCCATGTTCGGTAGAACAAACTTAACATGTACAAAAATGCATACAAGACACAAGAGAGTCATGTCCCCTTTTACTATATTGCTATAAATGCCATTGAAAAAACTACAAGAAAAATGTAAAAAAATCGGGAGAACAAGATTACCCTGTACAATACCAAATCAATTCGCACTTCCCTCAATAACAACAAAAAACAAATCAATTCCCACCACAAGAAAGAGTCATGTCTCTTTTTATATGATTACAAATGCCAGGATCTCGAATTAGAATTTTTGAATCCACGTTATGTTGAATTCGAATATATCGTTAGGTGACCTTGCGGTTTATCATGGATGTAGTCCTACATTTTGATCTTCCATCATATATGAACATTTTACTCCACCCTATGAACATATATATTGTCATCTACTTTATGGACTAAATTTGAATCATTTTTCCTTATTTGAATACGATTGTTGTCAAGTTATACCATCATTTAAATATTATCTTGATAACAAAAAACATGCATATGGTAGTACTCATATTTCACTATGAACTACATGTACCATACGATCTCCAATTCAAATATTTGTATTCATTTTATGTTGAATTCAAATCACAGTACATTGGTCTAGGTAGCGAGATGTTCGGGATAATCTAAACCCTGTTTTCATATGTATACTTTTTGGCTGCATTGGGACAAGTTTTCGTATAAGCTTCCTGCAAAACCGGATATTCTCTCAACAAGCCTCGTGGTTCCGAGAGGAAATGTGTCACCTTTGTGTGTGAAATGATATAGGCTGCCTCACCTTGATTTTCTTTACAGAGACAACATAGAACTATATGAGTTCCCTGTTAAATTTGGAATTATTCCGGGTTCATTAGGCCTTTTTTATACACTAGCAAAACATGCACATGCATTGCAACGGGAGGAAAAAAGCATCTTTCATACACACATCCGACAACATTAGCAAACAATATTCTTAAAAAATTCTTCATTGACACAATTTAAAACAATATGAAAATCAACTTTAAGCCTCCGATTTACATAAAACTCGTATTAACAATTAAATGTGCATAATCGTATAGGGGTTGGTAGTGCACTATGCAAAATAGAGAAGATGATTATGTACCTATTTTAACCTTTAGGATATGGTAGTTGATTGGAATCAACATCCCCTATATTGCCAATAATAGATTATGTGAGAGCATCAAACTATCATATCTACTAAATTTGAATAGGGTAGAAAACATATATAATAGACATTTATTAAATGCCCCACATAGAGAAAATATTAATTAAGTTTACATTTTGTTAACATTTGGAATTATTCCGGGTTAGTTGAGTTTCTGGACATTTAATGTGCACAATTCAAATTTGAACTACAAGCACATGCTCCGGTGCACAAAAGTTGGTTAAAAAATCACATGTGTGTCCTTGGGTGAATTTCTAGGTCCCATGCAAGAAATGGGAATGAAATTCAAATATCTGGGCGTCATGACTCGGCCGAGAACATTGAGAAACTTGGTTTTTAAATTCCTATAAATCCGAAAGTCGCCTAGAAATCATGAAACTAGGCATGGTGTGATGTCATGGCACTAACATGTTGTGTTAAAAAACTTGGACGAATTGGAACAAGTTTTGTTATAAGCTTCTTGCGAACCGGAGATTCTCTCAAGAAGGCTCGTGCTTTTGAGAGGGAACGTGTCACCTTTGTGTGTGAAGCGATATACACTTCCCCCCTGATTTTCTTTATAGAGGCAACACAGAACTACATGAGTGTCGTGTTAATTTTTGGGATTAGTCCGTGTTTGTTTGGCCTTTTTATACATTAATTGAGTTTCTGGTCATTTAATGTGCATAATTCAATTTTGAACTACAAGCACATGCTCTAGTGCACCAAAGTTGGTTGAAAAATAACATGTGTGCCCTCGGGTGAAATTCTAGGTCCCATGCAAGAAATGGGAATGAAATTCAAACATCTGGGCATCGTGGCTCGATCAAGAACATTGAGAAACTTGGTTTTGAAATTCTTGTAAATCCAAAACACGCCTAAAAATCATGAAACTTGGCATGGTGTCATGTCATGGTACTAACATGCTGTGGTAAAAAATTTGGCCAAATTTAAACAAATTTTGGTATAAGCTTCTTGCAAACCGTAGCTTCTCTCAACAATGCTTGTAGTTCTGAGAGGGAACGTGTCACCTTTGTGTACGAAACGATATACGCTACCCTCGCCCCTTGATATTCTTTACAAAGGTAACATAGAACTGTATGAGTGTCATGTTAAATTTTGGAATTATTCTGGGTTTGTTTGGCCGTTTTTATACATCAGTTGAGTTTCTGGTCATTTAATGTGCATAATTCAAATTTGAACTACAAGCACGTGCTCCAGTGCACCAAAGTTGGTTGAAAAATCACATGTGTGTCCTCGGGTAAATTTCTAGGTCCCATGCAAGAAATGGGAATGAAATTGAAACATCTCGGCGACATGGCTCGACCGGAAACATTGAGAAACTTGGTTTTTTAATTCCTGTAAATCCAAAACACGCATGAAAATCATGAAACTTGGCTTGGTATCATGACATGGCACCAACATGTTGTGGTAATTTTGTTGTCCGATTTGCGAAGGCTCACACATTAACAATCAACAAAGTCATTTTGGAAGAAGTGTTGTCATGTTACAATTGGAAACACAAGTATTATTGAAACCGTGGGCGGATCTTGATGTAAGATCTTGAGAAAAAAGAAAATCCGAAAAGAAAATTTTGCACGGATCTTGATGTAAGATCTGACGGACCTATATAGCATCTATTGCGACTCATAGCAAGACTGATGAATATATAAGGACGACGACAGTGGATAATAATTTTCTTGCATAATTAGGAAGATAATTAAAAAAGCCACATGCGGCTACGCCCGAAATACACAAGGGCAAAAGAAGAAGAAAGATGCATACAACGATCTGGCTCACTGATCTCTACTTTCTTGATGTGCTACAGGTCGCGGAGACTAGTTCTCGCAGCGAGCGGCAATGATCTCTTTCATTAGTTTCATGTCCTTAACACGCTGCTTGGCAGCATCCAAGGATTCCTTCACCAGCCTTTCGTGCTCGTGCGGAGCATGGCATTCTCGTCCATAAGTTTCTTGATGATGACACATGTCCTCTTCAACAAGGCAGCGGTCTCCTCCGCCTGCTTCGCTCTTCCGGCTCGGAGCTTTGCATTGCCCTCCCGTAGTTGCCGGATGACGCCGGTAGCCTTTTCAAATGAGGCTTTCATGTCGTCCTTCAACCTTGACCAGCCGGAGATCTGATCCATCTGTCTATGGACGATCGCATGCATGCACCTGTAAGAGTCGTCACCTGCCCGCGAGACATTTTCCCAGGCCGTCACGGCGCAACGGGACAGCTCTGCTACATTCGTGGTGCCGTGAGACATCTCTGCTGCTTCCGCGGCACGGCCGGACCAGTCTGCTGCATCGACGGCGCGGCGGCACCTTCATGCTACTTCAGCGGCACGGCGGGACCTCTGTGCTGCTACTTCCATGCGGCGGGACATGTCGGCTGCTTTTGCGGCAAGGCGGGACATCTCTCATGCTTCCGCTTCCATGCTCGCCTCTCCCTGGTGGTAATCTCTCGACCCAGAACTCATGCTAGCCATGGCAGATGCAAGGGAACGATGCTAAATGACTTGTTTGTTTTTGTGGATGAGGAGTTGAGGAGGACTGTGCAGTCATCTTGGCATAGTAGTATTTATAACCGAGTACTAAACTAATACGCTCCTAAGTGGGAAATCATTTAGGTTGTGATCGGTGTGAACAGGTTTGCAATTAAATATAGTGTGGTGGTAATTTGGAATGTGACGAGACACAAGCTAAAAATTGATTAACGGTTCTAGTTTCGAAGTGCGACACTATTACCGGATGGTGTAATGTGGGCACGTGTTCTCGGCCGTGGTGTAGCAGTTTTGTAATATGCCATGGTACTTCTTTTTCTACCGTTGTGTACGTGCAATAACTGGCATCTTCAGATACATATCTTACGGTTATTGGGGCATTCGACAGGAATAGCCTCATGGCGAGCTATAGACTAGTCTTTCTTCACACGCATTACATCGACAAATATCATCTCTCTCCCTCTTTCCCACGCACACACCTAGTCTCTCGGGACTTCTCGCATGCACCATCTCTAGCTCCCTAGGTCGATGCCACCCACATACACTTGTACTCTAAGTTTAGTACATTATACAGGAAGAGAAGAGGTGCACGCACGCACTCGTCCTCTCTCACCCACGCATCTGTAGCTACAAATTGTAGTGTTCTCAACCATCTGATTGGCTCTATCATAGGTTTCCCGTTGCTCCTTGGCCTTGAGATTGAGAAGTTTAAAACGCGGAGGCTAAGCTGGAGGCGCGAGGTTTTGGTTAATGTGCGGGCCGCACACGGCACCAACACGACACAATCTTCGTCTGCCTAGTGTGCAGTCGGGTGAGTTGTCCAAGTATAGACACAACCAGGCCCTCCTTGGTATCTGCACCTCGACTTATGCACAGAGAAATTAGGATCGGAGGGAGTACTACTAGTAGTAGTACTACTTTGATGTGTCGCGTCAACTCGCACAAGTATGCAACACTTCCTGGACAAACAAGCATATAAGTTGTTGTACTTCTTACCCAAAGGATCTTTATATCCAACAGACACAAAATATCCGTTCCACTATTGGAAATTACTTTAATTGTTGATCTGATGTCGAAGTAATTGTTGTGTCGCCACCAAAACCCACCATCTCTTAAGCTAAAGTAGACCGAGCTAACCCCTATATTAGCATATTACAAAGATAAATAGAAGGCACTGTAGAATCATTTAGGAGGTGAGCTTGTCAATCTGAATGTTGAGGGACACTGTCCTCGACAGCCCAACCATGCCCAACAGCTTGGGCGGAACTATGAAGAAGGTCAGCTCCTGCACTGCGATGTCACCGGGATCCTTGCTGCTTGTCACCTCCATTTCCACCTTGATGGTGTCGGTCCTGCCTTTGGGCTCCCCCGGCGAGCCGTTCGCCCACAGCTTGGCCGCGTAGTGCGGCAGTGGGGACGCCCCCCCTTTGATGCAGATGACCGACACAGTGATAGGCACGCCGAAGTCGAGCATGCCGCCAACCAAGAAAAACGCGCGGCTGTCCTCCTCTGCGAACAGCAAGAGTCGTGGCTCCGACAGTGGCACTTGCATCTGGAGCACCTTGCCGTACTGGATCCTGTGCACGGGCATGGGATGCACGGTGCTGATGTGGTGGGAGAGCGCATGCAGCGGGCCTTCATAGACACAGACGGGCACGGGGAATTTGCAGGGCATGAGCGAACACACGCTCTGGTGATTGGCGAGCTTGTGGTAAGTGACGTACAGCCCACAACCTTCGTGCGGGCACTCCACCCTCACCGAGGAGATAATGGCGTCCACCGTCGTGTTCCGCATGTCGAAGACACCGTCGCGCTCGCACTTCTGGCACTGCCGCTGGTTCCCGGGCGCTCGCTGCGGTAGTCTGCGCAGGCCAGGTGACCTCCCTTGCACTGCACAAATCAATTGAATAGCACATCAATCAGGAAACCTGCACCTTGCTCGATAAGCCGAACAGACAAGGTGTATTCGAACCTCATACACTGGAGGCTTCAAGGGGCAGTGGAGCAAGGTGAGGTCCATAGAGACCATCGAGAGCTCCATCGTCGGGTCCTGTTCCGTCGGTATGATCTCGCCTCCTCGTGCACAACCATCTCTCGCTTTAGGGCCGGGGCATTACAAAGTTTTACCGTCACATATTCATACTACTTCAAGGTGCATTAAATCAACACATGCAAGTATCAAAAGGAAAGTCATGGCATGCATGCATGCGTTGTAATTAATGCATTGGTAAACGCAAATTATTGAAATACACCGAGTGCACTGCTTTGATGTGTCGCATCAACTCGTACAACACGGAGAAGTTTGATTACAACACCCTTTCCCTCGCCCATGAGCGTGGTGGCTCGCAGGACTAGGAGAAGCTTTCGCTACACGCTCTCCCTCCGGCACGCGATGGAGATGTAGCAGTTCATTCGGTGTCAGATGGCCAGAAGCATACTGTAGTACTCCACTGCAGTAGTACCATCATTGTTCGACTTCCCGAAGAGGCGAAGAGCCAAGCGCAACCCGGACGCTCGTGTGGTAGTTTCATGTGTTGGGGAGGTATAGTGACATAGTCGGATAGCGTGTACCGTGCCCCTAAGCTTAAAATCATTGGGGTCGGCCCCATGCTAGAGGCCGTCTCGAAGCATTTTTTGATAAAAATAATCTTCTCGCCCTACCTGTCATCCTGGTGATTGTAGTTTGCACGCTCATCTGGTCAAGACAGGAATATATATTTTAATTTGTGGTGGGGTAAATGTTAGAGGTTGCAGCAAATATATTGTACACTGCGGGTCTTTTAGCCAAGTTTAGAGGAAAACATGTGGGGCCAGTGCTATGATGTGTCGCATCAACTCGTACAACGAGGAGAAGCTTGATTTTACTACTACACGCCCTCTCCCTCACCCATGGGTGTGGTGGCACGCAAACGAGGACAAGCTTTTGCTTACTACAACAAGCTATCCCTCCTGCACACGGTGGATGGACATGCAACAGTTGATTCGATACTGTGGAAGTAGTAATATCATTCTTCATCTTCTTGAAGAGGCGAAGAGCCAAGTGCAACCCGAACGTGGCAGTCGCGAACGCTCGCGTGGCAGTCTTTGTGTAGGGGTGGGGCGTGGTGCGGAACCTTGGAGCATGCATATAGCCAGGCTCTTGCATGAGACAAAATTGCCATGACAGCAGGCTATAAGCCCTCTATTGTACTTGCTCTTAATAGTATAGCCCTGTAAACCGGAAAGGAGGGACTACTCCCTTTGTTCCTAAATACTCCCTCCGTTTTTATTTGGTCCTCATATTAGCTTTGGTAAAAGTCAAGCTTTGTAAACTTTGACCAAGTTTATAAAAAATATTAACATAAGCAATAACAAATCAATACAATTAGATTTATTATTGAATGTACTTTGACATCATATATATTTGATACTATGATAAATTTTTATATTATTTTTTATAGACTTGGTCAAACTTTATAAAAATTTGACATCATTCAACTCTAATATGCAGAGTAAATAAAAACAGAGGGAGTATTTGCCTTTCTAGAGATTTCAACAAGTGACTACACCCCAAATGAGTACATATGGAGCAAAATGAGTGAATCTACACCGTAAATTAATACGTAGTTCTCTCGTTTTCCACTCTGCCTTGGTCGCGGTGCACAATATTGAGTATACTGCTACTGACTAGTCTCATTTTGACATGCATTTATGTTGAGACGGCTTGATTGCCAACAAGGCAGAGGGTAGCAGTTCCTGAAATGTTGAACGATCAATGCTGCCTCCACATTCAATTAGCATGCAGAAGTTGGAGAAGCATAATGGAGCCAGCACGATGTGAATGCAACGCAGTTTGGAATCTCATATAAAGGCGCCCCACCACTCCAATCCATCTACTCCTAGTCTCTACGCAACACTGCCCACTCCAATCCAAGACCAAGACCAAGTGACCAGAAGCCACAAGCACCAATGGAGTCGATGGACGCGAGTGGCAGTCAGCTGTGCCAGATCATCCAAGACGCCGACCTACGGCCCCGCACCACGCAGTGTTTCCAGAGGGTGCTTGTCGGTGTCAAAACCGGTGGATCTCGGGTAGGAGGTCCTGAACTGTGCGTCTAAGGTTGATGGTAATAGGAGATAGGGGACACAAAGTGTTACCCAGGTTCGGACCCTCTTGATGGAGGTAATACCCTACATCATGCTTGATTGATATTGATGAGTATGGGGGTTACAATAGTTGATTTACCACGAGACCGTCATAGCTAAAACCTAGAAGTCGAGCCTGTATGATTATGATGATTGCCTCTACGGACTAAACCCTCCGGTTTATATAGACACCAGAGGGGCCTAGGGTTGTACAAAGTCGGTTACATAGAAAGGAAATAATACATCCGGCCGCCTAGCTTGCCTTCCACGCAAAGGAGAGTCCCATCCGGACACGGGAGAGAGTTTTTTGTCTTGTATCTTTATGGCCCAATAGTCCGGCCCACGTCACACAGGCCGGACGCCCGAGGACCCCTTAATCCAGGACTCCCTCAGTAGCCCCCGAACCAGGCTTCAATGAAGAGGTGTCCGGCGCACAGATTGTCTTTGGCATTGCAAGGCGGGTTCCTCCTCCGATCACTTCGAAGTACCTGACTTAAAGAGATGTATTCGGCCTTCCATTTAATGTCATACCCATCAGCTTCTGTGCCTCCACACCTTCTGCTTCCACGTGTCAAGCGAATACGAGAGGTCGGGGTATTTTTTGCACATAACCCCCCCCCCCCCGGGCCATGTAAGAAAGGCCTCTATTTAAAGGGATTGGTTCTCAGATCCATTCCACACCCAGCAGAAAATCCTCAGAGTCTTGTCCGAGGAAACCATTCAACATGGCTAGCGCCCCTAGTTCCTCCTTCCGCCCTCACGGCTCCGAAAAAGGCGATTGGGAGAGATGTCATGTGTCCCATGAGTTGTTGGCTAAGCTCCAAACACAAGGATTCCTTCCCCGCACGGATCTGGTCCCTATTCGAGCAGGATTGATCTCCTTCACAGGCGAAGTTCTGGCGGAAAATTTCCCCAATCCAAACAGGGGGAACGGGTGTGCTTCGTACCTTACTTGTTGACAGTCTTCGGGTTTCCAATCCACCCTTTCCTCCGTTGACTCCTGGAGTATTATGGCCTCAAACTACACAACCTCACGCCGGCCTCTATCCTGCACATCGCAGGTTTTGTCGCCCTATGCGAGCTTTTCCTGGGCTGTGAAGCCCACTTTGATTTGTGGAGGAATCTTTTCTTCCTCGTCCCTCGCAACCGACAGGGGTCGATATTCGAGGTGGGTGGCGCCGAAGTATGGCGCATAGCCGGGACCGGATACCTGTCTGGTACGTCGAAGAAGGCGCCCGAAGAATGGCCCTAAGAATGGTTCTATATTTAAGACGTTGCTCTCCCTGACCTAGTTCGAATGGGTCTTCCCGAATTTTCAAATGCTCCGTTGAAGAAACGCCACAGCTGGCGCCCTCGGAGCCTCGAGGAGGAAGATAGCGCGGGAGTCCGTCAATTGATGGGCAAGATAAGGACACTTGCCCAGTCAGGATTATCAATAATCGAGATGATGGTGACTTCCATAGTGCGGGGGGTCCAGCCACTCTAATATAGAGGGCTTCCCATGTGGCACTATAATGGGGAGGATGATGCCTCACGCTGCGGTCGGAAGGGTCCGGACACCTCCGTTGCTTTGGTCAAAATATTGGTCGAACTGTACAAAGGGGAGAAAGAGGAGTTTACTCGTCTTAAACGTCAAGATGGATTTTCCATGTACAATCCTCTGAGCTGGGTGAGCTCTAATCCCATCACTTTACTCAATCCTCTCCCTGAATCACTTTTAATGGACATTAACCCATCTATTTGTAACAAGAATGGCGGAAGGTTACCAAGGGGATCCATAGCCTCGCCCCATAGCCAGAGGATCACAACAGGGACCTTGACCCCAGATTTGAAGAGGATCTGGACATATTTGTGGAGCTCGAGGAGGGAGTATTCTACCAGGCGAGCTATGATGTCACAGTAGTGCCGATCATGGCCGACTATCCCGGCCTCCTTCCCGCCTCACATGTAAGTAATCAAGAGACACCTTCTTCGGAAGAGCTTCCTCATTACGCCTCATCCACCGCACTATTTCGTGCTCCAAAGGGGAGGCGCTCGACGCCACAGCGTGTACTAGAGGCATCTCCTAGGAGAGTGGGGCCCGCGCCGAGCAAATCTTCGAAGAGAAAGGCAAACGACAATACGGCAGAACCTTCATCAAAGAGGTATGATTTTTTAATCATGGCTCCTGGCTGTCATATCAAACTATGACATTATCCGCTGTGTATTATCAGGAAAAGCGTTCGCCGGACTATGTCCGGGGATCCTGCCGGCCATGCCTCCACTAGTCAGATTCCAGACTCTGCCCTAAGGACGGGGGATGACACGGGAGTGGCGCCGGACTGTCCTTCCGCAGAGGATTCGGATTATATGTCCATCACAAACTCTGAAGTGGAGAGCGCCATGAATCATCGGCGCCGGAGGGCCGCTCTCCACGACCCCGGTTTTTCAAAAGAGGCATTCAATGCCTTCAGCTCGGCTGATGCATAAATCCGAGCTGCTCAGGATGGGCTTGCCAGAGCCACAGACCAGCAATTAAAAGATATGCGGGTAAGTGTAGATTTGATAATCATATAGCAGTAGCCCCGAGACTTGAAGCAGTTGATACAACTGATTTAAGGATCATTGTATAATCAGGTACTCACGGAGAAGAATAGCCTGCTGTCTCAAGAGCTGGAAAAGTGTCAGACCTAGCTAGCTACGGCTACCGCCAAATTGGAGAAATCCAAGGGGGCATCGCCTGGTAATGTTTCCCCGCATCAGAAAAAGGTATAATCATATACCAGTAATGTTTATACTATTGTGTTTCCACTGACAGGATTAGTAGATCAACCGAGGGAAAAACTGAAAATCGCCTAGGCTGGTGAACAAGAGGCCAAAAGGCAACATGCGGCAGGCGAACGTGTGCTGACGCGGGTCAAGGGATAAAAAGAACAAGCTGCAGGATTCCAATACCCTGCAGGGCGAAGAACAAAAAGATGTGCGAGCCCAGCTAGCTGACACCGTCAAAGAGAATAGGAAGCTACAAGGCGGCATATTCAGTATGCGTTTGACTTTACCTTTATGTAATTCGGCGAAGAAATGATCTGACAGATTTATGTCTACAGGTATGTTAACTGGCCGTCCGGAAGAGGAAATGTCCGGCTCTCAAGGCGACCTTCTGCAAGAGCTGTCCCAATTGCACGAGCAAGCTCGGCAAGCAATGCGGAGCATTGCCAAAGCTTTGTGGCCGTCCACCTCTTCTCCAGGGAGTATGGAGGAGCTTGTGAAGCTATTCCAGGGAGCTCGGCAGTGCTTCCGATTATGGAAGATATCGGCCTGCCAAGAAGGCGTGCGAGAGGCATGGGCCATGGTAAAAACACGGTACACCAAGCTCGATCCGAATCATATGGCTCGGATCAGACCTAAGGGGTCAGATGGAAAAGAAATTCCAGTTAGTTTGGTATACGACCAAGTAAAGGTAGCCGCCAAATATTCCCAACAAGATTGTAAGCTAGACAGCCTGTTAGACGGCATAGAGGAAGAAGTTTTTTAGTCCAAATGACTATGTACTTCAATTGACAAATTTGTCCCTAGCCGGATTGGAAAATGATTATCATGGCAGACCTTTTCGCTTCGACCTCTGGACCCGAAGGCTCGGAGTGTTTCCGAATACCCGCTCAGTAATATAAACCGGGGTATGCGTGGAAACCAGGCGTCACTACAAAAAAGAGACACATCCGTGACATTTTGGGCCGAATGAAATTTTTTCTGTCATACATATGACACTTCTATGATGATAATTGTGACAAAACCCAGTATCATCATAGATGTGGTGGGCTCCTACTTCTATGACAAAAAATCATGACAGAAATGGGCTTTTCGTCCTGGGCGGGCCGGAGACGCAGCTGCATGACATTCTTTGGGCCGTCCATGACAGAAAAAACATGGTAGAAGCGAGGGGGAGGAAAATTTCGGGGAGTTCCCGATTACGGTGGGAGGTCGGGGGCCGAGCGATGCGCGTTTCTCTCATACATGTACACGCATGTGTGCGAGGCGTTGGCTCTAACTGAACCCGAGCGAGGCGATGGGCTCTAACTGAACCCGAGCGATTGCACTGCAGGCTATGCGTTGCTGAACCCGAGCGATCGATCGATGGCCATTAACTGAACCCGATTGAGCGATTCCTTCGCTACTGCTGCTAACTGAAGCCGATCGATGGGAGGAACAGTGAGCGTTGCGGGGGGGTTTGGATGAACAGTGAGCGGTGGCGTTGCCTCTGGATGAACAGGACCCCGTGGTGTGGTGGAGGGCTGGATGAACAGTAGATGGTCGAGGGGTGCCCGTGGAGGGGTGGATGAACAGGACCCCATGGTGTGGAGGGCTAGATGAACAATAGACGATGGAGGGGTAGTTGAACAGGACCCCGTGGTGTGGAGGGCTAGATGAACAGTAGACGGTGGAGGGGTGCCCGTGGAGGGGTGGTTGAACAGGACCCCGTGGTGTGGAGGGATGGATGAACAGTAGATGGTGGAGTGGTGGTTGAACAGTAGACGGTGGAGTAGCGCGCGGTGGAGGCTGGATGAACAGGAGCCCGTGGATGAACAGTCGCAGGTGGACGCTGGAGGAGGTCGATGGTGGATGAACAGTAGCTCGTGGAGGCTGGAGGGGGTCGACGCTGGAGATGAATAGTATCCCATGGAGTCCCTTTTGCGGTACGCCACACCCGTCCCGATGAACAGGACCCCCGTTTCGACCGTAGCGCTCCAACACAAGTCCGTTTCGTCCGTTTTGCGGTATGCCACACCCCTCCCAATCAACAGGACCCCCGTTTCGACCGTAGGAGGTCCGTTTCCTCTGTTTTGCGGTTCGCCAGACCCCTCCTGATGAACAGGATCCTGTTTCGAATGTGGCCGGTCGAACACAAGGCCGTTTCCTTCGTTCTGCGGTACGTCAGGCCTCGTTTCCATCGCCTGTTCCTTCCAAGCCCTCCCGAGGAACACGACGCATTCCCTTGCCTCCCCATGAACATGACGCATTTCGTTGCCTCCCCATGAACATGACGACGATGATGTTTCTCTGTTCCGACCCAGCCATGTACACGAGCCCTGGCCGTACGTATGCGCGAGTAGGCATTCGAGACCCCGCCCTTATGTACACATACATGGCCGTATTTTCTTTCTTGCACCCTCGCCGCTGTACGTATGTGTAAATGCTACGTGCGCGCCTCTACTACGACACGTGCGCGCCTCTACATCGACCAGTATGTATGTACACGTTCGCGACCAGAATGACAACGCTACGTACGCTTCGACCAGGTGGGTCTCGACTGTCAGGCACTTCCTTGCCTGCTAAGATGTAGCTGGTGGGTCCCAGCAATCAGGGGGCGAATCGTTTTTTTGCCCGGATGCACTTCCTTGCGTGCGAAGATGTAGCTGGTGGGTCCCATCAGTCAAGGGAAACGTTTTTTTCGCGAAATATGGTGGCCCGTCCAGTGGGTCCTGCTGTCAGGTGGAGGAATAATTATTTTGCACGTAATAAGGAGGCACTTCCTTGCTGCGGCTGTGGACCCAGCTGTCAGCCTCTCCATGTATAGTCCACGTCCGATGGAAGCCGTTCCTTGACCACGTTGACCATGCCGCGCCAAGAGCACCAGGGCGGTGGACGACAAGGAGCCGGGGAAGACGCGGCAGTGGATGCCCATGCGTAGAGGAGTACGAGGGTTCACTGGTTTGCTGCGGTGTGAGGCTGCCGTCACCGTAGAATAACAGGGGGTGTGGGTGAGTAGAGGGATGGCCTGGCCAGCGGTGGGAGTAGTAGGGGGCGGTGAGGCCTCCGCCGCATCGCAGCCGGCCACGGGAGGCAGGAGCACGAGGCACGACCGGCGCTGGTTTGGGCGGCTGGAGCAAGAAGACCAGAGGTTGAAGAAGCACTACGGCCGTTGGATGGACATCGTACGGTCACTGGAGCTAGAATCGTGCATACTGACTAAGTTGACAAAGCCCTCCATCCCCATCAACTTAGTAGGCCCACAAGTCAGCCTGCCACTATACTGGGTCCCAGCTAATAGGGGGGAGTATTCATTTTTTTTGTGTAATAAGGAGGCACTTCCTTGCGTGCGAAGATATAGCTGGTGGGTCCGAGCTGTCAGCGGCGGTAACGTTTTTTTGCGAAATACAGAGGCCCTTTCGGTGGGTCCCTGATGTCAGGTGGGGGAATCATTATTTTGCGCGTAATAAGGAGGCATTTCCTTGCGTGCGGCCGTGGACCCAGCTGTCGGCCTCTCCACATAAAGTCCACTTCAGATGCATGTCGGTCGTTGACCACGTTGACCAGGCCATGCCGAGAGCACCAGGGCGGTGGATGATGGCGAGGCCTAGGAAGGGAACGACACGTAGGCAGGGAAGACTCGGCAGTTGTTTCCCACGCGGAGGGGAGTACGACTGTACGAGGGTTTACTGGTTCGTCTGCCGTCGCCGGAGAATAACAGCAGGTGTGGGTGAGTAGAGGGATGGCTAGGCCAGCGATGGGAGTACGGTGGGGCGGTGAGGCCTACGTGGCAGCAGAGCCGGCCGCGGGGAGGAGGGAGCAGGCAGTCCCACCGACGCCTGTTCGAGCGGCTGGAGCAGGAAGAGTAGAGATTGAAGAAGCACGACGGCCGTTGGATGGCCATCCAACAGTCACTACTTGTGCGTCAACCTTTTTTTAGGAAAGCCTCAAATCTGTGGAAAACAGCATACGGCCCATCTGCCATTATTTCTAATAATTTACAGCCCATTTGCTAATTATTAATGTTTTTTTGGAGCCCATATTCTTTTTGTTAGCATTCCAGCCCATATTGTGGCCACGGTTAAAAAAATATACAAAATTTTGCATATTTCGGTGCGGTCCGAACTGTTTTTAATCCCGAAATTTCGACTCACATTCAAACTGATTTTAAAAATAAATGTATATCAAAATAAAATCCAACAAATTCTCCATGCATAAAAATTAATGTAATTTCAAATCTCGAAATGAAGAAAAGATATTTGAAACTAATTGCCGGTTTGATGTGTTTTAAAAATGTACAGCCCATTTCTCATTACTGATGGGCCATTTTCTTGGCCAGCCGAATGAAAGATCTCCTCGTCATGAAAGATTTGCAGCCCAACAGGCCTGATAAAGCGACTTACTTGGCAAATCACAAAAAAAACTGGGCTGTGGCCGTGGACCGAGCTGTCAGCCTCTCCACGTACAGTACTCTTCCGATGGAATGTCGTTGACCACGTTGACCACGCCACGCTAGGAGCACCAAGGCGGTGGACGACGGCGAGGCCTAGGAAGGGGACGACACGGAGCCGGGGAAGACGCGGCAGTGGATGCCCACGCGGAGAGGAGTACAAGGGTTCACTGGTTCGGCTGCGGTGTGAGGTTGCCGTCGCCGCAGGGCCTGGCTAGCGGTGGTAGTAGTAGGGCGCGATGAGGCCTCATCGGCAGCACAGCCGGCCACTGGAGGCAGGAGCAGGCGGTCTCCCCGGCGCTGGTTTGGGCGGCTGGTGCAAGAAGAGCAGCGATTGAAGAAGCAGCAGGACCGTTCGATTCAAATCCAACGGTTACTGCTGCTGGAATCATTTGTTGACTAAGTTGACAAGCCCTGCGTACGCGTCAACTTAGTAGGCCCACATGTCAGCCTCCCAACCGGTGCGCCCCAGATGTCAGTGGGAGGAATCATTTTTTTCGCGTAATAAGGAGGCAGTTGGTTGCGGCGGCCAGGCCAGTGGAGGGAGTAGGGTGGGCCGGGGAAGCCTGCGCGACATCACAGCGGGCCACAAGAGGAGGGAGCAGGCAGTCCTGCCGGCGCTAGTTTAGGCGGCTGGAGCAGGAAGATCAGAGATTGAAGAAGCACGTCGACCGTTGGATGGACATCCAAAACTAACTGCTGCTAGAATCGTGTGTTCATTGACAAAGCCTTGCGTAAACAAGTCAGCCTCGAAATCTGTGGCGTGTACAACCCATTTGCTATTATTTTTATAATTTTTATTCATTTTCTAATTCATATGGAATTTATTGCAGCCCGTTTTCCACTTTTAGAATTGCTGGCCATTTTCTAGTCAATACGAGGGTCAAAAAATTAACTAAATATGTGGGAAATTTTGAAAATTCGCAAATTTTTGCTGGGGAACGAAATATTCTTAATCCAAAAATTATTAGCCATACTAAAACAAATTTAAAAATAAATTAGTACTATGTCATGTTAAATCCAATGAAATATGTATAAGATATCAGTGAAGAACAAAAACAAAAAAAGAAAAGAAACTTATATCCCATTTGCTATAAATTTTTTGGAATTTTCAACCCCTTTTGATATTACTTTTAACAGACATTGACCATACTCTTAAGCCAGGTCGGAATGCATCCCTCGTTGTCTTGAAAGATTTGCAGCCCAGTAATTCAGAGAAAACAAATAGGCCTAGCTTGGGTATTCTTCAAAAAGAAATACTGGGCTACCTACTTTCCCAAAGAACTGGTGCATGAGCATTTAGCTTTATTTATTTATTTACTTATTTATGTTTAGGGGACCATGAGCACGTACCTGGGCCGGATTCATGTGAGAGCCTCCCTTCCAGTTAATTATGGGCTTCTCTATTGGGCCTTCATCAGTGGGCTGCATGTTATTAACAAGTGGAAAATGTGTTCCGAGTTTCAAAAAAATGTGTTCCGTACGATAAATAGTATGCGCTACGTATGGTACGGGGCACTAAAGGAGCGCACCGTGCAACGACTTCCAAAACATTGTGTTTGTTGTTCTAACAACACATTTATTCAACCAACAGACGAAATATACTACTGATTGTACATTGAAAACAGCAACAGCAGCAACCGGGGCTGGGGGTGCAACAAAAGCAGTAAGCAGGCCAGAAGAGTGAAGACGCAGCTCTCTCTTCCAAACCAAACATCAGCCATCATTACAAAAGGGCTACCAAAAAATAACAAGTGTATGCATCAAACTAAATAAAGATCCTACTACACCAAGTGTACGCATCTAACTAACTGGCTCAGTTAGACGTTACTATTTATTAAGCTGTGGAGATTGGCTGACGGCTTGAACCAGATGGGTGCCTGACGGGGGAAACTCCAGCCAGCAGGTCGAAGTCTGATACTTGCGACCCTCTCTCCTACTTTGGGTTGCAGAGCGTGGCGGCACATATCAGGGTATGGTGCATGCAGAGACGCATGGTACGTTGTGTACACACAGTTTTGCCTGATGAACGAAACTGCGCTGCCATCATGATCCTTGCTGTCGGTTATCTCCTAGTTAATTGGATAATTCAGTCCGACAAACAGAGAGCGTGTACCAAGGCTACTTACCATCCTCCAGTCAAAAATTCCTGAAGGCCCAGAGAAGCTGGGATCCTCCTCAAAGACCTTGCAGTGACTATGATTGTATTCCGCGAAACAACACGTCCGGTATGTGCGAACGATGATCAATCTTTCGCCGTCGTCTGATCGAGCCAGGAACCACCTGCAACTGCCATGCAGCTTTTCTTTGAAAGGTTCTGGGATTAGGAAGGGTAGGGACACCAGGCAGCCTACAACATCATATCAAGTTGGAGTCAAATAAAAACGGCTCTTGGTTTAGTCAATCTTAAGAACAACATGTTATGAGCATGAATATTTCTTCAGCAAATGTTGACAGTACTATAAGCAAGCCATCATGATATCATAGGAAAGTAACATACTGCTGTAACAGCCGTTTGTAGCGATGACTGGAGTAGGCCAGCAATACGTCCAGCCATAGAAGGAGTCGATAGCGTAAATGAAGCCCTTGTGTTCAATGGCATCAGAGAACCATGGAGGATGTATGATCCTGCGATGGATGTGCAGATTTATCCACTTACCGCAATGACCTGTCAGATAGGTGAGACCGCGGTTGAAGAACGCAATTAGCCTGAAGTCTTTATAATTCGCAGATCTTGTGGGCAAGTGGCAGATTACAACCTTGAGCAAATCAAACTTGGTATCATGTTGGCTACTGTAAGATTCTGAGTATTCTGGGCCGCAGTGCCAAAGCAATGCAGTGTTAATCGAAGGAAGGGGATCAATCGCCGGGTGTAGACCTCCACGAGCATCCAGCTGCCGCGACCGTCGACGAGCACCATCCAAGACGTGTTCATACCGACCCAGTACATACCGTTAATGTAGTTGAGGCTGACGGGGATCGGATCACAGTCAAGGGGGTTGATGCTCGCCACCCTACGATCGTTATGATGCGTGACACGCCGTTTCTGAAGATCAGGAGGCATCATCAAGCAAGGAGCTGGCTTAAAAAGCTCCGGCCTGAGGGCTTTGAGTAAACGGTATAGCCCCGACGAGCACGCAGCGAGCGGCATGGTACTGAGATTATCCACACGCGAAACAATGAGCTTGATTACCTTTGTGGGGAGCGAATTCCAGCCACTCTTTTGGCGAACGCTGCTCGGTTCTGCTATTTAGTGCTTGAGTTTCGGACGAGGGGGGAGGCGCCTTAGCGGGGATGGAAGATTGGACGAGATTATGTGCGGACAAAGATGGAGAAGCGAATATGTGTTACGGGAAGTGGACAGGTGATGATGACTACAACACGCCGCTTGACTTACGAGACACATACCAGCAGCATAGGGTCATGTCGATGCCAGACAACTTGCTTGAGTGATCACAGTACTGGTACTCCCTACAATGCTATGCCCTAACTTGCTTGAGTAGAGTAGTAGAGTAGGACTCTGCTCTACTACTAGCACCGAAGGAGTAGTATATTCTAATCTAAAATAGTTACAAACTTCAATGCCCGAGCATGGAACGACTATGAACCGTGCTCAAAGACCGTGTCTACGTGGTGTTTGGACAGGGGCGACAACCTCAACGCCAACGGTGCAGCTCCCGTTGCACCGTATGTGTTTCCGTCCTTCCTGTTTGAAATCGTGGTAAAATTCATGTTTCTACTCTGTATCCTACTACTATGCTAGTCCACATGATTAGTTGCGAATGACGACTTCTTCCCCGACCTCGGCAACCTCATCCTCGATGACATGGGCGACAACGTCAACGCTGGCAACCAG
This sequence comes from Triticum urartu, assembly GCF_003073215.2. Lineage (NCBI taxonomy): Eukaryota > Viridiplantae > Streptophyta > Magnoliopsida > Poales > Poaceae > Triticum > Triticum urartu. Next base: position 390,643,762 of record NC_053024.1, read on the forward strand.
TGAGATACAGGGTGTAGGAAGCGGTTTGGGAATTTGCATGCCTTTCCAACCAGTGAGATACTCCGTACAAAGTACGACAGAGAAATAACCACACAGAAGGAAGCTAAAAGTAAACAATCAAATGAGCATTTTTTTCTTTTGTTTTGCATTGAATCGTTTCACAAGCTTGACTAGTGTTGTTTTTCTACTTTTACAAAAACCGCATCGTAATGTTAAAACGTGCATTTGCACGTACATAAGTAATAGTAGTACTCCCTCCGTCTAGGTGTATAAGTCTTCCCTCCTTGTTGGTCACAGTGCACAACCAAAGATGACTTATTGACCTGGACGGAGGGAGTAGCACAGTCTGCAAGCATATATCGAGAGAGACGTGTAGTGCGATAGTGGAAAAAAATTACTCGTATATGAGACCTAATCTCACGGTTAGCAGGTGAGACCCGTCCTGATGGATGACACGTGGCTTTTAAGTGGGGGTGGGGGATGCTTTATGATTTTTGAATGCCACGTGTCATCCATCAGGATGGGTCTCGCGTGAGACCTGGTCTCATAGAATTATTTTCCTGCGATAGTATATAGTAAAGTTTGTGCTATATGCACGTACTTGCAAAATGCGTACGAATACACAAGGTTTCCAAACTTTCCCTTTTACATACTTAATTAAGGATGCTAAAAATTCCTGAACGTTCGGGATTTATCATTTGCATCCCGAAATTAATGAGATCGCCTTATGAAACAAAAATTATACTCCTCCTAAAAGACACGGCGCTCGCAGGAGCGCTTGCGGCGCGCCACGAGTGCCCTGGTGCGCGGCCGTTTCCCAGTGCGCCGACACAACGACTCTTCCTCAGCTTTGCAACTCGCGAGGTGCTCATTGGCGTCTTGCCGGCGGGCGAGCGCGATCTCACCGGTGTGGTGATCCGGCGCCAATAGGTACTCCTCCTCGCAGGAAGCGTGCACCCGGTCCACGTACCGCCAAGCATAGATGAGGCGCTTGGGCCCGACTGCACTTAGGGGTCGGCACGGGCGTCCTCTGCCACCCTCACGGCCCTCGCACGAGCCTTCTGCCAAAGAGCCAATTGCCTGACTCTCTCGGACGCAACATAGGCCTCCCAGGCAGCTTGTTCCGCGGTGCGCTTCTCTTCCTTGGCCTTCTTCTCCGCCTCTATTATGGCGCGCTCTGCTGGAAGTAAAGCCTCCCACAAGGCGACATCCATTTCTTTCCAAATCTCCTCAAGGTTGGGGGGGCTCGGCGGGCGGCGCAGCGTTCTCCTCGTAGCGGGGAGCCGATGCGTCCTCCGTGCTGGCGAGATTGGGAACGCCGACGCGTCCACCTCGACGCGTCGCGGCGAGGAGCGGAACACCGATGCGTCCTCCTCGACTAGTGGCGGCAAGGAACGGAACGGCGACGCGTCGCGTAGCGGCAAGGAGCGGAACACCGACGTGTCCTCCTCGACTTGTGGCGGCGAGGAACGGAACGGCGACGCGTGACCGTCCGCGCGGTGCAGCGAGGGGCTCCTAGGGCTTGGGAGGGGCGATGCCATGGTGGTCGACGTGAGAGGGAGGGGGAGGAGATAGCGATGAACGTGAACGTGAGGGGGAGGAGATAGCGATGTCGTGGGAGGCGCAGTATTTATAGCGAGGAATGGCACACCTACATAAGATATGGACTGAGCTACACTGACTTAACTGCCGGTCCAGTTGCGTCACTGACATGTGGTCCAGACCCCTGTTGGGCCCATATGTCAGTGACCGAATGCACCTGCAGTTAAGTAACAGCTACGTGGGCATATTTGTTGGAGTAAATTACGGGGGAGCGAAGGGGTGGAAATATTGCTGGTCACAACGGATTGGACGAGCGTGGGGGAGGAGAGTCATGCATGCAGATTTTTTCACACGGGGTGGAGTGGTGGGACCGCCGAAGGGAGAAGGAGAGTTTGGCAGGCATATTGTTTCACACATGGAGAGGAAAAAATTTGGAGACAAACGGGCTTCCTGCAGGTATGGGGAACGGTGCATAATAAGTCATCTTGCATGCCGGGCTAGGTATAGTCTCAAGTCATTAAAAACAAACACGCCCCACACATGTTCATATTTCAAGGTGCACTAAATTATTGCATGCAATGATTAAGGCTGTCCATAATGGTGGTATCTTAGTTGGTATCATGCACACGGGAATAGCAAACATGCTGACGTGGCAAAGAATTAAAGAAGAGAGGGGGGTTAGAGTAACTAGAGTTCATGCATGCATTGGTAAACACATTTTTTGTGGATAACGACAGCACTAGTTGAGTACTTTTGTAGACTTCAAAAACTATTCCACAATGTGTCAACATTCACAATGTCAAATCAATATTTTTACACTCATTATAAAACGTAGTTCTTATACTAGTACTAGTTGAGTACTCATTATAATTAGTACTCCCTCCGTCTAGGTGAGCAAGTCATCTTAGATTGTGCACTGTAACCAAGGAGGAGGGGAAAACGAGAGATCTTAATGTTTATAATCAGTACTCCCTCCGTCTAGGTGAGCAAGTCATCTTAGATTGTGCACTGTGACCAAGGAGGAGGGGAAAACGAGAGATCTTAATGTTTATTAGCTAATTAATAGCATTGCATGCAATGAACTAACCACTGCATGTCGTGTTTGGTAGTCTCAAGTCATTAAAAGCATGCACACCCACATCTCCTATTGGTTGATATGTCAAGAAACAAGAAACGAGGTAGAAGTTAATGCACCGCGCCTAACACTAGCCACAATGGATAGTAACATACACTAGTAACATACACATATCCCTAGACTATGTTACTACCTTCATAGTGGGTAGTAACTTAAGTGTGGTAACATGCAAAGATTCATTTATTAGGTTATAGACTCATATTGCATTGGGACATGTGATGTTACAGTAACTAGCTAAGTTACTACAATTACCTCTCTCTTCATTAACTCATTGCCACATAAGCAAATCTGCTGAGTTGGACTCGATGTTACCGCTGAAGTTACTCCCACTGTGGCTAGTCTAAGTGTTGTGGGAGTATTGTAGATATTGATATTTTTAGTATAAATTTGGTTGTGGGATTTCATTGATGCCTGTCAAAGCGTTGACAGGTCTGCTATGCGTGACCTGAAGATGAAAGCGTTGAGCATCTCGAAGTTGATCAACAATCTTCAATTGTCAAAGATTAGCCGTTCGGCCAATAAGGTGGCACACTTAATCGCTAAGTATAGCTTTGACAATAGATTAGATGGTATTCTTGTAAATAACGTACCACCCTGTGTGGTGAATATTGTATTGAATGAGTGTACTAGTGTGGCTGGTTAATTAATATAAGGTGGTGTTAAAAAAAAGTATAATTTTGGTCAAACACTTTGCAAACGGTTGACAGGAGTAAACAGGACCAGAGGGAGTATCATGCATGCGGAGTAGGCAAAAAAATTGCTTGTCTAAAAAAGGCAAAAAAATTTGCTCATTTATAGCCGGTCGAAGTCTCAAAGGGCGCGAGCGTGCGAGGGAGGCGAAGGTCGTGGGAGGCGTGACGTTTGATGGAATTAAGTGAAGTTACATCCACGCGTCGGGATGGCGTGCGAACAGGCAGAAGCTATACCGTCGGGCCTACGATATGGGTCTAGTAGACATGACATCTAGGGGGTCCCGCATAGTTCTCGAGAACTCTTTGGGGGCTTGCAGCCGTTTATCCACCGAGCAAGCCAGCAACCCCACGCCGTTCGCACGCCCTACTCGTCCCCGTCTTCTACCTTACAACAGTTCACTCCCAGTCGTCCCGTCCTTTCACATTAGTTCGCTCCCAGTTTTTTTGCGGGGTACAACAGTTCAACTTCTCCTAACCCTCCTCCCAAATCTCCATGGTCGCCGTTGAGTACCAGGTTAGAGCCATCACCAGCGATCAGTTCATCGTCATCTACACACGTGGATCCGGGACGGTGAAAGCATGGCTTGCTCGCTTCCTACGCATGTTCAACAGTTCAACGGATGAGTGGGTCGCTGGGCTAGATTTTGAGTACACCACAGTCCTGGGACGAGAGAAGGATCTAAAGCACGAAGAGAGGAAGAAGCCTGCCGTGATCCAGGTTTGCGTACATACGTTTGCTTGGTCTACCACATATGCCATGCCGACGTTGAGTGCCAGGATTTTAAGAACTTCCTCAAGGACAAAAGAGTGAAATTCGTTACTGTAGGCTTTAAGAACGACAGTGACGTCCTGCGTCGGATAGGTCTCGTTGTAGGCCAGCCCTTCGATCTCCAGAAGGCAAGCCTGGTGTCCTCCTCTCAACCTTCAATGTTGACCCTGGCAGCAGCCATGATTGATCCTTCATACGCTAAACTGAAGAAACCTCATCACGAGTTTCATCATGCATGGGAGTCGAAGACATTAGATGAAGATCACATCCTGTACGCAGCAATGGATGCCTACCTTTGTTTAAATATCTACAAGGGTTGGATGAAGAAGCAGAGCCCAGTGTCCAGTTCAAGCAAAGAAGCGTCGGCGAAGAGGAAGAGGAAGAGGGATGAGGATGAAGTCGAGGAAGTGGACTCGGACTCCAAGTAGGTGGCAGTGCCGTCGCTCATGCTGGTTCTACTGCAGTGTCAAGCGGACTAGTTGCTTATTAGTTCATTTTGAAGGGTGTGTTGTGCTGAGGCCTCAGCAGAACTATATGTTTATGTTCTTTATTGTTATTTGAACTCTTTAGTACGTACAGTAGTACTAGTACTATGTCTTACCACTGTTCTTCTTGCAGTTGGTACTACTGCTCGTATCTTCGTGTTCCTACTATACTTAATACGTTCGTAGTAGTAGTATAATTTGGGTCAGTCGATTTGTGAAAGAAGTTCGACGGAGCGAAGGAAGAAGACGGCAGAAGAGGTGGAAGAAGCCCTTCTAGCCATCCATGTTGCATCAAACGGCTCACATGAGTCGACTAACCCAACTTGCTCCTTCAGATTACAGGATCCATGTGGCATTCAAGGTCTCGAAGGTAGATTCCGCGTCCGCACCTAGTTTGCGGGCTCGACGCGCGCGCGACCGGCTTCCACCGCGACAGCCACCATGCACCTCCTACGCGCGGGCGGAGACGACAATGACACGCTAGTTCCTCCTCGTCGGCGTGTTGGAGCACGCGCTCGTCCTCCTCTTCGTACGCTGTGTGCATAGACGCGACTCCACCAGCTGCTCGCGTGCTTGGCAGCGCGGCGGCATCGCGAGGAGGGACTGCAGACGATGTGAGCAGGCGAGCCTTCGGCTTCATGGCACAGGGATGGCGGCGACACGGCGGTGATGGGCGAGAAATTGTTGGCCGGAGCAGGTGGGCGCCGGCATGCGCAATGGCGGCGGCGGCATATTGATGAGTGTGCGTGTGGGAGCTTACTTTAGTTTTATATATAAGGTGGTCAAACTTAAAAGAAAACCGTACTAGTACACGTAAACATTAGACTTAGGCAGCGCTTTTATTAGTTACTAGCTTATGTTCTTGCCCATTGTGACCAGCCTTAGTACCACGGCCACGATACGGAATCATGTGCAAGCACGTGAACCGCGGTCGCGCGGTCGATCAAACGGTGCGTCACCGTGTCACGCTCGAAGGACATCCACCAAACCTTTTTGTGTGTGTGAAAACAATCCTCGAATATTAATCAACTTTTTTTTCCTGTGAAAGTTCTTGACGCTGCAATATTTCCATATATTTGAATTTAGCTCCAGTCCGTGTTTGTTTGGATTTGGACGTTTTAGGTGCGCCCTAGTTTTTTTAATACTGATTTTGTGTGTGTGACTGAGAGAGAACGTGTGTATGTGTCCATATGTGTGTTGTGGCGGAAGGGCAATGTGGAGACGGTGTGCGTGTGATACATACATAGAGAGGTGTGAATGTGCAAATGATCGTGCATGAGTGAGACATAGAGAGATGTCGATATGTTGTGTATACATGAGAGAAAGGTCTTCTAGTTTACTTGTGTGTGTGTGTGTGCGTGCGTGAGAGAGAGAGAGAGAGAGACGGAGAGAGAGAGACAGAGAGAGGAGCATCCGTAACACAACAACCATCTCTCCCGATTCGTCCGTCCCTCGCACGGTCGCATGCAACACATGCATCAACACGCACATTTTGACACCCTCACCCGGCCCCTGCCCACATCAAGGCCCGCACAATCTCTTCATGAATACCCATTTCTCTCCTTAGATTTGTTTTCTCTCAATATCTGACACACACACACACACAGAGAGAGAGACACACGCAGCACAACACACACACACTCCCCCGAGCACACAATTCATCCCCATCCAAGGTTATACAGCGAACACTCTTGCTTGTGCTTCTTTGCACCCCAACATGCACAACACCTCAATCTTCAAATAGGGTAACGAGTACTCGTTGCCGGCGACCACACCGCGCTAGAGAATGTGGGGTCATTTGGAAGCAGGGTGATGTGACGACGGCTGACTGACTCCTCCCCCCACCCTCTCTCTCTCTTGCGCAAAATTACCAATCCCTCTCTCCCCCGCACAAAATTGTCAATCCCTCAACCCACGAGATCCTTCCCCTCTCGTCCATGTTTTTCCTGCTCTCTCATCAAACATGTTGTCTCTTCTCCTTCCACGTATACAGAATCCAGATGCACACGCATCTCATGTATATTACATGTATGCATCTTTCTCACAGACCTAACTTCTTCCTCTCTCTCTCTTTCTCTCTCTCTCTCTCTCTCTCTCTCTCTCTCTGTCTCGTTAGGTTTGTCTCCTACTCTCTCGTCCACATACATACAATATTTCCCTCCCTATCTGCTCCATCTTCAAAAGCTCTCTCTGCACGTTTCATTCACACATTGGGATATGTCAAAATGTTGCTTCTATAATGGCTGATGTAGAGTTATGGTTGTTCTTGTTGCATCCTACAAAGTAATAACTATGAAATGCATTTAGATTCTCATTTGACTGGGATTATGTGAGTTTGAGCATGTTGTGAAGTACTATAGACCTTGTATACATCTTGGGAATCGACAATGATTGTAATTATTGAATTGTATAGACCATTACATTCGAAGTCAATAGCCTAATGTATTTATTTCACAATTTCAATAAATGATTAGTTCACTACAAACTAAGAAAACAAATGTGTACTCCCTCCGTTTTTATTTAAGTCCGCGTATTAGCATTGGTCAAAGTCAAGTTTTGTAAACTCTCAGAAAGCTTATAACAAAAAATATTAACATATACAATAACAAATAAGTACCATTAGATTCATTATTGAATGTACTTTCACATCATACATATTTGTTATGGTAAATGTTTATATTTTTCTATAAACTTGGTCAAACTTTAGGAAGTTTGACTTTGGTCAAACCTAATATGCAGAGTTCACTACTACTACTCGCTAGTTGCTTAGCCGAATCACTCAACACGCCACACGGGGAGTCCAGTGTCACAAAATTTTGAGGTCGGCGGGAAAATCTCCCGCGACCCTGATTCGAGTAGTGGGAAGTTACCATCATAGCCTTCGGAACAGGCCTACGGATGACGCTTGGTAGGGGGCTGTTTTCGTAACTTCAGGTTCACCCTACCCAGCCAACCCCACCCCGGCACCCAGAGTAGTACACCTGAATACTCCCCAATTTCTATCCCCACCGCAACATAGACTTCTCCACGGCATCGCAGCCTTCGTGCTCCTCCCCTTTACATCGGCGCACTCATCCACCGCAGCGCATCTGCCTAATCGACGACCTCGTACGCCGCACTAGAGCCGGTCCACCGTCGTCGTCGTACACGGAGCCTCTTCCCCGGCATCGTCTTCCACGGTCTCGTATCTGCTTCCCGGAAGCCGATGCCAAGCGCAGAAGTACCACCGTCGAGGACAATGAACTGACTCCCATTGCCGACCATGACTCACAGAGGCCGCCGCGACCATTGTTCTCCTCCTCGATTGGTAATGTGTGTATTGAATCACTTAGCAGTACATGTGCAATTCCAATTTTATTCATACCTACCCTTCAAATTTCCTGGGTGCTATTGTTCCCGTAAAAGTAATTGGTTATAGCCTCCATTGTCCAACAAAATATCAGCTTGTAATTGTGCGTCGCTCCTGTATCGCGCTGTGCTTGGGTAGGTTTTTCATCTGCAACTAGTAGTGTGGCAAATGATGGAAAGGTTTTTAGAACTAGCAAAATGCCCATGCGTTGCACGCATCAAGATGCATTTGTATGAGTAGTTAATCTTGTTGGAGATGCTCTAACATGGCAGACGAGTGCTTTAATGTTGCCCACAAGATGCCCGAGTATTACTAGTAGTATATTTTTCTTGCCATGTTGAGATTTTAAAACCACGAGTGCGAACATGCAGAGGAGCAATGAAGATCAAACACGGGATATTCGGGACATCTTCAAGGAGCGTGGCAAGTTAAAGAGGAGTTGCACCGAACCTGTAAAACGAGCTTTGGTAAATAACACCCTTTCAATTACTTCCGTGTAGCCTCGTGTTCTTCGATGTGTATATGTTGTAGTTTCTATTTCTCTTAAGCGTGGTGTTCTTCGATGGGTAATAAGAAGAGTCTTAATCATCCTAATGCTTTCGTTTCTAGCTTGATGTAGGAAGTGGGTGTTCTCACCTTGTAGTCTGTTTTTATTTATTTATTCCTTTTGAATTCACTTCTCCGAGTTATGTTTATCTGGCTTCTACTAAATGGATCTAGGTTGCTCTGAGTATTGATCTAAAAAAGAAGTAACTTCATGTCAGGATGCAGTTCCTGCGAGGAGGGAAGTATGGTCAACCTCGAGATCATGTTTCCAAAATGAGGCTGGATTACACACAAGGTGCCAGTTCCCTAATGATGCTGGATTAGACACAAGGTGCAAATTCCCAGATGATGCTGGATTACACACAAGCCAGGTGGAGTCATCAGTTGTCCGTGTCCTCGTGGCATTAGTAAAGGCTGAAAGAAAGCGTGCAGCAGCCCTTGAGAATGTAGCTGAGTTCCTGAAGAAGCGAAAAGAGCAATCAGATGCTCTCTTCACCCAAGCCAAAGAAGAGATGGAAGAAGCCAAAAATAAGCTACCAGAGGCAGAGCAGGCTAGGCGTCTCCTGCTATCTAAAACTGTTGTCAATACAAAATTTCCTTCATAATAGCTAGGTTCAAATGTTTATCCAGTCAGCATGCCTGTTGTGATGTCCGTGCATCTACTGATGTGGCACAATTTTTTTTGGGTCATGTAATAACAACAATTACTTTCCAAACAATAACAGACGAAGCATTGGACATGGTATAGTTCACGCGCAAGCCCGGCATTCCAAGTTCAACTTCCACATCAAAATCATGTTCACAGATATCTGCACATTCATACATAATGTCCACAACCATGATTCACTTCAAATCCAAAAAAATGTGAGGAGAGTTATAGATATAGAAAATCCTCTACTAGTTCCTGCTACCAGTGCGAGCACAACAAGTCAAGACCATGCGTAAATTAATTATATTGTAGTCATTTTTTGTGTTCTAAAATGCCTGCCGGCTCGCGGAAGGACGTGTTTCCGGCACACGCGCAGATTCAATGAAGGTAGGCGGGGCAGTCTTAAGCTGGTTGCACGCGGCGAGGAGGCATGCTCAGCCAGGCCTGCAGCGAGTGCGGCCCTCTTAGCCGGCGCGCCGGTTCAATGCCTGCGCTATGAGAGGTCGCATCCGTGTCAGAGCAATCACTCCCTCTAGTCCTTTTTGTTTGGGTATAACAAAATATCATTTTCCATTCACATTTTAGGGGTAGGAGTTGTGCGTGTGTGTCTGTGAGAGAGAGAGAGGAGACGGTAGTCGGGGTTATCTGATCGGTAAATAAATGAATAATGTCAGTCTGGGATGGAGACGAAAAGGAGACCGCAACAAATGTTGTGTCTACAGGAGAGATAGAGAGAGTAATTTTAGTGGTATGAGTCATATGTAGAGACATATAGGGTGTGTGAGAGAATCCCATAGAGAGAAAGACAAAGTGAAAGACGAGTGGAGATTGTGTGTTTGGCGGTGAAAAAGAAAGCTTAGGTACCGAGTGATACCAGAGAACAGTAGAGACGTGAGAGATAATGAAAACCGTGTAATTTATAATGATAGGGAGAGTGTGACACTTCTCAAGGGAGACATCGAGAGACCATGTTTGCGAGGATAGGAGCAACATGAAGTGAGCGTGCGGGTGAGCTGGAGAAAAGAGAGTGATAGCTACCTGAAGGAGCATGCATGCGAGAGAGATGGGCGTGAAAGGAGTGAACAAAAAAGGGATTCAAATATTTGAATTCGAGATGCTGATACATGTAATCCATACTCAAACCAAAATTGATCTATCAAACATGCATACTCATATGAATTCACGCACATCTATGTTACTGATCCATACATTTTAGTAGAACATAATTTGGTTAATTTTTTTCGAATTCAACCTTAAGATTTCGAGATCGTTGTATTTGTAGATCATATTATACATATAAAGGAGCAGAATTCTTTGTTGTGCTTTTGAAAGTATATATATAAAAAATGATGTATATAGAATGTAATTCCAATTGAAAATGGATCCCGCCCGAAAAAAATATAGAATACAAATGGGATTCGAATTGAGTTGGCACGGTAAACGTGCACTCTGCAAAATTTAAACGAAGCGGGATGGAAATCACTGCTGCCTATCCCTGCCACGCAAAGCCTATATGCTGGATTTCTATAGGTTTCGATAGGGGTAGGTTTGTAATTTCACCCAAACGTGACGTAACCGCCTCTCACCCGGATTCATACACGATGGGCGCCAAAACACAGTGTGTCCTCGGCCAAAATCGAATCCCTCCCCGATTCATATTCATACACGGTGGGCGCCAAAAACAAACTCTCGTCGGAAAATATTCGGTGTATGCAAGATTACCGTCCTATCCCCAACCGACTAGTGTTGCTGTGATGTAGTAGAAATTTGAAACGGGGCCTAAGTTTGTCAATTTCCTCGCATTTGAGACAAGCGCGCCCTGAATACATTGTTCCCCCCTTCCTCTCTACCTCCCTTTTCCCCATTCGTACTCCGTGAGCGCCAAAACACCCTCTCCACCCCACCCTCCTCTGTCCGCCGTCGTCCGCCACCCCATCCATCGCCGTCCTCCTCCACCATGCCGGAGCTGATACCTCGACGCTGCCGTCCATTACAAGAGATCGACCTCTCTCATCCACAGCTTCGGACCGGGATCCTTTCATCCTGTCCTCTCGCTTCATCCCCGTCGTCGTCCACCTTGTCGGCGCCGCTCCTACGACCGTCTCGTCCACCGCGCCCCGCCACCACCGTCTACCCTCCTAGATCTGCTTCCACGCCGCCGACAGCCATCGCTACCGCAGCACCATCAAATTCTCAGCAGATGCCTACATGGCGCCGCATCAGAAGCGGTACTCTTTCGTATCTGCTCAACTTATTTATCGCAGCAAGAAAATAGATCGCCACTGCTTTACTCTGATTTCTTGTCTTGGTTGCGAAGTTGCCTTTGTCCGGTTTGCACCTTCAGATCCGCCATGGCACGCTCAACACCATACTCTCAATGCTTATGGTTTTCCCCTTTTATATTCCACACTAGTTAAATCACAGTAGACTAAATTTCAAAATTGGGTCAGTCGATTTTTCAGAGCTCGCCAGAGTTCGCCGGTGTGATCGAAGGGGCTCGGGTGGTTGTGGGGCCTCGCCGAACGAAGAAAACTCGACGCGGGTGGGGGTGGGGTGGGGGTGGCGGAGGAACACAGGCGGTGGGGGCCGGTGGTCCGGCCGGCGGCCCGTGCGGTGTTCTGTATGGGAAGAATCAGAGACAAGGAAGAAGAAGGGTTATGAGACATAGGATCTTCATCCAACCGCCTGAAATGGTCGAGAGACAGCTAGGAGTTGCATTCTTAATGCGCTCTAGTTCATCATGTGTGGGCACTGCGCAACCAACATATTATTATCCAAAATCTGCTTGCTCTTCTTTACCATGTTCCTCTTCCGTTCTTCTTTAATATGTACACTCTCCGTTCCTAAATACAAGTCTTTGTATAGATTCCACCATGGACTACATATGGAGCAAAATGAGTGAATCTACACTCTAAAATGTACCTGGATACATCTGTATGTGATCCATAGTGGAAATCTCTACCAAGACTTATATTTTGGAATGGAGGGAGTATGATAGTAGTACAGTATGTTCCTTGTACTGGAGATGAGCAGGGACATTTGCAGTGTAGAGGTCTATACGGTCGGTTGTGATTGACACTTTGAGCCTCTTTGATTCGTAGGATCTTGTAAACATAGGAATAGGATTTGTAGTGGCCTGCCCACTTGAATCCTATAAGAATAGCAAGGAAATGTGGGGAGTTGTGTCGCCTTTGAGAGTTACATTGATATTAACAGTACCGCACCTTCACTTGAAGAGAGCTGGTATCCGAAGCCTTTCTAGCCGTACCGGCAATACTAGCACATATATTCCAGCAAGTTCCACTTTGCTGATTTTACTCTCATGCTTAAGGTTTTCCCATTATATCTACACTATGATCTATGTAGCTGCTTTCTGTCGCACTAGCAGCAGTCCACTCTTGAAGCTAAACACTGCAATGACTTACAAAATTGGCACCAAGGCATTGAGTGCCATTCTGGATGCAATGAAACTCATACGCTCCCCACCTGTTTATTCTTGTTCATAATATCATCCTAATGACTATTCTAACCTCGAGGAGTCAAAGGCAGATGGCATGTCCTGTTCACCCATCAAGGTGTCTGTTCTAATTTGGCAATGCTTTATTGATTGCGGGTATCTTGCATATGTTGTCTTGCATTTCTTCTACTTTGTTGCACCGCCATCTGCTTAGTTTACTCATCATATATGTCGAGATGCCATGCCCATCCATTATCAATACATATTCCATCCGTCATCATACCATGTTTTTCCACTCAAATGCTATTCTTGTGCATCAGACATCAAAAAGGAAGAGGGTGATTGCCGAACCTGAAGGAGCACCAGCAAAGTCCTTGAAAAACGTGGTGGTGCCGGAGAAATCAGACAGCGCCCCACTTATATTGGTTGTACAACCAGTGACACAAAACGTAGGACCGACTCCAGCAGACTGTACCCATACTTCACTGGCCATACCACTAGCCCCACCACACAGGACCTGCACTCCAGCAAAAGGTATACCGATTTCATTTGCCATAGCACCAGCTGTACCATAGAAAAATCCCACTCCAGCAAAAAGTACAGCAAGTCCACCGGCCGAAGACCTATCCCAACTGCAGAGACGGCCAATTCCTGCAGATAGGAACCCCATTCCATTTATTCCCAGTTTAAAAGACAATGCTTTCAATGTTGTTAGGGACTACGTGCATATATTCCCATCATGGGAAGATTATTGTGAAGACAAACACCATTTTCACATCTTCCTGTCCAACTTACGTGTAAGTGCTATTATTCATGGCTATTATTTTCCTGTTTTCTACTGATTGAACACATCAATGATTTACATTACGTTGTTGTAACTAGGCGAGGGTGAATCTGGATAGTCATGACGAGCAAAGCTTGCTTGTGCTTTTCAAGGAAGCATTGCAGCAGTATCGGTGTTACCTGAGGAAATCACACTTTGATGGCAAGTCTATAAACGAATTCCTGGTGAAGTCTCCTGTGCTAAATTTAGAAGACATTGAATGGAAAAACCTTGTTATGCACTGGTCTGGTTCCCAGGATGAGGTACTGTCTATGAAATCACATGACAATTTGAACTTCTACTTTTCCGCATGTGCCTTACAGATCTTTTTTGCAGGAAATATGCTCGAAGAAGAATTCCGGTTTGACAAGAACGACAGGATATCTCAAATATGCTGCCCGCTGCTTTGCTCTTGTTAGTACCTGTTGTCCTGTATCACTGTACATGCATACATACCTGGTTCAATATGTGATAGCAGTATGCATGATAGCTTGCTTATCAATTGTTCGCTCCAAATTATCTGATCTGTATGAATGGTTACATTACTGTAGAATATATCCAATGCCAATGTTTTTTAGCTCTGTGTTGTTCTTGTAAGTACATGTTGTCCTTTATCAGTGTACTTATAATGACAGGTAGTTGTTCATGTACCATCACTTTGCAGCTTATTTTCCTTTGCCCTCCATTTTCTACACATCATATCTATATTTACTCTTACCATAAGGTTGGTACTAAAGAAGTTTAGCTATGCATTGCTCTTGGCTGTACCTTTTGCCTGTATCGCTGCACTTACATTTATAGCTACTTGGTTATGTAGCATCACTCTTCATCTTATCTTAAATATTCTCCATTTTTTCGTATATTATCACATCTATATTTACTCTTAACAAAATGTAGAATAAAGGCAATGCTTTTAAAGAAGATTCTGTGGTAAAATTCTTGAATTGCCCCCCATCAGCATGGACAAGGCCTTTATAGAGCCTGTCTTCACCAATAATGTAAGTTTGTCCATCTCAAGCCTTCAAACTTTGTTGTATATATTTGGTTAAGCATGACTGCAACAGCTGTTTATTTTTGGTGTTTGCATCAAATTGCTTGTTTAAAGTTTATTATATGTAGTTCATAAACAAAAGTTCATCCTTTCTCAATTTAAGTTTTCAGTTGTACAACCAAGTTCCTTCTTCATACCATGTAAATTAAACTATACAGAGCAAGTGATCTTCTTTTGCACTGCATGTATGCTTCTGTTCTTCATCTGCAATCCAGTGGTGTGGTGAACCTACCCACTACAGTACAATGTCATATTCTGCAATGTCTTAACTATGAAAAATTTCATATCATTCTACTATTATTTAAACCGTCTCTTTATTTGCCAATCTGAAATGGTATAAATTGACAGCACACTAACCATTGATACTTATGAGTTCTTGATCTGTAATCCAGTGGTGTCGTGAAGCTGCCAACTCCTTCACAATGTCATTTCCTGCCATGTCTTGACGTGAATAATACCATATTGTGTTAATGCAAATTTAAACTGTGTCACTTTATTCGTCAGTAAGAAATGTGATGAATTGTCAGCACTGATACTTTTATGTGAAAAACCTGTCATCTGTCTGCTTGTTTATCTTTCAGAGTGAGGAAGATATAAGTGTTGAACAAGCGTAGTCTCATCATCTTGCTCAGCTGCTTGCGCTGCAGCTCCCTAGCAGGGTTAACCTTTCTTGAAATCTATTGAAGTGTTGTCGGTTTTGTATATTATTTTGTCGGCGTGTTTATTTGCACTGGTGGCGATCTTTGATGCCCAGTGTATGTAATCTGCTGTCTGCTTGTGCTTTATTATCATAGTGGCGAACTTTGATGCCCAGTGGATGTAATATGCCGTAATTTCTTTATTGTATAGTATAGGTTTTTTCTTATTCACAATGCTGCAGTTATTTTACTGTATATATATCTTGTCTTCGCAGTAAACCGGCCAAACCATAAAATTATGGTACATAATCGGGCCGTCATGCAATCACGATGTAGGTTGGGCCTGAAACGTGCCAATCAGCTCACGGACCGGCAGCAACCCGAAATGAACCCCGGCCCATGATTGTGCGAATCAAATCACGGGCTTTTAACAGGCCAAAAAATTGTCTCGGTCCTTGTTTGGCCCAATCAGATATCGGCTGCGAGCAGGCCGGATGCAAACCGGGCCGTAGTTAGGCCCAACTATATGACGGGCTTTTAACAGGCTGAAATTAATATAGGGCCGAAATGTTAAACGGGCCCTTAACAGGCCAAAGCTAATATCAGGACGAATTACTAAGTGGGCCTTTAGCAAGTGGGCCCAAAAGCATAGTGTCCAGTTGACGGGCCGAATCTGATATGGGCCATAATTAGGCCCAAAACCTCTTAAAGGGCCGGACCTGATCTGGGCCGTAATTTGGCCCAGAACGTGGTAGGCTTTTAATGGGCCGGATCTCATATGGGCCACTATTAGGCCCAGAGCGTGGCAGGCCATTAATAGACCATATCAAATATGGGCCGGCATTTGGCCCAAAACATGGCAGCCAGTTAACGGGCCGGCCTACTAGGGTCCTCAAAATCTTGTGGGCCTACAGCCAGGCCGGCCCATTAATGTCAACGAAATCTTGTGGGCCTTTAGCTGGGCCGGCCCATTATGATCCACAAGAATTTTGTGGGCCTTTACCTGGGTCGGCCTATTATGGCACACAAAAATCTTGTGGGCATGTACCTGGGCCGACCCATTATGGGCCGTGAAATCTTGTGGGCCTTTAGCTGGGCCAGCCCATTATGGTCCGCAAAATCTCGTGGGCCTTTAGCTGGGCCGGCCCATTATGGTCCGCAAAATCTTGTGGGCCTTTAGTTGGGCCGGCCCATTTAAACTTGTTGGGATGTGCCACGTGTCGACGTATCATAGGCGTCTTTTGTCCAGTGAGTGGATGACATCTGTCCCGACGATGAGCCGACACGTGTTTCCTCTAGCCAATGATGATTTTACACGTGGAAAATCCCCATTGGTCGGGGCTGTTAACAGGTTATCGGATCCAAAACCCAACCCGATAGCTTAACGGTGTTCCGTTACGGTGGATGCCACGTGTCGGTCACCCTTGACAAAAGCACTTCTGTGACGCGCGATTTATCGTCATGGAAGTGGACACTTCCGTGATGATAATTTTGGTAATGTCATGGAACACTTCTACGACAGCACATGTATGACTATCTTGATTCTGCCATAAATTTGTCATGGACGTACATGCATGACAAAAAAGCGACCTACTGTGACAAACACGTATCATCATGGAAGTGTATTTTTTTTGTAGTGCGTACGGGTCATAGTTGCTTGAACAGACAAGTTGTATCTGGCTAGCTATGTTATATTACATTGTAATTGTAAGAAACATCTTCCAGGGAGAATAGTTCCGTTAAGGGTTCCATTCCCAGGGCGGATATGCATTAGTATGCATGTCCGAACTATAGTTGAAAAAATCGCAGTGTGAGTGACATCTGGGGGTTCATAGTGTAATGAGTGTAACACGTCTTTAGTCCACCAACCGAATATTCCCTTAAGAATGCTAGCTTTCGGCTTCACCCAGTCTGAGGTACACGTCCGGATGACCCGGCAGTAACAATCGCAGAGGTGCTCCCTTTATGCCCTAGTCGAACAAACGGGAACGTAGTGAAGGAAATATGCCCTAGAGGCAATAATAAAGTTATTATTTATTTCCTTATATCATGATAAATGTTTATTATTCATGCTAAAATTGTATTAACCGGAAACATAATACATGTGTGAATATATAGACAAATAGAGTGTCACTAGTATGCCTCTACTTGACTAGCTCATTAATCGAAGATGGTTATGTTCCCTAACCATATACATGAGTTGTCATTTGATTAACGGGATCACATCATTAGGAGAATGATGTCATTGACATGACCCATTCCGTTAGCTTAGCACATGATCGTTTAGTATGTTGCCATTGCTTTCTTCATGACTTATACATCTTTCTATGACTATGAGATTATGCAACTCCCGTTTACCGGAGGAACACTTTGTGTGCTACCAAACGTCGCAACGTAACTGGGTGATTATAAAGGTGCTCTACAGGTGTCTCCGAAGGTACTTGTTGGGTTGGCGTATTTTGAGATTAGGATTTGTCACTCTGATTGTCGGAGAGGTATCTGTGGGCCCTCTCGGTAATGCACATCACTTAAGCCTTGCAAGCATTGCAACTAATGAGTTAGTTGCGGGATGATGTATTACAGAACGAGTAAAGAGACTTGCCGGTAATGAGATTGAACTAGGTATTGAGATACCGACGATCGAATCTCGGGCAAGTAACATACCGATGACAAAGGGAACAACGTATGTTGTTATGCGGTCTGACCGATAAAGATCTTCGTAGAATATGTAGGAGCCAATATGAGCATCCAGGTTCCGCTATTGGTTATTGACTGGAGACGTGTCTCGGTCATGTCTACATAGTTCTCGAACCCGTAGGGTCCGCACGCTTAATGTTACGATGACAGTTTTATTATGAGTTTATGTGTTTTGATGTACCGAAGGTTGTTCGGAGTCCCGGATGTGACCACAGACATGACGAGGAGTCTCGAAATGGTCGAGACATGAAAATGTATATATTGGAAGCTTATGTTTGGATATCGAAAGTGTTCCGGGTGAAATAGTGATTTTACCGGAGTACCGGAGGGGTTACCGGAACCCCCCAGAGGCTATTGGGCCTCATGGGCCCAAGTGGAGGAAGAAGAGAGGCGGCCAAGGGGCAGCCGCGCGCCCCCCCCCCCCCCCCCAAGGTCCGAATTGGACAAGGAGGGGCGTGGCGCCCCCCTTTCCTTTCCCCTCTCTCCTCCTCCCCCCCCCAAGTCCTAATCCAACTAGGAAAAAGGAGGGGAGTCCTACTCCCGGTGGGAGTAGGACTCCTCAGGCGCGCCTCCTCCTATGGCCGGCAGCACCCCCCCCCCTTTGCTCCTTTATATATGGGGGCAGGGGGCACCCCAGAGACACAACAATTGATCATTGATCTCTTAGCCGTGTGCGGTGCCCCCCCCCCCTCCACCATAGTCCACCTCGATAATACTGTAGCGGTGCTTAGGCGAAGCCCTGCGTCAGTAGAACATCAACATCGTCACCATGCCGTCATGCTAACGAAACTCTCCCTCAACACTCGGCCAGATCGGAGTTCGAGGGACGTCATCGAGCTGAACGTGTGCTGAACTCGAAGGTGCCGTATGTTTGGTACTTGATCGGTCAGATCATGAAGACGTATGACTACATCAACCGCGTTGTGCTAACGCTTCTGCTTTCGGTCTACGAGGGTACATGGACAACACTCTCCCCTCTCGTTGCTATGCATCACCATGATCTTGCGTGTGCGTAGGAAATTTCTTGAAATTACTACATTCCCCAACAGTGTCATCCGAGCCTAGTTTTATGCGTTGATGTTATATGCACGAGTAGAACACAAGAATGTTGTGGGCGATATAAGTCATACTGCTTACTAGCATGTCATACTTTGGTTCGGCGGTATTGTTGGATGAAGCGGCCCGGACTGACATTACACGTACGCTTACGCGAGACTGGTTCTACCGACGTGCTTTGCACAGAGGTGGCTGGCGGGTGTCAGTTTCTCCAACTTTAGTTGAACCGAGTGTGGCTACGCCCGGTCCTTGCGAAGGTTAAAACAGCACCAACTTGACAAACTATCGTTGTGGTTTTTATGCGTAGGTAAAAACGGTTCTTGCTAAGCCCGTAGCAGCCACGTAAAACTTGCAAAAACAAAGTAGAGGACATCTAACTTGTTTTTGCAGGGCATGTTGTGATGTGATATGGTCAAGACATGATGCTATATTTTATTGTATGAGATGATCATGTTTTGTAACCGAGTTATCGGCAACTGGCAGGAGCCATATGGTTGTCGCTTTATTGTATGCAATGCAATCGCCCTGTGAGGGAGTCCTGGATTAGGGGGTCTCCGGACAGCCGGACTATATCCTTTGGCCGGACTATTGGACTATGAAGAAACAAGATTGAAGACTTCGTCCCCTGTCCGGATGGGACTCTACTTGGCATGGAAGGCAAGCTAGGCAATACGGATATGGATATCTCCTCCTTTGTAACCGACCTTGTGTAACCCTAGCCCCCTCCGGTGTCTATATAAACTGGAGGGTTTTAGTCCGTAGGACAACAGACAATCATACCATAGGCTAGCTTCTAGGGTTTAGCCTCTCCGATCTCGTGGTAGATCAACTCTTGTACTACTCATATTATCAAGAATAAATCAAGCACGACGTAGGGTTTTACCTCCATCGAGAGGGCCCGAACCTGGGTAAAACATCGTGTCCCCTGCCTCCTGTTACCATCCACCTTAGACGCATAGTTCGGGACCCCCTACCCAAGATCTGCCGGTTTTGACACCGACATTGGTGCTTTCATTGAGAGTTCCTCTGTGTCATCGCCGTTAGGCTTGATGGCTCCTACGATCATCGATAGCGATGCAGTCCAGGGTGAGACTTTTCTCCCCGGACAAATCTTTGTGTTCGGCGGCTTCGCACTGCGGGCCAACTCGCTTGGCCATCTGGAGCAGATCGAGAGTTATGCCCCTGGCCACCAGGTCAGGTTTGGAAGCTTAAACTACACGGCCGATGTCCGCGGAGACTTGATCTTTGACGGATTCGAGCCCCTGCCCTGTGCGCCGCACAGTCACGATGAGTATGATTTAACTCTACCATCAGACAGTGTTCAGGAGATCGCACCGGCAACCGCTCCGACACTCGATTCGGAAACAGTCGTGCCATCCATGGACGGGTGGATAGACCCCGCCAGAGAGGTTGCACTCTCATCGGTGATCGAGCCGAGTATCGACCTTACCCTTCACGAGAGTCGTGATGCCGAACTCCCGGATTCCTCCCTGGCCACGGACTCCGAACCGCCTGCGCCCGTGCCTATCGAATCCGATTGGGCGCCAATCATGGAGTTTACCTCCATGGATATTTTTCAGCACTCGCCCTTCGGCGACATATTGAACTCGTTAAGGTCTCTCTCCTTGCCAGGAGAATCCTGGCCGAACTATGCCCGGCAGGATTGGGATGCGGATGATGAAGAAATTCGCCGCCCACCCACCACCCACTTAGTATCCACTGTCGACGACTTAACCGACATGCTTGACTTCGACTCCGAAGACATCGACGGTATGGACGACGATGCGGGAGACGAAGAGGAACCACTGCCCACAGGGCACTGGACGCCCACTTCATCATATGATGTATACATGGTGGACACACCCAAAGAAAACAACGACGAGGAACAGAAGGACACAACGAAGGATTATTCCCTCGAGAAGCAGTCAAAGCGGCGGGGTAAGCGCCGCTCCAAATCCCGCCTCAGCAGAAATAGCGGTAATATAGACCCAGCAATAGAGCAGGGTGAACCATCGCCCGACCAGGGCAACACGGAGAATCAAACCGAACAACCCGAATCCGTCAAAGATAATAGTCCGGACGACATCACACCGGACAGGCAACCGGAGCAACAGAATTCCCATCAAAGGCTTGTTGCCACTGTGAGGAGTCTGAAAAAGCAGAAACAAAGGCTCAAGGCTGCACAAGACACACTCAGAATCAGATGGAGCAAGGTACTCAATACTGCAGCGAAGTACGGCGGTAATCGCCACACCAAGAGCTTCCCGAAGCGGAAGTTGCTACCTGAATTCGACAAGGAGGCTTTAGATCCCCCACAATTAGAAAACAAAACGGCCATCCGGTCGGATAGACGACCTCATGGCCAACATAGAGCGGCAAACGACGCCGCACACAAGCCAGTACGCGATCCACGCGAGGGCTCGCATCAAAAGGATGGCGCAACCAGATCCATATACGGGCCACGCAAGCGCGCTCCAGTATGCAATACAACAAAACAAACATCTGAGCACCACGGTACACCCAAATACAGGGGTTCCGCACACCCCCTATGTTTCACCGATGAGGTGCTGGACCATGAATTTCCAGAGGGATTCAAACCCATAAACATAGAGGCATACGACGGAACGACAGACCCTGGGGTCTGGATTGAGGACAATATCCTCCATATCCACATGGCTCGAGGAGACGATCTCCACGGCATCAAGTACTTACCCCTCAAGCTCAAAGGGCCAGCTCGGCACTAGCTTAAAAGCCTCCCCGAAAAATCCATTGGAAGCTGGGAAGAGCTCGAAGACGCCTTTCGGGCAAATTTTCAAGGGACCTATGTCCGACCACCGGATGCAGACGATTTAAGTCATATAACTCAACGGCCCGGAGAGTCAGCCCGAAAGCTTTGGAACAGGTTCCTCACTAAGAAGAACCAAATAGTCGACTGTCCGGACGCCGAAGCCTTAGCAGCTTTCAAGCACAGCGTTCAAGACGAATGGCTTGCCAGACACGTCAGCCAAGAAAAGCCAAGAACAATGGCAGCATTAACAAGCCTCGTGACCTGCTTTTGCGCGGGCGAGGACAGCTGGTTAGCCTGATGCAGCACCAGCGACCCAAGTACATCCGAAGTCAGGGATGGAAACGGGAAATCACAACGCAGCAAAAACAAGCGTCGGAATAAAGAAGACAACCCGAAGAGCACAGCGGTAAACGCCGGATTCAGAAGATCTCGGCCAGGTCAGCAAAAGCTGCCCTCCAAAGGCAACAGAGATGAATTGTCCAGCCTAAACAAGATTCTGGACCAAATATGTCAGATCCATAGTACCCCCGATAAACCTGCAAATCATACCCATAGAGAATGTTGGGTCTTCAAGCAGTCCGGCAAGCTCAACGCCGAACATAAGGGGCAGAATACACCAAGCGAAGACGAGGACGAGCCTCGCAAGCAAAGCACTAGGGAACCGAAGAAATTCCTACTAGAAGTCAAAACAGTCAACGTGTTACACGTGATAAAGGGGAGAAACAAAGCGGCACTCCCAGAGGCACATCCCTAGGGCCTACCACCGCGGAGTTCTGCCACTGGTCGTCCCAACCGATCACTTTTGATCATCAGGATTACTCAGCAAGTGTCTGTGGTGCAGGATGGGCTGCGTTGGTACTAGACCCAATAATTGACGGATACCACTTCACACGAGTCCTGATGGACGGCGGCAGTAGCTTAAACCTGATATATCAGGACACAGTCCGCAACATGGGGATAGACCCAGCAAAAATTAGCCATAGCAATACTACCTTTAAAGGAGTAACGCCAGGCCTAGAAGCCCATTGCATGGGCTCCCTGCTACTAGAGGTTATATTCGGCTTCCCCGATAACTTCCGTAGTGAAAATTTAACCTTCCACATCGCTCCATTCCAAAGTGGCTATCAAGCACTACTCGAACGCGAAGCTTTTGCTCGCTTTAACGCAATACCGCATTATGCTTCCCTCATGCTTCAGATGCCCGGTCCACGCGGCATCATTACAGTAAATGGAAATATTGAGCGCTCCTTACGCATGGACGACCGTGCGGCTGCCTTGGCAGCCGCACACTAAACGGCCTCACCAACTAAAGCATCTGACAGGTCGTTAAGACCACGGACACGGCTAGACGAGTCCGGTACAGCTATATGTAATTGATACAGGTTTGATGGTTATACCCCTATCGCAATACAAGGGGCTCAACGCGCGCGCACAAGTGGCAATCAGGCTCAACCTTACTCCTTTTGAACTATATATTGTTTATTTAGTATAACTTACCCTTTGCATGGCAACTTTTCAATTAAGTTCCTATCTTTTTCAGATAACCATCATGCTACACCCGTCCAGAGTACGGCACAACGGAGACACGGGCGCAGACGTGCAGCAGGGACCTGTTCCAAGGATTCTTTTTAGATTAAGACCCTGCGTAAATCTTTTTTACTGTCTCTTGTTGATACACATCCCTCGGATTCTCGGTACAATTGAGAAGGATGATGACGTCTTGGCATGTAGCCACGTCAGAATAATGCGCGTACCTGGACACCAGGGGCTTATTACAAAGGGCGCTGTTTAGGCCCGATTTATACCATAAAAACCGAATACCTTAGGGAGTATTCAGCGTCGCGAGTTCGGCCTTATATGCATCAGCTCCGAATCATGTCTTTGGTCAAATGTTGGGTTTGCCCGGCTCCTGTGTTTTGCTGCCTTACGTTCCGCTCTATCGGCTAAGGTGGCACCAGGAGAACTACTGCGATTGTGCCCTGGTTCATCCGGGTGAGCACCTTAGTAGAGAAAGCCGAAAACTGAAGCGTGAGACTGGTCAACCACTCGATGACCTATCGAAATCTTCAGAATTCCTCAGCCTTAACGAAGGGCCGTTTCCCGGCCAGGCACGTACGCACCCCGAATTCGGATCAGTGCGGAGCCACCAGGGGCTATACAGTAGCCCCACTGTCAAACTCCTCTGGCTAAGTGAAAGTGTTAAAGCATTATAGTCTGGTTGCCTAGTTCGCTGCGCTATCACCTCCTTAATGGACCAAGACATTGGGTCAAGTGTGAACACGCGTCTTCTGCAAACACCCCCGCATTATATGCGTGGGGGCTGAAGCCGACGACTGCAATCTTTCAGGTTATATACATATATACATAAACGGCCGCACAGGAGGCATCATAACACTTTCGGGCAAAAGTATAAATACAGCCTTGATAAACTTAATAAAACATTGTTTTTACAATGGGAATACATGTCATTCAAACATAATATTCTTCGAGCACTGGGCCTCTATTAAACGAGCGCCTTCAAGAACTTCTTCAAAATAGTGCTCGGCAGCCACTCGGCCTATGGCCGAACCCTGCGCCGCGACATTGGTGGCATCCATCTCCGCCCAGTATGTTTTAACACAGGCAAGGGCCATCCGCGAGCCTTCTATGCATGCCGACCTCTTCATCGCATTAATGCGTGGCACCGCACCAAGAAACTGCTGCACCAAACTAAAATAGATGTTCAGCTTTGACCTTTCCGGCCACAGATGATCCACTACAGACCTCATGGCGAGTCCGGACAATCTATTCAGCTCGGCCCATTCGGCAAGCCAGTCAGTCAATGGAAGCGGACGCTCTGGAACATTAAATTGTGACCAGAACAGCTTGTCCACTTGATGATCTGTTTGATCTCGGAAGTATTCGGCCGCATCGACAGCACTCGCCGCCAAGTCCATATATGCGTCTGTCGAACTCCACAGCCGGTCCATAGGGGCATACTGAGGATCTCCAAACTTCCTCTGCAACATGAAGGGTTTCCCATCCGCAATGTCCCCGGCTTGAAGCAGCTCCTCCTTCTTCGCTCTCATCACGGAGCAGGTGTCTTTGGTCGCCATCGTGGCCTTTTCCAGGTCCGTCGCCTTCGTCCGATTTTCCTCTTCAAGAAGCTGGCAACGGTCGGCAGTGTCTTTTAACTTTATAGCCATCTTGGCCATTTTCTCTTTGCTCTCGCAATGCGTGGCCTTTTCGGCTCTTAACTCCTCAGCTGCCTTTAAAACGGCCGCATTACTACTCCTTGCTTGCTCCTTGGCTCGGGCAAGCTCCGCTCGAAGGGTCTCCACGGTGGCAGCTCCATCTGCAGTCACAAAATATTAAACATACTGGCATCATGCTGCTCTTATTATGTGACGATCACCAGAAAAATCACTCACCCTGTGCCTCGTCAAGCCGCTTGTTGACAAGCACAATGTCGGCATCTGCCGCATCCAGTTGCCGCTTTAGTACAGCAAATTCATCAGTCTGGCTAGCCACCAGAGCTTCAACCACGTGCACATAAAGGCGGTCTGGTTATTACCTGGGACTACGATCCTCTGTTCGCCACCGTTCTCGACGACAACCAGAGTCTCAGGGGCTACTATCCACACGGGGCACACCTAAATATGTGCGGTATTGTCAAAAATGTATATCATTCACGTACCTCAAAACCCGTCTATAGACTCATAAAAGCTTCATGCAACCCGCTTTCGGCGGACGAAATCCTTTCAATCACCGTACCCATCAATGTACGGTGCTCTTCTGAGATAGTCTCTTGCTCTAACAGATCCTTCAGTATGTCCGACCGCATACCAGATGGTGTCGGACTCTTTTTATTGCTCTCTTCAAGAGCCGGATACTGGGGACTTCGGGTGGCCATAGGATTACCTTTTGGCCTTGCCGGATCAGGAGAAACCCTCCGTGATGACACTTCGAGGTCGCCCACTTCTCGAGCTGGGGAGTCCGGGGGAGGCGTTTCACTCTCCATCATCTCCGGAAGAAGATCCCCTGAAGACGAGCTCCGCTGAGAAGGGCTAAGATCCGAACTGTAAGATAAAGGCTTCGGCTATTTGCCTCAGAAGTAAGGCAGGATATCTTCACTATTAAGTACCTTTTAATTACTTACAGCTCGTTAAAGGGCTGATCCACGCGCGGGCATTGTGCGGCAGGAGCACCCTCCGAGGCAGGACCCTCTGGTGGAGATTTCTTCTCCTGTTTGGAAACCTTGGTTTCCGGATCTTCAGAGGTAGTCCTCCTCCTTCCCCGGGGTGAGAGAATGTCAGGTTCTTCCCCTGGGTTATCCTCCTTCACGGAGGCGCTTGTTCCCTCGGTTGGAATAGGTAGCGGTGGAGGCCCGCTTTCGCCCTCTTTATTCCCCCCTTCATCTTCCTTTGAGGGCACCAGGCAAGGTGCTGGCTCGAGCATCTTTTCCAGCACCGGATTGTCAAAGCCTTCAGGAAGGGGGGCCGAACACCAGATCATCTTCGCCTTTGTTATCCAGTCCTGGTCAAAGAGCGATTCTTCTAGATGATGTCATGATAAATAAAAAGGACAGTGTGTTCAGTCATGGGATTACTTACTTGGGCCGCGGTGCGGTAGCTGCTCAGGCCCACATCCTCGGTAGTGTCCGGACACTCTATTTGAGGTCTGAAGAACGATTTGTACATCTCCTTGTGCGTCAGGCCGAGGAAATTCTGAATATTGTGTGGTCCTTCCGGGTTGAATTCCCACATGCGGAGGGCCTGTCGTTTGCAAGTCTGGACTCGACGAACTAGCATGACTTGCATTACCATAACCAAACTGAAATCTCCCTCAAAGAGATCTCGGATGCGGCTCTGCAATATGGGCACGTCCCTGGCTGGACCCCAGCTCAGTCCCCTGCTGATCCATGACATCAGTTGTGGTGGAGGGCCCGAGCGAAAGGTGGGGGCAGCCACCCACTTGGCACTTCGGGGAGTTGTGACGTAGAACCACTCCCGTGGCCATAATCCGAAGACCTCTGGAAAGGAACCCTTTGGCCATGGAGCATCAGCAATTTTGCTTATTAAAATGCATCCGCACGCTGCATACTGTCCCCCGACCATCTTCGGCTTCACATCGAATGTCTTGAGCCACAAGCCGAAGTGAGGGGTAATGCAGAGGAAGGCCTCACAAACGACGATAAATGACGAGATGTGAAGAAGGGAGTCCGGGGCCAGATCATGAAAATCCAGCCCATAATAGAACATAAGACCCCTGACGAAGGGATCAAGAGTGAGGCCTAGTCCTTAGAGGAAGTGGGAGATGAACACAATGCTCTCGTTGGGTTCGGGAGTAGGGACGACCTGCCCTCGGGTGGGCAGCCTATGCGAAATTTCGGCGGTCAGATATCTGGCTTCCCTCAACTTCTTAATGTCCTCCTCCGTGACGGAGGAAGGCATCCACCGGCCTTGGAGGCTGGATCCAGACATGATTGAAGGTCCAAAGCACCTGACCTAGGCTTTGGGTGTTAGAACTTGAGGTGGGGGAAGGATTCGATTGAGCACGGGAGGAAAAAAATAAAAGCCTTCTCCCTTTATAAAGAGGGTGAATATCAAGCGTCCTCCTCATGGCCGTTTGGGACTTGCCTAAAATCTAGGAGTCCTAGGCACGGTTGGGTTACCCACGTCCGTACTAATGAGAATCCCGTAATAAGGGGAACACGATCTCTGCTTTGACAAGACGTGTCAAGAAACCGCCTCGCGTTATGTGCGGGGCTGGTTAAGGAAAAATGGTTCGAATAATTACCGGGCCATGGCATGATGTAATGCTGCCAAAATGTGTCAGCAGATTAGATTTGTGGTAATATTATTCTCTCTACGGTGGTATGTGGAACTTGTTTTGCAGGGTCGGACACTATCCTTGTATTCAAACTCTTCTGTGGTGTATTCGGGGGAGGAACCCGCCTTGCAATGCCGAAGACAACACTACGCGCCGGACTCATCGTCATTGAAGCCTGGTTCAGGCGCTACTGAGGGAGTCCTGGATTATGGGGTCTCTGGACAGCCGGACTATATCCTTTGGCCGGACTATTGGACTATGAAGAAACAAGATTGAAGACTTCGTCCCATGTCCGTATGGGACTCTACTTGGCGTGGAAGGCAAGCTAGGCAATACGTATATGGATATCTCCTCCTTTGTAACCGACCTTGTGTGACCCTAGCCCCCTCCGGTGTCTATATAAACCGGAGGGTTTTAGTCCATAGGACAACAGAAAATCATACCATAGGCTAGCTTCTAGGGTTTAGCCTCTCCGATCTCGTGGTAGATCAACTCTTGTACTACTCATATTATCAAGAATAAATCAAACAGGACGTAGGGTTTTACCTCCATCGAGAGGGCCCGAACCTGGGTAAAACATCGTGTCCCCTGCCTCCTGTTACCATCTGCCTTAGATGCACAGTTCGGGACCCCCTACCCGAGATCCGCCAGTTTTGACACCGACACCCTGTAATGCTTTACTTTATCACTAAGCGGTAGCGATAGTCGTAGAAGCATAAGATTGGCGAGACGACCACGATGCTACGATGGAGATCAAGGTGTCGCTTTGGTGACGATGGTGATCATGACGGTGCTTCGGAGATGGAGATCACAAGCACAAGATGATGATGGCCATATCATATCACTTATATTGATTGCATGTGATGTTTACCTTTTATGCATCTTATCTTGCTTTGATTGACGGTAGCATTATAAGATGACCTCTCACTAAATTTCAAGATAAAAGTGTTCTCCCTGAGTATGCACCGTTGCCAAAGTTCGTCGTGCCCAGACACCACGTGATGATCGGGTGTGATAAGCTCTACGTCCATCTACAACGAGTGCAAGCCAGTTTTGCACACGCAGAATACTCAGGTTAAACTTGACGAGCCTAGCATATGCAGATATGGCCTCGGAACACTGAGACCGAAAGGTCGAGCGTGAATCATATAGTAGATATGATCAACATAGTGATGTTCACCATTGAAAGATACTCCATTTCACGTGATGATCGGTTATGGTTTAGTTGATTTGGATCACGTGATCACATAGAGGATTAGAGGGATGTCTTTCTAAGTGGGAGTTCTTAAGTAATATGATTAATTGAACTTAAATTTATCATGAACTTAGTACCTGATAGTATCTTGCTTGTCTATGTTTGATTGTAGATAGATGGCCCGTGCTATTGTTACGTTGAATTTTAATGTGTTCCTTGAGAAAGAAAAGTTGAAAGATGATGGTAGCAATTACACGGACTGGGTCCGTAACTTGAGGATTATCCTCATTGCTGCACAGAAGAGTTACGTCCTGGAAGCACCGCTGGGTGTACCACCTGCGCCAGCAACTGCAGACATTGTGAATGCCGGGCAGTCGCGTGTTGATGACTACTCGATAGTTCAGTGTGCCATGCTTGACGGCTTAGAACCGGGACTTCAACAACATTTTGAACGTCATGGGGCATATGAGATGTTCCAGGAGTTGAAGTTAATATTCCAGAAGAATGCCCGGATTGAGAGATATGAAGTCTCCAATAAGTTCTATAGTTGCAAGATGGAGGAGAATAGTTCTGTTAGTGAGCATATACTCAAGATGTCTGGGTATTGTAATCACTTGATTCAACTGGGATTTAATCTTCCGGATGATAGCGTCATTGACAGAATTCTCCAATCACTTCCACCTAGCTACAAGAGCTTCATGGTGAACTATAATATGCGAGGGATGGATAAGACAATTCCCGAGCTCTTCGCAATGTTAAAGGCTGCGGAGGTAGAAATCAAGAAGGAGCATGAAGTGTTGATGGTCAACAAGACCACTAGTTTCAAGAAAAAGGGCAAAGGGAAGAAGAAGGGGAACTTCAAGAAGAACAGCAAGCAAGTTGCTGCTCAGGAGAAGAAACCCAAGTTTGGACCTAAGACTGAAACTGAGTGCTTCTACTGCAAGCAGACTGGTCACTGGAAGCGGAACTGCCCCAAGTATTTGGCGGATAAGAAGGATGGCAAGGTGAACAAAGGTATATGTGATATACATGTTATTGATGTGTACCTCACTAGAGCTCGCAGTAGCACCTAGGTATTTTATACCTGTTTTTTTGCTAATATTTGCAACTCGAAACAGGGACTACGGATTAAGCGAACACTGGCAAAGGACGAGGTGACGATGCGCGTGGGAAATGGTTCGAAAGTCGATGTGATCGCGGTCGGCACGCTACCTCTACATCTACCTTCGGGATTAGTATTAGACCTAAATAATTGTTATTTGGTGCCAGCGTTGAGCATGAACATTATATCTGGATCTTGTTTGATGCGAGACGGTTATTCAAATCAGAGAATAATGGTTGTTCTATTTATATGAGAAATATCTTTTATGGTCATGCACCCTTGAAGAGTGGTCTATTTTTGATGAATCTCGATAGTAGTGATACACATATTCATAATGTTGAAGCCAAAAGATGCAGAGTTGATAATGATAGTGCAACTTATTTGTGGCACTGCCGTTTAGGTCATATCGGTGTAAAGCGCATACTGATGGACATTTGGAACCACTTGATTATGAATCACTTGGTACTTGCGAACCATGCCTCATGGGCAAGATGACTAAAACGCCGTTCCCCGGAACTATGGAGAGAGCAACAGATTTGTTGGAAATCATACATACAGATGTATGTGGTCCGATGAATGTTGAGGCTCGTGGCAGATATTGTTATTTTCTCACCTTCACAGTTGATTTAAGCAGATATGGGTATATCTACTTAATGAAGCATAAGTCTGAAACATTTGAAAAGTTCAAAGAATTTTAGAGTGAAGTTGAAAATCATCGTAACAAGAAAATAAAGTTTCTACGATCTGATCGTGGAGGAGAATTTTTGAGTTATGAGTTTGGTCTACATTTGAAACAATGCGGAATAGTTTCGCAACTCACGCCACCCGGAACACCACAGCGTAATGGTGTGTCCGAAAGTCGTAATCACACTTTACTTGATATGGTGCGATCTATGATGTCTCTTACAGATTTACCGCTATTGTTTTGGGGTTATGCTTTAGACACGGCCGCATTCACGTTAAATAGGGCACCATCAAAATCCGCTGAGACGACGCCTTATGAACTGTGGTTTGGCAAGAAACCAAAGTTGTCGTCTTTTAAAGTTTGGGGCTGCGATGCTTATGTGAAAAAGCTTCAACCTGATAAGCTCGAACCCAAATTGGAGAAATGTGTCTTCATAGGATACCCAAAGCAGACTGTTGGGTACACCTTCTATCACAGATCCGAAGGCAAGACATTCGTTGCTAAGAATGGATCCTTTCTAGAGAAGGAGTTTCTCTCGAAAGAAGTGAGTGGGAGGAAAGTAGAACTTGATGAGGTACTGTACCTGCTCCCTTATTGGAAAGTAGTTCATCACAGAAACCGGTTTCTATGACACCTACACCAGTTAGTGAGAAAGTTAATGATGATGATCATGAAACTTCAGATCAAGTTGTTACTGAACCTCGTAGATCAACCAGAGTAAGATCCGCACCAGAGTGTACGGTAATCCTGTTCTGGAAGTCATGCTACTAGATCATGATGAACCTACGAATTATGAAGAAGCGATGGTGAGCCCAGATTCCGCAAAATGGATTGAGGCCATGAAATCTGAGATGGGATCCATGTATGAGAACAAAGTGTGGACTTTGGTTGACTTGCCCGGTGATAGGCAAGCAATTGAGAATAAATGGATCTTCAAGAAGAAGACTGACTCTGACGGTAATGTTACTGTCTACAAAGCTCAACTTGTTGCGAAAGGTTTTCGACAAGTTCAAGGGATTGACTATGATGAGACCTTCTCACCCGTAGCAATGTTTAAGTCTGTCTGAATCATGACAGCAATTGCCGCGTTTTCTGGTTATGAAATATGGCAGATGGATGTCAAAACTGCATTCTTCAATGGATTTCTGGAAGAAGAGTTGTATATGATGCAACCGGAAGGTTTTGTCGATCAAAAGGGCGCTAACAAAGTGTGCAAGCTCCAGCGATCCATTTATGGACTGGTGCAAGCCTCTCGGAGTTGGAATAAACACTTTGATAGTGTGATCAAAGCATTTGGTTTTATACAAACATTTGGAGAAGCATGTATTTACAAGAAAGTGAGTGGGAGCTCTGTAGCATTTCTGATATTATATGTGGATGACATATTTCTGATTGGAAATGATATAGAATTTCTGGATAGCATAAAGGGATACTTGAATAAGAGTTTTTCAATGAAAGACCTCGGTGAAGCTGCTTATATATTGGGCATTAAGATCTATAGAGATAGATTAAGACGCTTAATTGGACTTTCACAAAGCACATACCTTGACAAAGTTTTGAAGAAGTTCAAAATGGATCAAGCAAAGAAAGGGTTCTTGCCTGTGTTACAAGGTGTGAAGTTGAGTAAGACTCAATGCCCGACCACTGCAGAAGATAGAGAGAAAATGAAAGATGTTCCCTATGCTTCAGCCATAGGCTCTATCATTGTAACGCCCCGGACACACCCGCCGGTGGTCGTTACTCCTGGCGGGATCTAGACTGGCCCCACAGATATACTTGAATAAGAGTTTTTCAATGAAAGACCTCGGTGAAGCTGCTTATATATTGGGCATTAAGATCTATAGAGATAGATTAAGACGCTTAATTGGACTTTCACAAAGCACATACCTTGACAAAGTTTTGAAGAAGTTCAAAATGGATCAAGCAAAGAAAGGGTTCTTGCCTGTGTTACAAGGTGTGAAGTTGAGTAAGACTCAATGCCCGACCACTGCAGAAGATAGAGAGAAAATGAAAGATGTTCCCTATGCTTCAGCCATAGGCTCTATCATTGTAACGCCCCGGACACACCCGCCGGTGGTCGTTACTCCTGGCGGGATCTAGACTGGCCCCACAGATCAATACTAGTCTTTTCTGCGCACTTTGTCCTCACTCATGCGCACCCGGGAGCAACTTCCCGGTCGGTCACCCATCCTGACACTACTCCAAGCTGAGCACGCTTAACTTTGAAGTTCTGTCCGAATGGGCTACCGAAAAAGAAGGAATTCCTTATTGATATGAGTAGTCTATCATCCCTAATAAGCCAGGCCATCACATACACCCCCACTCAGAGGAACTGACGTCCTCGTCGGGCCACAGGAACGTTCCCTCTTGGCACAAACGTCTGTGCTTTCAGTCCGGTACATGTGCCATGTCGGGTGCCACGACGGGTCACAAACGTCATGAACAACATGACCACGCACCTGTCCGCAACCATCCGTGTAACCGCGAGGGTCGGCTCTAATACCAACTTGTAACGCCCCGGACACACCCGCCGGTGGTCGTTACTCCTGGCGGGATCTAGACTGGCCCCACAGATCAATACTAGTCTTTTCTGCGCACTTTGTCCTCACTCGTGCGCACCCGGGAGCAACTTCCCGGTCGGTCACCCATCCTGACACTACTCCAAGCTGAGCACGCTTAACTTTGGAGTTCTGTCCGAATGGGCTACCGGAAAAGAAGGAATTCCTTATTGATATGAGTAGTCTATCATCCCTAATAAGCCAGGCCATCACAATCATGTATGCAATGCTGTGTACCAGACCTGATGTGTGCCTTGCTATAAGTCTAGCAGGGAGGTACCAAAGTAATATAGGAGTGGATCACTGGACAGCGGTCAAGAACATCCTGAAGTACCTGAAAAGGACTAAGGATATGTTTCTCGTTTATGGAGGTGACAAAGAGCTCATTGTAAATGGTTACGTTGATGCAAGCTTTGACACTGATCCGGACGATTCTAAATCGCAAACCGGATACGTGTTTACATTGAACGGTGGAGCTGTCAGTTGGTGCAGTTCTAAACAAAGCGTCGTGGCGGGATCTACGTGTGAAGCGGAGTACATAGCTGCTTCGGAAGCAGCAAATGAAGGAGTCTGGATGAAGGAGTTCATATCCGATCTAGGTGTCATACCTAGTGCATCGGGTCCAATGAAAATCTTTTGTGACAATACTGGAGCAATTGCCTTAGCGAAGGAATCCAGATTTCACAAGAGAACCAAGCACATAAAGAGACGCTTCAATTCCATCCGGGATTTAGTCCAGGAGGGAGACATAGAAATTTGCAAGATACATACGGATCTGAATGTTGCAGACCCGTTGACTAAGCCTCTTCCACGAGCAAAACATGATCAGCACCAAAGCTCCATGGGTGTTAGAATCATTACTGTGTAATCTAGATTATTGACTCTAGTGCAAGTGGGAGACTGAAGGAAATATGCCCTAGAGGCAATAATAAAGTTATTATTTATTTCCTTATATCATGATAAATGTTTATTATTCATGCTAGAATTGTATTAACCGGAAACATAATACATGTGTGAATATATAGACAAACAGAGTGTCACTAGTATGCCTCTACTTGACTAGCTCGTTAATCAAAGATGGTTATGTTTCCTAACCATAGACATGACTTGTCATTTGATTAACGGGATCACATCATTAGGAGAATGATGTGATTGACATGAACCATTCCGTTAGCTTAGCACACGATCGTTTAGTATGTTGCTATTGCTTTCTTCATGACTTATACATGTTCCTATGACTATGAGATTATGCAACTCCCGTTTACCGGAGGAACACTTTGTGTGCTACCAAACGTCACAACGTAACTGGGTGATTATAAAGGTGCTCTACAGGTGTCTCGAAGGTACTTGTTGGGTTGGCGTATTTCGAGATTAGGATTTGTCACTCCGATTGTCGGAGAGGTATCTCTGGGCCCTCTCGGTAATGCACATCACTTAAGCCTTGCAAGCATTGCAACTAATGAGTTAGTTGCGGGATGATATTTACGGAACGAGTAAAGAGACTTGCCGGTAACGAGATTGAACTAGGTATTGAGATACCGACGATCGAAACTCGGGCAAGTAACATACCGATGACAAAGGGAACAACGTATGTTGTTATGCGGTCTGACTGATAAAGATCTTCGTAGAATATTTAGGAGCCAATATGAGCATCCAGGTTCCGCTATTGGTTATTGACCGGAGACGTGTCTCGGTCATGTCTACATAGTTCTCGAACCCGTAGGGTCCGCACGCTTAACGTTACGATGACAATTTTATTAGGAGTTTATGTACCGAAGGTTGTTCGAAGTCCCGGATGTGATCACGGACATGACGAAGAGTCTCAAAATGGTCGAGACATGAAGATTGATATATTGGAAGCCTATGTTTGGATATCGGAAGTGTTCCGGGTGAAATAGTGATTTTACCGGAGTACCGGAGGGGTTACCGGAACCCCCCGGAGGCTATTGGGCCTCATGGGCCCAAGTCGAGGAAGAGGAGAGGCAGCCAAGGGGCAGCCGCGTGCCCCCCCCCCCCCCCCCAAGTTCGAATTGGACAAGGAGGGGGGCGGCGTCCCCCCTTTCCTTTCCCCTCTCTCCTCCTTCCCCCCCCCAAGTCCTAACCCAACTAGGAAAAAGGAGGGGAGTCCTACTCCCGGTGGGAGTAGGACTCCTCAGGCGCGCCTCCTCCTATGGCCGGCAGCACCCCCCCCCCTTGCTCCTTTATATACGGGGGCAGGGGGCACCCCAGAGACACAACAATTGATCATTGATCTCTTAGCCGTGTGCGGTGCCCCCCTCCACCATAGTCCACCTCGATAATACTGTAGCGGTGCTTAGGCGAAGCCCTGCATCAGTAGAACATCAACATCGTCACCACGCCGTCGTCCTGACAAAACTCTCCCTCAACACTCGGCTGGTTCAGAGTTCGAGGGACGTCATCGTGTGCTGAACTCGGAGGTGCCGTACGTTCGATACTTGATCGGTCGGATCGTGAAGACGTACGACTACATCAACCGCGTTGTGCTAACGCTTCCGCTTTCGGTCTACGAGGGTACATGGACAACACTCTCCCCTCTCGTTGCTACGCATCACCATGATCTTGCGTGTGCGTAGGAATTTTTTTGAAATTACTACGTTCCCCAACACGTAGGGCATAAGCACAGGAGCCAGGCAACCCAGCTTGGCCAAAACTTGAGTCATAACGATGCATATAATGGCGAAGAAAAGGTACATATGTGGAAGAGGACACATATGTGTTGAGCTTGATGCTCAGAAAATAATAATAAGCTTCTGTAAAAGAAGCCCCCAGGTATTATGAGTGTATACATTTAAGGATGTGCACATCATAAGTGTGCGGTTTGGCCGCACAAGAGCTAAAGAACAAAATGAAAAGTTAAAGAGAGGAAAAGAAAATAATGGAAACAAAGGGAGAAGGAGATGAACAAAGAGTCCGGCTCTAGGCGTAGAATCTTCGGAGTCTGGCGGCATTCCACGAGTTCGGCTCTAAGCAGTTGTTCGATGAATCACGCAGGCGGTACGCTCCTCCAGTGAGAACTTCATCTATGATGAAGGGACCCTCCCACTTGGGCTTGAGTTTGTCCTTTTTCTTCTCTGGTAAGCGTAGAACGAGTTCGCCAACGTTATAAGTCTTGGCCCGCACTTCTCTGCTTTGATATCTGTGAGCCTGATGTTGATAAAATGCGGAATGGGTTTTTGCTACGTCGCGCTCCTCCTCCTGGGCATCTAAGCCATCCTGCCGATCAAGCTCGCCCTCTCTCTCTTCATACATGCGCACTCGAGGTGAGTCATGAATAATGTCATAGGGCAACACAACATCTCCGTTGTACACCATGAAGAAGGGTGTATATCCGGTAGTGCGATTGGGCGTGGTCCGCAGCCCCCAGAGTACGGAGTCGAGCTCCTCAACCCAGTGCTTGTCTGATTCTTTCAAAGACCGCACTAGCCTAGGCTCAATGCCGCTCATAATAAGACCATTAGCACATTCGACTTGACCGTTTATTTGTGGATGATAGACCAAGGCGTAATCGAGTTTAGTGCCCAATTTAGCACACCAGGATTTCACTTCATTGTCTTTGAAATTGGAGCCATAACGGTGCGCGACACCGGATATAAAGTCTATCACCGGTCCAGCTTCAGTCATTTTCACTGGTTTGGCCTCTATCCACTTGGTGAATTTATCTACCATGACTAGCAGATATTTTTTCTTATGGCTCGCTCCTTTAAGGGGTCCCACCATATAAGGCCCCGGACCGCAAAAGGCCAAGTAATGGGGATTGTCTGTAGTGCAGTAGGCGGCATATGGCTTTGATTGGCGAAGAGTTGGCATCCGACACAACGTTGGACCAAGTCTTGTGCGTCTGCTCGGGCCGTCGGCCAGAAGAAACCTATACGGAAGGCCTTACTTACAAGGGACCGAGCCGCGGCGTGGTGACCGCTGAGGCCAGCATGAATTTCGGCCAGGAGTTGTCATCCTTCTTCTTCGGAGATACATCTTTGAAGGACTTCGGTAGCACTTTTCTTTTAGAGCTCTCCGTCATGGACCTTGTAGACTTTCGAGCGCCGAACAATGTAGCGAGCCTCATTCTGGTCCTCAGGGAGCTCTCGCCTATTAATGTAGGACAAGAACGGTTCGGTCCATGGGGCAATTACTGCCATTATTAGATGGGCCGATGGTGTTATTTCGGTGGCTAAACCCCCAATGATATCGGTATTTTGTTCGGACTCTGACATATAGTCAGATCCGGGCTAGTGTTGCCACTCTCATCCTGCCACACCACGGATGGCTTTAAGAGCCTTTCCAAAAAGATGTTAGGCGGGGCGGGGTCGCACTTGGCGCCCATGCGAGCAAGGACGTCTGCCGCTTGATTACTTTCTTGAGCCACATGATGAAACTCGAGTCCCTCGAACCGAGCTGATATCTTGAGTACGGCGTTATGATAGGCCACCATCTTCGGATCCTTGGCATCGAAATATCCATTTATCTGGGATATTGCGAGATTTGAATCCCCGCGCACCTCCAGGCGTTGTATGCCCATGGAGGTAGCCATCCGAAGACCGTGCAATAAGGCCTCATATTCGGCTGCGTTGTTGGAGTCTGTGTATAATGTTTGGAGTACATACTAGACTGTGTCTCCAGTGGGGGATGATAAAACGACACCTGCTCCTAAACCAGCTAGCATTTTAGAGCCATCAAAGTACATGACCCAGTTGGAATATGTGCATACTTTTTAGGGAGTTCGGCCTCTGTCCATTCAGCGACAAAGTCGGCCAATACCTGGGATTTAATGACCCGGTGTGGTTTGTATGTTATGTCAAATGGTAGGAGCTCAATAGCCCACTTGGCAATCCGACTCATAGCGTCGTGGTTATTTATTATATCATTGAGTGGTACTTCGGAAGCTACCATAATCGAACACTCTTGGAAGTAGTGTCGTAGCTTCCGGGATGCCATGAATACCGCATATGCTATCTTTTGGTAATGAGGGTACCGGGATTTGCATGGTGTGAGGATAGTGGATACGTAGTATGCCGGTTTCTGGAGTGGGAACTTGTGTCCGTCCTCTTCTCACTCAATGACGAGCACTGCTCTCACCACCTGGTGTGTTGCAGAGATGTATAATAACATTGGTTTGCCGACGTTTGGTGCGGCCAGGATTGGGTTGCTCGCTAAAAGAGCCTTTATTTCCTCCAGTCTGGCTGTTGCTGCTTCTGTCCACTCGAAGTGGTTGGAATGTCAGAGAAAGCGATAAACTGGCAATGCTTTTTCTCCTAGTCTAGAGATAAAGCGGCTTAAAGCTGCCACGCATCCGACTAGTTTTTGGACCTATTTAAGGTCGGTTGGTGTAGCCAATTGTGACAAAGCTCGGAATTTTGCTGGATTTGCCTCAATTCCTCTATTGGAAATGATGAAGCCCAACAGCTTTCCGGCGGGACCGCCGAAAACACACTTTTCCGGATTGAGCTTAATGTCATATGTTCGGAGGTTGTCGAATGTGAGACGCAATTCATCTATTAACGACTCGACGTGTTTAGTCTTGATGACGACGTCATCCACATATGCTTCCACTGTCTTGCCTATTTGCTTCTCCAGGCATGTTTGAATCATGCATTGGTAGGTAGCGCCAGCGTTTTTAAGCCCAAAGGGCATAGTGTTGAAGCAGAAAGGCCCGTATGGGGTGATGAATGATGTTGCGGCTTGATCGGATTCCTTCATTTTAATTTGATGGTATCCGTAGTATGCGTCGAGGAAACACGGTGAGTCGTGTCCTACAGTAGCATCAATGATCTGATCGATGCGGGGGAGGGGGATGGGATCCTTAGGGCAAGCCTTATTGAGGTCTTTGAAGTCGATGCACAAGCGCCGGGGATTTGTCCTTCTTTGGTACCATCACCAGGTTTGCTAGCCAGTCCAGGTGTTTTATTTCTCTGATGAATCCGGCCACGATTAACTTGGCTAGCTCCTCCCCCATGGCTTGTTGTTTAGGATCGGAAAAGCATTGTAGTGTTTGCTTGACCGGCTTATATCACTTCAATATATTGAGGCTATGTTCAGCAAGCCTGCGTGGGATTCCTGGCATATCAGAAGGCTGCCAGGCGAATATATCCCAGTTCTCACGCAAGAACGTTCGTAGTGCAGCGTCAACCGTTGGGTCCAGCTGTGCCCCGATGGAAGCTGTCTTTTTGGGGTCCGTCGGGTGGACTTGAAATTTGACTATTTCGCCTGCTGGTTTGAAGGAGGTGGATTTGGGACGCTTATCAAGGATTACGTTGTCCCTATCCACCGTAGAGCGTAGTGCGGTTAACTCTTCGGCTGCGAGGGCCTCAGACAGTGCCTCGAGGGCTACGGATGTTGTTTTGTTTTTGGCACGGAGGGCTATGTCCGGATCACTAGCAAGAGTGATAATACCATTGGGCCCAGGAATCTTGAGCTTCATATACCCGTAATGAGGTATAGCTTGAAAGCGTGTGAATGCATCAAGCCCCAACGGGGCATGATGTCCACTATTGAAAGGGGCCACTTGGAAGGTTATCTCTTCGGACCGATAGTTCTCCGGTGAGGGAGTCCTGGACTAAGGGGTCCTCAGGTGTCCGGCCTGTTAGCCATGGGCCGGACTATTGGGTTGTGAAGATATAAAGACCGAAGATTCAACCCGTGTCTGGATAGGGGCTCTCCTTGGCGTGGAAGGCAAGCTTGGCGACCAAATATGATGATTTCATTTCTGTGTAACCAACTTTATGTAACCCTAGATCCCTCATGTGTCTATATAAACCGGAGGGATAGGTCCGTAGACATATCATCATAATCATAGTCAGGCTAGACTTTTAGGGTTTAGCCATTACGATCTTGTGGTAGATCAACTCTTGTAACACTCATATTCATCAAGATCAATCAAGCAGGAAGTATGGTATTACCTCCATAGAGAGGCCCGAACCTGGGTAAACATTGTGTCCCCTGTCTCCTGTTACCATCGACCTTAGATGCATAGTTCGGGACACCCTACCCGAGATCCGCTGGTTTTGACACCGACATCCGGTGTGCCGAATACCACATCGAGTGTAATTTTTCCCGCGCATCATGCCTCCCAGCTGGGAATGATCCCTCGGAAGGTTGTATTACTATGCTCGATGCGGCTCCTGTCTATTTTCATTTTATTCAGTGTGTCCTCCTAGATGAGGATACACTCCGCAAAATGGAAATAGACAGGAGCCGCATCGAGCAAAGTAACACGACCTTCCAAGGAATCATTCCCAGTCGGGAGGCACGGTGTGCGGGAAAAATCACACTTGACGTGGTATTCGGCATGCCGGAGAACTATCGGTCTGAAGAGATAACCTTCCAAGTGGCCCCTTTCAACAGCGGATATCATGCCCTCTTGGGGCGAGATGCATTTACGCACTTCCAAGTTGTACCTCATTACGGATACATGAAGCTTAAGATGCCTGGGCCCAATGGTATAATCACCCTCGCCAGTGATCCAGACATAGCACTCTGCACCGAAAATAAAACCGCATCTCTGGCCCTCGAGGCATTATCTGAAACCCTCGTGGCCGAAGAATTAACAACACTGCGCTCCATGGTGGACAGGGACGATGTGATCCTAGACAAACGACCCAAATCCACCTCCTTCAAACCAGCAGAACAAATAGTCAAATTCCAAGTCCATCCAATGGACCCCAAGAAGACAGCATCTATTGGAGCACAACTAGACCCAACGTTCGACACCGCTCTACGAGAGTTCCTACGCAAGAACTGGGATATATTCGCCTGGCACCCTTCTGATATGCCAGGAATCCCACGCAAGTTGGCTGAACACAGCCTCAATATATTGAAGGGATATAAACCGGTCAAGCAAACACTACGGCGCTTTTCCGAACCCAAACGTCAAGCTATGGGGGAGGAGCTAGCCAAACTAATCGAGGACGGATTCATTAGAGAAATAAAACACGTGAACTGGCTGGCAAACCTGGTGATGGTGCCAAAGAAAGACAAATCATGGCGCGTGTGCGTCGGTTTCAGAGACCTCAATAAGGCTTGCCCCAAGGATCATTTCCCCCTCCCCCGCATCGACCAGACCATTGATTCTACCGCAGGACACAACTCATTGTGCTTCCTCGACGCATATTCCAGATACCATCAAATTAAAATGAAGGAGTCCGATCAAGCCGCAACAGCATTCATTACCCCATATGGGCCATTCTGCTTCAACACCATGCCCTTCGGGCTCAAAAATGCCAGTGCCACCTACCAACGCATGATTCAAACATGCCTGGAGAAATAGATCGGCAAGACAGTTGAAGCATATGTGGACGACGTCGTCATCAAAACTAGACACGTTGAAACACTCATAGACGATTTACGTCTCACATTCGACAACCTCCGTGCATATGACATCAAGCTCAACCCGGAGAAGTGCGTTTTTGGCGTCCCCGCGGGAAAACTGCTGGGCTTCATCATTTCCAATAGAGGAATTGAAGCAAATCCAGTCAAAATCCGAGCTTTGTCACAACTGGCTATGCCAATGGACCTTAAACAGGTCAAAAAACTCATTGGTTGCATGGCAGCTTTAAGCCGCTTTATCTCCAGACTGGGAGAAAAGGCATTGCCACTCTATCGCCTTCTGCCGCGCAGCGATCACTTCGAGTGGACGGATGCGGCAACGGCCGGACTGGAAGAAATAAAAACCCTTCTAGCAAGCAACCAATCCTGGTCGTGCCTAATGTCAGCAAACCTATGTTATTATACATAGCGGCAACATACCAGGTGGTGAGCGTCGTGCTCGTCGTTGAGCGAGAGTAGGACGAACACAAATTCCTGCTTCAGAAGCCGGTATACTACGTATCCACTGTCCTCACACCATGCAAATCGTGGTACCCTCATTATCAAAAGATAGCATACACGGTCTTCATGGCATCCCGAAAGCTACGACGCTACTTCCAGGAGTGTTCGATCACGGTGGCCTCTGAAGTACCAGTCAATGACATAATAAACAACCGCGATGCCATCGGACGGATTGCCAAATGGGCCATTGAGCTCCTTCCATTTGACATAACATACAAACTGCATCGAGCCATTAAATCCCAAGTACTGGCTGACTTCATCACCGAATGGACAGAGGCCGAACTCCCTAAAGAGTACGGCACATATTCCAACTGGGTTTTGTATTTTGATGGTTCCAAAATGTTGGCAGGGCTAGGAGTGGGCGTCGTTTTAACGTCCCCCACTGGAGACGTCGTCCAATACATACTCCAAATATTATACACAGACTCCAACAACGCAGCCGAATATGAGGCTTTATTGCATGGCCTTCGGATGGCCGTCTCCATGGGCATACAACGCCTGGAAGTGCGAGGGGACTCAAACCTTGCAATATCACAAATAAATGGAGACTTTGATGCCAAAGATCCGAAGATGGCAGCATATCGTAATGTTGTCCTAAAAATGTCGGCCCGGTTCGAGGGGCTCAAGTTTCATCACGTGGCTCGAGAAAGCAATCAAGCGGCGGACATCCTTTCTTGCATCGGCGCCAAGCGCGACCCCGTCCCACCTAACATCTTTCTGGAAAATCTTTTTAAGCCATCCGTGGTGTGGCAAGGGGAGAGCGGCAACACCAGTCCAGATCCGCACACAACCCCAGATTCTGAACACACCGATATCACAGGGGGCTGAGTGACTGAAATAACACCGTCGGGCCATCTCATTATGTCAGTCATTGCCCCATGGACCGAACCTTTCTTGGCCTACCTCAATAGGAAGGAACTCCCTGAGGATCAGAACGAGGCCCGCTACATTGTCTGGCATTCGAAGGCCTACAAGGTTTCATGACGGAGAGTTCTACAAGAAAAGCGTTATCAGAGTCCTTCAAAGATGTATCTCCGAGGAAGAGGGGCGGTAGCTCCTGGCTAAAATTCACGCCGGTCTTGGCAGGCACCATGCCGCAGCTCGGGCCCTTGTTAGCAAGGCCTTCCGTACATGTTTTTATTGGCCGACGGCCCGAGCAGATGCACAGGACCTTGTTCAACGTTGCGTCAGATGCCAACTCTTTGCCAACCAAAGACATATGCCGCCCACCACCTTACAAACAATCCCAATCACTTGGCTCGCGGTTTGGGGGCTCGATATGGTCGGACCCCTTAAAGGAGGAAGCCATAAGAAAAAGTATCTGCTGGTCATGGTGGATAAATTCACCAAGTGGATAGAGGCCAAACCAGTTAAAATGGCAGAGTCCGGGCCGGTGATAGAACTCATATCCGGTATTGTACACCGTTATGGCATTCCACACAGCATCATCACCGATAATGGCTCCAATTTCACAGCCAATGAGGTGAAAACCTGGTGCACTAATCTGGGCATCAAACTCGATTATTCCTCTATCATCCACAAACAAACGGTCAAGTCGAACGAGCCAATGGTCTTATTATGAGTGGCATCAAGCCTAGACTAGTGCCGTCTTCGAAAGAATCATACAAGCACTAGGTTGAGGAGCTCGACTCCGTACTCTGGGGGTTGTGGACCACGCCCAATCGTACTACTAGATATACACCTTTCTTTATGGTGTACGGTGCAGAGGCAGTGTTACCCTGCAACATTATTCATGACTCGCCTAGAGTGTGCATGTACGAAGAGAGAGAGGCAGAGCTTGATCGGCAGGATAGCTTAGATGCCCTGGAGGAGGAGCGCGACATCGCAAGAGCTCGTTTCGCATTTTATCAACAGCAGGCTCGCAGGTATCAAAGCAGAGAATGGTGGGCCAAGACTTATAATGTTGGCGAACTCGTTCTACGCCTGCCAAAGAAGAAAAAGGACAAGATCAAGCCCAAGTGGGAGGGTCCCTTCATCATTGACGAAGTTCTCATCGGAGGAGCGTACCGCTTGCGTGATGCGTCAGACAATCGCTTAGAGCCGAACCCCTGGAACGCAGCCAGACTCCGACGATTCTATGCCTAGCGCTAAACCGTGTGTTTGTCTCCTTTCTCCTGTTATTTCCATTATTTTTTTCTCTCTTTTCGTTTTTTCCTCTTTAGCTTTAAAGCTTTTGTATGGCTAGACCGTGCACCCCTGATGCATACATCTTCAAATATGTACGTCCAT
Organism: Triticum urartu; assembly: GCF_003073215.2. Taxonomy (NCBI): domain Eukaryota; kingdom Viridiplantae; phylum Streptophyta; class Magnoliopsida; order Poales; family Poaceae; genus Triticum; species Triticum urartu. Next base: position 390,687,881 of record NC_053024.1, read on the forward strand.
CACACCTGGGGGCTTCTTGGACAGAGGCTTGCTATTATTATTTTCCGAGCATTCAGCTCATCACATATGCGTCCTTTCCCATATGTGCCTTTTCTTCGCCATTATATGCATCGATATGACTTAAGTTTTGGCCAAGCTGGGTTGCCTGGCTCCTATGCTTGTGCCCTATGTTCCCGTTAATTCAGCTAGGGCATAAAGGGAGCACCTCTGCGATTGTTACTGCCGGGTCATCCGGATGTGTACCTCAGACTGGGTGAAGCCGAAAGCTAGCGTTCTTAAGGAAATATTCGGTCGGTGAATTAAAGATGTTTCCGCATCACTCCATCGTGAACCCCTAGAACTTACTTATACTGCGCATGAAAGCTAGCGTTCTTAAGGAAATATTCAGACATGCACATGAAATGCATGCACACCCAGGGAAAGGAACCCTTAACGGAACAATTCTCTCTGGAAGATGTTTCTTACATAATGTAATATAACATAACTAGCCAGATACAACTTGTCTGTTCAAGCAACTATGACCCCTACGCCTGGTTTCCACGCATAGCCTGGTCTATTTTACCGCTCAGGTATTCAGAAACACTCCGCACCTTCGGGTCCAGAGGTCAAAGCGAAAAGGTCTACCATGACAATCCTTTTACAATTCAGCTAGATTTACATACGTCAAGAAAGGTACATAGTCATTTGGACTCAAAAATTTCCTCCTCTATACCATCCAGCAGGCTATCTAGTTTACAATCTTGCTAGGAATACTTGGCGGCTATTGCTACTTGGTCATATACCAAATTAACTGGAACTTCTTTTCCATCTGACCCTAGAGGTCCGACCCGAGCCATATGATTCAGATTAAGCTTGGTATACCATGTTTTCACCATGGCCCAAGCTTCTCGTGCACCTTCCTGGCAAGCTGATATCTTCCACAATCGAAAGCGCCGCCGCGCTCCCTTGAATAGTTGTATAAGCTCCTCCATCTTTCCTAGAGGGGAGGCGAATGGCCATAAGGCCTTGGCAACACTTTGCATCGCCTGCCGAGCCTGCTCGTGCACTAGCGACAGCTCTTGTAGCAGATCGCCCGAGAATCCGGACATCTCCTCTTCGGGACGACCGGTTAGCACACCTGCAGACATAACTCTGTCAGTCTCCTCAACCTCTGAGTTATTTGAAGGTAAAGTTCAACCACATACCGAATATGTCGCCTCACAGCCTTTAATTCTCCTTTACGGAGTCAGCTAGCTGGGCACGTACATCTTTCAGTTCCTCGCCCAATCGGGTATTCGAATCCTGGAGCTTGTTTTTCTCCATCACGACTTTCATGAGCACACGCTCGACCGCGGCTAGCAGTTTCTTGGCTTCTCGTTCTCCGCCTTGGGCAGCTTTTAGTTGTCCTTGCAGTTGATCTAGTGATCCTAATAAGATGTGAGCAACCGTGTTAGCATTATTGGTATACCATTATGTTTTCTCGACGGAGGGAAACATTACCAGGAGACACCTTCTTGGATTTCTCCAGTTCGGCACGGGCAACAGTTAGCTGTGTCTGACACTTTTCTAGCTCTTGGGCTAGCAGGTTGTTCTTCTCCGTAAGAACCTGGTTATACAACGATACTTAAATCAGTTGTACCAACTGCTTCAAGTCTCGGGGGCTACTGGCATATTGTTATCATATTCGGACAAAGTAAACTTACCCGCACATCTTTTAAATGCTGCTTTGTGGCTCTATTAAGCCCATCTCGAGCAGCTCGGATGTATGCATCAGCCGAGCTGAAAGCATTAAAAGCCTCTTCTGAAAAGTCGGGGTCTTGTAAAACGGTCCTTCGGCGTCGATGATTCATGGCGCTCTCCACTTCCGAGTTAGTAACGGATACATCATCCGAATCCTCGGCTGGAGAACAGTCCGGTGTTACCCCCGTATCAGCCCCCATCTTTATGGCAGGATCTGGATCCTAGCTGTAGGAAGTATGACCGGCACACTTTTTTCCTGATACAGGACAAACAGAAAGGTCACAGTTGGATGTGACTGCCAAGGTGCATATTTGCAAATCCATACCTCTTTGATGAAGGCTCGGGCATATCTTCGTTTGCCTTCCTCTTCGAAGGCTTGCCCGGCGTGGGGGCGCCCTCTTTAGAGATACCCCTGGGGCAGCATAGCATGCCGAACGCCTCCCCTTTTGAGCATAGGACAGTGCGTTGGGTGAGGCAGTATGAGAAAACTCTTTCGGATGAAATATCTCCTGATTACTTACGTGTGAAGCAGGGAGAAGGTCGGGGTAATCAGCGGTGATAGCCACCTTTGTGCCGTCATAGATAGCCTGGTAAAAAAACATGTCCTCGAGCACCACGAATATATCTGGATCCTCCTCAAATCCAGTATCAAGGTCCCAATTGTGGCCCTCGAGCTGTGGGGCGGGGCTATGAAGCCCTTCAGAAATCTTTCGCCAGTGCTGTTATAAACAGACGGGTTAATACTCATTGAAAGTAGCTCAGGGAGCGGAGGGAGTAGAAAAGAGGAGTTGGGACTTACCCAGCTGGGTGGAATGTACATGGAAAATCCATCTCTGAGCTTGATACGTAGAAATTCCTCTTCCTCCCCTTTGAACAGTTCGGCCAATATTTTGGCCAGAGCGGCGGGGGTATCCGGGCCCTTCCGGCAGCAGCGGGAAGCGTCATATTCCCGTTGTAGTGCCACATAGGGAGACCTCTGTACTGGAGTGGCAGAACCCCCCGTACTATGGAAGTCGCCATTACTTCGACTATTGATAATCCGGACAGAGCGAGTGTCCTTATCTTGCTCAAGAGTTGACGAACTTCCGCACTATCTTCCTCCTCCAGGCTCCGAGTGCGCTAGCTGTGGCGTTTCTTCAAAGGGTCTCTTGTGAATTCGGGAAGCCCCCCCCCCCAAATTGGGTCTGGAAGTGTGACGTCCTCTATATAGAACCATTCGGAGGGACACTCTTCGGATGCCTTCTTTGGTGTGCCGGACAAATATCCGGTCTCGGCGATGCGCCATATTTCGGCTCCGCCCACTTCAAATATTGACCCCTTGTGGTTGTGAGGGACAAAACAGAATAGCCTTCTCCACAATTCAAAGTGGGCCTCACAACCCAGGAACAGCTCATAAAGACCGATGTAACCCGCGATATGCACGATGGAGGCAGGAGTAAAGTTGTGCAGTTGGAGGCCATAGTACTCCAAAAGCCCTCGGAGGAATTGATGAATTGGAAATCTGACACCTCTAAGTAGATAAGGGACGAAGCATACTCGTTCCCCCCTAGATGGATTGGGGAAATTTTCAGCCAGAACCCCGCCATTGAAGGAGATCAACCCTGCTCGGACAGGGACTAGATCTGCGGGGGGAAGGAATCCCTGTGTTTGCAGCTTCACGAGCTGACTGTGGGATACGGAACATCTCTCCCATTCACCTTTTTCATGGATGCAGAGGTGGGATGAAGAGCGGGGAGCGTCAGCCATGTTGGAATGGACTTTCCTAGCACACTCATAGGATTTTTTCGGATGATGCTGAATGGATCTATGATCCAATCTCTTTAAATAGACGCTCCTGCTTACATGGCCGGGGTGTTATGCGTAAAAACACCCTGACCTCTCGCCTTCGCTCGACATGTGGAAACTGAAATTGTTGATACACAGAAGCCGAGGGGTGCGACATTAAATGGGAGGCCAAATGCATCACTCTGAAGTCATCGGAGGAGGAACCCGCCTTGCAATGTCGAAGACAATCTGCGGGTCGGACACCTCGTCATTGAAGTCTGATTCGGGGGCTACTGAGGGAGTCTTGGACTAAGGGGTCCTCGGACGTCCGGCCTGTTAGCCATGGGCCGGAATGTTGGGTTGTGAAGATACAAAGACCAAAGATTCTACCTGTGTCCGGATAGGGGCTCTCCTTGGCGTGGAAGGCAAGCTTGGCGACCTAATATGAAGATTTCCTTTCTCTGTAACTGACTTTATGTAACCCTAGATCCCTCCTGTGTCTATATAAACCGAAGGGCTAGGTCCGTAGACATATCCTCATAATCATAGTCAGGTTAGACTCTTAGGGTTTAGCCATTACGATCTCGTGGTAGATCAACTCTTGTAACACTCATATTCATCAAGATCAATCAAGCAGGAAGTAGGGTATTACCTCCATAGAGAGGGCCCAAACCTGGGTAAACATTGTGTCCCCTGTCTCCTGTTACCATCAACCTTAGACGCACAGTTCGGAACCCCCTACCCGAGATTCGCCGGTTTTGACAATGACATCCGGCGTGCCGAATACCACATCGAGTGTAATTTTCCCCGTGCATCGTGCCTCCCGGCTGGGAATGATCCCTCGGAAGGTTGTATTACTATGCTCGATGCGGCTCCTGTCTATTTCCATTTTATTCAGTGTGTCCTCGTAGATGAGGTTTAGTCTACTGTCACCGTCCATGAGCACTTTAGTGAGTCAAAAGCCATCCAAAGTTGGGTTAAGGACCAAGGCGGCTGGTGCCCGGACTGACCGGATTTTTGGTTCGTCACTAGCGTTGAAAGTTATGGCTGTGTCATTCCAAGGATTTATTGTTGCGATTTGGCAGACTTCAGCGAGGTCGCGAAGTGCCCTCTTGCGCTGATTGTTTGAAGCGAAAGTCTCGAAGACTGTCAATACTTTGTGGTCGTCGTGTTCCGGGGGGAGTTGCTCCACGGTGTTTGTGGTGAGGATATCCTCGCCGCTCTTGGCCAATTGCCAGAGTATCCAACATGCTCTAAGGCTGTGGGTTGGTATGGTATCCGGTGTTGTGTGTATTTTGCATGGCCTATCGAGCCATCCCTCCAGAATGGTTCTGCGCCCCATGGTGGGCTTAGATTTCTTTACTATTGGGTCGGGCGCCATGTGAGGGTGCATCCTTTTTGCTCGGATGAGGGGTTGAGTGGAAACCGGTGATTCCTAGCGGGCTGCCTGAGCTTTCCAGGCGCTTTCCATTGCACAGTACTTCTGTAGTATGGTTGCCAAGTTGGCGAAGTATAATACGTGACGGCGGTTGATGGCATTGAGGATTCCTTCATTCGTGCAATTATTGCAGAATATTGAGATCGCGTCTTCGTCGCGACAATCTTTAATCTTGTCTTTGACAAGGAGGAATCTGGCCCAAAAGTGATGGACTGTTTCCTGAGACTGCCGTCATATGTACGTGAGATCGCACATATCTGGGTGGGTGGGTGGCTTTAGATCCAAACCCTGACCCAATTTGGGATCCGGAGTTTGAGGTAGTTCGGGCTCCGGGATATCAACTGATTTTTCAGGTTCGCCATCCGATTCTAGGTTCGAAGGGTGGGGCGTGTTGTTCTGTGGACGGGTATCCAGCTCTTCGAGCTCAGAAATCCGAGCATAGTTCGTCTTCAATATAGTGGAAGAGTTGTTGATTTGCTCCTCTACTACCTCTATCTGATGGGTGATCGGCGGAGATTTGATTTCTCTCTGATCGGGTTTAAGCCCAATCCGATCGTAGTCTGTAGCGACCCCCAAGGCGGCGATGCGATCCAGGAGCTCATTTAAAGACGACAATTCTGTCGGTCCCCGTTTGGAGTATTCGGGGTCAACATGAAGGTGATTTTGGATGACTCGAGAAGTCATCGTCGGCTTAACGGCCATACGGGCGGTCATGGTAAAGCCGCCCAGCCGGAGGGTTTGGCCTGAGGCCAAGGCTCCTCCGGAGGTGATATTGTCCTTGATAACAAGGCAAGCCATCAATCCTGTCTTCGATGCACAGAGGAGCTCTCAATGAAAGCACCAATGTCGGAGTCAAAACCGGCGGATCTCGAGTAGGGGGTCCCGAACTGTGCATCTAAGGTTGATGGTAACAGGAGACATGGGACACAAAGTTTTACCCAGGTTCGGGCCCTCTTGATGGAGTTAATACCCGATGTCCTGCTAGATTGATATTCATGAGTATGGGGGTTACAAGAGTTGATCTACCACGAGATCGTAATAGCTAAAACCCTAGAAGTCTACCCTGTATGATTATGATGATTGCCTCTACGGACTAAACCTTCCAGTTTATATAGACACCGGAGGGGCCTAGGGTTGTACAAAGTCGGTTACATAGAAAGGAAATAATACATCCGGCTGCCTAGCTTGCCTTCCACGCAAAGGAGAGTCCCATACGTACATGGGAGAGAGTCTTCTGTCTTGTATCTTCATGTCCCAATAGTCCGGCCCACGCCACACAGGCCGGACGCCCGAGGACCCCTTAATCCAGGACTCCCTCAATGCTGGCGGCCGCCGATGTCATAGCCCTCGTCGATGCCGGCTTCGTCTCTCGCATGTGCCAGATGATGGTCGACTCCATCTGCAAGTTCACCACCTTCAAGAAACATGCGGACGACCTTGCTGTACTGCTCCAGCCTACGCACCCAGGCTCCTTGTTGCCTGCCACCCTCATCGGCCTCCAAGGTGATGAACTCTTTGAAGCAATGGTGGCCCTACAGCTGCCGGAGGTCGCGACGAAGAATATGCACCTTGAGGCATATTGATGGCGTCTAATGGCGTCTCCCACCTCCTCCCACCTCCCACCCCCACCACCTCCGGCGATCTCTTTCCACCACCACTAAAATCCTAATCCTCTTTGATCAATCTCTTCGGCGTCCCTCCCTCTCTTCAGGGATATGGTTTTCTCCTTGGGATCAACCCTTGGCTTGGATTTCTCCAAGGGTTTGGAATTTGTGGATAATATCTTAAGATCTACCTTGGTTTTCGGTTCATCCTACGGATAACACTAGTCATTTCACATTGGTGGTGTCTTTTAGCCGCCATGATTTCAGACTCAATGATCGTACGGTGGCAGCAGCACTGGAGGCTGCCATTGGCAGATCTATAATTGAGCTGGGTGTTTGTTGCATACGTGACAAGGTTTATTCTTTCAACGTCTCCTACAAGCAAGTTGGTTTCCATGTTGTTGATCTTAGATCCTTTGCATGCCCTCAATTCAAATGTTATTTTAATCTTTGGGGTTGTGGAGGTCCAAATTGGGAACGTGCGTTTAGTCTTTGGAAATTATAATGTGATGTGGAATGGATCTTAGTTAGTCCCTCTAAGCGAAGGGCAGCGCTTGGGATGAGTGCTATGCATAAACCACCAGCCAAGTCCTCCTTGCGATCGTCTGGTTCTATGCAAAAGAAACTCTCCTTTGCAACGTTTCAAACTTATCAGGCGTGCAATGGTTATAGATACCCTGCCACTGAGGCTTGTATTGATACAGTTTCCGATGCTGGATACGTGATCCCTGCAAATGAGCATTTGGTCATTTGACCCTCGCCGTCGGCGAACTTCCAGTGGACAGTGACTACTCCACCTATCGTTTTTGGCATAGTTGGATCACCGAGGATTATGCGTGCGAGTTTTCCGGCTGAGGATTTGCAACATCATGATCTTCATGCCTCCTGTGATCCACATACGTCGGATGTTTTAGTTACGGCCACTCCAGATCTTCCGGTTTCCATGTTGGGCCAAATCTGCATGATGGGCCTCAGCCCACCACCTCGCCTATGGAAATCCCTTCTACCCATGAAGCAGCTACCTTGTCTGATGATATGGTCGATGACATGGTGGCCCGTGTTTTAACCTGCTCCAAATGCCACCAATAGGGCCACTTGTGGGTCTCCTGCCCTGTTTGTCTGGCTTGCTCACGTAATGGTCATCGTCGGCGGGATTGCATTAATTGGGCAAGAGACAATGGTTGTGTTTCGAGAGTTAAACAACCGCAACAAAATCCTGGAAAATCTACACTGTTGATTCCCATACCCGCCATGAGTCAGCCATCTATTTCCTCTCCAAGGGACTCCTCGGGTATAGAGACGACCCATGCACTGGTGTAGATGAGCCCCATCATGTCTTCACCTCTTCCCGTGCACTATCAATCCTCTCCACCTCCATCAGAGCAAAACATGGCGAATTTTCCCCTAGATCCCCTCAAGTTCGGTCCGCCAGGGTTTGAGATCATCGATGGAGGACCCACTCAGCTGCCACGGACCTTCTTCTCTCCGACCATTCCTCCCGACTAGCGACATGAGCAGTTTGCCATTGGCATTGTGGAGCCTCCGCCGCCGCCTGGGCAGGTTCATCACTTACGGCAACTGGTTAGTGATTTTGTGATGACTCAACTGCACCATGATGTTCTTAGTGATCAGCAATGGATTGAGGGTGTGGGTTTGTTTGAGTTTCACACTCCTGCATCTAGGCATGCTATTATGAATCACCCACCTTATGATCTTGGCAATGGCCACTTTGTTCGATTTATTCCTCTTGACCAAGGCATCAATCACAGAGCAACTCAGGGTTTTCATAGGGGTTGAATAATGATGCCATGTGTGCCTTTGGATTACCGCACTACACCACACATCTCTAATGCAGTTAGATCCTCTGGTCATTTTCATATTTTGCATCAGGATGACCCGATGATGGTCAGAACGTTGGTTTATGTTTCCTTCCCATGCCCGCAGCAAGTACCTAGAGATGTGGTTTACCATGAAAATGCTGATTTTGGAGCTACACACATATCTTGGACTGCTCTGATATATGTTCTGTCTGATGAATTTGCTAATATTCAGCCGGCTGATGAAGATCCAATGCCATTCAACGGCAATCGTCACTCGCTGCCTGGAAACATGCCTTTCAATGATGTTAACTTTGTGATGCCTGAGTTTCCTGAGTTGGGATGGAATGAGGCCTCGATCGCTCACAATGATGATCTTCACCAAGCTAGCCAGCAGGATAATGTGGTTGTCGAGGAAGTCTTTGAGGATGAAGCTCATACTACTTCTCAAGAGTCCGTGGTTATGCAAAACTCTAGGCCTGTTGATTCTGCTGAAGGGCCGGTACCTGACCAGCAAGGGGCTATTGCAGTTTATGAGCCGCCAATCATTCAGCCTTCGGTCATAATTGGTCAGGTTTTGACTGTCTTTGGACCTTTTCTCCCTCTAGTGATGCAATGGATGAGGTCGTTCTAGCGTATGTTGCCCATCTTTGAAGTTATGCAAATTCCACGAGGTGTTCAATTCTCCAGCCCTTTCAAGTTAGTTATTTTATCCAAGAGCTCCTGGGAGGTTTCATTTTCGTACTCTACTATGGGTAAAAAGTTGGTTTTTCATCCTTCTCCTGTTCGTCCGGCAGTCACTATTTCGATGAAACCTCATGTTGCTCGTGCACTCTGCTTCGACTCTGTCATTGAGGATTGCATTATGGAGGATCCAGCTTTGTCTGACATTGAGTTGTCTGCTTTCAGTTTCTCTGCCGCTCCAGTTAGACGCCCTGTTCGTGCTCGCAAACCAAAACCTATGATCGTTGAGTCTGAGGTCAGACGCAGTGCCAGGATTTCTGCCTTGCATGGTATTTTTATGCACTCCTCTCCGGCCAAGCCTGCCTCTCTGAAGAAACCAGCAGCAAAACCTCATAAGAAGCACAAGGTTTCGGCCAAAGTTCAGCAGCCGCAGGCAGATCATCACTCTGCAGAACAAGCTACTATCCCACCTCCCACTCCAATTGATGTTCTGCAATGTGTGGGTCTTCACCTCAGCATTGCACTTGAGAAGCTGACTAAGGAGAAGCTTGAGGCTTCTTCATGCATGCCCTCCTTTGCTTCTTCTAGTTCTGATGATAGTTAAATATTTGCCTTGGTGGGGTTTATGGACAACCCTTGTTAAAACGATCTATCTTGTTTTATGTTTTAAGTATTGTCTGAACCGTATTGCTGTTGTCTGACAGATTTGGCTCTACCACTGTGTGGTAGCCTTTTGTTGTTTGCTTTATTTTGGTTTGTAATGAATCAGTACAACTTTAGAGACTAGGAAGTGTTGTGCTAGAATGTTCATGGACTGAATTCATATGATAGATAGCGTGTAGTGTGTCAGAAAATTGATGAAAGTGCTTATTCTATCATTTTCTTACAAGAAACTAAATGTGAAATCATTGATCAAGGTTTTATTCGTAAGTGTTGCCCACGACGTTTTGATCAATTTGTTCATGTGCCATCTTCTGGAGCTTCAGGTGGGATGTTGGTGGTGTGGAATTCTGCTTTGTTTGATGGCAAGCTAATTCAGTCTACTAGTTTTGGAATTGTAGTGGAACTTAAATCCACTCATAACTCTCAAACCTGGATAATGATTACTATCTATGGGCCCTGTCAAAATCCGGCTAGGGAATTTTCTGTTAACTGGTTGCCTGGTTTAATTATCCTTGATGATGCTAATTGGCTACTGTTCGGTGATTTTAACTTCTTGCGCTCAATGTAAAATAGGAACAAACCTGGTGGGGACATCAATGACATGTTTATTTTCAATGAAGTAATTTGGCATCTTGGTCTAATTGAACTTCCACTTACGGGCATAAAATATACATGGTCAAATATGCAAAATGCTCCTTTGCTTGAACAAATTGACTGGTTCTTCACAACACACACATGGACTTGCTATTTTCCTAACACTATGGTTTTGCCTTTAGCCAGAACTGCTTCAAATCATGTGCCCTGTGTGGTACAAATCAAGACTTCTATTCCTAAGGCCAAGGTCTTTCGTTTTGAGAATTATTGGACTAATTTACCTGGCTTCTTGATTGTGTCAGAGATTCTTGGAACAGGCCCATTCATAGGACATCTTCTGCTGCAGTTATCTCTGCAAAATTTAAAGCTCTTCGACAAGCCCTCAAGCACTGGCACATTAGCCTTGCTAAGGTGAATGCTTTGATTTCTAATTGCAATAAGGTCATTTTATGCTTGGATGGTTTGGAGGAATTAAGGCCTTTGTCTGGGCCAGAGGCAAATTTCAGAAGAATAGTTAAGCTCCATCTAGAGGAAATCCTCAAGTTACAATTTATCTACTAGAAACAGAGATGTACTATTAGGAGCATTAAAGTTGGAGAGGAAAACACTAAGTTTTTTCATGCTATGGCTACTGAGCGTTACAGGAGCAATTCTATTTCCAGCATAACTTCAGATGATGGGCAGGTGACCTCTGATCATGCAACAATTGTTGGGCTTTTTCTGCAAGCATTTAAGTAGAGGATGGGTTGTGCTAATGGCACTCATATGGGTTTTGACATGCCAAATATTACCAGAAAGGTTGAGGGCCTTGATGATCTAACAAATCCTTTTTCTCAAGAAGAAATTGACAGTGTTATTAAAGAGATGCCTTCAGATAGAGCTCCTGGGCCTGATGGTTTCACTGGGCTCTTCCTCAAAAAGTGCTGGGATATTATTAAGGATGATTTTCTCCAATTGGTAAAGGGGTTTTCTGAAGGACATCTTGATCTTGAGTGCATCAAAACCTCTCTCATAACTCTCATTCCAAAAAAGCTCTCACCTGAGGGTTTGAATGACTACAGGACAATTTCTTTGACAAACACCTGCTTGAAATACCTCACTAAGTTGCTTGCAAATAGACTACAGAAAGTGATTCTTTCTTGTATTCATAAAAACCAGTATGGGTTTATTAAATCCAGGTCTATTCAGGACTGTTTAGCTTGGTGTTTTGAGTATATACACCAATGTCAGGCTTCAAAAAAACAATTGTCCTCCTAAAGTTGGATTTTACTAAGGCTTTTGATACTATTGAGCATGATGCCATTCTCAGGATTTTGAGGTACAAGGGTTTCAATGATAAATGGATTTTGTGGATGCAATCCATCCTGTCATCTGGTTCTTCCTCTGTGCTACTTAATGGTGTACCTAGACATCATTTTAAATGAAAGAGGGGAGTTAGGCAAGGGGATCCCATGTCACCTCTGCTGTTTGTGCTTGCTGCTGACCTACTTCAATTTGTGGTCAATGATATGTGCTCTAAAGGAATTTTAACTCTTCCAATCCCAACCCACAGTCAGGATTACCCCATAGTGCAGTATGCTGATGATACACTAATTTTGTTGCCTGCTTCTGATCACCGGCTCCTTGCTCTTAAAGACATGCTTGATGTTTTTGCTACTTCAACTGGGTTGTCTGTGAATTTAGCAAAATCTTTAATGGTGCCTATGAATATGTCAAATGATGAAGCTAATAGATTAGCTTCAATTCTGGGATGCAAATTAGGAGTTATGCCTTTCACATACTTGGGTCTTCCCATGGGAACTACCAGGCCCTCAATTCACGATCTGATGCCCCTTGTGCATAGAATTTAAAGGAGGTTATCTGCCACTTCTTGTTTCCTGAACCAAGGGAGCAGGTTACAGTTGCTTCAGTCTATTTCAACATCCATGCCCATATATTTTCACTGCACACTTGTCATTCCTCCTGGAATATTGAAGCAAATTGAAAGGATTCAAAGACAGTGTCTTTGGAGAGGAAATTTTGATACCCCAAGACAATCTCTGGCTGCTTGGGATTTGGTATGCTTGCCTAAAAATAAGGGAGGTCTTGGTGTGCTTAATTTAAGAGTGCAGAATGAGGCTTTGCTTATGAAATTGTTGCATAAGTTCTATAATCACCATGACATTCCTTGGGTTGACTTATTTGGGACTCATATTATGATAGCTCTGTCCCTCATACTACCAGCTTATGTGGGACCTTTTGGTGGCATGATGTGTTTAAATTAGCACATAAATATTGTCAGTTGTCCTCTCCAAACTTGGGTGATGGTAGGTCTATCTTGTTCTGGACGGATAGTTGGGTTGAGCTCAATGGTTCCTCCATCAGTACAAAGTTTCCCGGACTTCTTTCATTTTTTATTGATGGACAACTTTCAGTGTCTGATGTTTTTTCCCAGGAGCTCCTCTCAGCTTTGCACCTACTTTTGTCCACCCAAGCGTTTAATGAGCTGGAATATCCGCAACAAATGATGAATGCATATGCTTGCTCTGAGGATCATGACACATGGATATGGCCTTTCAATAAGGGGTGCTTCAGACCCAAATCCTTTTATGTGCATGTGCATCAAAATATTGTTGTTGCTCCTATTTTCCACTGGATTTGGAAATCCTCATGCACTTTAAAAATTAAAATGTTTGGGTGGCTGCCTTTAAGGGACCGTTGAATACTAGAGATATGCTACAAAGGAGGCATTGGCATGTGGAGGATCATTTTTGTGTGCTATGCCCATTTCTCATTCATGAGGATGTTGCCCACTTGTTTTTTTCATGCAACTTCAGTGTTAGAGTCTGGAATTACTTGCAGATTAAATGGGATCCTCGGCCTGGGATGACTACTTATCAAATGGCAGCAAAGGCTAGGAAGGAGTTTTGGGCATCATTTCTTCACTGAAGTGGTTTTTACTGTTGCTTGGAACATCTTGATTCTAAGGAATGGGGGGTTTTAGGAATGAAAGTCCTACATTCAGAGCTTGCACTACTAGGGAAAACCTTACCAGTAGCGCTGGTTTTTTAGCTACTAGTAGCGCGGGCGCCAGCGCTACTGCTACGGCACTACAGCTATTTTTTAGCAGTAGCGCTTGTTTAGGCCAGCGCTACTGGTAAGTTCAGATACTAGTAGCGCGGCACTGGAAAGCACTATTGGTAAATGAACGCCACTGGTAATATTTTGGCCCGCACCACTACTAAAATTTATGTTTTTTCACATTTTTGCATTGTACATGTTTAAACAGATATATCTTTTATACAATAACAACTCATCATGAACTAGTCTGTTTAAATAGCATATTCATTACCACTTGTCATCACCACCAAACAATGTTCGTCAATGAGACATCATATAACAAGTTGGTCACTAGTCATAATCATAACTCCTCCTCATCATCATCAACTCTAACACATTGTAGCACATAATAACACATTCTAGCTATGACCTACTCCTCTCATAGGACGTACTCTACCCTCTCTTAGGTAAAATATCATAAAACAAGATAGGCATTGAATCTCCATTAAGGAAAATTGACTCTCCATAATAAAGAACGGAGATCATCCTGTCTCCAAGTGTTGGTCTACGCATAATGTGGCTTCCAAGTAGCTCTCTACGATGGTCGAAACATTTTTTGAAATCATTTATTATCATGGCTTCCTCGCTTTTAGAAACCCGGTATGGACATGAGTGATGTGGATACTGCGGCTGACCTGGCCATGGTGGCCGTAAGCTCATAACATCAACGCGACCTCTCGGCAACATCAGATGAGGCACACAATCCATTGGGATTTTCTGTTCAAAAACATAGTAATAACTTTGTAGTTAGCAATGTAGTTTAGTTTTAGAAGAATTTATGCAAAAGATGCACGGATGTCGTAATAGTAGAAAATCTTACCATGCTATCTCCAATGATGTTACCGTGGTTCAATACGTGCACTAGTGGCACGTATTGACCATAACGTGGAGGAATTTGATAATAGCTATTGTAATTCTCAAGATCAGTCAAAAATGCGATAAGACCATCTTTCTCCTTATTAGTTAATTGTGCTTCATCATTGTAGTAGTAGGTTCTGTCTACCATTTTCCGTACATTTTTTGAAGAATGAAAATAAGCTGTCAATGGAGATAAGCTGTCAAATATTTTGAAATAAACAATATAAATTACTTAATAAATATGTTTGAGAAACTCACACAGCGGTAGAACTGGAAGCGTGTCAACAAGGACCCAAATGGTCATATTCTTTTCGTCGATGTCAGGATCACCAAGATCGAAGGTGAGAAGCATACCCTCATGAAAATCATATGCCTTACAAAGGGCTTCCCAATTCAGGCAACCAAAATTGGATGAGTTCACAGAATTGTATAGATTTACAGCAAAATCATAACCATGATGGGTCCTTAGTTGAATTATCTTTGTCTCCATGCTTGCATGATCTTCAAAACGCATCTTCTCCAAGACATAGCGTCTTGCATGGCATGGGATAAGCTAGTCGAATTGTAAAAGACGGAAATTACATGTTGAAGAAGCAGAGAAGTCGTGCAAAAATAACAAAAAACACTTGTCACCGTTGCGTACCGTTTCAACATCGAAGGTCTCTTGGAGCTTGATGCTGAAGCGCCGACCTTCTACCAGGTGAGGCCTGTCGCACAGACCGCGCTCATCGTCACAGTACTCGCACATAGCGAATTCCCTTTCGTCGTCAGACATTTCCTAATAGGTAATTAATAATCCATCATCAAATACATATATAGTAGTTTGTAGCAAAGATCATCATATAACAACTAGAACACCTAAAATTTGTAGTTTGTAGTAGTTTGTAGCAAAGATCATCATCGAACCTAGTTTGTAGCAAAGATCATCATATAATCCATCATCGAATACATATATAGTAGTTTGTACCACAAACCACGCTTATCTTTTGCATTTAATAAGAAAATAACTAATAGGTAATTAATAATCCATCATCGAATACATATATAGTAGTTTGTAGCAAAGATCATCATATGATATCACTAATACATCTCGAATAATAGCTCCTCTAGGTTCAGTGGGCCATGGTGGACACCCGAAGAGAAGGAACCATCACAGGATCATAGCTCCGGTGAGATCCCCAAAGAATCTGCCAGGTATTGGAGAACATGTCGTTCACCAATGCAACCATGTAGCGATGGACGTGCGCGTTCTCCTCCGTGACACGGTGTTGTACCACCTGCGCGGGGGACTCAAGCCTCTGCACTGATGCAGGCCCACGTGACCGCCACCAAAGAAGCTCCGGGTCGACGACGGGCTGGCTCCTCACTAAGTTGCGCTCACCAGAAGGTAGCACAACCCAGTACCAGCCCGGCGGAGCCCAGTCCCGGACATGGCCCCTCAGCTCAAACAGGAGTCCTCCGCCGAGTCGACGACGAGGATGCGGGATAGGCATCGTCAACGTCGATAACAAAATGCTTAATTATGAAAACAAAATTAATAAACACTTAGCA
The DNA here is from genome assembly GCF_003073215.2 of Triticum urartu. Lineage (NCBI taxonomy): Eukaryota > Viridiplantae > Streptophyta > Magnoliopsida > Poales > Poaceae > Triticum > Triticum urartu. The sequence continues at coordinate 390,703,672 of NC_053024.1, forward strand.
AAATTCGGCATGACCTTTGCTAAAAGCAGGACATATCGAGCACCTGAAATTTTCCAGAACGTAAATGAATCGACATTTCTGGCGAAACATAGGCCACTCGGTTAAACAACTAAGATTGTGACATGTTCAAAATATGACATATATGCACTTCAAATTTGCATATAACAGGAATAATTGTTTTTACTAAAAAATAACAACAAATGTGATAGTTCAAAATATGATCCTAAGATTAACTAGCTAGGGTTCATACTGCATTATCCTAAGATTCATACTGCATTATCCTAAGATTAACTAGCTAGGTTTCATACTACATTATCCTAAGATTAAACAACTAAGATTAAACACCTAAGATTAAACAACTAAGATTAAAAACCTACATTATCCTAAGATTCATACTACATTATCCTAAGATTAACTAGCTAGGTTGCATACTACATTTTCCTATGATTAAACAACTAAGATTAAAAACCTAAATTTTTCAACTTGCTAGGGTTCAAAAGAAACTAGGGAGGAGGAGGAAGGAGGGGGGAGGATGTACCTCTCGGTGGAGGAGGGCCGGCGCGGGGGCCGGGGCGGTCGGCGGGGGAGGAGGACGAAGCGGGGGAGGGCGGCCGGCGGGGAGGAGGGCCGGCGCGGGGGCCGGAGCGGTCGGCGGGGGAGGAGGACGAAGCGGGGGAGGGAGGCCGACGGGGAGGAGGGCCGGCGCGGGCAAGGGCGACCGATGCAGGGAGGAGGGCCGGCGCGGGGGACGGCAGCAAGCGGGGGTCGACGGCGGCTCACGGGGGATTGAGGGAGGAGTGTGGAGTGTGTGAGTGAGCTAAGTGATGAGACCGGGGGCGCGCGGGGGAGGGAGTGGGCTTAACAGCAGCGCGGGTAATGGGCCAGCGCTACTGCTAAGCCCACTAGCTGTAGCGTCGGCACACATCACACGCTACAGCTAAGTGGCCTGGCCTTTTGGCCCCGGCGGCCTGCTAAACAGCAGCGCGGCCCACGCCAACCAGCGTTGCTGCTATTCAGTAGCAGTAGCGCCCGTTTTGGCCGGCACTACTGGTAAATACCAGTAGCGTGGGCGCCTAAACAGGCGCTACTACTAAAATTCTATATGTAAGCATTTTCCTAGTAGTGTTGGAGGCACAATTTTATTCATGACATAACTTTGCTCTCTCATAGGATAAAATTTTAATTCAAGGATAGCCTTCTAACTTGGATTTCTACCCTCCCCTAGTAAATCCCTTGTTGCCCTATTTGGGTTGTAAGTAAGTCTTTTTTCTTTTCTTTTGTAAAAATACTTGTATAGGACTTTTGGTTCCTTTGTTTATTTGAATAAAGAGTTGTGAGGCTATTGCCTTGCAGTACATAGTCAAAAAAAGAATGTGCACCTCGAGGCCGCGCTCGCCGCACAGCGCCTCATTATGCAAGAAACTGTCGATCTGCACATCCACGTCTACGAGGAAATCGTCTACATAGGGCACTATAAGGCCAGTGAGGACAGAAAGACATTCGCCTTCTTCTAGCGGCTGGAATCTTTGGACGCCATTGTTCAGAAGCACGTCGACCTAGCTACAAAAGCTGTTGCTACTTAGCCGTTGTTCGGTGGGCCGGCGCCCTGAGTCGAGGAGGTGGACGTCGTCGATGGATGCATCTTTCTTCTTGCCTCCTGTAACCAGCACTGCATCGCCTTGTGGCATTAATGTTTTATTAGTGTATGGAATTTTTATTCCAGTCGTAACATTTTCACTGTGAGGTGGGGCCGCAGTTGAGCAAACCGGACATCGCCAAATCCCCACCCTGCCCACCGCGCGTCGGCTGAGAGAGAAACGAGGGAGAAGAGCTAGCTGTAGCACGGATGCTGTTGTCAGATGGGAGTCGTGTTGATAGAATAGGAGTATTGAGTACTCGTACCTCTTTTTTTAGGGAAAAAGTAGTCGCACGTATACTACCACTAGTTGGGTGCGTGCGACCTATACATGTCATCACTTTAGGTCTCCTTTTCGAACCACAGCTACGCTTCATAGTTCTACATATTTTTTCACGCATTTATCCTCCTATATGTACTCCTAGGATATTTCCACATGCTCTCTCTCGGAGCATATGCAACCATGCCAGTGTACTTTACATTTCATGCCTCACGAATTACATGCAAACCCCCCTGTCGGTGTCAAAACCGACGGATCTCGGGTAGGGGGTCCCGAACTGTGCGTCTAAGGTCGATGGTAACAGGACACAGGGGACAATATGTTTACCCAGGTTCAGGCCCTCTCTATGGAGGTAATACCCTACGTCATGCTTGATTGATATTGATGAATCTGAGTATTACAAGAGTTGATCTCCCATGAGATAGTAACGGCTAAACCCTAGAGGTCTAGCTTGTATGGCTATGATGATGAATATATCTCTCCCTCTGGACTAAGTCCTCCGGTTTATATAGACACCGGGAGGATCTAGGGTTACACAAGGTTGGCTACAAAGAAAGGAATCTACATATTTGGTTGCCAAGCTTGCCTTCCACGCCAAGGAGAGTCCCATTCGGACACGGGTGCAGTCTTCGGTCTTCGTGTTCTCCACAGCCCATCAGTCCGGCCCAGGGCTAACAGGCCGGACGCCCGAGGACCCCTTAGTCTAGGACTCCCTCAGTATCCCCTGAACCTGGCTTCAATGCCAAGGTATCCGGCGCGTAGATCTGTCTCCGGCATTGCAAGGTGGGTTCCTCCTTCCGAACTCCAAGATAGTCTTCGGACAAAACAAACGTGTCCGGATGTGTAACACATAGCCGTAGAGAGTATAACATTTCACGAATCAAATCTGCTGACCATTTTAATAACGTGACATCACGCTGGCCCGGTTATTATGTCAAACCATTTCCCGTCCCGCCGTTCCATGTTTCGGGGCATGGTTTTTGTTGGCACGTCCTGTCGAAGTAGAGATCGTGTCCCCTAATCGTGGGATTCTCATCAATACGAGCGTGGGTAATTAACCCAACCGTCCTGCGGAAAGATTCCTTAGGAATAGGGAGGTTCTCAGGCTTAGGAGGAGGCGTTCAATACCCGCTACCATTATAAAGGAACCAAGGGCCATCTTTTTTATGCCAAACCTCTCTTCAGCCTTCCCAACCTCGAGCTCTAGCACCCAAGGTCTGGCTTCATTGCTTCGAGCCTCCCCATCATGTCAGGATCCATCCCTCAAGGCCGATGGGTGGCTTCCTCCGTTACAGAGGAGGATATTGCGAAGCTTCGGGCAGCCAGGTACTTGACCACGGAGATCCACCACAGGCTTCGTGCTGAAGGACAGGTTATTCCGACCCCCAGATCTGGCGAGAGGGTCGTATTCATCTCCCACTTCCTTCGAGGGCTAGGGTTCGCTCTTCACCCCTTCGTACGGGGGCTAATGTTTTATTACAGGCTAGATTTTCATGATCTATCTCTGGCCTCTCTCCTCCACGTCTCGGCGTTCATCATTACATGCGAGGCCTTCCTCCGAATCCCCCCCACACTTCGGCTTATGGCTCAAGACTTTTAGTGTGAAGCCAAAGGTAGTCGATGGGGAACAGGCAGAGAGCGGTGGTGCTATAGTGAGCAAGCTTACCAACACTCTCTGTCCAAAAGGCTCTTTCACCGAAACCTCCAACCAATGGCAGCAAGAGTGGTTTTATGTCATGGAACCCCGTAGCACCAAGTGGGCAGCTATACCTGCGTTCCGTTCGGGCCCTCCGCCACAACTTACATCATGGATTAACAAGGGGTTGTACTGGGGATCAGTTGACGAAGTGAAAACTCTACAGAGCCGCATCTGAACCCTCCTTGGGAGAGACATCGATCTTGTCAACATGATTCAAGTGATGCTAGTTTGCCGAATCCTGCCATGTCAGTGCAGGGCTCGCCGCATGTGGGAGTTTAATCCAGAAGGACCACGAACCCTCCAACACTTCTTCGGCACTACGCACGAAGGGATGTGGAAGCTGTTTTTCAGGAAGCGACAACATTGGCCGGACACTAGTAAGGACGCTGGCCTTGACTGCCACCATCCGGATATGCCGGTAAGCACTTGTCTTCCGAACACTTTGTAGTTACACGTACCGTAATATGGTACTGAGCAAACTATCTTCTTCCAGGGCTGGATAAAGAAAGCGTAACTAATCATTTGTTCGGCTCCCTGCCCGAAGGCCCAGCGAATCATGTTTTAACAAGGATGCTGGCCCTGGTTCCATACCAGATGCCTGCGAAGGGGGGCAAGGCGGAGAGGACCAAATATGGCCTCCATCCCGAAGGTGCATTAGACATTGTGTCCGAAGGAATCAAGATCCCATCGTCCGAAGACAAAAATGAGGGGGAGGTCAACGCCTCTTCCCCCCATGGAAAGAAAAGGGTCGCCTCCGAAGATTGGGAGGAAAAGGCTTCTAAGCGAGGCAAGATGCCTCTGTCGAGCGGCTCGGGCTTGGAGGACGTTGACGCGCAGTCTCATGATGAGGACAAGCCTCAGGCCAAATCGTTAGTAAACAAGGATGTTTTAGATCTATCCTGTTCTTTTTCTGGTGATGCCTAGAATATATATTTTTTGCAGTTCGGCACGCAGTCTTCTTCAATAATCCTCTTCCCCGGGCGGACGACTTCAATAATCCTCTTCAATAATCCTCCAGTGAAACACCTCCACCAGCCTCTCCGCCCCATAGGGCGGACGACTTCGAGGTGTCGTCGTGGAGGGTCTCCCCCGACCAGCAGGTGGTGCAAGGGACGATGAAGATATTACCCGAAGGTGATACTTGGGTGGCCCAGGGTCCGGGGACCAGTAATGAAGGTCCCAAACAATCTGGTCTACAGCCGGATACGAATAAACAGATCCCTTCAAAGGGTGGCCATACTTCTACAGCAGCCTCCGGAGATCCAAAGGCGCCGGATATACTGACTAACATGCTGCAGCAGGCGTCCGTCTCAGAGGAACATCGTACCTCGATGGGCACGGTGATTGAAAAGGTCGTGTCTGCGAAGCACGGATTAAATGAGGCTTTTGTGGGCCTGCTAAGAGGTTTCGAGGTTTGTACTATAATATGTTCCATTGTGTTTTATTCACGAAATGCACCTGTGTATAGATAGTAGCTCATGAGACTCTGATTGGCTTCCTGAGGGAGGCAATCAGAGGATCAAAAGAAATGTCGAGGGACTGACCTGATTAATTGGAACATACGTTGTTTCTCCCCTGACGACTACCCGGACTACGGATATTGTCGACTTGCAGCGGAAGCTTGATGTGGCAGGGGATGACATTGCGTTAATCAGTAGGCGTCTTGACGAGTCGCAAGGTATGTATTCGGAGCAGTCCTTATAAATACGTGTTTGTAATATAAGCGTGACGCTGAAAATTGCATACTGGTATATATATGGCTGCAGATGGTGCCGCCGCCATTGAGATTCTTTGGGTGGAGCTGGCCCGGGCCAAGGAGCAGGCCCGGTTTAGTAATGTGGCTGCCGAAAAGGCATCGGCTGAGCTAAAGGCCGAACAAGCTGCTCGGCGCCAAGATAAGGAGAAAATATCCGCGATGGCGCTCGAACTAAAAAAATGCTACTAGCCGCTGTGAATCTCTTGAGAAGGAGAATGAAGCCAAAATAGTTGAACTTGACAAGGCCTTGCGAGAGGCGAGAGAAGCGCGGTCTAAATCTAGAGCAGCCCGTGAAGAGATCCGGCAAGCTGGGGAGATTGCGGCCGATAAGCCCTTTTTGCTACAAACTAAGTTCGGCAATCCGAACTATGCTCAGCTTAACCAAGTGTGGAGTTCTCCAGACGAGTTTTCAGACTTGCCGAAGAGTTCTTCCGATGCGGCACAGTTTTACCAAGTGCAAGAGGGGTATACAAGGGAGAAGCTTTTCTGGTCACAATTTGGCACATCAAAGCGCCCTCTGTTGCTGAATGAACAAATGTCCCAATGGGCCGAGCTTCATAGGATATCCGGCGCTGCCATGAAGAGCGTCATAATCCGGCTGTGGCCGACTGAGCCTATTCTGAATAGCTACGTCGGCTTGGTGCGGCGGCTTGTTGATGCGGCGCCACGTATCGACGATGTTAAGCGGTCGGCGTGCATTGAGGGTGCACGGATGGCCTTTGCCCGTGTCAAGACATACTGGAGGAAGATGAAGGCCATCAATGTTGCAGCGAAGAGTCCACCCAAGGGCAAGGACAATCACGTGCCGGAGCATTATTTTGAGGACGTTTTAGAGGTTGCCCGCTTGATAGAGGGTCAATGCTCAAAAAACCTAATATTCGAGTGAGATGTATGGGAATTGTAAAAGGCAATTTTATATTTAATCTATTTTTATGTTTTGCTCGAAAGCTTTTGTTCCTCCTGTGCGGCCGTTTTTATATAATCTGGAAGTTTTCCAGTCGTCGGCTTCAGCCCCCTCGTAGGAAATACCGGGGTGTTTGCAAAAGCATCTGATCACTCTTGACCCAACGTCTTGGTCCGTGAAGGAGGTGTCAATGCGGCGAACCAGGCAATCGGACTATAGGGCATTAACACTTTCACTTAGCCATAGGAGTTTTATGGTGGGTCTACAACATAGCCCCTTGTATGTATGCAGACTATTCATACGATGCGTTTACATATTTGACCGGAAAGAGGTCCTTCGTGTGACACAAAGGGAATCGCGAAAGATACCAATAAGTCATCGAGTGGTTGACCAGCTCTCATCGCATCATGACAGACAGTTTTTGGCTTTCTCTACTGAGGTGCTTAACCAGGTGAACCGGAAGCACAATCGCAGTAGTTCTCCCTTCACTACCCTAGCCGATAGAGCGGAATGTAGGATAGCAAGCACAAGAGCCGGGCAACCCAACTATTGACCCAAGACATGATTCGAAGCTGATGCATATAAGGCCAAACTCGCGACGCCAAAATACGCTATAGAACTGTTCGGACTTGTCGGCAACTCGTTTGCTCCCATACCGAGCCCCTCGCAGTTATGCCGAGGTGTATGTTTAAAACAACCGTGGGGGAAAAACTCGGTTCTTTAGAAAAGAGTGGATTATTTTTACTGGGATCTGAGTGATGTGACAATCGTTTATATAGATAACAAAGTCAAAACCCCGGCTATTTGACATGCCATGGGTTGAAGGCGGAGGAAAAAGGCACTTTACTGACTCAAAATAGAGAGTGCGGTCTACAAAAAGTTGTTTTGGACCTCCTGTCGCACGTCTGCGCCGCCTGTCCTCGGTTAAGGGATTCCTTGACAGGAATAACCCTTGGGTGATTGTACGAACCCGAACTCTGGTAGAGTCCTCAGGGTGACCGGCCTTTGAGCTACCTGTAGAGGGAATAGTAAAAAGGAAAAGGGCAGTTAGAAAAGTAGGGGGTTGGTTTGCGAGCCCACCCTCATTGTGCTTCCGCCGATGCCCGGGGTATTTCAAGTGCATAATTATGTATGCGCGGTACGCACTTCGAAGGCATATTAGATGAACGGCGGAAGCCGGATTGCTAGTCCACTATGGACATTGATCGGTCATGTTGAATGGAGACCGGCGGCATGATGGCCGACACGGTATGCGGTGTGGTAGGGCCGCTGTGTAGTTCGGCTGAGGTAGCCGTAGTATGATCTCCTATAAGGAGGGGGTGTTCCGTGCGCTCACCTCTAGGGGTGTGTGTCATGTATACCATGTTTATTGTTTTTGCGTCGGGGGGAAACTGCTTCGGACCCTCGTTGTTCAGTTGGTGAGCCTGTTCATCATCGCTATCGCCGGGCAGCCTCTTCCCCTTGTGTTCGGTATTTAACTTGTCAGCCTGTTTGAAGACCCAACAGCTTCTGATAGTGTGATTAGCTAGTTTATTAGGGTGGTCATGGATCTGGCAGGGCCTATCCAATATTTTGTCTAAATTGGATGGTCCGTCTTTGTTTGCCATAAATGGCTTTTTCCGTTGGCTGGGTTTGGGGCCACTGAATCCAGCATTGACCGATGTGTCATCTGCACCCTCATTATTATTGCTACGTTTGTTTTTATTGCTTTGTAGCTTTCCATTACCGTCCCACACTTCGGAGGTGCCCGGATCGCTGGCGCTATTGCTTCTACGGGCGAGCCAGCTGTCTTCTCCCATGCAAAAGCGGGTCATCAGAGTAGTAAGGGCTGACATGGACTTTAGTTTTTCCTGACCGAGGTGGCGGGAAAGCCACTCGTCCTAGATGCTATGTTTGAAGGCCGTGAGGGCTTCCGCGTCCGGACAGTCAACAATTTGATTCTTTTTAACTAAAAACCTAGTCCAGAGCTTTCTGGCGGACTCTCCGGGCTGCTGGACAATGTGACTTAGGTCATCGGCATTCGGTGGCCGGACATATGTACCTTGAAAGTTATCACGGAAGGCATCTTCCAACTCCTCCTAGCTGCCAATTGAGTTTTCAGGCAGACTGTTTAACCAGTGTCGAGCTGGTCCTTTGAGTTTTAACGGGAGGTATTTGATGGCATGAAGGTCATCTCCGCAGGCCATGTGGATATGGAGAAGGAAATCCTCAATCCACACCATGGGATCTGTTGTTCCGTCGTATGATTCGATATTCACGGGTTTAAACCCTTCTGGGAATTCATGCTCCATTACTTCGTCAGTGAAGCAGAGTGGATGTGCGGCGCCTCTATATTGGGCCACATCGCGAAGTAGCTTAGATGGAGTCCGTCTGCGGTTTTCGGCCCGGTTGCGACTAGACTTGTCATGTCCAAATAGGTAGCTGCCATTGCACGTTGAGGCGCATCCTCGCGATCCGTAGATCGATCTGGTGTGTTCTGCTCTACTGTCCAGGTCCTGCTGAGGGTCGTATGTATGATCCCGAGCTATTTTATCTCTATTTTTTCTTTGGGTTGAGGCGGACTGCTATTCGGCTTGAGCTGCTGCTTTATCCCGACCGCATGGTGGTCGGTTAACCGCAATATCCCGACCGTGTGGTACAGGTTCCGGCGCCTCCTCATCGAACTGAGGTAGCAATCTGCGCTTCGGGTGACCCTTGGTTGTGCACTTGAGGCCGTATTCTTCAACTATTAGGATGTCTATCCATCTATCGTTGAGCAGGTCTTGGTCAGCTTGGAGATGTTGCTGCTTCTTTTTCAGGCTCCTTGCGGTGGCCAATAGCCAGCTTTTAAAGCGCTCCTGCTCGAGAGGTTCCTCAGACACGATGAAATCCTCATCACCGAGGCTCTCCTCATCCTCGGAGGGCGGAAGATAATTACTGTCCTCCGAGTCTTCGTGTATGGCCTGTTCGACAGGGCTATCGTGTCCGTCTTCTCGTTCATCCTCTTCGGACGTTGCCTCAACAGGATCTTCGTTGTCTCCGGCATCGTCCGGGGTGTTGTTTTCTCCGATCCCGGCATTGCTGTCTTTTGCATGACTTGACTTAGAGCGGCGCTGCTGACGCCCGCATCTAGGCTATTTCTCAGGAGGTTTATCCTCGACTGGATCTTCTTTGTCATCGTCGTTAGTTTGTTTAGGTGTATCCACCATGTATACGTCGTATGAAGAAGTGACCATCCAACGTCCGGCAAACGACGGGTTTTGGCCCTGCTCCTTATCGGCATTGTCGTCTATACCGTTGAGGTCTTCGGAGTTGTAATCGAGCATGTCGGTTAAGTCCTTGACAGTGGCTATGGAGTGGGTGGCGGGTGGGAAGCAAATTCTCCATCATCAGCCCCTAGTTCGAACCAAACATAGTTCGGCTGTGAGTCCCCCGCCAAGGACAGGATTTTTAATGAGCTTAGCACATCGCCCAAGGGTGACTATTGGAAGATGTCTGCGGCGCTGAACTCAAAGATCAATAAACGATCAAGTTCAGCATCCGTGGACTCACATGGTTCGGAACTTACACCCAGAGACTAGTCCGGGGTTCCGGTGACACGAATATTGTGAGAGTTTACGTCCATGTGCGGCTCCAACGTCGGGGAGTCTGTGGCCTCCGAGGTGGGGTTAAGCCTCCGGATCTAGGGCCAGAGCGGTTACAGGAGCTATCTCCTGGATGCGGTCCGATGCCAGATTTAGGTTGTGTCCATCAGGGTGACCAGGAGTGCTTGCCATGGTCTCGAATCTGGCGAAGATCAAGTCTCCACGGATGTCCGCAACGTAGTTCAAGCTCCCAAATCTGAACTGGTGGCCAGGGGCGTAGCTATCAATCAGCTCCAGATGGCCAAGTGAGTTGGCCCGCAGTGCGAAGCCGCCGAACACGAAGATTTGTCCAGGGAGGAAGGTCTCACCTCGGACAGCGTCATTGTTGACGATTGAAGGGACCATCGAACCTTTTGAGGATGGCGTCGTGGAACTCTCAATGAAAGCACCAATGTTGGTGTCAAAACCGGCGGATCTCGGGTAGGGGGTCCCGAACTGTGCGTCTAAGGTCGATGGTGTAGCAACCCAACCTCAAACGGCCAAGTCTCTATGCTTCAGTGCCATCCCTGGATCGGCAATGCTGACACACACAGTACTCAAGGATTTATAACAGAGTAGCAATCACACACTTATTACATTGAATGTCTCAAAAGAGAACTTATTACAATAAATATGGCTTAAGGCCATCTAATACGATAACAGCGGAAGGCTTGGAAGATAAAGTGAGTCCATCAACTCCAACGGCATAGCTGAGCTGCACGGCAACGACCTAACGAACCTTACACCTCGTTTGAAAAGTCTGCAACATAATACGTTGTAGCCCGAAAATGGGTCAGCACATGGAATATGCTGGCAAGATAACACAGTAGAGCAAGAACAGAATAATGCTATCACTACATGCATATTTGGCTGGTGGAAAGCTCTATGGTTATAGTTTTTGCGAAAAGCCAATTTTTCCCTACAACAAAGGAATAGATTTTATTTAACTATCATGGTAGTTGAAACATCATTGAGAAGGTTCCTCCAACTCAATCCCAATTAAAGTAATTAACAACCCAACAATATTAGTTTAGAGTGATGAGATACTTATGATACTCCAAGTACTAGATACTCAAGATGTCCATAACCAGGGACACGGCTAACCATGATTAGTTTATACACTCTGCAGAGGTTTGCGCACTTTTCTCCACAAAACCCGATCTCCTCCGTTGGATTTCTCGCACTACGGGGTGTTTGAGAAACAGATGACCGAGACACAGTCTTTCAGAAGCATTAACTCCTTACTCCGGGCAGACCATACCAACCTACATCCCACTACCTGCTGATCCACCTCTTCAGAAGCTTCACGCAACTTACTCAACTATGCTAGAGCCCATAATAGCTTGTGGCTGCACACGGAAGTTTCTAACATGAAAATATATCAGTTCCCTTTGAGCCTGGGTGGCGGACCATAGGATTATCACACGGGTACTCCGGGATATCCTAGGACAACACTAGATTCCACAGGTGCCCAAAAACAATCCACCCAGATGTGTATTCAAGTTGCCACCTTAAGTTGGACCCTTAATTAACAATCTCACATATGTCATGGATTTCACTCACCCAACCATGTCTACGAGCATAGCATAGCAATATAAGCAATACGTAGAAGTAACTCCCAAGGGTTTGAATATAACAGGGCAATAGGTTCTGCCTCATCTACTTCCCAACCCACATGTTAATCACATCCTAACCATGCAATGTTTGAGGATTGGAACTAATGCATAAAAAACTGGGTGATGAAGGGGTATGATCAAAGGGTTACTTGCCTTGCTGATGATCCGCAAAACCTAGGGATTCGTAGTAGCACGCTTCGCACTCCGGGTGTTCTATCGCAAACAAACAATATCATACATAAGCAATCAAGCAAAGAAACACATGTAAAACTCAAACAAGAGGATCTAATTAACCAGAAAAGCTCAACTTAAGAACTCCGGTTTGCGAAAAGAATCAAATCAAACGGAGCAACGAAACTCAAACTGCGAAAGAAACAAGATCCGTTTACTAATCTGGACTAAGGTCAAATTTTACAGTAACCAAAAGATTGTTCAAGTTGGTTAAATGCAAAGAGGGTCTCGAGACGAAGATCTAGGCGCTTGAATCGCCTGATTCCGACAAATGAGTGAAAAGATAAACTAAAACGAAAATTGGATCAGAAATCGCGATTGAAAATAATCGCGGAAAATCCAAGAAAAAGAAAACTGACGAACAGGCTAACGAACGAACGTTCGTTGTCTAATACTAACGAGTAAACTCCATTCATTAAAACGAATGTACGGACGAACGTCCGCAAAGTAGCTAAACCACGAAAAACCGGTGAACCGATCTATCCAAAAAAACTAGGGTTTCTAGAAAAAACGAACCGGGTTTTTAAAAAAACGAAAGGTTCTCCCTCCGGCGAAGTCCGGCGTGGCGGGGCTGCTCCGGCAGGCGGCGGGGCAGTGTGGGGCGGCGGTGGTGCGGGCAAAGGGGGGCGGCGGCTCCGGTGAGGGGCGGCGGCGGCGCGAGCAAGGCGGCGGGGCGGCGCGGCAGCGGGCGATGGCGGTGCGGCGGCGGGGTCGGCGGCTTCGGCGGCGGGGTGGTGCGGGCTCCAAGGGCGGTGGGGCGGCGGCTTTTAAGGAGGGGGCGGGGCGACTCAGCTTGGAGGAGGGGGGACGACGCGGGAGTCCTGGCCGAACTCCGCTTCGCGGCGGCGGCACAGTCTCGGTCTCTCGAGCGGAGATGAGGCGCGAGCGGCTGGGCCGGCTCGGCTGGGCTTCGGCCCAGTCGGGCACTAAAACTTTTAAAAAAATAATAATAAATTCCGCCGAAACTAAAAAAATCCTAGGAAATAAAATAAAATTCTGAAAATGCCAAAACAAATTTTCACCGTCTAAATAAAATATTTAGAATAAGGTGAACATTTTCTTGGCCCTAAAATGCAATTTTGAAAAACATGCAATTTTTCTAATTCAAATAAAATAGCAATAAACTCTGGATAAAAATCAAATATTTCATTTTAATCTTTTTCCTCCAATATTTCATTTGTTTTGGAGAAGTCATATTATCTCCTCTCATGTATTTTAATATGAAATATTTTCGGAGAGAAAAATAATTAAAATCAAAAATCCTCGTTTCAATATTTGATAAAACTCAAATATGAAACAGGGAAATCCCCAACTCTCTCCGAGGGTCCTTGAGTTGCTTAGGATTTCGAGGATCGCAAAACGAAATGCAATAAAATATGATATGCATGAATGATATATGTATAACGTTCCAAATTGAAATTTTGGTATGTTACAAACCTACCCCCCTTAAGATGAATCTCGCCCTTGAGATTCGGGTTGGCTAGAGAATAGGTGTGGGTGGTCTTTGCGAAGATCATCCTCTCGTTCCCAGGTGGCTTCATCCTCGGTATGGTGGCTCCACTGAACTTTGCAAAACATGATAACCTTGCTACGGGTGACTCGGCTGGCAAATTTGAGAATCCTGACTGGCTTCTCCTCATAGGTCAAATCACTGTCCAACTGAATCTCCTCCAAGGGTACTGTATCTCTTAACGGTATATCGGCCATCTCAGCATGACACTTCTTCAGCTGTGAAACATGAAATACATCATGAACTCCTGATAGTCCTTCAGGTAACTCCAACTTGTAGGCAACTTCTCCCATACATTCCAAAATTCGATACGGCCCTACAAATCTCGGGGCTAACTTCCCCTTTACTCCAAAACATTTCACTCCTCGCAAGGGTGACACTCGCAGATATGCTCTGCCTCCAATTTCATAGGTTATTTCCTTGTGTTTCGAATCTGCATAACTCTTCTGCCTGGACTGAGATATCTTCAGTCTATCTCTAATCAACTTAACTTTCTCTTCAGACTCTTTGATCAGATCTAGTCCAAACAATTGTCAGTCTCTGACTTCATCCCACATCAACGGTGTTCTGCACCTTCGTCCGTACAGGGCTTCGAACGGTGCCATCTTCAAACTGGCTTGGTAGTTGTTGTTGTATGAGAACTCCGTGTAAGGCAAATTGTCATCCCAACTAGATCCATAATCTAACGCATAGGCTCTCAACATATCCTCCAAAATCTGGTTGACTCTCTTGGTCTGTCCATCTGTCTGCGGGTGAAAAGCTGTACTGAATTCCAGCCTTGTTCCCGAAATTTGGTGCAACTGATGCCAAAACTTTGAAGTAAACTGTGTCCCTCTATCTGATATGATGGTCCTCGTAACTCCATGCAGACATACGATCCTGGTCATATATATCTTGGCCAACTTCGCACTTGTATAGGTGGTTTTCACTGGGATAAAGTGAGCTACTTTGGTCAAGCGATCAACTACTACCCATATAGAATTGTATCCTGATTTGGTCCTGGGTAATCTGGTGATAAAATCCATACCAAGTTTATCCCACTTCCATTTGGGTATCGGCATAGGCTGTAACAATCCTGCTGGCTTTTGATGCTCAGCCTTCACTCTCTGACATACATCACATACGGCTACATACTCGGGAATATCCTTCTTCATACCAGTCCACCAGAAATGTTCCTTCAAATCCAAATACATCTTGGTGTTTCCAGGGTGTATCGAGTATGGTGAGTCATGAGCCTCCTGAAGTATTAACTTCCTGATCTCTGTGTTATTGGGAACATAAACACGGTCCTCAAACCATAAGGTATTGTGCTCATCCTCACAAAAAACCTTTGGCCTTTCCTTCGCTCATTCTCTCTTTTATCTCGGCAATCTTTTTGTCCTCCTTCTGAGCTTCTCGAATCTTTCCTAACAATGTAGACTGAACCTCCATGGTTGCAACAAAACCTCTAGGAACAATCTCTAATCGAAGTTCCCTGAGATCCTCTCCTAACTCCTTCAGCAATCCCGTGCTCACTAGGGTATTAGCATAACTCTTCCGACTCAAAGCGTCAGCTACTACATTGGCCTTGCCTGGATGATAGTGAAGCTTCATGTCATAATCCTTTATAAGCTCCAACCATCTCCTCTGCCTAAGGTTCAGTTCCTTCTGTGTGAAAATGTACTTCAAACTCTTATGATCCGTGTACACATCACAACGATTTCCAATAAGGTAATGCCTACAGATCTTCAACGCATGCACTACGACATCCAACTCCAAATCATGCGTGGCATAATTCAACTCGTGCGGTTTCATTTGTCGCGTGGCATACGAAACAACTCTTTTTTCCTGCATAAGCACACTTCCAAGTCCTAAGCGAGAGGCATCGCAATACACTTGGAACTCCTTACGTATATCCGGCAGAATCAACACTGGGGCTGTAGTCAAATGTTTCTTTAACTCCTGAAAACTTGCTTCACATTCTTCCGTCCATTTAAATTTGGTATCCTTCTTCAATAACTCCGTCATTGGCTTCGCAATTTTGGAAAAATTCTCAATGAATCTCCGATAGTATCCTATGAGTCCAAGAAAACTGTGGATCTCACTAACTGAAGTGGGTGCCAACCATTCAGTGACTGACTGAACCTTGGTAGGATCTATTGCTACACCTTCTCCTGATATAACGTGTCCAAGGAATCCAACTTCCTTCAGCCAAAACTCGCATTTGCTGAACTTGGCATACAACTGATGTTCCCTGAGTTTCTCGAGAACTTAGCGCAAATGCTCTTCGTGTTCCTCCTCGTTCATCGAGTATACCATTATATCATCAATGAACACCACAACAAACTTATCCAAATATTCCATGAATACTTTGTTCATCATGCTCATGAAGTAGGCAGGGGCGTTAGTTAGTCCAAACGACATGACCGTATATTCATACAACCCGTACCGTGTGGTGAATGATGTCTTTGGTATGTCCTTCTCTTGTATCTTCAGCTGGTGATATCCAGATCACAGGTCGATCTTTGAAAACACCGTAGCTCCTTGCAGCTGGTCGAACAAATCATTGATCATCGGCATTGGGTATTTGTTCTTGATCGTCACCTCATTTAACGCACGATAATCAACAACCATTCTTAGAGACTTATCCTTCTTCTCGACCAAAAGCACTGGGGCTCCCCATGGTGATGAGCTCCGTCGAATGTAACCTTTCTCCAATAACTCCTTGATCTGTTTCTTAATCTCCTCCGGATCATTTGTGGGCATCCGATAAGGTCGCTTCGATATAGGCCCGGTGCCTAGCAATAGCTCTATTAAAAACTCGATGTCTCGATCAAGTGGCATGCCTGGTAACTCTTCTGGAAAAACATCCGGGTAATCCTTCACTACAGGAACTTCCTCCTAAACAACTCCCGTGAGGGTATTCACTTGGCTACTTCTTGGCGCATGCCTAGATACATACTTGATCCTTTTTCCCTCAGGGGTGGTGACACAAATTGACTTACTAACACAGTCAATGCTTCCTCCATACTTTGACATCCAGTCCATGCCTAATACCACATCCAATACTTGTGACTCCAAGATTATTAGGTCAGACGGAAAAACATGGCTACCAATGGTTAGGGGTATCTGGTCGCACCATCGACTAGTCATATACTCTGCTCCAGGTGAACTCACTAACAGATGGGTCCTAAGGGTTTGGGTCGGTAGTTTAAACTTATCCACGAATTCCCTTGATATGTATGAATGCGATGCACCAGTATCAAAAAGAACAAGGGCAGTAAAAGACTTAACCAAAAACTTACCAATAATCGCGTCTGGCTGTTCTTCAACCTCCTCCACATTGACATGGTTCACTTGTCCTTTGTTGAATGGATTGGGCTTCTTTCCAGTGCTCCCATTGCCGTTTCCATTATTCACTTCAGGGCACTCCATGGCATAGTGTCCAGTCTTCCCGCACTTGAAACAAGTAACGTGGCTTAGGTCTCTCTTCGCGGGTGTGGCTGGATTGGAACGGTTCTGATTGTTGCTTGCTCCATTCCCATTCCCATTCCTTGGGCCAGAATGATTATGGTTACTTCCTCCATTGTGGGTGTGGCCTCCATGGTTATGAACAAGTCCTCCCGAGTTCGGGGTTAGGCGAGGCTTCTGCTGAGCTCCTGAATTATACCTTCCTTGTCCATACTTCCTCTTACGGCTCTCAATTTGCTGTTGCTTCCCTTCAATCATAAGAGCCTTATCTACCAACTCCTGGTAGTTGTTGAATGTTGCCACCATCAACTGCATGCTCATCTCATCATTCAGCCCTTCCATAAAATTCTCCTACTTTGCGGCATTTGTGGCCACATCATCAGGGGCATAGCGAGATAACTTGCTAAACTAATCCATGTACTGAGCCACAGTACGGTTCCCCTGGCGTAAGTTGCGAAACTCATGCTTCTTCATACTCATAGCTCTAGTTGAGACATGGGCTGTGCGGGAGGCTTGCTGAAATTGATCCCATGTAACAGTGGCTATAGGGTAGGTGACTATGTAATTCTCCCACCATGAGGCTGTTGGTCCATCCAACTGATGTGCGGCAAAACGCACCTTCTCAGCATCGGTACATCCTGCAGTGATTAACTCCCTTCCAATCCCGCGGAGCCAATCATCTGCTACTATGGGCTCGGTGCTACTGGAAAACACTGGCGGCTGCAACCTTAGGAAACGGGCTAAGTTGTCAACTGGTGGCGGTGGCGGTGGATTGTTGTTGTTGTTGTTATTATTGTTGCCTTCGTTCTGAACTAAGAACTGCATCAGGGTATTCTGCTGCTGGATTAACTGAGTGAGCTCTGGTGGGAAGGTAAATCCGGGGTCATGTCTTGGAGGCATCTGATGGGTTTAGAGGGGAGAGATTAGAATAAAATGAGGTCTAATGAGAAAACACTACCCATATGCACATGAGACAAACACAAACATTTCACTCAATCAATCAAGCAAAGGCATAAAATTGATCTAACTATCGTTACAAAAGTGCTCGAACTATACTATTTACATGGTGGAATACTACTACTGATGTGGTAGTCTAAAAAATATTCTTCGGTTGAAGACTCCATAATGTCTGCTCCAGCTTCATCTTCATATTCATCGCTATTGTCGGGGTCCGAGTTGGTGTCGTCGATGATAATGTAGTCCTCCGGGCGAATCTCCTTGGGTTCTTCGTCTTCTCCTCCTAGTGCGGGGTCTCCCAGAAATACTCCTAGCTTCCTTTCTAGATCGTCATTCTTCTCCACTAGTATGACGATTTCCTCCTCATAATCTTCACAAGTAGCCTTGATTTATTCCTCCGGTTCCGTGATCTTAGTCATTGCCTTCTTCAGGTCTATCATTCCTGCGCACATCTAGTTCTCCTAGCGACGAATGTGTTGGTTTAACTCTTGGATGAAAGCTGCAATTGATCTATCCTTCCTGGTGTTGATCATCTCCCATTGCTCATCTCAGCGCCCACAAATCTGATAGATAGTGTCTTTAAGCTCCTTATGATAAAACTTATCCAATGCGTCCCATGGTGATGTGAGCTGCCATACTCTTTCCTAGACTCCAGGTTGGTGCATCGAAGGAAAACTCTATGGGCTAAGTGACTGGCGTGAATGTCCTTCCTGGAA
The DNA here is from genome assembly GCF_003073215.2 of Triticum urartu. NCBI lineage: Eukaryota > Viridiplantae > Streptophyta > Magnoliopsida > Poales > Poaceae > Triticum > Triticum urartu. The sequence continues at coordinate 390,722,029 of NC_053024.1, forward strand.
CTTGAACTTGAATCATCCATCGCTCCTCTTCTAGTAATGTGGCGTTTTAAGTCCCGGTGAACCTTGGTATTCCAATGTTCAGGTACCTTGTGACTTCCTTCAAGTGTCGCCAAAAGGTGCTTCTTCATCCGGTTGTGCAAACTTGTTCCTTGCGTCCGCCATCCTAAAGAGTAGAAAATGGAGAGGAGTCAGAAATGACAAGAGAATAGTGATCTAGGGCTTTAGCTTAGTGGTCGTGTCCTACACTCAGCGTGTGCTCTGATACCATCTTGTAACGACCCGACCTCAAACGACCAAGTCTCTGTGCTTCAGTGCCATCCCTGGATCGGTAATGCTGACACACACAGTACTCGAGGATTTATAACAGAGTAGCAATCACACACTTATTACATTGAATGTCTCAAAAGAGAACTTATTACAATAAATATGGCTTAAGGCCATCTAATACGATAACAGCGGAAGGCTTGGAAGATAAAGTGAGTCCATCAACTCCAACGGCATAGCTGAGCTGCACAGCAACGACCTAACGAACCTTACTCCTCATCTGAAAAGTCTGCAACATAATACGTTGCAGCCCGAAAACGGGTCAGCACATGGAATATGCTGGCAAGATAACACAGTAGAGCAAGAACAGAATAATGCTATCACTACATGCATATTTGGCTGGTGGAAAGCTCTTTGGTTATAGTTTTTGCGAAAAGCCAATTTTTCCCTACAACAAAGGAATAGATTTTATTTAACTATCATGGTAGTTGAAACATCATTGAGAAGGTTCCTCCAACTCAATCCCAATTAAAGTAATTAACAACCCAACAATATTAGTTTAGAGTGATGAGATACTTAGGATACTCCAAGTACTAGATACTCAAGATGTCCATAACCAGGGACACGGCTAACCATGATTAGTTTATACACTCTGCAGAGGTTTGCACACTTTTCCCCACAAGACCCATCTCCTCCGTTGGATTTCTCGCACTACGGGGTGTTTGAGAAACGGATGACCGAGACACAGTCTTTCAGAAGCATTAACTCCTTACTCCGGGCAGACCATACCAACCTACATCCCACTACCTGCTGATCCACCTCTTCAGAAGCTTCACGCAACTTACTCAACTATGCTAGAGCCCATAATAGCTTGTGGCTGCACACGGAAGTTTCTAGCATGAAAAAATCTCAGTTCCCTTTGAGCCTGGGTGGCGGACCATAGGATTATCACATGGGTACTCCGGGATATCCTAGGACAACACTAGATTCCCCAGGTGCCCAACAAACAATCCACCCAGATGTGTATTCAAGTTGCCACCTTAAGTTGAACCCTTAATTAACAATCTCACATCTGTCATGGATTTCACTCACCCAACCACGTCTACGAGCATAGCATAGCAATATAAGCAATACGTAGAAGTAACTCCCAAGGGTTTGAATATAGCAGGGCAATAGGTTCTACCTCATCAACTACTTCCCAACCCACATGTTAATCACATCCTAACCATGCAATGTTTGAGGATTGGAACTAATGCATAAAAAACTGGGTGATAAAGGGGTATGATCAAAGTGTTACTTGCCTTGCTGATGATCCGCAAAACCTAGGGATTCGTAGTAGCACGCTTCGCACTCCGGGTGTTCTATCGCAAACAAACAATAGCATACATAAGCAATCAAGCAAAGAAACACAGGTAAAACTCAAACAAGAGGATCTAACCAGAAAGTTCAACTTAAGAACTCCGGTTTGCGAAAAGAATCAAATCAAACGGAGCAACGAAACTCAAACTGTGAAAGAAACAAGATCCATTTACTAATCTGGACAAAGGTCAAATTTTACAGTAGCCAAAAGATTGTTCAAGTAGGTTAAACGGGAAGAGGGTCTCGAGACGAAGATCTAGGCGCTTGAATCACCTGATTCCGATAAACGAGCGAAAACATAAACTAAAACGAAAATCGGATCAGAAATCACGATTGAAAATAATCACGGAAAATCTGAGAGAAAAAACTGACGAACAGGCTAACGAACGAACGTTCGTTGTCTGTTACTAACGAGTAAACTTCGTTCGTTAAAACGAACGTACGGACGAACGTCCGGAAAGTAACTAAACCGCGAAAAACCGGTGAACCGATCTATCCAAAAAAAACTAGGGTTTCTAGAAAAAAATGAACCGGGTTTTTTTTTAAAAACGAATGGTTCTACCTCCGGCGAAGTCCGGCGTGGCGGGGCAGTGCGGAGCGGCGGTGGTGCGGGTAAAGGGCGGCGGCGGCCGCTCCGGTGAGGGGCGGCGGCGGTGCGAGCAAGGCGGCGGCGCGGCAGCGGGCGACGGCGGCGCGACGGCTTGCGGCGGTGGGGTCGGCGGCTTGCGGCGGCGGGGTGGTGCGGGCTCCAAGGGCGGCGGGGCGGCGGCTTTTAAGGAGGGGGCGGGGCGGCTCAGCTTGGAGGAGGGGGCACGGCGCGGGAGTCCTAGCCGGACTCCACTTCACGGCGGCGGCACAGTCTCGGTCTCCCGAGCGGAGACGAGGCGCGAGCGGCTGGGCCGGCTCGGCTGGGCTTCGGCCTAGTCGGGCGCTAAAACTTTTTTTATTTAAAAAAATAAATTCCGCCGAAACTAAAAAAATCCTAGAAAATAAAATAAAATTCTAAAAATGACAAAACAAATTTTAACTGTCTAAATAAAATATTTAGAACAAGGTGAACATTTTATTAGCCCTAAAATGCAATTTTGGAAAACGTGCAATTTTTCTAATTCAAATAAAATAGCAATAAATTCCAGATAAAAATCAAATATTTGATTTTAATCTTTTTCCTCCAATATTTCATTTATTTCAGAGAAGTCATATTATCTCCTCTCATGTATTTTAATATGAAATATTTTTGGAGAGAAAAATAATTAAAACCAAAAATCCTCGTTTCAATATTTGATAAAACTCAAATATGAAACAGGGAAATCCCCAACTCTCTCCGAGGGTCCTTGAGTTTCTTAGGATTTCGAGGATCGCAAAACGAAATGCAATAAAATATGGTATGCATGAATGATCTATGTATAACATTCCAAATTGAAAATTTGGGATGTTACGTATGGAACAGGAGACAGGGGACACGATGTTTACCCAGGTTCGTGCCCTCTCTATGGAGGTAATACCCCACATCCTGCTTTGTTAATATTGATGAATATGAGTATTACAAGAGTTGATCTAGCATGAGATCGTAATTGCTAAACTGTAGAGGTCTAGCTTGTATGGTTATGATGATGAATATATATCTCCCTCCGGACTAAGTCCTCTGGTTTATATAGACACCGGGAGGATCTAGGGTTACACAAGGTCGGCTACAAAGAAAGGAATCTACATATTTGGTCACCAAGCTTGCCTTCCACGCCAAGGAGAGTCCCATCCGGACACGGGTGCAGTCTTTGGTCTTCGTGTTCTTCACAACCCATCAGTACGGACCATGGCTAACAGGTCGGACGCCTGAGGACCCCTTAGTCCAGGACTCCCTCACCCTCGCAAAAGAATAAATAAATAAATGAATTACTACATGCAAACCAGATTATTTTCATAGAAACCGGAGCATGTTCATTAAATTTTGGACATAACACATTTATAAAAAACGACCAGACCTAAACCGGTCTAAGGACCTAATTTGCAGGATACTAAAAACACAGGAATGGGGAAAGTATGATGGCGATGAACCAAGACGAGGAGGAAGAGGAGTAGTATTGTACATGCTACAGACTGGACTGTAGCACATTGTTTTTAATGGCCATATCACCACATTGTTTTCTATGGCCTATCGCCTGCTAGTGCACTGGGCTGCCGTGGTTCGCACTCCTCTGATGTGAGTAGTAGTACTAGTATACTACATGATTCTTTGCTCCTTCTTACGTACTTCCCCGACATGTGGGAGTGCCAGCATCTAGGTCGACGTGTCATGCACCAGATTAGAGTGGGGAACGGAAGGGGGGCATCAATCCGGTCGTAGCGCAGTACTCCATGACTATAGTGAGTAGTCATATCACAAGACCCCGTCTTTCTAGCAGTAGCACTCCGTCAAATCGCACAACCCTACCTTTCCAGCAGTAAGTTGAACCCGCTACTCCCTCACCCTCCTCGGCTCTCTGTCAAACCACCTACGCGAAAACTGTCATGCGTACAGCCCGGGAAAAGCCCCACCCTCAACTTTTAGCTACTCACAGTACTCCCTCCATTCCTAAATATTTGTCTTTTTAGAGATTTCAAATGGACTACCACATACGCATGTATATAGACATATTTTAGCGTGTAGATTCACTCATTTTGCTCCGTATGTAGTTACTTGTAGAAATCTCTAGAAAGAAAAATATTTAGGAACGGAGGGAGTATAATTTTGTATCGATGAATTGTGCCATGGAGCAGAAAGCCAAAACAAAAACATGGTACATGTAAACAAATACAGTTCAAGCTCTAGCTAGCGATTCAAAATGTAAACCATGTTGGAGATATGCCCTAGAGGCAATCATGTATGATGATATTTCCTATGTGTTTATGAATAAAGATAGTCCTTGGACATTATAAATGATGTGTATCAGCAAGTACGTGACTTGTTTGTGGGACTATGCAGTGTACGATGACTGTCCTAAAAGGTCCCTAGTCGAAAGGGTTGTGTGGACGCGCAGCCAACTAGACTAGCATATGACACGGTTCATGGCTTGGTCTCACTAGCCATGGAGCATTGGATGCTAACCAAATAATATGGACTTGGAAGGATCTGGTCGGATTCGACATAGTCGGATCCGAGTCGAGATAAGGTCCGAGTCGGACAGACCCAACTTTGAGACGCAGTGATATGTCATCTATGAGTCTCGAGTACAACATATGTTCTATGTCCTAAGACCGGAGCTGACGCATGTACTCGGGATAGTGACAGACTTGCTTTGGGCCGACCAAACGCTACTCCGTAACTGGGTAGTTATAAAGGTAGGTTTCGGGTTTGTCCAGAACCATGCTGCGAGACGTGGTCGAGCAAGATGGGATTTGCCCCTCCGATCAGGAGAGATATACTCTGGGACCCTCGTGTGATCCGACCAGGATAAGCATGGCCATGCGACAAGGATTATGAGATAATCTGGTTTGTGGTCGGCATCACTGGAACGAGAAAGAGGTCGGGCTAGCACAAGGATGACAGACTCGCCTTGAGCCTGACAACATATATTGTGTGGCAAAAGGAATGGAAGTGTGATGTACAGGTTCGCCTAACTGGCTTCATAGTCTGTTTGGTGTTCGGCATGCCTTGCGAGAGGCCGCTACCAACTATGCAGTTCGGAGGTGATCCGAACTGCGACCAAGCCGGCTTGAACCTAAGGGGTCGCGCGCTTAAGGGAAGGAGCCTACAAGGTCGGATCCGAGAACACTCGTTGGATGTGATCCGAGCTGTATTCGGATTGAGGCCGAGTAGACTTATGGGCTTTAGGGTCCGTGCGAGGCCCAAGTGTTGAGCCCGCGACGGACGCCTATATAAAGTGGAGGTGCCGCACACTCACGCGATTGATCGCTTCAGCGCTGTCACCAGGGTTTGCATGTGTTGCGAATAGACACCTCCACTCGCCACCGATTGTGTGATCGGACCTAGCAGTCCGCCGCACGATGTTCCTCCTGCATGCGCGGATACCGTTAGAGGCGGTGCACTTGCGCCGCTCCGGCGAACCTGTATGTGGGAACCAACTACCGGCTGTACGAGGGAGATCGGACGAGGAGGAGACGATCCACGCGGACGCGCTGCCCCAACTCTTCTTCCGCTGCACGGCACTGCGCGTCTAGTGGTAACGAACTATGATCCATCTCCTGTAGCATGTTCTTGGTTGTTCTGCATGTAGGAAAATTTTCATTTGCAGTCGACGCACCCTACTATAGAACCCAACAGTGGTATCAGAGCCTCTGCTATAGGATTTGGATTCAGATCGTATGCATATCAGATATGTGGAGGCGATAGATGAGATCTGTTGTCGTTGATGAGATCGGCTATGTGCATGGTTGATGTGATCAACTACACATGGGGATCGTTGAGGCTATGTTTTCTAATGATCGGAGTCGATGAGGTCGTGACACAACCTACCCCTACCGGTCGGTATCCACCATCAGGGATAACAGTGGAACGTAAATCCGAATCGGGCTCGCTGCCCCTTCGAACCCCGCCCGCTAACCGGCTAGCGGGAGCGCCGTGTGCGTAGCGCCTTGTATTTCATACATGATCACTCAAACCGGTAGAATGTGATTCTATGCATAACTTTATTTTGCAGGGTTTGATGTGAATGGTATGGCTCGTGTGTATGTGATGCATGTGTGTAAATTATACATGGCCTGCGTGTCATGTTTGTCAGCCGGCAGGAGCCAAAGTGTTGTCATTATATTGTATAACGACCTGCGTGTAGACTTGTGACTCTATGTAAAATTCATTACTACTTGTAGTAGTTGGATAATAGAGATCAGGTTGGCGGCTTGGCAGCCCGGCGTCACAAACAAGATGGAGTTCCTAGATGGTCATCGGAGTCGGAGCCGACCTAGAAGGACATCCACGAAGGAGCCATACTGCTACCTCTTGAGCACTTGCGTTGGTTTTCCCTTGAAGAGAAAAGTGTGATGCAGCAAAGTAGCCTAAGTATTTCCCTCAGTTTTTGAGAACCAAGGTATCAATCCAGTAGGAGGCCACGCACAAGTCCCTCACACCTACACAAACAAATAAATCCTCGCAACCAACGTGATAAGGGGTTGTCAATCCCTACACGGTCACTTACGAGAGTGAGATCTGATAGATATGATAAGATAATATTTTTGGTATTTTTATGATAAAGAGAAATAAAAGATGCAAGTAAAATAAATGGCAAAGGAAATAACTAAGTATTGGAAGATTAATATGATGGAAGATAGACCCGGTGGCCATAGGTTTCACTAGTGGCTTCTCTCAAGAGCATAAGTATTCACGGTGGGTAAACAAATTACTGTTGAGCAATTGACAGAATTGAGCATAGTTATGAGAATATCTAGGTATGATCATGTATATAGGCATCACGTCTGAGACAAGTAGACCGACTCCTGCCTGCATCTACTACTATTACTCCACACATCGACCGCTATCCAGCATGCATCTAGAGTATTAAGTTAAAGAGAACAGAGTAACGCTTTAAGGAAGATGACATGATGTAGAGGGATAAACTCATGCAATATGATATAAACCCCATCTTGTTATCCTCGATGGCAACAATACAATACATTCCCTGCTGCCCCTACTGTCACTGGGAAAGGACACCACAAGATTGAACCCAAAGCTAAGCACTTCTCCCATTTCAAGAAAGATCAATCTAGTAGGCCAAACCAAACTGATAATTCGAAGAGACCTGCAAGGATAACCAATCATACATAAAAGAATTCGGAGAAGATTCAAATATTTTTCATAGATAAACTTGATCATAAACCCACAATTCATCGGTCTCAACAAACACACTGCAAAAGAAGATTGCATCGAATAGATCTCCACAAGAGAGGGGGAGAACTTTGTATTGAGATCCAAAAAGAGAGAAGAAGCCATCTAGCTAATAACTATGGACCCGTAGGTCTGAAGTAAACTACTCACACTTCATCGGAGAGGCTATGGTGTTGATGTAGAAGCCCTCCGTGATCGATGCCCCCTCCGGCGGAGCTCCGGAAAAGGCCCCAAGATGGGATCTCGTGTATACAGAAAGTTACGGCGGTGGAATTAGGGTTTTGGCTCTGTATCTGGTAGTTTGGGGGTACGTAGGTATATATAGGAGGAAGGAGTACGTCGGTGGAGCAACAGGGGGCCCACGAGGGTGGAGGGCGCACCTGGGGGGTAGGCGTGACCCCCTACCTCATGCCTTCCTCGTTGATTGCTTGACGTAGGGTCCAAGTCCTCTGGATCATGTTCGTTCCGAAAATCACGTTCCCGAAGGTTTCATTCCGTTTGGACTCCGTTTGATATTCTTTTTCTGCGAAACCCTAAAATAGGCAAAAAAGAGTAATTCTGGGCTGGGCCTCCGGTTAATAGGTTAGTCCCAAAAATAATATAAAAGTGTATAATAAAGCCCAATAATGTCCAAAACAGAATATAATATAGCATGGAACAATCAAAAATTATAGATACGTTGGAGACGTATCAAGCATTCCCAAGCTTAATTCCTGCTCGTCCTCGAGTAGGTAAATGATAAAAACAGAATTTTTGATGTGGAATGCTACTTGGCATAATTTCAATGTAATTCTTCTTAATTGTGGTATGAATATTCAGATCCGAAAGATTCAAGACAAAAGTTCAATATTGACATAGAAATAATAATACTTCAAGCATACTAACTAAGCAATTATGTCTCTTCAAAATAACATGGCCAAAGAAAGTTATCCCTACAAAATCATATAGTCTGGCTATGCTCTATCTTTACCACACAAAGTATTTAAATCATGCACAACCCCGATGACAAGCCAAGCAATTGTTCCATACTTTTGGTGTTCTCAAACTTTTTCAATCTTCACGCAATACATGAGCGTGAGCCATGGACATAGCACTTTAGGTGGAATAGAATGGTGGTTGTGGAGGAGACAAAAAGGAAGGAAGATAGTCTCACATTAACTAGGCGTATCAACGGGCTATGGAGATGCCCACCAATAGATATCAATGTGAGTGAGTAGGGATTGCCATGCAACAGATGCACTAGAGCTATAAGTATATGAAAGCTCAACAATAGGAACTAAGTGGGTGTGCATCCAACTTGCTTGCTCACGAAGACTTAGGGCATTTTGAGGAAGCCCATCATTGGAATATACAAGCCAAGTTCTATAATGAAAAATTCCCACTAGTATATGAAAGTGATAACATAGGAGACTCTCTATTATGAAGATCATGGTGATACTTTGAAGCACAAGTGTGGTAAAAGGATAGTAGCATTGTCCCTTCTCTCTTTTTCTCTCATATTTTTTTATTTGGGCCTTTTTTATGGCCTCTTTTTTTGTCCGGAGTCTCATCCCGACTTGTGGGGGAATCATAGTCTCCATCATCCTTTCCTCACTTGGGACAATGCTCTAAAAATGATGATCATCACACTTTTATTTACTTACAACTCAAAAATTACAACTCAATACTTAAAACAAAATATGACTCTATGTGAATGCCTCCGGCGGTGTACCGGGATATGCAATGAATCAACTGTGACATGTATGAAAGAATTATGAACGGTGGCTTTGCCACAAATACAATGTCAGCTACATGATCATGCAAAGAAATATGACAATGATGGAGCGTGTCATAGTAAATGGAACGGTGGAAAGTTGCATGGCAATATATCTCGGAATGGCTATGGAAATGCCATGATAGGTAGGTATGGTGGCTGTTTTGAGGAAGGTATATGGTGGATGTATGATACCGGCGAAAGGTGTGCGGTGTTAGAGAGGCTAGCAATGGTGGAAGGAAGAAAAGTGCGTATGATCCATGGACTCAACCTTAGTCATAAAGAACTCATATACTTATTGCAAAAATCTACAAGTTATCAAAGCAAAGTATTACGCGCATGCTCCTAGGGGGATAGATTGGTAGGAAAAGACCATCGCTCGTCCCCGACCGCCACTCATGCAATATGATATAAACCCCATCTTGTTATCATCGATGGCAACAATACAATACGTGTCTTGCTGCCCCTACTGTCACTGGGAAAGGACACCGCAAGATTGAACCCAAAGCTAAGCACTTCTCCCATTGCAAGAAAGATCAATCTAGTAGGCCAAACCAAACTGATAATTCGAAGAGACTTGCAAAGATAACCAATCATACATAAAAGAATTCAGAGAAAATTCAAATATTGTTCATAGATAAACTTGATCATAAACCCACAATTCATCGGTCTCAACAAACACACTGCAAAAGAAGATTACACCGAATAGATCTCCACAAGAGAGGGGGAGAACTTTGTATTGAGATCGAAAAAGAGAGAAGAAGCCATCTAGCTAATAACTATGGACCCGTAGGTCTGAAGTAAACTACTCACACTTCATCGGAGAGGCTATGGTGTTGATGTAGAAGCCCTCCGTGATCGATGCCCCCTCCGGCGGAGCTCCGGAAAAGGCCCCAAGATGGGATCTCGTGGATACAGAAAGTTACGGCGGTGGAATTAGGGTTTGGCTCCGTATCTGGTAGTTTGGGGATACGTAGGTATATATAGGAGGAAGGAGTACGTCGGTGGAGCAACGGGGGGCTCACAAGGGTGGAGGGCGCGCTTGGGTGGGGGGGCGGTAGGCGCGCCCCCCTACCTCGTGCCTTCCTCGTTGATTGCTTGACGTAGGGTCCAAGTCCTCTGGATCATGTTCGTTCCGAAAATCACGTTCCCGAAGGTTTCATTCCGTTTGGACTCCGTTTGATATTCTTTTTGTGCGAAACCCTAAAATAGGCAAAAAACAGCAATTCTGGGTTGGGCCTCCGGTTAATAGGTTAGTCCCAAAAATAATATAAAAGTGTATAATAAAGCCCAATAATGTCCAAAACAGAATATAATATAGCATGGAACAATAAAAAATTATAGATACGTTGGAGATGTATCACATACTATTTCACAATATATGTTTTATTTGTGATTGTTATGCTTCTTGTTTTCTATGCATGTTAGAATGATAGGAAAGATCCCTCGTTAATATCAAGTAAATTTCCATTCCCGATGTGTCACCTTCGCACGTCAAGTACGTCTAGTAGTGGGCTCATAAAATTGGGGTGCTGCTAGGTGTCCTTGAACTGAAGGGTTCGTGTCGGACACGGACATGACTGCATTAGGTTAACTTGACAAGGCTATCAAAACGGTTTTGGGCCTTGTGGCAAAAGAGGTCGGGAGCCGGGGTATGAGATACCTACCCGACCGACAGGAGTCGTATAGAGATACGATTAGTAAGGAGTTGCTTACCGGATAGGCATGTTGTCTAGCAGTGATGCTAAAGCTCACTAGTCACATGTGCTAGTCGGATCCTGAATCACTGAGAGTTTGCGGAGGGATGCTGACTTCAATGGGAGTATTTCTGTTTAAGGCTAGAATTACTCTACATAAACACATTGGTTAGTGATTGCATATTTTTCTGTTGTAGATCAATGGCACCACCTGCTCAACCCAACTTTGCATTGAAATCAATTCTGGAAAAGGATAAACTGAATGGAACAAACTTTACTACCTGGTATAGAAATTTGAGAATTGTTCTCAAGCGTGATAAAAAGGAACATGTTCTAAAGGATCCGCTTCCAGAGGAACCTGCCGATAATGCTAGTACCACAACCAAGAATGCCTACCAGAAACTCGTTGATGAATCAAATGAGATCAGCTGCCTCATGCTGGCTTGTATGGAGCCCGATTTGCAGCAGCATTTCAAAGACGTTGGGGCTTTCGATATGATCGAGAGTCTCAAGAGCATGTTTCGTGTGCAGGCTAGGACCGAAAAGTTCAATGTCTGGCGATCCTTGATGGATTGTAAGCTGAAGGAAGGTGATCCACTGAGCCCGCATGTGATCAAGATGATCGGACATGTGCAAGATTTGGATCGGTTGGGCTTCCTGCTCTTGGATGAGCTGGCTACTGATGCAGTTCTGGGTTCTCTTCCGCCCAGTTATGGGATGTTCATCTCGAACTATCATATGCAAGGCATGGATAAGAAGCTCACTGAATTGCATGGGATGCTCAAAGTAGCAGAGCATGATATTAAGAAAGGCACGTTGTCGGTGTCAAAACCGGCTGATCTCGGGTAGGGGGTCCCGAACTGTGCGTATAAGGCGGATGGTAACAGGAGGCAGGGGACACGATGTTTTACCCAGGTTCGGGCCCTCTTGATGGAGGTAAAACCCTACGTCCTGCTTGATTTATTCTTGATAATATGAGTAGTACAAGAGTTGATCTACCACGAGATCAGAGAGGCTAAACCCTAGAAGCTAGCCTATGGTATGATTGTATGTTGTCCTACGGACTAAAACCCTCCAGTTTATATAGACACCGGAGGGGGCTAGGGTTACACAAGGTCGGTTACAAAGGAGGGGATATACATATCCGTATTGCCTAGCTTGCCTTCCACGCCAAGTAGAGTCCCATCCAGACACGGGACAAAGTCTTCAATCTCGTATCTTCATAGTCCAACAGTCCGGCCAAAGGATATAGTCCGGCTGTCCGAAGACCCCCTAATCCAGGATTCCCTCAGTAGCCCCTGAACTAGGCTTCAATGACGATGAGTCCGGCGCGCAGTGTTGTCTTCGGCATTGCAAGGCGGGTTCCTCCTCCGAATACACCACGGAAGAGTTTGAATACAAGGATAGTGTCCGACCCTGCAAAATAAGTTCCACATACCACCATAGAGAGAATAATATTTCCACAAATCTAATCTGCTGACACGTTTTGGCAGCATGACATCATGCCATGGCCCGGTAATTATTCGAACCATTTTTCTTTAACCAGCCCCGTACATAACGCGAGGCGGTTTCTTGACACGTCTTGTCAAAGCAGAGATCGTGTTCCCCTTATTACGGGATTCTCATCAATACGGACGTGGGTAACCCAACCGTGCCTGTTGGTATGACTCCTAGATTTTAGGTAAGTCTCGAACGGCCATGAGGAGGATGCCTGATATTCATCCCCTTTATAAAGGGACAAGGCTTTTTCTTTTTTCCCTCCCGTGCTCAATCGAATCCTTCCCCCGCCTCGAGTTCTAACACCCAAAGCCCAGGTCAGGTGCTTCGGACCTTCAATCATGTCCGGATCCAGCCTTCAAGGCCGGTGGATGCCTTCCTCCGTCATGGAGGAGGACATCAAGAAGTTGAGGGAGGCCAGATATCTGACCGCCGAAATTTCGCATAGGCTGCTCGCCCGAGGGCAGGTCGTCCCTACTCTCGAACCCAACGAGAGTGTTGTGTTCGTTTCCCACTTCCTTTGAGGACTAGGCCTTGCTCTGGATCCCTTCGTTAGGGGTCTTATGTTCTATTACGGGATGGATTTTCATGATCTGGCCCCGGATTCCCTTCTTCACATCTCGTCATTTATCGTCGTTTGTGAGGCCTTCCTCCGCAATACCCCTCAGTTCGGCCTGTGGCTCAAGACTTCGATGTGAAGCCGAAGATGGTCGAGGGGCAGTACGCAGCGTGCGGAGGTGCTCTAATAAGCAAAATTGCTGACGCTTCATGGCCAAAGGGTTCCTTTCTAGAGGTGTCCGGATTGTGGCAACGGGAGTGGTTTTACGTCACAGCTCCCAAAGTGCCAAGTGGGCAGCTTCTCCCACCTTTCGCTCGGGCCCTCCACCACAACTGATGTCATGGATCAGCAGGGGGCTGAGCTGGGGTCCAGCCAAGGACGTGCCAATACTGCAGAGCCGTATCCGAGATCTCTTCAAGGGAGATTTCAGTCTGGTTATGGTAGTGCAAGTTATGCTGGTTCATCGAGTCCAGCCTTGCAAACGCCGGCCCCTCCGCATGTGGGAATTCAACCTGGAAGGACCGCGCACTATTCAGAATTTCTTCACGGCATGACGCAAGAGGAGATGTACAAATCGTTCTTCAGACCCCAAATAGAGTGTCCGGACACTACCGATGACGTGGGCCTGAGCTACAACCGCCCTGCTGCCCAAGTAAGTAATCTCATGGCCAAACACACCGTCCTTTTATTTATCATGACATCATTCTAAAGAATCGCTCTTTGACCAGGACTGGATAACAAAGGCGAAGATGATCCGTTGTTCGGCCCCCCTTCCTGAAGGCTTGGACAATCCGGTGCTGGAAAAGATGCTCGAGCCAGCACCCTGCCTAGTGCCCTCCAAGGAAGATGAAGGGGGGAATAACAAGGCTAGTGTCTCCACGAAGGAGATTAGCCGGAGAGAAGGAACTGAAACTTCCTCTCCCCAAGGAAGGAAGAGGATCGCCTCTGCGGACCCGGAGACAATGGTCTCCAAACGAGGGGAAAAATCTCCGCCGGAGGGTCCTGCCCTGGGGGATACCCAGGCCGTACTATGCCCTCAAGGCGACCAGCCTTCCCCCGAGCTGTAAGTAAAAGGGGTAGTTTATAACAAAAATATCTTGCTCTACTTCTGAGGAAAATAACCGAAGCATTTATTTTGCAGTTTGGATCTTAGCCCTTCTCAGCAGAGCTCGTCTTCGGGGGATCTTCTTCCGGAGATGATGGAGAGCGAAACGCCTCCCCCTGCCACACCGCCTCATGAAGCGGGCGACCCCGAGGTGTCGTCGCAGAGGGTTTCTCCGGATCCGTCAAGGCCAGAAGGTAATCTTATGGCCACCCGAAGTCCTCAGCATCCGGCTCTCGAAGAGAGTCATCAAAAGAGTCCGGCACCGTGTGGTGTGCGGTCAAACGTACTGAGGGGTCTGCTGGAGCAAGCGGCTATCTCAGAGGAGCACCGCACATTGATGGGTATGGTGATTGTAAGGATTTCGTCCGCCGAAAGCGGGTTGCATGAAGCTTTTATGAGTCTACTGACGGGTTTTGAGGTACGTGAAATGATGTACATTTTTTACGGTACCGCACATTTTTAGATGTGCCCTGTGTAGATAGTAGCCCCTGAGACTCTGGTTGTCGTCGAAAACAGCGGCAAACAGAGGATCATAGTCCCAGGTAATAACCATACTGCCTTTATGTACAGGTGGTGGAAGCTCCGGTGGCTAGCCGGACTGATGGGTATGCCGAACTAAAGCGGCAGCTGGATGCGGCAGATGCCGACATCGTGCTTGTAAATAAGCGGCTTGACGGGGCACAGGGTGAGTGGCCTTTCTGGTGATCGTCACATAATAAGAGTAGCATGATGCCAGTATCTTTAATATGTTGTGACTGCAGATGGAGCGGCCACCATGGAGACCCTTCAGGCGGAGCTTGCCTGAGCCAAGGAGCAAGCCAGGAGTAGCAATGCGGCCGCTTTGCAAGCGGCCGACGAGTTAAGGGCCGAACAGGCCACACATTGCGAGAGCAAAGAAGAAATTGCCAAGATGGCCATGCAGTTAAAAGATGCTGCTGATCGTTACCGGATTCTTGAAGAGGAAAACTGGGTGAAGGCGACGGACCTGGAGAAGGCCCAGGTGGATGCCAAGGAAGCCCGCTCCAAAATTAGAGCGACGAAGGAGGAGCTGAATCAAGCTGCAGATATCGTGTCTGGGAGCCCTTCCTGTTGCGGACTAAGTTCGGAGATCTGAAGTATGCTCCTCTGGACCGGCTATGGAGTTCTGTGGACGCGTACATGGATTTAGCTGCAAGTTCTACTGATGCAGCCGAGTACTTCAAGGATCAGAAAGGTCCCGAAGTGGAAAAGTTGTTCTGGTCATAGTTTCACGCTCCAGTCCGTCCGCTGCTGCTGAATGAGCGATTGACTGGTTGGGCCAAGCTCCATAGGCTGTCCGGACTTGCCATGAGGTCCATAGTGGATCACCTGTGGCCGGGAGGGCCAAGGTCGAGTAGCTACTTTAGCTTAGTGCAACAATTCCTTGAAGCTATGCCACCCATCGATGCTGTAAAGAGATCAGCATGCATAGAAGGTGCGCAGATGGCCCTTGCCCGTGTCAAAACATACTGGGCGGAGATGGAGGCCACCACTGTTGCGGCACAGGGTTCGGCCATAGGCCGAGTGGCTGTCGAGCACTACTTTGAAGAAGTTCTTGAAGGCGCTCGTTTGATAGAGGCTCAGTGCTCGAAGAATATTATGTTTAAGTGACATGTATTCCCATTGTAAGAACAATGTTTTATTGAGTTTATCAAGGCTGTATTTATACTTTTGCCCGAAAGTACTATGATGCCTCCAGTGCGACCGTTTATGTATATATGTATATAACCTGAAAGATGGCAGTCGTCGGCTTCAGCCCCCACGCATATAATGCGGGGGTGTTCGCAGAAGACGCATGTTCACACTTGATCCAACGTCTTGGTCCATTAAGGAGGTGATAGTGCAGCGAACTAGGCAACCGGATTATAATGCTTTAACACTTTCACTTAGCCAGAGGAGTTTGACAGTGGGGCTACTATATAGCCCCTGGTGGCTCCGCGCTCATCCGGATTCGGGGCGCTTACATGCATGACCGAGAAACGGCCCTTCGTTAAGGCGGAGGAATCTCGAAGATTCCGCTAGGTCATCGAGTGGTTGACCAGTCTCGCGCTATATCATGACAGTCAGTTTTCAGCTTTCTCTACTAAGGTGCTCGTCCGGATGAACCAGGGCACAATCGCAGTAGTTCTCCTGGTGCCGCCTTAGCCGATAGAGCGAAACGTAAGGCAGCAAAACACAGGAGCCGGGCAAACCCAACATTTGACCAAAGACATGATTCGGAGCTGATGCATATAAGGCAAACTCGCGACACCGAACACTCCCTAAGGTATTTGGTCTTTATGATGTAAACCGGGCCTAAACAGTGCCCTTTATAATAAGCCCCTGGTGTCCAGGTACGTGCAATATTCTGACGTGGCCACATGCCAATACATCAGCATCCTTCTCAATTGTATTGAGAATCCGAGGGATGTGTATCAACAAGAGATAGTAAAAAAGGTTTACGCAGGGTCTTAATCTAAAAAGAATCCTTAGAACGGGTCCCTACTGCACGTCTACGCCTGTGTCTCCGTTGTGGCGTATTCTGGACGGGTGTAGCACGATGGTCATCTGAAAAAAAGAGGAACTTAATTGAAAAGTTGCCGTGCAAAAGGTAAGTTATACTAAATAAACAAGATATAGTTCAAAATGAGTAAAGTTGAGCCTAATTGCCACTTGTTTGCGCGCGTTGAGCCCCTTGTATTGTAATAGGGGTATAGCCATCAAACCTGTATCAGTTACATATAGCTGCACCAGACTCATCCAACTGTGTTCGTGGTCTTAACGACCTGTCAGATGCTTTAGTTCGTGAGGCCGTTTATTGTGCGGCTGACAAGGCAGCCGCACGGTCTTCCGCGCGCAAGGAGCGCTCAACATTTCCGATTACTGTAATGATGCCATGTGGACCGGGCATCTTAAGAATGAGAGAAGCGTAATGCGGTATTGCGTTAAAGCGAGCAAAAGCTTCGCGTCCGAGTAGTGCTCGATAGCTGCTTTGGAACAGAGCGATGTGGAAGGTTAGATTTTTGTTGTGGAAGTTATCGGGAAAGCCGAATATAACCTCTAGTAGCAGGGAGCCCGACCAATGGGCTTATGGGCCTGGCATTACTCCTTTAAAGGTAGTATTGCTATGGCTAATTTTTATTGGGTCTATCCCCATTTTGCGGACCGTGTCCTGATATATCAGGTTTAAACTACTGCCGCTGTCCATCAGGACTCGTGTGAAGTGGTATCCGTCAATTATCGGTTCTAACACCAAGGCAGCCCATCCTGCACGCCGGATACTTACCGAATAATCCCGATGGTCGAAGGTGATCGGTTGGGACGACCAGTGGCAGAACTCTGCGGCGATAGGCCCTGGGGCATGTGTCTCTAGGAGTGCTGCTTTGTTTCTCCCCTTTGTCACGTGTAACACGTTTACTGTTTTGACTTCTGGTGGGAATTTCTTCTGTTCCCCAGTGCTTTGCTGGCGAGGCTCGTCCTCGTCTTCGCTTGGTGTATCCTGCCCCTTATGTTCGGCGTTGAGCTTGCCGGACTGCTTGAAGACCCAACATTCGCTGTGGGTATGATTTGCAGGTTTACCGGGGGTGCTGTGGATCTGACATATTTGATCCAGAATCTTGCTTAGGCTGGACAGTTCGTCTCTGTTGCCTTTGGAGGGCAGCTTTTGCTGATCTGGCCGAGAGCTTCTAAATCCGGCGTTTACCGCCGTGCTCTTCAGGCTGTCTTCTCTATTCCGGCGCTTGTTTTTGCTGCGCCGTGGTTTCCAGTTTTCGTCCCTGACTTCGGATGTACTTGGGTCGCTGGTGCTGCATCGGGCTAACCAGCTATCCTCGCCCGCGCAAAAGCGGGTCATGAGGCTTGTTAATGCTGCCATTGATCTTGGCTTTTCTTGGCCGAGGTGTCTGGCAAGCCATTCATCCCGAACGCTGTGCTTGGAAGCTGCTAAGGCTTCGGTGTCCAGACAGTCAACTATCTGGTTCTTTTTAGTGAGAAACCTGTTCCAAAGCTTTCGGGATGACTCTCCGGGCTATTGAGTTATATGACTTAAATCGTCTGCATCCGGAGGTCGGACATAAGTCCCTTGAAAATTTGCCCGAAAAGCGTCTTCGAGCTCTTCCCAGCTTCCAATGGAGTTTTCGGAGAGGCTTTTAAGCCAGTGCCGAGCTGGCCCTTTGAGCTTGAGGGGTAAGTACTTGATGGCGTGGAGATCGTCTCCTCGAGCCATATGGATATGGAGGATGTAGTCCTCAATCCAGACCCCAAGGTCTGTCGTTCCGTCGTAAGCCACTATGTTTACGGGTTTGAATCCCTCTAGAAATTCATGGTCCAGCACCTCATCGGTGAAACATAGGGGGTGTGCGACACCCCTTTATTTGGGTGTACCGTGGTATTGGGATGTTTGTTGTGTTGCATTGCGTGCTGGAGCGCGCTTGCGTGGCCCGTAGATGGATCTGGTTGCGTCGTACTTTTGATGTGAGTCCTCACGTGGATCGCGTACTGGCTTATGTGCGGCGTCGTTTGCCGTTCTATGTTGGCCACGAGGTCTTCTATCCGACTGGATGGCCGCTTTGTTTTTTGATTGCAGGGGATCTAAGGCCTCCTCATCGAATTCAGGTAGCAACTTTCGCTTCGGATAGCTCTTGGTGTGACGATTACCACCGTACTTCGCTTCAGTGTTGAGTACTTCACTCCATCTTATTCTGAGTGTGTCTTGTGCAGCCCTGAGCCTTTGCTTCTGCTTTTTCAGACTCCTTGCAGTGGCAACAAGCCTTTTATGGGTGTTCTGTTGCTCCTGGTGCCTGTCCGGTGTGATGTTATCTGGACTGTTATCTTCGACGGAGTCGGGTTGTCCGGTTTGATTCTCTGTGTTGCCGTGGTCGGACGATGGTTCAATGCCATGTTTGTCGTCCACTGGCTCACCTTGCTCTATCGCTGGGTTTATATGATCGCTATTTCTGCCGAGGCGGGATTTGGAGCGGCACTTACGCCGCCGCTTTGACTGCTTCTCGAGGGAACAATCCTTCGATGCATCCTTCCGCTCTTCATCGTTGTTTTCTTTGGGTCCTTCCACCATGTATACATCATATGATGAAGTGGGCGTCCAGTGCCCTGTGGGCAGTGGTTCCTGTTCGTCTCCTGCATCGTCGTCCATACCGTCGATGTCTTCAGAGTCGAAGTCGAGCATGTCGGTCAAATCATCGATAGTGGCTATTAAGTGGGTGGTGGGTGGGCGGTGAATTTCTTCGCCATCCGCATCCCAATCCTGCCGAACATAGTTCGGCCAGGACTCTCCTGAAAGGGAGAGAGACCTTAATGAGTTCAGTATGTCACTGAAGGGTGAGTGCTGAAAGATATCCACGAAGGTGAACTCCATGATCGGCGCCCGGTCAGATTCGATAGGCACGGGCGCAGGCGGTTCGGAGTCCGTGGCCGGGGAGGAATCCGACAGTTTGGCGTCACGGCTCTCGTGAAGGGTAAGGTCGATACTTGGCTCGATCGCCGATGACAATGCGGCCTCCGTGGCGGGGTCTATCCACCCGTCCCTGGATGGCGCAATTGGCTCCGAATTGAGGGTCGGAGCGGTCGCCGGTGCGATCTCCCGAACACTGTCCGATGGTAGAGCTAAATCATGCTCATCGTGACCGTGCGGCGCGCTCGGCAGGGGCTCGAATCCGTCGAAGATCAAGTCTCCGCGGATGTCGGCTGTGTAGTTTAAGCTTCCAAACCTGACCAGGTGGCCAGGGGCATAACTCTTGATCTGCTCCAGATGGCCAAGCGAGTTGGCCCGCGGTGCGGAGCTGCCAAATACAAGGATCTGTCCGGGGAGAAAAGTCTCACCCTGGACTGCATCGCTATCGATGACCGAAGGAGCCATCAAGCCTAACAGCGACAACACAGAGGAACTCTCAATGAAAGCACCAATGTCAGTGTCAAAACCGGCGGATCTCGGGTAGGGGGTCTCGAACTATGCGTCTAAGGCGGATGGTAACAGGAGGCAGGGGACATGATGTTTTACCCAGGTTCGGGCCCTCTTAATGGAGGTAAAACCCTACGTCCTGTTTGATTTATTCTTGATAATATGAGTAGTACAAGAGTTGATCTACCATGAGATCAGAGAGGCTAAACCCTAGAAGCTAGCCTATGGTATGATTGTATTTTGTCCTACAGACTAAAACCCTCCGGTTTATATAAACACGGAGGGGGCTAGGGTTACACAAGGTCGGTTACAAAGGAGGGGATATACATATCCGTATTGCCTAGCTTGCCTTTCACGCCAAGTAGAGTCCCATCAGGACACGGGATGAAGTCTTCAATCTCTTATCTTCATAGTCCAACAATCCGGCCAAAGTATATAGTCCGGCTGTCCGGAGACCCCCTAATCCAGGACTCCCTCACACGCATCAAGTGTTGATGGTGAATAAATCGGCTAAGTTCAAAGAAGAGTTGGTCCAAGAAAAAGGCTAAGGCAAAGGGCACGGAGACGGTAACCTCCGCCGCTACGCTGAAGTCTGGACCGGACTCAAAGACCATTTGCTATCATTGCAAGGAAACTGGTCACTGGAAGAGGAACTATAGCAAGTGGCTTGCAGAGCATGGCAAGAAGGCCGGGAATGCTGCTTCAGGCAAAGGTACACTTGTTGCATATGTTATAGACATTTACCTTGCTGACATACCTAGCATCTTTGGGTATTTGATACCGAATCGGTTGTTCACATTTGCAACTCGATGCAGGGGCTGGTAAGAACTAGGCCTGTGGCGCAAGGGGAGATTGACATCAGGGTCGGCAACAAAGCAAGAGTTGCTACGTTGAAGGTCGGCATGATGCAGCTCCAGCTTCCTTCTAGATTTATTTTGGAATTGAATAATTGTTATTACATTCCTACACTTAGTCGGAACATTATTTCTGCCTCATGCTTGATGAGTCAGGGTAATGAATTCAATTTAAAGGACAATGGTTGTTCGATTTATTTGAATGGTATGTTCCACGGCTATGCACCCATTGTTGATGGGTTATTTATATTGAATCTAGAACAGGAACCGGTCTATAACGTGAATGTCAAGATGCATAAGCCTAATGAGATAAATCCGACATACTTCTGGCATTGCCAGCTTGGACACATTAGTCTGAAATGCATGAAGAAGCTCCATGATGATGGACTCCTAACTTCGTCCGACTTTGGGTCGTTCGAGACATGAGAATCATGCTTGCTCGGCAAGATGACTAAGTCTCCTTTCGCAAAGAGTTGTGAGAGGGCATCCGAGCTATTGGAACTGATACACAGTGATGTGTGTAGACCAATGAGCACAACTGCTAGAGGTGGCTATCAGTACTTCATGGCTTTTACCGACGACTTGAGTAGATATGGATATATCTATTTGATGAGGCACAAGTCAGAGACTTTTGAAAAGTTCAAAGAGTTTCAAAAAGAGGTTGAGAATCAGCTCGGCAAGACTATAAAACTTCTATGATGTGATCGTGGAGGTGAGTACATGAGCCAAGAGTTTGATGATCATCTGAAAAGCAGAGGTATGGTACCTCAGCTCACACCTCCGGGTACGCCACAGAGAAATGGTGTATCGGAACGGAGGAATCGTACATTGTTGGACATGGTTCAATCTATGATGAGCAAGTCGGATTTACCCTTGTCATTCTGGGGATACGCTCTAGAAACTGCAGCTTTCACACTTAACAGGGTACCATCAAAATCCGTAGACAAGACACCACCTGAGATGTGGACCGGGAAGAGTCCCAGATTGTCTTTTCTAAAGATTTGGGGTTGTGAAGCATTTGTCAAGAAACTTATGTTAGACAAGCTTACACCCAAGTCGGATAAATGCATACTCGTGGGATATCCAAGGGAAACCTTGGGATATAGCTTCTACAACCGGGAAGAGAACCAAGTGTTTGTTGCTCGGAAGGGGGTTTCCTTGATAAAGAGTTTCTCAGTCGGGAGGCCAGTGGGACGGTCCGACTCGAAGAACCTCGAGGATCACTCGGGGACGGCTCGGCTGGTGATGAGATCACACTGGAGTCAGTCAGGGAACCCGTAGTGGAAGCGGCATCGGAACCACGGAGGTCGGAAAGATTGCGCAGAGTGTGTGATGTATTGTTGCTACAAAGTGATGATCCGGCCACGTATGCGGAAGCGATGGTGAGCCCAGATTCCGAGGCATGGCTGGAGGCCATGAGATCCGAGTTAAAGTCCATGGATGAGAATCAAGTCTGGGACTTGGTTGATCCGCCGCCTGGCATAACAGCCATTGGTTGTAAATGGGTCTTTAAGAAGAAAACCGATGTGGATGGAAATGTTCAGATCCACAAAGCTCGGCTTGTCACTAAGGGTTATGGACAAGTTCAAGTAATTGACTACGATGAGACTTACTCGCCGGTAGCGATGCTGAAGTCGGTGAGGATCATACTAGCTATAGTTGCATATTTCGATTACGAGATATGGCAGATGGATGTCAAGACGGCTTTCCTTCACGGAAATTTAACCGAGGACGTGTATATGATACAGCCCGAGGGTTTTGTCGATCCAACTAGAACTAGTAAGGTATGCAAGCTCAAGAGATCCATTTATGGGTTGAGGCAAGCATCTCGGAGCTGGAACATTTGTTTTGATGAGGTCGTCGCTGGTTTCGGCTTCATCAAAAGCGAAGAGGACTCTTGTTTATACAAGAAGTTAAGTGGGAGCTCGATAGTGTTTTTGATCTTGTATGTGGATGACATACTATTGATCGGAAATGATATTTCGATGCTGAACTCGGTCAAGGAGTCATTGAATGGCAAGTTTTTGTTGAAGGACCTTGGTGAGGCAATGTACATTTTAGGCATTAAGATCTATAGAGATAGATCAAGGAGGCTGCTCGGCTTAAGCCGGAGCACGTACATAGATAAAGTGTTGAAGCGGTTCAACATGAGTGAGGCAAAGAAAGGGTTCTTGCCACTCTCACATGGTATAAGGCTAAGCGAGACTCAGAGTCCTTCGACATCTGATGAGCGAAGCAGGATGAGTAGGATTCCGTATGCCTCGGCAATCGGATCCATCATGTATGCCATGATATGTATGCGGTCGGATGTTGCTTTTGCAATAAGCCTAACAAGTAGATACCAGGCCAACCCAGGTGAGAGTCACTGGGCAACGGTAAAGACTATTTTGAAGTACCTGAAAAGGACTAAAGTGATGTTCCTAGTTTATGGAGGTGAGGAATAGCTCGTCGTAAGGGGTTACGCCAATGCTAGTTTCCAAACCAATAGAGATGATTGTCGATCATAGTCCTGATTCGTGTACGTCATGAACGGAGGAGCAGTGAGTTGGATGAGTTCCAAGCAAGATACGGTGGCCGATTCTACTACAGAAGCCGAATACATTGTGGCTTGTGAAGCTGCAAAGGAAGGTGTTTGGATCCGGAACTTTCTAGATGATCTTGATATTTTCCTAGCCTCGGTAAAACCGTTGGACCTTTATTGTGATAATTCTGGTGCCATCGCACAAGCCAAGGAGCTGAGGAATCACCACAAGGTCAGACACATAGATCGAAAATATCACCTAATACGAAAGATCATAAAGAGTGGTGATGTAGAGTTATGCAAAATTCACACGGATGCAAATGTTGCGGATCCGTTGACTAAGCCACTTCCACAACCCAAGCATGAGGGGCACGTTAGAGCTATGGGTATTCGATGTCTATTTGATTGACTCTAGTGCAAGTGGGAGACTGTTGGAGATATGCCCTAGAGGCAATCATGTATGATGATATTTCCTATGTGTTTATGAATAAATATAGTCCTTGGACATTATCAATGATGTGTATCAGCAAGTACTTGACTTGTTTGTGGGACTATGCATTGTATGATGACTGTCCTAAAAGGTCCCTAGTCGAAAAGGTTGTGTGGACGCGCAGCCAACTAGACTAGCATATGACACGGTCGACGGCTTGGTCTCACTAGCCATGGAGCGTTGGATGCTAACCGGATAATATGGACTTTGAAGGATCTAGTCGGATTCGACGTAGTCAGATCCGAGTCGAGATAAGGTCCAAGTCGGACAGACCCAACTATGAGACGCAGCGATATGTCATCTGTGAATCTCGAGTACAACATATGTTCTATGTCCTAAGACCTGAGCTGACGCATGTACTCGGGATGGTGACAGACTTGCTTTGGGCCGACCAAACACTACTCCGTAACTGGGTAGTTATAAAGATAGGTTTCGGGTTTGTCCAGAACCATGCTGCGAGACGTGGTCAAGCAAGATGGGATTTGCCCCTCCGATCAGGAGAGATATACTCTGGGCCCCTCGTGTGATCCGACTAGGATAAGCATGACCATGCGACAAGGATTATGAGATAATTCGGTTTGTGGTTGGCATCACTGGAACGAGAAAGAGGTCGGGCTAGCACAGGGATGACAGACTCGCCTTGAGCCTGACAACATATATCGTGTGGAAAAAGGAATGGAAGTGTGATGTACAGGTTTGCCTAACCAGCTTCATAGTCTGTTTGGTGTTCGGCATGCCTTGCTAGAGGCCGCTACCAACTATGCAGTTCGGAGGTGATCCGAACTGCGACCAAGCCGGCTTGAACCTAATGGGTCGCGCGCTTAAGGGAAGGAACCTACGAGGTCGGATCCGAGAACACTGGTCGGATGTGATCCGAGCTGTATTCGAATTGTGGCCGAGTAGACTTATGGGCTTTAGGGTCTGTGCGAGGCCCAAGTGTTGAGTCCGCGATGGACGCCTATATAAAGTGGAGGTGTCGCACACTCACGCGGTTGATCGCTTCAGCGCTGTCACTAGGGTTTGCATGTGTTGCGAATAGACACCTCCACTCGCCGTCGGTTGTGTGATCAGACCTAGCAGTCCGCCGCACGACGTTCCTCCTGCACGCGCGGATACCGTTAGAGACGGTGCACTTGCGCCCCTCTGGCGAACCTGTATGTGAGAACCGACTACCGGCTGTATGAGGGAGATCGGGCGAGGAGGAGATGATCCACGGGGACGTGCTGCGGCAACTCTTCTTCCGCTGCACGGCACTGCGCGTCTAGTGGTAACAAACTGTGATCCATCTCCCGTAGCATGTTCTTGGTTGTTCTACGTGTAGGAAAATTTTAATTTGCAGACGACGCACCCTACCATAGAACCCAACAAACCATGCATGTGTTTATACGTATAGGTTACTTCAAAAGTTCAAAGTACTGAGTCCATTGATGCAATGTGGTCCAAATGTACCATTGATATCACAAAGCCAAAATAGTTCGAGCTTGTTCATTCTATATAAATACTAATACTGTATGTTTATTCACCTATGGGGTTGTTCAATGAAGGAGGGTCGGGGAGCACAAGTGAACAATACTACTAATAGTAAGTAGGAGTCATACAGTTAGTCACGTTAAATAGAGAGTTTCTTTTCTTTAATACCACGTACACAAATTGAAATGCTTGTTATGAAGAGAAAAAGATAATCACTCCACTATATATAGGCAGGTGATGTCTACTACGCAACTTTATCCTTGTAGACGTTGTGGGGCCTCCAAGTGCAGAGTTTTGTAGGACAGCAATAAATTTCCCTCAGTGGATGACCTAAGGATTTATCAATTTGTGGGAGGCGTAGGCTGAAGATGGTCTCTCTCAAACAACCCTGCAACCAAATAACAAAGAGTATCTTGTGTCCCCAACACACCCAATACAATGGTAAATTGTATAGGTGCACTAGTTCGGCGAAGAGATGGTGATAAAAGTGCAATATGGATGGTAGATGTAGGTTTTTGTAATCTGAAAATATAAAAACAGCAAGATAACAAGTAACAAAAGTGAGAAAAATGGTATTGTAATGCTTAGAAACAAGGCCTAGGGTTCATACTTTCACTAGTGCAAGTTCTCTCAATAATGATAACATAATTAGATCATATAACAACCCCTCAACATGCAACAAAGAGTCACTCCAAAGTCACTAATAGCGGAGAACAAACGAAGAGATTATTGTAGGGTACGAAACCACCTCAAAGTTATTCTTTCTGATCGATCTATTGGGCTATTCCTATAAGTGTCACAAACAGCCCTAGAGTTCATACTAAAATAACACCTTAAGACACACATCAACCAAAACCCTAGTGTCACCTAGATACTTCAATGTCACCACAAGTATCCGCGGGTTTGATTATACGATATGCATCACACAATCTCAAATTCATCTATTCAAACCAACACAAAGAATTTCCAAGAGTGCCCCAAAGTTTCTACCAGAGAGTCAAGACAAGAAACGTGTGCCAACCCCTATGCATAAGTTCAGAAGGTCACAGAATCCGCAAGTTGATCACCAAAACATACATCAAGTAGATCACGTGAATATCCCATTGTCACCACAGATAAGCACATGCAAGACATACATCAAGTGTTCTCAAATCCTTAAAGACTCAATCCGATAAAATAACTTCAAAGGGAAAACTCAATCCATTACAAGAAGGTAGAGGGGGAGAAACATCATAAGATCCAACTATAATAGCAAAGCTCGCAGTACAACAAGATCGTGCAAAATCAAGAACACGAGAGAGAGAGAGAGATCAAACACATAGCTACTTATTGCAAAAGTCTACTAGCTATCGAAACAAAGTACTACACGCATACTCCTGGGGGGATAGATTGGTAGGAAAAGACCATCGCTCGTCCCCGACCGCCACTCATAAAGAAGACAATCAAAAAATATGTCATGCTCCAACTTCGTTACATAACGGTTCACCATACGTGCATGCTACGGGACTCACAAACCTTAACACAAGTATTTCTCAAATTCACAATTACTCACTAGCATGACTCTAATATCACCATATTCATATCTCAAAACAATCATAAGGAATCAAACTTCTCATAGTATTCAATGCATTTTATATGAAAGTTTTTATTATATCCCTCTTGGATACCCATCATATTGGGACTAAATTCATAACCTAAGAAAATTACCATGTTATTTAGAGACTCTCAAAATAATATAAGTGAAGCATG
The DNA here is from genome assembly GCF_003073215.2 of Triticum urartu. Taxonomy (NCBI): domain Eukaryota; kingdom Viridiplantae; phylum Streptophyta; class Magnoliopsida; order Poales; family Poaceae; genus Triticum; species Triticum urartu. Next base: position 390,749,079 of record NC_053024.1, read on the forward strand.
AGAGTTCAAAAATTTCTTCAAAATAAAACTACCGTCGTGCTCTAAAAAGATATAAGTGAAGCACTAGAGCAAATGACAAACTACTCAAAAAATATAAGTGAAGATCAATAAGTAGTCGAATAATTATGTAACTATGTGAAGACTCTCTAACATTTAAGAATTTCAGATTTGGGATAATATTCAAACAGCAAGCAAATCCTAATAAAATAAAATGACCCTCCAAGCAAAACACATATCATGTGGTGAATAAAATATAGCTCCAAGTAAGGTTACCGATGAACGAAGACGAAAGAGGGGATGCCATCCGGGGCATCCCCAAGCTTAGATGCTTGGTTGTCCTTGAATATTACCTTAGGGTGCCTTGGGCATCCCCAAGCTTAGGCTCTTCCCACTCCTTATTTCGTAGTCCATCGAAGCTTTCACCCAAAACTTGAAAACTTCACAACACAAAACTCAATAGAAAACTCATAAGATCTGTTAGTAAAATAAAGTAAATCACCACTTAGGTACTGCCAAGACAAGATTCATAATTTTATTTTGGTATATATTTTTCCATTCTAGTTCTACATAGTGCACTATCTCGCTGCTATGTCGGCGATATATCTGGTTTGAATTTACATTTTGAAATGATTTGTTTCTTATCAATGAAGGTGGATACTTGATGCTAGAGAGCTGCCTGTCATGAGCATGTTCAAAAAAATCAAAAATCCATTGTTGACAAGGTTTTATAGCAAGAACAAGGAAAGTGAAGAGTGGCCTGGAACAATTTGTCCTAAGTTCAAAAAGTTACTTGATAAGAATGCAGAAATGGCTAATAATTGTCAGGCATTGCCTTCTGGCAAAGGCATCTTTACTGTCTTGGGACTCAGAGGCGAGTACAAGGTTGACATTAACAAATACACATGTTCATGCAAAGCTTGGCAGCTAACAGGCTAACAAGTGTGGGAGCAGAACATGTCTGTGCTGGACATACTGATACAATCTGTAAGTTCTTTTCAACTTTTGTAAATCTCATGGAAACTCACCTATTCCAAAACTGATGTAACACATGTTTTCACATTTGCAGTCACAACCGTCCCAGGAATCCCAGGCACCAAGACCTCTTCCTGACAATCAATTTCTTGCAAGCCAAATAGAGGATCTACCAATGACAAAATAGACCACAACTATAATCCATGTAGCACCAAAGAAGAAGAAAAGGAAGGAGAAGATCATGGAGAAGGAGAGTGTTATTCCTAGGAAGAAGAAATAGAAGATGAAGTGGATATGCCTTCTATTGGATAGAACCTGGTTTCTTTTTGAATAGAGTTGGGTTTATTTTGGATAGATAGAGATGGTTAGGGCCTTCTCAAATTGAAGGCTTTATTTTAGATGGAGGTACTAGTTATGTAATGTGGTACTGCATCACGCAGAGTGCAACCCAGTACCACATTGCATAGTTGCAATCTTTACTGTTTATCTATGTTTATGCAAGAGCACTCTTTATGTAATGACAATATGATGTGCTACTTCCTGGAATTGTGGCAATTCTCATCTATATATTTGAATGTTAAGTTGCAACATCATTTCTCTCTTCTATGATTGTCCAGACCAAGTCTCGTTTATCATTTGTAATCTTGAGAGTGGGTGTCAAATATATATTCGTTTGTCATTTGCATGATCATTTGCCGCGCCGGCTTGTTCCTGCTACGTCTTGCTGCCGTCGAGTTTGTTCCAGACATGGCAGAACTGATGAAAGAGAGATGAGATTGCAGAGAGGAGGGCTGCGACTGGAGAGAGCAAACAGTTTGATGGACCAAATTGCATAATGTATCAACCACCAATGGCGGGAAATCTTCCACCACGCGCCCTGGGTCGTTGTGGCACTGGTCCAGGTGACACGTCAGCCAACAATCACTGCTGGGACAATCACTGTTGGTGTGTCACTTTAGTCCTATAACTATCAAAGTGCAGATTTGGGTCCCAAAACTATTTCAAGTCATTCACTACAGGTCCTATGGTCGCCCAAGCAGCGTTGACCGGCCGACGTGTCACCTGGACCGGTGCCACATCGACCAGAGGGGCCCACCAAGCTAAACAGTGAGGCGCTTATTTGCAGGAAAGCCCTTGAATTCTTAGCTCGTCTCATTCTCAGACCCTCCATCTCTCTTCCATGAATGAAGCTCTCTGAGGCGGCAATATGGCAGAGACCGACAGCGTTCACGCTTGATGTCCAGCGATTGGAGGCGCAGGACGGGAGTCGGGGCTGCTAATCCGTCCGCGGCGCTGGTCCGATGGCTCCATCCTCCGGAGTATGGTAACTGGTAAGAACCCTAACCCCAATCCCTGTTGCACCCCCTTTTAGCTTAGATATTTCAATAGAGTAGCAAGATTTGGCACGATTTGGCCATTATAGCTTAGATATTGTGTCGATTCAGTCCGAATGTACATATGGCTTCTCTTCCTCTACTGAAATCTTCTGAACTAAAATCTTGTTGTACTGAAATCTATTTCAAAAGAGTTAATGTTGTACATAATCCATACTGTATGTATGGCGATTTGGGCATCTTCCTGTACGTATGGAGATTTGGGCATCTTCCTGTGCGTATGGTGATTTGGGCATTATTTTTCCTGTAGTATATAATCCCTGTTGTAACTGAAGCCTTATTATGTACAGTGGTATCTTTTTTTGCATTATAAACTCGTCCTGTACACCTATAGTAGCATTTGAAATTGTACTGCTGATGTATATATGTCCTAGTGGTGATGCAAAAGGAAAAGAATCATATCAAAGAATATATTTTACTGAGGTGCTTAATGCTTCATTGTCTGTGCATGTACACCTGCTACTTAAACAAGTGTGTCACACCTGCTACTTGCTGCATAATGTAGTATGTATGTACATTTGGCCTCTAATCAATAGTGTCACGGTTTATATACCCGCATTAAGTTTGCACGGTTTAGTGATCAAGATGTTTTTTTAGTACTCAATTTTTCATGTATAATAGGACCCGAGGAAGAGTTGTTCTCGGTAGAGATTAATCATGGTGGGGTTTTTCTCGGCTTTGGCGCAAACAAGAAATACATGGATTGAAAACAGATTTCTTTGATCATTCTGAGGTTGAAACCTGGCCGCCACTGTGGATTAAAGATTTTGTGTAGCAGCTTGGCTATGATCCAAGTAAAGTGCAGTGTTTCTGGTTACTTCCTGGCATGAATTTGGATAATGGACTGAGAATTATCGATATAGATGTAGATTGTCTTCGTATGATTGATGTTGTGCCAAAGTTCAAGCATTTCAAGTTGTACATGGATCATGGTGATATTTATAGTGAACTGGATATGGTTGACATATGCATAATTGGCTCACCTACAATGCTTGATATCATGAGTAAACACAGCACCTTAAAACAAAATATTAGATGCTTGTAAAAGAGGCTTTTTACCTGGATGCGGGCCTGTTATTTGTGTTGATGGGTGCCATCTTAAAACAAAATATGGTGGACAATTGTTGACTGCTGTAGGGATTGATCCAAACAACTGTATTTTCCCCATTGCTATGGCTGCAGTTGAAGTGGAGGACACACCAACATGGAAGTGGTTTCTACAAACTTTGAAAGATGATATGCACATAGTGAACACAACACCTTGGACAGTGATGAGTGATAGGCAAAAAGGACTAATAAATGTCGTTATTGCTCTGTTCCCTCATGCACAACACAGGTTTTGTGTGAGGCACCTTTACCAAAATTTTGCAAAGAAGTGGAAGGGCGGTAACCTGAAGAACAAGTTATGGGCAATTGCAAGGTCCTACAATAAAATTGACTGGAGAAAAAACATGAATGACATGAAGGAATTAAATCCGGAAGCTTATGAGTACGTAGAAGCAATTGAACCAAGTTCCTGGTGCAGGGCTTTTTTCCAATAATTACCAAAGTGTGACCTGCTACTAAACAATAATTGTGAGGTCTTTAATAAGTAAGTTTCCTATCGCTTTTCAATTCTAATATATTTTGGTATATATTTTTCCATTCTAGTTCTACATAGTACACTATCTCGCTGCTATGTCGATGATATATCTGGTTTGAATTTACATTTTGAACTGATTTGTTTCTTATCAATGAAGGTGGATACTTGATGCTAGAGAGCTGCCTGTCATGAGCATGTTCAAAAAAAATCAAAAATCCATTGTTGACAAGGTTTTATAGCAAGAACAAGGAAAGTGAAGAGTGGTCTGGAACAATTTGTCCTAAGTTCAAAAATTTATGTGATAAGAATGCAGAAATGGCTAATAATTGTCGGGCATTGCCTTCTGGCAAAGGCATCTTTACTGTCTTGGGACTCAGAGGCGAGTACAAGGTTGACATTAACAAATACACATGTTCATGCAAAGCTTGGCAGCTAACATGCTAACAAGTGTGGGAACAGAACATGTCTGTGCTGGACATACTGATGCAATCTGTAAGTTCTTTTCAACTTTTGTAAATCTCATGGAAACTCTCCTATTCCAAAACTGATGTAACACATGTTTTCACATTTGCAGTCACAACCGTCCCAGGAATCCCAGGCACCAAGACCTCTTCCTGACAATCAATTTCTTGCAAGCCAAATAGAGGATCTACCAATGACAAAATAGACCACAACTATAATCCATGTAGCACCAAAGAAGAAGAAAAGGAAGGAGAAGATCACGGAGAAGGAGAGTGTTATTCCTAGGAAGAAGAAATAGAAGATGAAGTGGACATGCCTTCTATTGGACATAACCTGGTTTCTTTTTGGACAGAGTTGGGTTTATTTTGGATAGATAGAGATGGTTAGCGCCTTCTCAAATTGAAGGCTTTATTTTGGACGGAGGTACTACTTATGTAATGTGGTACTGCATCATGCAGAGTGCAACCCAGTACCACATTACATAGTTGCAAGCTTTACTGTTTATCTATGTTTATGCAAGAGCACTCTTTATGTAATGACAATATGATGTGCTACTTCCTGGAATTGTGGCAATTCTCATCTGTATATTTGCCTGTTAAGTTGCAACATCATTTCTCTCTTCTATGATTGTCCAGACCAAGTCTCGTTTATCATTTGTAATCTTGAGAGTGGGTGTCAAATATATATTCGTTTGTCATTTGCATGATCATTTGCCGCGTCGGCTTGTTCATGCTACGTCTTGCTGCCGTCGAGCTTGTTCTAGACATGGTAGAACTGATGAAAGAGAGATGAGATTGCAGAGAGGAGGGCTGCGACTGGAGAGAGCAAACAGTTTGATGGACCAAATTGCATAATGTATCAACCACCAATGGCGGGAAATCTTCCACCACACGCCCTGGGTCGTTGTGGCACTGGTCCAGGTGACACGTCAGCCAACAATCACTGTTGGGGCGACCATAAGACCTGCAGTGAACTACTCGAAATAGTTTTGGGACCCAAATCTGCACTTTGATAGTTATAGGACTAAAGTGACACACCTCGGATAGTAATAGGACTTGTGGCACCTGGAATTGATTTTCGTCGAATCCCCTGGGGTTTCTGGAATATTGGGGTATTTATAGAGCAAAGAGGCAGTGCAGGAGGCCACCGAGGTCGACACAACCCACCTGGGCGCGCCTGGGGCCCCAGGAGTGCCCTGGTAGGCTGTCCCCCCCCCCTCGAGGCACCCCCACGTGCTTCTCCGGCCCACTGGGTGTCTTTTGGTCCATAAAAAATCCACAAAAAGTTTCGTTGCGTTTGGACTCCGTTTGGTATTGATTTCCTGTGATGTAAAAACCAAGCAAAAACAACAACTGGCACTTGGCACTATGTCAATAGGTTAGTACCAAAAATGATATAAAATGATTATAGAACATCCAAGAATGATAATATAACAACATGGAACTATCAAAAACTATAAATACGTTGGAGACGTATCAGCATCCCCAAGCTTAATTCCTGCTCGTCCTTGAGTAGGTAAATGATAAAAACAGAATTTTGATGTGGAATGCTAGCTAACATGTTCATCACATAATCTTTCTTTTATAACATGGACATTTGGACTTTTATATGGTTCAAAGCAATAGTCTAGTTTTGACATGAAGACTTTAATACTCAAGCATATCAACAAGCAACCATGTCTTTCAAAATATCAATGCTAAAGCAAGTTATCCCTAGCCCATTATGCTCAATCATTGATCCATTCATGAAACACACTCGCATATTAGCTACATCCAATGCTCAAGTACGATCATAGTGCCCCTTAGTTTGTGCTTTATAAGAGAAGATGGAGACTCAAATAAAAAAATTGCATAAAGTAAATAGAAAGGCCCTTCGTAGAGGGAAGTAGGGATTTGTAGAGGTGCCAGAGCTCAAGGAGAAAAAGATAGAGATAAAAACATTTTGGGAGGCATGCTTTTCCTGTCAACGAAAACGATCGAGTAGTTCCCAATACTTTCCATGCTAGATATATCATAGGTGGTTCCCAAACAGAAAATAAAATTTATTCCTTTTTCCACCATACTTTCACTTTCCATGGCTAACTATATCCACGGGTGCCTTCCATACCAACACTTTCCAAGGAATTTTTTATTTGACAACATAAAGTAAATTCATTTTTTTATTTCAGGCATGGGCATCCCTAATACCTTTACCGTACTCTCGTGCAATGACAAGTGAATAAACACTCATCATGAGAATAACGCATCTAGCATGGAAATATATCAGCCACCCCCTACCGTTTCATGAGCGGTACGAGCACACAAAAGAGAAGTTTATTTTGAAAATTAGAGATGGCACATAAAAATTTACTTAGAACAACAAAAGAATACCGCATATAGGTAGGTATAGTGGACTCATGTGGCAAAACTAGTTTAAAGCATTTTGGATGCACAAGTAGTGATCATACTTAGTGCAAAATGAAGGCTAGCAAAAGATTGAGAAGCGACCAACCAAGAAACGAAAAATCTCATAAGCGAGCATTAAGCATAACTAACACTGAATAATGTGCCACAAGTAGGATGTAATTTCATTACATAACTATTGACTTTCGTGCTTGCATAGGGAATCACAAACCTTAACACCAATATTCTTACTAAAGCATAATTACCCATCAACATGACTCACATATTATATTGACATATCTCAAAACTATTACAAGGAATCAAGTTTATTTTGTCTAATGATCTTCATGAAAGTTTTTATTATATCCTCCTTGGATATCTATCACTTTGGGACTAGTTTAATATGTTGCTTTTGACAGCTCAAACAAATATAAGTGAAGAACATGAGCATAAAAAATTTATTCTCTCAAATTAATATAAGTGAAGCAAGATAGAATTTCTTTAAAAAATTTACTAACTCTCAAATAAATCTAAGTGAAGCATGAGAGCATTTCTTCAAAAATACTAAAGTACACCATGCTCAAAAAGATATAAGTGAAGCACTAGAGCAATTCCATAGCTCATAAAGATTTAAGTGAAGCATAGAGAGCAATTCTAACAAGTCATGGCCTAATTTTTGCTTTCTCAAATAGGTGTGTCCAGCAAGGATTCATGACTAAAAACACAAAGCAAAACAAGCAAAGACTCATATCATACAAGACGCTTCATGCAAAACTCATAATATGTGACGAATAAAAATATAGTTTCAAGTAAAATACCGATGGTTGTTAGAAGAAAGAGGGGATGCCACTCGGGGGCATCCCCAAGCTTAGCCTTTTGCTAATCCTTATTCCTTCATCCATCGTAAAGTCACTCAAAACTTGGAAACTTCAATCACACAAAACTTAACAAAACCTTCGTGAAATCCGTTAGTATAAGAAAGCGAATCACTAATGTAAGTACTGTTGCAAACCCATCCAGTATTCCAACTTTTCTATGGCAAAAACTCTTTAAAGAGAACCATAGAATCATCAAAACAAGCACACAACACAAAGAAAACAAATCTGTCAAAAACAGAACAGTCTGTAGCAATCTGGAGAATTCGAATACTTCTGTAACTCCAAAAATTCTGAAAAATAAGGAAAACGTGAGAAATTTGTGTATTAATCTTCTGAAAAGATAATCAGTATTTTATCGCGCTTCTGTTAGAAATGAAAATTATTGTCGTGAGCGCAAAAGTTTCTGTTTTTCAGAAAGATCAAATCAACTATCACCCAACAAGATCCTAAAGGCTCTACTTGGCACAAACACTAATTAAAACACAAAAAACACAATCATAACAGTAGCATAATTGTGCAAACACTCAAGAACAGAAAGAAAGAAAGAAAGAAAGAGACAAAAATAAATTTTATTCATTGGTTTGCCTCCCAACAAGCGCTATTGTTTTATGCCCTTAGCTAGGTATAAAGCAAGGATCTAAGTATTGTCATCTTTGTTTCTAGATCCATATGATGCCCTCATGATTGATATATATGGTGGCCTAATTCTTGTTCTAGGGAAGTGTTTCATACCCTTTCTTAGTGGAAATTGAAATTTAATATTGCCCTCTTTCATATCAATCACGACACTTATAGTACGTAAAAACGGTCTACCAAGAATAATTGGACAAGACGGATTGCAATTAATATCAAGAACAATAAAATCTATGGGCACATAATTCCTATTTGCAAGAATAAGAGCATCATTAATTCTTCCCAAAGGCTTTTTAATAGTAGAATCTGCCAAGTGCAAATTTAGAGAACACTCTTCAATATCGGTAAGACCAAGCACATCACATAAAGATTTCGGAATTGTAGAAACACTAGCACCCAAGTCACATAAAGCAAAATACTCATAATTTTTAATCTTGACTTTGATAGTAGGTTCCCATTCATCATGCAATTTTCTAGGAATTGAAATCTCTAGTTCCAACTTTTCTTCAAAAGCTTTCATCATAGCATCAACAATATGTTTAGGAAAAGCTTTATTTTGTTCATAAGCATGAGGTGAATTTATCATGGATTGCAATAAAGAAATACAATTAATCAAAGAGAAACTATCATAATTAAAGTCTTTGTAATCCAAGAGAGTGGGCACATCACTAGTTAAAGTTTTGACCTCTTCAAACCCACTTTTATCAATTTTCTCAACAAGATTTTCACCCTCCGAATTATTGGGACGCCTTCTAGCTAAAGTTGACTCTTCCTCAGTCCCTTTATTATCAATCTTAATTTTACTAAACAAGGAATCAATAGAATAAACACCAATCGTTTTAATATCTTCATCACTTTTACGAAAGCAATCACTATAAAACGCTTTTTCTAAAAATTCTCTTCTAGATCTAAGCATAGCGGTTCTTTTCTTACTTTCATCCATAGAAACATATAAAGCTTTAATTGATTCCTCAACCTTAGGCACAAAAAATTTCATCTTGAGATTTTCTACATCATGAGAAATTCTTTCAATACTTCTAGACATATCATCAATCTTATTCAGCTTTTATTCTATTGTAGCATTGAAAACTTTTTGAGTATTGATAAATTCTTTAATATTATTCTCAAGATCAGAGGTGTTCCTATTATTATTATAGGAAGGATTACCATAGGAATTACCATAATTATTAGAGGAATTACTAGGAAAAGGCCTAGGATTAAAATTACCTCTATAAGCATTGTTATTGAAATTGTTTTGAGAGATAAAATTCACATCAATGGCATAACTATTTTTCTCAATCAAAGTAGACAAAGGCACATCATTAAATTCAATAGCAGCGCTTTTATTAGCAACCAATTTCATAAGAGCATCAACTTTTTCACTCAAAGAAGAAATTTCTTCAACCGAATTAACTTTTTTACTAGTAGGAGTTCTTTCGGTATGCCATTGCGACTGATTTGCCATAATATTATCAAGCAATTTGGTGGATTCACCCAAAGTAATTTACATAAATGTACCACCCGAGCGGAATCCAAAAGATTACGAGAAACAAAATTCAACCCTGCATAAAAAAATTGTATGATCATCCAAAGATTTAACCCATGAGTTGGGCAATTCCTTAGCATCAGTTTCATCCTTTCCCAAAATTGTGCAACATGCTCATGTTTAAGTTGCTTGAAATTCATGATCTGGGTTCTAAGGGAAATGATTTTTGCGGGAGAAAAATATTTAGTAATAAAAGCATATTTGCACTTATCCCAAGAATCGATACTATTGCAAGGTAAAGAAGAAAACCAAAATTTTGCACGATCTCGCAAAGAAAACGAGAATAATTTCAACTTCACAACATCATTGTCCACATCTTTTTTCTTTTGCATATCGCATAATTCAATGAATGTGTAAAGATGGGACGCGGCATCCTCATTAGGAGTACCAGAAAATTGATCTTTCATAACAAGATTCAGCAAAGCGGTATTAATGTCACAAGACTCCGCACTAGTGGTGGGAGGAGCAATCGGAGTGCTAATAAAATCATTGTTGTTGGTATTGGAGAAATCACACAACTTGGTGTTCTCTTGAGTCATTGTGACTACGCAACAAGATTGCACTAAAAACAGATCTGACAAGAAAACAACGAACAAAAAAGAGGGCGAATAAAACGGCAAATTTTTGTAAAGTGGAGGAGAGGAAAACGAGAGGCAAATGGAAAATAATGTAAATTGCAAGGAGATGAGATTTCTGATTAGGAACCTGGTAGATGTTGATGATGTCACCCCAGCAACGGCGACAGAAATTCCTTTTGATGCGGCTTGAACTACATCGGTATTTCCCAAAAGAGGAAGGGATGATGCAGCACAACTACGGTAGGTATTTCCCTCGGTGATGAGACCAAGGTTATCGAACCAGTAGGAGAACCACGCAACCATACGTGAATGGCGCCTACACACAAATAACAAATACTCGCAACCCGACATATTAAAGGGGTTGTCAATCCCTTTTGGGTAACGGCGCCAGAAATTGGCAAGTAGACGGGATAAAAATTGTGATAGATTGATAAATGCAAATAAAAGAAAATAAAATCCAGCGAGGTATTTTTGGGTTTTTGTATTAATAGATCTGAAAATAAAAGCAAATAAAAATAGATCGCAAAGGCAAATATAATAAAGAAGAGACCTGGGGGCCGTAGGTTACACTAGCGGCTTCTCTCGAGAAAAATAGCAAATGGTGGGTAAACAAATTACTGTTGGGCAATTGATAGAACTTCAAATAATCATGATGATATCTGGGCAATGATCATTATATAGGCATCACGTCCAAGATTAGTAGACCGACTCCTGCCTGCATCTACTACTATTACTCTACACATCGACCGTTATCCAGCATGTATCTAGTGTATTAAGTTCATGGAGAAACGGAGTAATGCAGTAAGAACGATGACATGATGTAGACAAGATCTATTTATGTACAAATAGACTCCATCATGTTATCCTTAATAGCAACGATGCATACGTGTCGGTTCCCCTTCTGTCACTGGGATCAAGCACCGTAAGATCGAACCCATCACAAAGCACCTCTTCCCATTGCAAGATAGATAGATCAAATTGGCCAAACAAAACCCAAATATCAGAGAAGAAATACGAGGCTATAAGCAATCATGCATATAAGAGATCAAAAGACTCAAGTAACTCTCATGGATAAAAACATAGATCTGGTCATAAACTCAAAGTTCATCGGATCCCAACAAACACACCGCAAAAAAGAGTTACATCATATGGTTCTCCAAAAGACCATTTTATTGAGAATCAAACGAGAGAGAGAAAGCCATCTAGCTACTAACTACGGGCCCGAAGGTCTACAAAAGACTACTCACGCATCATCGGAGAGGCACTAATGAGGATGATGAACCCCTCCGTGATGGTGTCTAGATTGGGTCTGGTGTTTCTGGAACTTGCGGCGGCTGGAATTGATTTTCATCGACTCCCCTAGGGTTTATGGAATATTGGGGTATTTATAAAGCAAAGAGGCGGTGCGGGAGGCCACCGATGGTGGGTTGTGGCCCCCTCGGGGCACCCCCAGGTGCTTCTCCGGCCCATTGTGTGTCTTCTGGTCCATAAAAAATCCACAAAAAGTTTCGCTGCGTTTGGACTTTGTTTGGTATTGATTTCCTGCGATGTAAAAAACAAGAAAAAAAACAGCAACTGGCACTTGGCACTATGTCAATAGGTTAGTACCAAAGAATGATATAAAATGATTATAAAACATCCAAGAATGATAATATAACAGCATGGAACAATCAAAAATTATAGATACGTTGGAGACGTATAAGGAGGCTACACTTTAGAATTTTTTTTACAAGTCTGCAGCATACTCAATACATTTCCTATACTCTATACTTGGGGGCTAATATGGATATAAGTATATCAACAAGGCTAAAGAGGAGGGGGTGATTTCATACCTCATATTTCTGCTTCATAAGCTGGACTAACCCGGCTTCCATATCTCGGCTCGTGTGAAGGCGACTCAGATAGCCGCATACACGTCGCCTGCACTGAAGGAGGAGTAGCTCTCCAGGTCCAGTTTGGCCTTGGCTTTCTCCAAGGAAGGTGATTCTTCCTTGGTCCTATGCTTGGCTAGCACACTTGAGGCTCCTGATGTTGTATAAGCCATCCCGGTGATAGTCACATCATCAGAATTCTTCTCAAAGGGGATCTCTTTAGTTGGTTTAGCAGGGGTCGGCGGCTTAGGGCTTGGTGGTCATGACTGGCGACCGGGTTAATCTCAGTATTCATTGGCTCATCAACCGTAGCATCAATTTGCGGTGGCGGATCATTCGCAAGGTCTTCAGGATTTTGAATTGAAGCCTCCGGGGCTTCGGGCACCTGCCCCTCCAGCTCAGCGGCCTTGGGGTCCTTTGAAGAGCCGCCCACAGCGGCTTAGGGCTTGGTGGTCATGACTGGCGACCGGGTTAATCTCAGTATTCATTGGCTCATCAACCGTAGCATCAATTTGCGGTGGCGGATCATTCGCAAGGTCTTCAGGATTTTGAATTGAAGCCTCCGGGGCTTCGGGCACCTGCCCCTCCAGCTCAGCGGCCTTGGGGTCCTTTGAAGAGCCGCCCACAGCGGCTTAGGGCTTGGTGGTCATGACTGGCGACCGGGTTAATCTCAGTATTCATTGGCTCATCAACCGTAGCATCAATTTGCGGTGGCGGATCATTTGCAAGGTCTTCAGGATTTTGAATTGAAGCCTCCGGGGCCTCGGGCACCTGCCTCTCCAGCTCAGCGGCCTTGGGGTCCTTTGAAGAGCCGCCCACCTTTTGCTTCTTGCCCGCCTTTGCTACGCCCCTGTAACAGGAATACAAGAGTCCATGAGTGTATCACTACAAATCATTTATGAACAAATGAAAATACTTACCCATGGGCAACCTTGAAAACAGACATCTGAGTTCTAGTAGAGTCGCCGCACAATGGAGGTGTCCATTGGTAAGTTGAGTCGGAAGGATTAAGACGTTGACGTACGAGATCGACTAATGGATAGAGAGAATCCGGGTTATGTGGCACCTCATTTCGACGCTTGCAAGGAGCAGGTGTGTTGGGTAAGTCGGACAGGACATCTTCAGTACCATCACTCCGAGTCTTACGCCTAGATTAATGTTGTTGTTTCTTCAAAAGAAAGTTGGGATCCAAATGAGCAAGAGGATGTGAAAATTTTACTTTCCAGATGACCCACCGAGTTTTCTATCTTGGCAAAGATTCCGAGTCAGAGGAAATTATAGTTACCTCTGCTGCGTCGGCATGAATGGTCTCAGCCTCTTCCTGAGAGGTATTGATACATCCATTTTGCATAATGCTTTTATATCGATATTTATTGCATTATGGGCTGTTATTACACATTATGTCACAATACTTATGCCTATTCTCTCTTATTTTACAAGGTTTACATAAAGAGGGAGAATGCCGGCAGCTGGGATTCTGGGCTGGAAAAGGAGCAAATATTAGAGACCTATTCTGCACAGCTCCAAAAGTCCTAAAACTCCACGGAAGACGTTTTCCAAATATATAAAAAATACTGAGAGCAAGAACTTCACCAGGGGGGGCATACCCTGCCCACGAGGGTGGGGGCACACCCTACCCCCTGGGCGCGCCCCCTACCTCGTGGGCCCCCTGGTGGCCCTCCGTGGCCATCTTCTGCTATATGAAGTCTTTCGATGGGAAAAAACATAAGCCATCTTCTCGGACGAAACTCCGCCGCCACGAGGCGGAACCAATCTAGGGCTCTAGCGGAGCTGTTCTACCGAGGAAACTTCCCTCCCAGAGGGGGAAATCATCGCCATCGTCATCACCAACGCTCCTCTCATCGGGAGAGGGCAATCTCCATCAACATCTTCATCAGCACCATCTCCTCTCAAAACCCTAGTTCATCTCTTGTATCCAATTCTTGTCTCCAAGTCCGGGATTGGTGCTAGTAGGTTGCTAGTAGTGTTAATTACTCCTTGTAGTTGATGCTAGTTGGTTTAATTGGTGGAAGATCATATGTTCAGATCCTATATGCATATTAATACCCCTCTGATTATGAACATGTTTATGCTTTGTGAGTAGTTGCTTTTGTTCCTGAGGACATGGGAGAAGTCTTGCTATTAGTAGTCATGTGAATTTGGTATTCGTTCGATATTTTGATGAGATGTATGTTGTCTCTCATCTAGTGGTGTTATGTGAACGTCGACTACATGACACTTCACCATTGTTTGGCCTAGAGGAAGGCATTGGGGAGTAATAAGTAGATGATGGGTTGCTAGAGTGACAGAAGCTTAAACCCTAGTTTATGCATTGCTTCGTAAGGGGCTGATTTGGATCCATATGTTTCATGCTATGGTTAGGTTTACCTTAATACTTTTGCTGTAGTTGTGGATGCTTGCAATAGAGGTTAATCATAAGTGGGATGCTTGTCCAAGTAAGGGCAGTACCCAAGCACTGGTCCACCCACATACCAGATTATCAAAGTACCGAACGCGAATCATATGAACATGATGAAAACTAGCTTGACGATATTCCCATGTGTCCTCGGGAGCGCTTTTCTCTATATAAGAGTTTGTCCAGGCTTGTCCTTTGCTACAAAAGGATTGGGCCACCTTGCTGCACTTTATTTACTTTTGTTACTTGTTGCTCGTTACAAATTATCCTATCACAAAACTATTTGTTACCACTTATTTCAGTACTTGCAGAGAATACCTTGCTGGAAACCGCTTATCATTTCCTCCTGCTCCTCGTTGGGTTCGACACTCTTACTTATCGAAAGGACTACGATAGATCCCCTATACTTGTCGGTCATCAGGTATCAGCGTCAATAAGTTGCATAAAGAAAGGACCAAGGGAGTCAAGTTCTACCTCTGACTCATCATCAAGTGTGAGAAGCTCTTCAGCTGTTGGTTTCTTGTGGTGAGCCGGCGCGCGAGTCTTTCCTTTGACCTTCTTAATAGGCACGACGACTTGTAATTTCTTCTTCCAGAAAGAAGATTCGACCTGTATGCGGGTACATATGTGCAATAAGTTAAGGATATAAAACACAAGAGATAGGTATGAAAGGTGAAGGTTCATCCAAGATACTTACAGCTAGAGGCGGATTAAGCGTGTAGAAAGGGTTCAATCCCACTTTATGACAATTTTCCAGATGCCCCCCAAGCAATGATTTACCATATCAGTGGTTTCCTTATCAGTCAAGGATGTCTGATTATAGCATTGAGGATCCTTCTGATCACCGGTGTATTTACAAATTAAGCCGTTGTGCCGGCTCAATGGCAAAATTCTCCAAGAGACCCAATAGCAGACCAGATCAATTCGAGATAAGCTGTTAGCTACCAGAGACCTTATCTTTGAAAATGTAGATGAATATTTCACCCGCTCCGCAAACAGTAATACGATCCGGAAGCTCGTGGCTAGGGCTGAGCCGGAAAGGAGGTAAACCCAGCAGGGGATTTTCATCAGCTGGGTATCTTGGCAGTAGAACCAAGTATAATTCCAATCTTTGAGGTGACTAGGCAGTGTGGCTTGCTACCTCTTGAGCACTGCATTGGATTTCCTTGAAGAGGAAAGGATGCTGCAGCAAAGTAGCTTAAGTATTTCCCTCAGTTTTTGAGAACCAAGGTATCAATCCAGTAGGAGGCTATGCGCGAGTCCCTCATACCTGCACAAAACAAATAACTCCTCGCAACCAACGCGATAAGGGGTTGTCAATCCCTTCACGGTTACTTACGATAGTGAGATCTGATAGATATGATAGAATAATATTTTTGGTATTTTTGTGATAAAGATGCAAAGTAAAATAAAAGCAAAGTAAAAAAGCAAAGGAAATAACTAAGTGTTGGAAGATTAGTATGATGAAGATAGACCAGGGGGGCATAGATTTCACTAGTGGCTTCTCTCAAGAGCATAAGTATTTTACGGTGGGTGAACGAATTACTGTTGAGCAATTGACAGAATTGACCATAGTTATGAGAATATCTAGGTATGATCATGTGTATAGGCATCACGTCCGAGATAAGTAGACCGACTCCTGCCTGCATCTACTACTATTACTCCACTCATCAATCGCTATCCAGCATGCATCTAGAGTATTAAGTTCATGAAAATGGAGTAACGCCTTAAGCAAGATGACATGATCTAGAGGGATATATTCACGCAATATGATAAAAACCCCATCTTGTTATCCTCGATGACAACAATACAATACGTGCCTTGCTGCCCCTACTGTCACTGGGAAAGGACACCGCAAGATTGAACCCAAAGCTAAGCACTTCTCCCATTGCAAGAAAGATCAATCTAGTAGGCCAAACCAAACTGATAATTCGAAGAGACTTGCAAAGATAACCAATCGTACATAAAAGAATTCAGAGAAGATTAAAATATTGTTCATAGATAATCTTGATCATAAACCCACAATTCATCGGTCTCAACAAACAGACCGCAAAAACAAGATTACATCGAATAGATCTCCACAAGAGAGGGGGAGAACATTGTATTGAGATCCAAAAAGAGAGAAGAAGCCATCTAGCTAATAACTATGGACCCGAAGGTCTGAGGTGAACTACTCACACTTCATCGAAGAGGCTATGGTGTTGATGTAGAAGCCCTCCATGATGGATGCCCCCACCGGCGGAGCTCCGGAACAGGCCCCAAGATGGGATCTCATGGATACAGAAGGTTGCGGTGGTGGAATTAGGGTTTTGGCTCCGTATCTGATCATTTGGGGGTATGTAGGTATATATAGGAGGAAGGAGTACGTCGCTGGAGCAACAGGGGGCCCACGAGGGTGGAGGGCGTGCCTGTGGCGGTAGGCGCGCCCTCCTACCTTGTGGCCTCCCTGTTGGTTGCTTGATGTAGGGTCCAAGTCTCCTGGGTCTTGTTCGTTCCAAAAATCACGTTCCCGAAGGTTTCATTCCGTTTGGACTCCGTTTGATATTCCTTTTCTTCAAAACCCTAAAATTGGCAAAAAAAAACAACAATTCTAGGCTGGGCCTCCGGTTGATAGGTTAGTCCCAAAAATAATATAAAAGTGGATAATAAAGCCCAATAATGTCCAAAACAGTAGATAATATAGCATTGAGCAATCAAAAATTATAGATACGTTGGAGACGTATCAAGCATCCCCAAGCTTAATTCCTGCTCGTCCTCGAGTAGGTAAATGATAAAAAAGATAATTTTTGATGCGAAGTGCTACTTGGAATAATTTTAATGTAATTCTTCTTAATTGTGGTATGAATATTCAGATCCGAAAGATTCAAGATAAAAGTTTATTATTGACATAAAAATAATAATACTTCAAGCATAATAACAGAGCAATCATATCTTCTCAAAATAACATGGCCAAAGAAAGTTATCCCTACAAAATCATATAGTCTGGCTATGCTCTATCTTCACCACACAAAGTATTTAAATCATGCACAAGCCTGATGACAAGCCAAGCAATTGTTTCATACTTTTGACATTCTCAAAATTTTTCAATCTTCACGCAATACATGAGCGTGAGCCATGGATATAGCACTATATGTGGAATAGAATGGTGGTTGTGGAGAAGACAAAAAAGGGAGAAGATAGTCTCACATCAACTAGGTGTATCAACGGGCTATGGAGATGCCCATCAATAGATATCAATGTGAGTGAGTAGGGATTGCCATGCAACGGATGCACTAGAGCTATAAGTATATGAAAGCTCAACAAAAGAAACTAAGTGGGTGTGCATCCAACTTGCTTGCTCATGAAGACCTAGGGCATTTTGAGGAAGCCCATCATTGGAATATACAAGCCAAGTTCTATAATGAAAAATTCCCACTAGTATATGAAAGTAACGAAATGAGAGACTCTCTATCATGAATATCATGGTGCTACTTTGAAGCACAAGTGTGGTAAAGGATAGTAACATTGTCCCTTCTCTCTTTTTCTCTCATTTTTTTATTTGGGCCTTTTCTCTTTTTTATGGCCCCTTTTCTTTCCCCTTTTTTTATTTTTCGTCCGGAGTCTCATCCCGACTTGTGGGGGAATCATAGTCTCCATCATCCTTTCCTCACTGGGACAATGCTCTAATAATGATGATCATCACACTTTTATTTTCTTACAACTCAACAATTACAACTCGATACTTAGAAAAAATATGACTCTATATGAATGCCTCCGGCGGTGTACCGGGATATGCAATGAATCAAGAGTGACATGTATGAAATAATTATGAATGGTGGCTTTGCCACAAATATGATGTCAACTACATGATCATGCTAAGCAATACGACAATGATGGAGTGTGTCATAATAAACGGAACGGTGGAAAGTTGCATGGCAATATATCTCAGAATGGCTATGGAAATGCCATAATAGGTAGGTATGGTGGCTGTTTTGAGGAAGGTATATGGTGGGTGTATGATACCGGCGAAAGGTGCGCGATATTAGAGAGGCTAGCAATGGTGGAAGGAAGAAAAGTGCGTATAATCCATGGACTCAACATTAGTCATAAAGAACTCATATACTTATTGCAAAAATCTACAAGTTATCAAAGCATAGTATTACATGCATGCTCCTAGGGGGATAAATTGGTAGGAAAAGACCATCGCTCGTCCCCGACCGCCACTCATAAGGAAGACAATCAAAAAACAAATCATGCTCCGACTTCATCACATAACGGTTCACCATGCGTGCATGCTATGGGAATCACAAACTTTAACACAAGTATTTCTCAAATTGACAACTACTCAACTAGCACAACTTTAATATCACCATCTTCATATCTCAAAACAATTATCAAGCATCAAACTTCTCATAGCATTCAACACACTCATAAGAAAGTT
Organism: Triticum urartu; assembly: GCF_003073215.2. Lineage (NCBI taxonomy): Eukaryota > Viridiplantae > Streptophyta > Magnoliopsida > Poales > Poaceae > Triticum > Triticum urartu. Next base: position 390,768,212 of record NC_053024.1, read on the forward strand.
TTTACTATTCTTGAATACCAAGCATATTAGGATTATTAAGCAAATTACCATGCTATTTAAGACTCTCAAAATAATCTAAGTGAAGCATGAGAGATCAATATTTTCTATAAAACAATTCCACCACCATGCTCTAAAAAATATAAGTGAAGTACTACAGCAAAACTGTATAACTCAAATGATATAAGCGAAGCACATAGAGTATTCTAACAAATTCCAAATCATGTATGGCTATCTAAAAAGGTGTGTACATCAAGGATGATTGTGGTAAACTAAAAAGCCAAGACTCAAATCATACAAGACGCTCCAAGCAAAACACATATCATGTGGTGAATAAAAATATAGCTCCAAGTAAAGTTACCGATAGAAGTAGACGAAAGAGGGGATGCCTTCCGGGGCATCCCCAAGCTTTGGCTTTTAGGTTTCCTTAGATTATCTTGGGGGTGCCATGGGCATCCCCAAGCTTAGGCTCTTGCCACTCCTTGTTCCATAATCCATCAAATCTTTACCCAAAACTTGAAAACTTCACAACACAAAACTTAAAGTAGAAAATCTCATGAGCTCCGTTAGCGAAACAAAACAAAAGACCACTTCAAGGTACTGTAATGAACTCATTCTTTATTTATATTGGTGTTAAACCTACTGTATTACAACTTCTCTATGGTTTATAAACTATTTTACTAGCCATAGATTCATCAAAATAAGCAAACAACTCACGAAAAACAGAATCTATCAAAAACAGAACAGTCTATAGTAATCTGTAGCTAGCGCAAGATCTGGAACCCCAAAAATTCTAAAATAAATTTCTGGAAGTGAGTAATTTATCTATTAATAATCTTAAAAAAGAATTAACTAAATATCACTTCCCAAATAAAAATGGCAGCAGTTCTCGTGAGCGCTAAAGTTTCTGTTTTTTTACAGCAAGATAACAAGACTTTCCCCAAGTCTTCCCAACGGTTCTACTTGGCACAAACACTAATTAAACACAAAAAAACACAACCAAAACAGAGGCTAGTTAAATTATTTATTACTAAACAGGAGCAAAAAGCAAGGAATAAAAATAAAATTGGGTTGCCTCCCAACAAGCGCTATCGTTTAACGCCCCTAGCTAGGCATAAAAAGCAAGGATAGATCTAGGTATTGCCATCTTTGGTAGGCAATTCTTCAATGAGACATCTATTATCCTTAGAAATTTCTTTATTTTTAGTTATTGTCAAACTTTTAGGCACAAGATCGAAAAATTCATTTGTAACAAATGGTTCCTTAATGATAGCAACAAGATTGGGATGAATACTGATAGATTTGAGATCCGCAATTTCCTTACTAGAGGATTCACCCTTATTTTTAGGAACATACATAAGCTTGGCGATTTTAGTTTGAGGACTTGGAGTATTCTTTACGGAAGAAAAATCGGTTCCCAAGTTGGTAATGATATCTTCAAGTTTATCGATCCTAGTGGAATCATGATTTATTTTCTCATTAACTATGGGTTCCTTCTCTTTAATATTTTTCAAAGTGACTCCTACTTTAGATCCATATTGAGAGATTCTGTTGTGGATCTTTTTATCCAAATTTTCAATTAACTCTACGGTAGCAACCTTATTTCCAATAATTTCGAGCCTTTGCATTACATGCTCCAAAGTTAATACAGTTCCATTAACCAAAAGAGGGGGGAGCCAAACAAATCTATCATAGCATTATAAGAATCAAAAGTATGGCTACCCAAGAAATTCCCTCCGGTAATGGTATCAAGGATATATCTATACCAAGGATTAACACCTACATAAAAATTGCGGAGAAGAACGGAAGTAGATTGCTTCCTGGTAGATCTATTTTGAGCATTGCAAATTCTATACCAAGAATCTTTCAGACTTTCTCCCTCCCTTTGTTTAAAATTTAGGACTTCATTATCGGGAGACAACGGAGAGGATAGAGGACTAGCCATAACGACAAGCAAGCAATCCAACACACGAGCAAATAAGAAATGGGCAAAAGGAGGCAAATAAAGAAAGAGAGGGAGGATAGAGAGAGAGAGGGCGAATAAAACGGCAAGGGTGAAGTGGGGGAGAGGAAAACGAGAGGCAAATGGCAAATAATGTAATGCGGGAGATAAGGGTTGTGATGGGTACTTGGTATGTTGACTTTTGCGTAGACTCCCCGGCAACGACGCAAGAAATCTTCTTGCTACCTCTTGAGCACTGCGTTGGATTTCCTTAAAGAGGAAAGGATGATGCAGCAAAGTAGCGTAAGTATTTCCCTCCGTTTTTGAGAACCAAGGTATCAAACCAGTAGGAGGCTACGCGCGAGTCCCTCGTACCTGCACAAAACAAATAACTCCTCGCAACCAACGCAATAAGGGGTTGTCAATCCCTTCACAGTCACTTACGAGAGTGAGATCTGATAGATATGATAGAATAATATTTTTGGTATTTTTGTGATAAAGATGCAAAGTAAAATAAAAGCAAAGGAAATAACTAAGTATTGGAAGATCAATATGGTGAAGATAGACCTGGGGGCCATAGGTTTCACTAGTGGCTTCTCTCAAGAGCATAAGTATTTTACGGTGGGTGAACGAATTACTGTTGAGCAATTGACAGAATTGAGCATAGTTATGAGAATATCTAGCTATGATCATGTGTATAGGCATCACGTCCGAGACAAGTAGACCGACTCCTGCCTGCATCTACTACTATTACTCCACTCATCGACCGCTATCCAACATGCATCTAGAGTATTAAGTTCATGAAAACAGAGTAACGCCTTAAGCAAGATGACATGATGTAGAGGGATAAATTCATGCAATATGATAAAAACCCCATCTTATTATCCTCGAAGGCAACAATACAATACAAGCCTTGCTGCCCCTACTGTCACTGGGAAAGGACGCCGCAAGATTCAACCCATAGCTAAGCACTTCTCCCATTGCAAGAAAGATCAATCTAGTAGGCCAAACCAAACTGATAATTCGAAGAGACTTGCAAAGATAACCAATCATACATAAAAGAATTTAGAGAAGATTAAAATATTGTTCATAGATAATCTTGATCATAAACCCACAATTCATCGGTCTCAACAAACACACCGCAAAAAGAAGATTACATCGAATAGATCTCCACAAGAGAGGGGGAGAACATTGTATTGAGATCCAAAAAGAGAGAAGAAGCCATCTAGCTAATAACTATGGACCCGAAGGTCTGAGGTAAACTACTCACACTTCATCGGAGAGGCTATGGTGTTGATGTAGAAGCCCTCCGTGATGGATGCCCCCTCCGGCGGAGCTCCGGAACAGGCTGCAAGATGGGATCTCATGGATACAGAAGGTTGCGGCGGTGGAATTAGGGTTTTGGCTCCCTATCTGATCGTTTGGGGGTACGTAGGTATATATAGGAGGAAGGAGTACGTTGGTGGAGCAACAAGGGGCCCACGAGGGTGGAGGGCGCGCCTGGGGGGTAGGCACGCCCCCCTACCTCGTGGCCTCCCTGTTGGTTTCTTGACGTAGGGTCCAAGTCTCCTGGGTCTTGTTCGTTCCAAAAATCATGTTCCCGAAGGTTTCATTCCGTTTGGACTCCGTTTGATATTCCTTTTCTTCGAAACCCTAAAATAGGCAAAAAAAATAGCAATTCTAGGCTGGGCCTCCAGTTAATAGGTTAGTCCCAAAAATAATATAAAAGTGGATAATAAAGCCCAATAATGTCCAAAACAGTAGATAATATAGCATGGAGCAATCAAAAATTATAGATACGTTGGAGACGTATCATGGCTGTAGGAAAAATGATGTCTCTTCGCCTCTGAATGGAAATCCCACCAAGTTCGAGACTAGGCCCATCTGTCATATCAGTTTGGCGGTTGAGATAAAAATATTCTCTGAATAGGTCAACCTCAGGCTCTTGTTGAAGGAGTTGCATATGTTGGAGATGGAATTGGGGCCAATGTCTTGAGGATGAAGGTTATAAAAGTGTAGAACATCCCGGAAGAACTTTGACCCGGGTGGTGAGAAGCCACGGAGGAGGTGACCCGAAAAGACAATAACTTCACCTTCTCAGGGTTGAGGAGTAGTTTCAGAGCTGGGAACCCGCCATTGAATAACCTATTTGGATGGCAAAACTCCCATATCTACATATTCACCTAATGAGAGCTCGGAGACTCTGCTGGCAGCCCAGTCGCAAGAAGTGGGAGCCCTAGTCATTGTCGGCGGGTTAAAAGCTACAGCCTGGGGGTAAAAGCATGATGGGTTAATATTATGGTGATAAGCCGCTTAAAGGTTATACTGATAATTCAGTAGCTGCAAGCTGGTTATGGATCCAAGCTAAATCATTATTATAAACATGGAGAAACCATAAGTTGTCCTTATAAGAGGGTAAGGTGACTCTCGGGGTAACTGATATATGGCGAGTTACAGATTCATGGTTAAGCCGGCCAGGTGCTCGCGGGTTACAAAGTCATTATTTAAGCCGCCCGAATAAAGAATGGCGGGTCAGTTGTCTATGAAATCAAGGTTGTTGAAATTTTGATAAGTGCTGGACAAACAAGTTCCACAGGATGAAACTATATTTATGGATCTATGGCAGCTCAAAAAGAAAAAAATCTAAATCTAAGATGCAACAGAGAAGAACTAGCGAGCTACGTATTGATTCAAAGAGTAAGAAGATTTATCTAAGATGCAAGATAGAGGTTGAAAACAACGGGTGCTCTGGCTATATATAATTTTTGGATTGACCTACATTTTCTAAGCAAGAGATGGATGAACTTCGACGAACTATGACGAACTCCTTGAACTAGGGCATCCTAATGTGGATCTGAACAAAGGGAAGAGTATTACCTTAGGATTTTAGTGAAGAGCGGAGGGGCACCGCAGCTCTCTGGTCCAAACAGGATGATGCAGCGGCCTCAACGGAGCGGCTGGCGCAGTTCCACAGTGACAACGGAGCTCCGGTGGCAACGGGCGGCGCGAGGAAGAAGAAGAAGAGAGGGAGACAGGGGTAAAAGTGAAAAAGGAAGCCCCCCGTCCCTATTTATAAGGGGAAAGTGAAACAGTAAAATGGCAGGCGTGGACATCAAGGAGGCGTCATGATTATCTCAACAGTGGAGGCACCTCGAATCTCGGATGACCAGTTACTGCAAAAAGATTCATTGTGATGTCATCGGTTTTTTCTGCATTTATTTCACATGACGCCATGGCGGGTTACAAAGATCCGTTCAAGACTAAATGTTGGGAGGAGTCAAAGAAGACTCACCAACCAGATGTAGTGAAGATTGACATGAACATGTTCAAATCAATCTGGAGCCTAATGTTGGGGATATAACCCCTCGGTGTGACCCGCCCAGGCGGGGCGGGGTACACAGTTGGCGACTCATAACTGAAAGAACAAATAGGCTCAATAAGATATGAAGACTGGAGGCGGCTTACAAGAAAGGCCCGTTGAGGGCCCAAGATCTGGAGATGGCGTCTTAACCCGGAGGTGTGAGCCACCATGATGGCAACTTGCCTAGCAAGGAAGGAGACTTAGAACCCGAGTTGGTTACGTTGGGTAATACGATTTGGACTCTTATAAGCATAGGGCCTCTGTAGAATATATGAATTGCACAATGTATTGCTCTCGTGCATAGACACGTATATATGATGTACAAAGGTAGGCCACGGGCCTCAACTATACAAGGAACTAGGAGGCGGACCCAATACACAATATGCACGTAACACATATACTCAACACCCCCCCCCCCCCCCCCCCCCCCCCCCCCCCCGCAGTCGAAGCGGCACCGCGGCTGACGCAAAGACTGGACCGGAACTCCTCAAATGACGCCGTAGGCAAGCCCTTGGTCATGATATCTGCAAATTGTTGGGAAGTAGGGACGTGTAAAACACGAATATGGCCAAGGGCCACCTGTTCCCGAACAAAATGAATATCCAACTCAATATGCTTGGTCCGTCGATGATGCACCGGGTTAGCGGAGAGGTAGACCGCCGAGACGTTGTCGCAGTAGACCATTGTGGCACGGTCAACAGGGCAAGAGAGCTCCTGAAGCAGCTGGCGAAGCCACGAACACTCGGCGACGGTGTTGGCCACCGCGCGATACTCAGCCTCAGCACTGGAACGAGAGACCGTAGGCTGCCGCTTGGACGACCACGAGATGAGTGAGGGTCCAAGGTAGACACAATAGCCCGAAGTGGAGCTACGAGTGTCAGGGCAGCCCGCCCAGTCTGCATCCGAGTAGGCGGTGAGGGTGGTGTCGACAGAGGCGTGAAGCATGATGCCAAGATCCATAGTGCCACAGATATAGCGGAGAATCCACTTGACGGCAGCCCAGTGAACGTCTCGAGGAGCATGCATATGAAGACACACCTGTTGCATGGCATACTGGATCTCCGGTCGAGTCAGGGTGAGGTACTTCAGAGCACCAACGATAGACCGATAGAAAGCAGCATCCGAAGCAGGAGAACCACCCGTGGCAGAAAACTTGGCCTTCGTATCAACATGTGTAGCGGCGGGCTTGCAGTTAAGCATGCCAGCGCGCTCCAGGAGCTCGTGAGCGTACTTCCACTGATGAAGGAAGAAGCCATCCGGACAGCGCAACAACTCGACCCCGAGGAAGTAGTGCAAAGGACCCAAGTCCTTGATGGCGAACTCAGCGCGAAGACGAGCTGTGAGCTGACTAAGGAGACCAGCCATACATGCGGTCAGGATGATGTCATCGACATAGAGCAGCAAGTAGACCGTGTCAGAGCCCTGATGATAGACGAAGAGCAAGGCGTCCGATGCGCTGGTACCAAGCGCGCGGAGCCTGCTTGAGTCCGTACAAGGACCGCGAAAGCAGGCACACGTGGCCGGGAAGTGTCGGGTCAACAAATCCGGTGGGCTGCTGGCAGAAGACCTGCTACTCGAGGTGACCATGGAGGAAGGCGTTGGAGACGTCCATCTGGTGCACCGGCCAAGCACGGGAGACCGCAAGGTGGAGAACCGTGCGTATCGTGCCGGGCTTGACGACCGAGGCGAAGGTGTCGGTGAAGTCGATGCCAACACGCTGTCGGAAGCCACGAACGACCCAGCGTGCTTTGTAGCGATCAAGGGTACCATCAGGACGGAGCTTGTGTTTAAAGACCCACTTCCCGATAATCACATTGGCGTGCCGGGGACGGGGAACAAGCCGCCATGTCCGGTTGCGCAACAGGGCGTCAAACTCCTCTTGCATCGCAGCCATCCAGAGGGGGTCACGAAGAGCGGCTCGAACGGAGGATGGCAACGGCGACAGCTCAGAGCTGGACGCCGCATGGACGTAGTCATCTGAGGCGTAGCGCGAGCTCGGGCGGAAAACGCCTGTACGAGCGCGGGTGTCCAGACCGGCCACAGGCGCCGAGGGGGCCAGGGCGCCAAGAGGGCCGTGGGCCCCGAGGGTGCCGGGGGGGCGTGGGCACCGGGGGCGCCGGGGGGGCGCGGGGGGCGCCGGGGGCGCCGAGGGGGCCGCAGGCACCAGGGACACCGGGGGGGCCGCGGGCACCGAGGGGGCTGCGGGGGCCACGGGCGCCAACGTCGGGGGCGCCGAGGGCGCCAGCGCCGCGGCTGTAGGAGGCGCCGCATGCGGGGGCGCGCCTCAAAGCCAGGGGCGGGCCAAGAGAGGCACGCGAGCGCCCTGGGAGAGGCGTCGAGGAGCCCGCGTCACTGGTGGCGGGAGGAACAGCTGGGGGTACTTGGTGAAACGGTACACATGCTCATCAAAGTAAACGTGCCGGGAAGTGAACACACGGTGGGAGACGGGATCGTAACACCGATATCCCTTGGAGTTGGAGGGGTAGCCAATGAAGATGCAAGCGACAGAACGAGGTGCGAGTTTGTGAGGAGCGGAGTCGGCAATGCTAGGATAGCAAAGGCACCCAAAAAATACGCAAGCCATCATAAGATGGGGGCGTACCGAAGAGAAGATGGTGAGGTGCATAGTTCCACCATGGGCGGCAAGGGCGAAGGTTAAGGAGAAGAGAAGTAGTGGCGAGTGCGTCCGGCCAGAAATGAGGCGACACATTAGCATGGAACAGGAGTGTGCGAATGCAGTCGTTCAGAGTGCGAAGGACGCGTTCGGCTCGACCGTTCTGTTGTGAAGTATATGGGCATGTGAGACAAAAAATTGTGTCGTGGTGCGACAGAAAAGTGCGAAAAGCAAGGTTGTCGAACTCTTTTCCATTGTCAGTCTGAAGAGCAAGGATGGGACGCCCAAACTGCGTGCTGACATAGGAGTAAAAAGCCGTCAAAGTGGAGAGTGCATCCGACTTTCTGCGCAAAGAAAAAGTCCACACATAATGAGAATAATCATCAAGAATAACCAGATAATATAAATAGCCCGAATTACTAGGAACCGGAGAGGTCCACACATCGCTATGGATCAACTGAAAAGGAAAAGAAGCTATGGTGGTGGAGTTATTGAACGGGAGGCGAACATGTTTGCCAACATGACAGGCATGACAGGTGTGGTCCTTAATCTTATGACAACTGAAACTAAAACTCCTAAGAATATGACGAAGTGTGACGGGGTTGGGGTGAACCAAGCGAGCGTGCCAGAGATCAACTCCAGCAGAGAGAGCGACCGGTGCGGTGGTGGTGGATGAGGACGAATGCACCGAATAGAGCTTGTCGGGGCTATCACATCGATGGAGTACCATCCTGGTTCGAGCGTCCTTGACACAAAAACCAAGCTCGTCAAATTCAACAATGACATGATTTTCACGAGTGAAACAACGAACGGAGATAAGATTCTTAATAAGATGAGGAGACACAAGTATGTTAGACAAAGATAAAGGTGCAGAAGTAGAAGGAAAAGAAGTGTGCCCAACATGTGTGATAGGAAGTGTGGAACCGCCGTCGACAATGATGCGGCGGTCGGTAGAGACATGAGTGAAGGAGGCAAGGTTACCAGGATGAGCAAACATGTGAGTTGTGGCACTAGTGTCCATGTACCAATCACCACCTCCAGTGTAGTAGTTCGGCGTAGGAGCGGCATGCAGTCCGGTGAGGAGCACCGGGTCCCAAGGCGCCGACGGCAGGGCCGGCGAGGGGGGCGAAGACGCCATGGGGAAGCCGTAACCACCGCTCAGCTGCGGCGGTGGGTACTCGCCATACGGCTACGGAGCCGCGTAGTACGCATGATGCACCAAGGGGGCCGGGCGCGCCGGGGGGGCCGCGGGCAGCGAGTGGCCCGCTGACGACCCCCACTAGTACCCGGGAGACTCGTACGCTGGCGGAGACCCGGACGTGGAAGCGGGCGGAGCCCCGTATGCCCCATACGTGGGAACGGGCGCGTCGTAGGTGGCGGTCGCCCCGTACGACGGTGGGGCCGGCGGCGGAGCCGCGCCAGAGGGCACCGGCGGCGAGACGGCAAAGACGGCGGCGGACGGGCCGGCGGACGCCATCGCTGGTACGACAGCGACGGTCGGCGCGGTCGACGTGGTTGGGCAGCAGCAGCAATGCGGTTGGCGATGCGGTTGGCAGTCGCGGGCGAGTGGATCGGGCGGCGCGCCTGATGGCATCGCGGGTGACGCGCCTTGCATGGCGCCGTACGCATAGCCATGCAAGGGCAGCGAGGCAAAACAAGGCTGATCCGTTGGCTGGCCTTGCATGGCGCAGTTCGCATGGCTGTACGCATAGCCTTGCAAGGAGGCAAAACAAGGCTGGCCCGTTGGCTGCTCCACAGGCGGATGTTGACCTGCTGACTGGTGCCCCAACCAGGACACGGGAGCCCCGTATCCATGCGGAGGCGGAGGGGCAACGCCGTAGTGAGCGGCGGCGCGGGGGGGGGGTCAGAGGCCGAAGCGGCGGCCGGGGCAGGCGAAGATCGCGGTGGCGGAGGCGACGACAGTGCAGAGGCCATTATCGAAGCGATCAATAGGAAGAGAGCGGGGCGGCGGCGGCGACACGGAGGAGACGTGTGGCGGCGGCGGAAGGCTAGGGTTAGAACCCGGAAACTGATACCATGTAGAATATATGAATTGCACAATGTATTGCTCTCGTGCATAGACACGTATATATGATGTACAAAGGTGGGCCACGGACCTCAACTATACAAGGAACTAGGAGGCGGACCCAATACACAATATGCACATAACACATATACTCAACAACCTCGACCTGTGTATATAAAGGCAAGACCCTACGGTGGTTTAACTTAGGTTACAATCGATCGAGAGCTAGGTTAAGTGATTTCGCTCCCTTGTAACCGGTACTCAATCAATACAACACAAAGCAGGATGTATGATTTTACCTCATTGGTGAGGGGCCGAACTTGGGTAAACTCGTGTCTCTCGTCCCGTTCAACCCCTTCGAGCTAACCTACGTTGCGATGGCTCCACACCTAAGTCCTTTCACCAGGGCATCTATCGTGACAAAACCACGACAAGGAGCACGATTGGTGATGTCTTTGAGTATTGCTACCACCTTCGTTCATAGGTGCACTCTCTACCCTTTTGGTGTCTTGATGCCAAAGGGGGAGAGAGTTTAGGGATTTGCTGTGTCTTGTGTTGATTCTTGTGTCGAGTGTGTGTCGTCTTCGAGTGTGTTGCTTATTTGGTGTTGCTTTCCTCGCTCAAACTCTTTCATTTGGTATGCGTCTGGCTTACGTGTTTGAGACCATATGGTGTGAGACTTATGTGCTACCCTATCTTTATATATTATGTCGAGTACTTCGTTAGTGTTTGAGATATATTATGTTTACGCCATTATCTTTATGCTCACATGCTAGTCCTTGCTTTCTTATTCTTGGCTTCTACTTTGTTTATGCAAGGGTATTGCTTGTCTATAAAATATAGGGGGAGTGTTGATCCTAGTGTGTGTGCGTTGCATTCCATAAGCATGTCTATTTAGTGCACACATCTAGGGGGGCATCTATATTTTGTATAGAGTGGGTTTGCTTATTATCTAGTTATATTCGTTGTGCAAATTATGTGTTGTCATAAATCCACCAAAAAGGGGGAGATTGTTAGGGCATATTTCTCCCTTAGTGGTTTTGGTGATTGATGACAATACTTTTGCGGACTTATCATGTGCATTGAGCATTTCAGATATTCTGTCATAAGGCACAAGACGATTAATGCCCATCGAAGTCTACTACAGGATGCGGTTTATTTTCCTGCATTTCTTTTCGGTGGATTTGAGTCGTAGGATATAACCGTACTATCAAGAGGGGGTCCGCTTCGGAAAGGTTTGGTGGAATCATCACGTACACTCTCATATTGCACCTTTGTCTCCTTTCCGCTTCTTTGGAGTAGTCCCTCTGTTTGTTGTAGAGATGGTGGAGAGCTACAAGCGGTAGTACCGCGGGTGGCAGCGGTAGTACTGCTGCTAGTTCCTCTTGCACTACCGCTCTCTGCTGAGGTCTCGACTTTTCGTGTCGGGTTCTACAGTAGTACCTCTGGGTCTCTACCATGCAACCTCATTAGACCCTGCAGGACAAGCGGAAGTGGGAGCGGTAGTACCGCCTATAGGCGGTAGTACCACCCCTACCACCGCCGCCACTACTGCTCGGCGCCCTGTTCTCCCCTCTTACCTCTATTTTTCTCGACACTATAGGAAGCGGTAGTACCGCTTGTGTGCGGGCTGAGAAGAGCATAACGGTTGGATTTGTTCCCCACTATAAAAGGGGGGCTTCTTCCTCAAGAAGACTTACCTCTTATTCTCCCAAGCTCCATTGTTGCTCCAAAGCTCTTTTTGACCGATCTCTCTTCCTAGCCAATCAAACTTGTTGATTTTCTATGGACTGGTTGAGAAGGCCCCGATCTACATTTCCACCAAGAGAAATTTGATCCCCCCACTAATCCCTTGCGGATCTTGTTACTCTTGGGTGTTTGAGCACCCTAGACGTCCGAGGTCACCTCGGAGCCACATTCCATTGTGGTGAAGCTCCATGGTATTGTTGGGAGCCTCCAATTTAGTTATGGAGAGAGCCCCAACCTTGTTCGTAAAGGTTCAGTCGCCGCCTTCAAGGGCACCACTAGTGGAACCACATCTTCTCATATTTGTGTGAGGGCGTGAGGAGAATACGGTGGCCCTAGTGGTTTCTTTGGGAGCATTGTGCCTCCACACCGCTCCAACGAAGTCGTACTTCTTCTCAAAGGGAAGGAACTTCGGTAACACATCCTTGTCTCCCCCAACTCCACTTGTAGTTATCTCTTACCTTTACTCTGTGCAAGCTTTACTTATGTTATATCTCTTGCTTGCTTGTGTTGCTTGCATCATATAGGTTGCTCACCTAGTTGCATATCTAGACAACCTTTTTGTTGCAAACCCTAATTTGTTAAGAAAAGCTAAAATTGTTAGTTGCCTATTCACCCTCCCTCTAGTCAACCAAATAGATCATTTCAAAGTGGCTACCCCTGGGTCATACGGGGGCTCCTGAGGGCCCCACTAATAGATAGGATCCTGTGGATCCCACTGGTAAACCGGCTCTGTGACCGTCTCTAGCTCGGGTGTTCGCTCAGGTGCTTGGGGCCGTGCCAGGCCCCAATAGGCATAAATATCCTCTGGCATAATAGTGTACCTTCTTGAAGAGAGATCGAACAAAGAAGGTGTAGGCAGGGTAATAATCTCACAGATGCCCTGACAAAATACTAGGTTATAACGAAATCGCCCAGGCTCTTAATTATCAAGAAAGTTGTGCCCAACCATGCTATCATAATCAAGATATCTAACATGTAAGAGCTTTTCTTCCACCTCATCATGTCTAATCAGGATCTCAAAGTTTTTAGTGAGGTGCGGGAAGCATAAATACCACCCCTTCGAACGGTTTGAAGGAAATATGCCCTACAGGCAATAATAAAATTATTATTTATTTCCTTATTTCATGATAAATATTTATTATTCATGCTAGAATTGTATTAACAGAAACATAATACATGTGTGAATACATAGACAAACAGAGTGTCACTAGTATGCCTCTACTTGACTAGCTCGTTGATCGAAGATGGTTATGTTTCCTAACCATAGACATGAGTTGTCATTTGATAAAAATGGATCACATCATTAGGAGAATGATGTGATTGACTTGACCCATTTCGTTAGCTTAGCACTTGATCATTTTAGTTTACTGCTATTGCTTTCTTCATGACTTGTACATGTTCCTATGACTATGAGATTATGAAACTCCCGATTACCGGAGGAACACTTTGTGTGCAACCAAACATCACAACGTAACTGGGTGATTATAAAGGTGCTCTACAGGTGTCTCCGATGGTACTTGTTGAGTTGGCATAGATCGAGATTAGGATTTGTCACTCCAATTATCGGAGAGGTATCTCTAGGCCCTCTCGGTAAAGCACATCACTATAAGCCTTGCAAGCAATGCAACTAATGAGTTAGTTGTGGGATGATGCATTACGGAAACGAGTAAAGAGACTTGTCGGTAACAAGATTGAACTAGGTATTGAGATACCGACGATCGAATCTCGGGCAAGTAACATACCGATGACAAAGGGAACAACGTATGTTGTTATGCGGTTTGACCGATAAAGATCTTCGTAGAATATGTAGGAGCCAATATGAACATCCAGGTTCCGCTATTGGTTATTGACAGGAAACGTGTCTCGGTCATGTCTACATAGTTCTCGAACCCGTAGGGTCCGCACGCTTAATGTTCGGTGACGATCGGTATTATGAGTTTATGTGATTTGATGTATTGAAGGTAGTTCAGAGTCCCGGATGAGATCGGGGACATGATGAGGAGTCTCGAAATGGTCGAGACGTAAAGATCGATATATTGGACGAATATATTCGGACATCGGAAAGGTTCCGAGTGATTCACGTATTTTTTGGAGTACCAGGGAGTTACGGGAATACGGGGAAGAAGTATTGGGCCTCATGGGCCAACTGATGGAAGAGAGGAGGCAGACCGTGCGGCCCCCTAGCCCAAACCGAATTGGACTAGGGGGCCGGCCCCCCTTTCCTCCTTTCCTCCCTCTCCTTCCTTCTCCCTCTCCTCCTTCCTTTCCTCCTCCTAGTATGAGTAGGAAAGGGGAGTCCTACTCCTACTAGGAGGAGGACTCCTCCTCCTGGCGCGCCCTACAGGGGCCGGTTGGCCTCCCCCTTGCTCCTTTATATACGGGGGCAGGGGGCACCCTAGAACACACAAGTTGATTGTTCCAAGCCGTGTGCGGTGCCCCCCTCCACCATAATCCACCTCGATCATATCGTAGCGGTGCTTAGGCGAAGCCCTGCGTCAGTAGCAACATCATCACCGTCATCACGCCGTCGTGCTGACGGAACTCTCCCGTGAAGCTCTGCTGTATTGGAGTTCGTGGGACGTCATCGAGCTGAACATGTGCTGAACTCGGAGGTGCCGTATGTTCGGTACTTGGATCGGTCGGATCGTGAAGACGTTCGACTACATCAACTGCGTTCTCATAACGCTTCCGCTTACGGTCTACAAGGGTACATGGATGATACTCTTCCCTCTCGTTGCTATGCATCACCATGATCTTGCGCGCGCGTAGGATTTTTTTTTAAATTACTACGTCCCCCAACACGGTTGGTGTGTAACCTTCGAGCGATCGTAACACCCAAACTAAAAGTTCTATCATGATAAAGAGCATGGCGCAAAATAGCAAGGTCAGGTGAGCTGAGAGTTTCACTCACCCACCGTCCAATCAAACATCTCCCCGCAAATAATGAGTAATAGCGCAAAACGGGAAAAATGTAAACTAGCGACTCTAGCCTCAGAAACTCCTCTCGACTCACACACGGTTACTTTGGATATGAAGTCCTCAACGTCCCTAGGATGTGGCTCAAGGGGTATACCCTTGTTGGGAATCAAGCAAACCTCACAAAATTCCTCCAATGTCATCTCTCTAGGTACATCATATCAGTGGAATGACACGGTGGGTATTTCTCCCCTAGCATGAAAATAGAAATTTTGCATGGAAGTATTAGTGAGGAGGAGATACTAGTTACACTTATCTTCGAGGAAGGGGATGATGCCGACATTGTTCGCCAAATGATAGAAATCCTCAAAAATTCTAGCATCCCTCAAGAACTTGTCACACAACCACTTGCACGGCCACACCTCGGTCGCACAAGGAGGATTGTACATGGGCTTCGGGTTTCCTTAGGACCTCGACTCAAAGAACCTCTCAACCTCCACTTAAGCATTTTCTTTTTCTCTGAAAATTTCTAAAAAAAATTAGTACCTCAAAATAAAAGTGAAAAACTTAACAAAATTGATAGCAATTACTTCCACA
The DNA here is from genome assembly GCF_003073215.2 of Triticum urartu. NCBI lineage: Eukaryota > Viridiplantae > Streptophyta > Magnoliopsida > Poales > Poaceae > Triticum > Triticum urartu. The sequence continues at coordinate 390,783,414 of NC_053024.1, forward strand.
AGTATCTAGAGGCTATATCATGCATCAACACTACTTTGGACCATACAAATTCAACATGCAAGCTCAAATACATGGTCACGGCAGCAGCAAAAATTTGCAAAATATAAAGCACCAGAACAAAAACTAATTGGACCATTGGAGAGTCACATACCAATGAGTAATCCCCCAAAACAGTTTCAGAAGCGGAGTTCCGATCAAGGAGATTGAAATTTGCAGGCAAATGAGCAAGAAAACGGGTTTGAAGGAGATGGTGATTTTTTCTAGAGGTGGAAGAAGGAAGTGGGCGCTGGGACAAGTGTGTGGGTCCTTATGGGACCCACAAGCCCAGTAGGCGCGCCGAGGGGGTAGGCGTCCCCTATGAGCTTGTGGCTCATAGGTGCATCCCCCGGGTGTGTTCAATGCCAAAATTTCTTAAATGTTGTAGAAAAAATCATACTAAATTTTCAGGGCATTCTGAGAATTTTTTATTTTTGGGACATTTTTTGTTGCATGGATAATTTAGAAAACAAGACAATCATGTCATTTCTACTTTATTAACCTTAAATAAAAGAGAGTAAATAGTGGGTACAATAGGCTGTGCTTACTAAATTCATCGACCACATGCCCCTAAAAAGAATCCATTAATAAAGTTGATCAAGTCTTATTAACAAACTATTTCCGAGTAACATGAAACCGAAGAATTTTCGTATAATACTAGGTTACCTTAATGGGGATATGCATCTCCCCAACAATAAGAGTTTCGTATTTCTTTTTGACTGAAGGGAGAGGAAATTTGAAACCTCCAATAGTGATTGTTGAAACCTTTTCAATAATATTAATACTATTCACCGAACTTTGTTTCTTTGGAAAATAAACCGTATGCTCATTAGCATTGACATGAAAAGTAACCTTGCTTTTGATGCAATCAATAATAGCCCCTGTAGTATTCAAAAATGGTCTACCAAGGATGACCGACATAGCATCGTCTTCGGGAATATCAAGTATAACAAACTCTGTTAAGATGGTAACGTTTGCAACTACAACAGGCACATCCCTACAAATTCCAATAGGATATAACAGTTGATTTATCAGCCATTTGCAAAAGATATTTCAGTAGGTGTGAGCTTATTCAAATCAAGTCTTATATATAAAGAGAAATGCATAACACTAACACCGGCCCCCAAATCACATAAAGCAGTTTCGACATGACTTCCTTTAATGGAGCATGATATAGTTGGTATTCCAGGATCTCCTAACTTAGGTACTCCACCCTTAAAAGAATAATTTGCAAATATGGTGGAAATTTCAGCTTCATGTATCTTTCTTTTATTAGTGGCATCTTTCATGTATTTAGCATAAGGAGCATTTTTAATATATCAGTCAAACGAGTACGCAGGAAAACAGGCCTAAGCATTTCAACAAACCGCTCAAAATCTTCTTCATCCTTATTCTTCGGAGGTTTAGTTGGAAAATGCATGAGTTTCTGAATCCATGGTTCTCTTTCCTTACCATGTTTTCTAGCAATGAAATCTCTTTTTATCATATCTTTTATTCTTAGGAGGTGGGTGATCAAGATCAACAACATGTTCTATTTCTACATCATTATCAGGTTCTTTATCCTTACCTGGTTGAGCATCATCATGGACACCATTATCAATATCAGTATCATTGGATGGATGTTCATTACAAGATTGTGTCTCAACATCAGAAATAGAAACATCATTATGATTCTTAGAAGGTTTTTCTATCAGATGTTCACTAGAAGCATGCAAAGTTCTATCATTTTTCTTTTTCTTTTTCTTCTTAGATAACTGGGTGTATCAATATTAATTCTTTAAGAATCTTGCTCATTTCTTTTAGAATGACCTTTAGGATATAATGGCTCATGAGCCATTCTACCTCCTCTAGTCATTACTCTAATAGCATGATCATTTATATTATTATTATTATTATTCATCTCATTAAGCAAATCATTTTGAGATTTAACAACTTATTCTAATTGAGTATGAACCATGGATGCGTGTTTTCCTAAACCCTTAACATCATTAGCATTCCCTCCTTTACTTCGTCTAAGTCTGGGTTGCTAGAAACTACCGATTTAGGAATTCCTAGCGGGCCTGGCTTTGAGGTGCTTTAAACTCTGTGCGATGCAATTCAAATAGTGAACCCGGACAACTGAACAGCCCAACTTCTTTTCTTCTTTCCGCGCGGGCTGGTTGGGTTGAATGCGAGTAACCAAAGTTCTTGTTTAGACACGTAGATTGAGAACCCCTGAGCTAAACAACTTCCCATGCCCAAAACCAATGAACTGACAATAATACCCTCAACTACTCCTGCCCAAAACCAGTGAACTGACAATAATACCCTTCGGTCGCTCGCCCACCGTTTCCCCCTCCCAATCTTGAGCACCCACACCCCTGCCATCCCGCCGCCGTCCTCCTTCACCCGCTCCCTCTCGATCCCCTCCCACCTCACCTCCTCCTCGCCTCTTGCCGACGTTTCGTCAAGGTACTTCCCAATCCAAAACCCTAGCCTCTCCCATCAGATCAACCACTCTCTTCAGCCTAATCCGGCACTAGATCCGCGCAACCAGATCTGATACCTTCGATTTGATCCCTTTCCGCGTGCGCATCGTAGGTTCCGGCGGCGATGGCGGCGAGGCTCGCGCAGCTGCGGACCAAGGCGGCGCAGGCGGCGGAATTCGCCTCGAAGCACGGCGGCGCCTACTACAAGGAGGCGATGGAGAAGAACAAGCAGTACGTCGTGCAGCCTCCCTCCGTGGAGAAGTGCCAGGAGCTCTCCAAACAGCTCTTCTACACGCGCCTCGCGAGGTAAAGCCCCTAAATAAATGATTTATGTGTCCAACCGTCTGTACATGTGGCGTGGTTCCAATCGGGGCTCTTGCGCAGTATCAGTGGATCTGCTTGTGCTCGTAGCAACGGGGGTGACCATGGTGTGGTTGAGGTTTGCCCCATAATTGCCTACTATCTCTATTACTGCCTGCCTAGCTGAACTGGATCGTAGTATGGGGTGGTCCACTCGTGGCTGTGGCAATGTGTGGCCTTCTAGGGTGAGTGATCGATGTATTTGGTGGATACAAACTTCTTTACATAAATTAGATATAAAGTGTTCAATGTATAGCCACCGCCACTTGTGACTGGGGGATTGAGCGATTGCATAGTTCTTCACTTTCTGCACTATTTATGAACTTTAGCATACGGAAATCTTGGAGATCTCTTGTATGTGCCATCCACAATGTAGCTCAAATCTGAGTGGTTGGGGGAAGACCATTGCTACGTCAGCAATTTCCGGTTAGCTGGGGTTTATGCTCTCTTTTTTTGTGACTGTGAGACGGTTCTTATGTTTTGCTAGGCTGGGACTATGCTAATTGTTCACATGATGCTTACTCTAGGCAGCTACCAGGACAGAGCAATTTAGCTAGGTGTGCGTGGTGTGGCAGTGTCACCTACTCCTAACTGGATGACCCTCTTGTAGAACACTATTTATGATTGCTAAAGTTTGTATGTGGATGGAGATGCACCTTTGTTCCTTGAAATGATAACTGTCACTTCAATCTAACAAGATATGCTATGTTCAATAATTGGTTTTAATGGATAAATCACAATTCTGCAAGTCATGCAAGGTACCCACTTGTGTGAGGGAAATATGTCTGTCCTGTTAGTTGGCACAAGTTTGTGATTTCAATCATAATGGAAACATTTTATGTCATCCTTATGCTTGATCACCTGTGCAGCTTTGTTTTGTTGCTATGTTTTTATATTTTTCTTTGACCCATGTTGCATGGAGACATCACAGATGTAGCATAAAGGACGATTGTTTAGGTGAAAGCATAGTCTCTTGTGAAGTTGATATATCATAAATGAAAGGTAATCTACTATGTATGATATTCGAGAAGTGAGTCTTAGCACATATAGCTCTCTGTGAACCATTTGCCATTTTTCTGCATGTTTGCAAAGAAATCGATTCAACTGTTGCCTGCAAATATTCCATCAACATATCATGCTGATCTGAGTTATTGGCAGGAACAGTGTAGGATATTTCTGCATGTATAGGCAGGTTTGACTGACTGACATAGTAAAACCTTGAGTTTCGTTGCTTCTTGACTTGTGTATGTTTTGAATCTTTGGTCTTATTAGCTACTTTGTGCAAAAAGTGCAACCTCAGTCAAGTGTATCCGTCTTCTGGTTATGTGTTGTTTGTTGCTGTTGTTGTTTACATTTTGAGGTATCCATGAGTGGTTATATAATCCAGATTCATGTGGTCATTCTTGGACATATTATGAACTTCACTCTAGTAGTTTGACATATAGGATGGGATGGACACTTGACCTGGTCATAACCTTGTTTTGTTGAACCAGCGAACTAGCTGAGTTCGGTTTCAAGCAAACTTACATCACCAGTTGAATCATGATTGATACATTCATATATTCCTTTAACGATGTCTTAACCAGCGGTTTAGTTTGACACATATGATTAATCAAGATTGTTTGCCAATTTGAACTGTTCAATACATTGTTTTCCAACTTGCATTCCCTACCACAGATTTTTATTTGACATTGTGGCAAATGCTGTGCCATGAGGCATGTTTACCTTGGTAATGCAACTTCCAGATGGTACGCGGTACAATAGTGATTAGTTGTTGTGTGTGGTAGGAAGACCAGACTATGGCTGCACTTGTAGGAGAGGACTAAATGTGTATTTTTCCGTGTTGAGAACCGGGCTTCAGTTGGCCAGTGGTGTGATTGCATGGGAAGCCCACGTTCAAGGCCTGGTCTCCGCAGTAGTGGTCATGGCTGTTCTTCATAATCAATACTAAGCCACATGGGCTAGTTCCCCTTAGGCCTGGTTCTCCATTTTGTATATTTACGTGTTTGCCATCTTCAAATGGAGTGCAACACTATATCTTCCATGAGCCGTAATTTGATTATGCACATCTATGCTGATCAGTGCAAGGAATTTTGCTTGTTTTTCCTTGCCGCGGTGAATGTTTTCTATTGTGCTTAAGCCATTCCTTTGTTCTCTGGAGTCTGATCAGTGGCTTGTATATATATTTGCTGTTTTCTTCAGTCTACCAGGCCGCTATGAAGCATTGTGGAAGGAGGTTGACGGTGTCAAGCAGCTTTGGAAGAACAGGAAGGAGCTCAAGGTGGAGGACCTTGGAATTGCAACACTGTTTGGGGTTGAGCTTTATGCATGGTTCTGCGTAGGCGAGATTGCAGGCAGAGGATTCACCTTAACCGGCTATAAGGTCTGAATTAGATGTCGAGGCGCGCCTTATAATATACTCTTAGCTGATGCTTGTCGAAATTACCTGTCTTGGTTCACAATTTTGTTTCTGAAAAGTTTCCAGTGCTGAATGCCAGCAAGACGAGCACACAATTGCAACAGTGCCTCAATAATTTGCTCGCTCAATTGCCCATTATTTTTTTGTGGTCTGTAACTTGTTCCACTTGACGCCTGCTGCACCACTCTTGTGTTGTCTGGTATGAAATGAACCCATTTCTCGTTGCAGATGAAAGTAAACTTATTGGATATCCTTTTCTTTGGTTCCTCGTTAGTCATCCATAGCGTCTTGTAGTTGAAGTAATGCAGGTTGAAAGCCGCGCTAACATACTGCACAGTATACCCATCTTTCTTGTACTTTATTTCTCTTGTAAAACAAGACTAGCTGTGCTAAACGAGGGGAGAATTAGATTGCCTAATGACTTGCTAACTCATAACATGACCTGAAAGAAGGTAACGAGGTCTAGCTCGCAAAGTCATTATTTTTCTATTCCTAAAAAATCGTTCAGCTGTAGAGCAGCACGATGAGGGTGGTGAGGCTGCTGGCCGCCAACACGAGCATCCACCCCGTCCCTGCCCCGTCGTCCTCCTTGCTGGCGAAGAGCAGCAGCAAGCGGTCGCACGCCAGCTTGAAGAGCGCGACGCACGCCAAGAAGAGGCTGATGGAAAGCACCGCCAGTTCCTTGTTCTGAAGCGTCTCCTGGATGCTCCTCATCTCCTCCACATCCCACCTGCGCGCACATCCACGTCAAAACAATCCCGACCCGACCGCTTTACCTCGTCGCGTATCATGGCATGGCATGGCATGGGTCCTTGCCTCATCGCCGCGTTCTCCCTGACCAGATGGTCTAGTTTCCGCGAGACGCTTGATTTCCAGTCCCTCAGCTCTCCCACATCCCTCGCCTGAACCAAAACGAGAGACAACAAAAGAAACTCAAACCACTTGGCCCTTTCAGTTGCATGCATCACACAAGGTTGGGACGAACTGAGTACGTACCCCCTTGTCCTTCCACTCCACCAGGTCCTCCACGTCCGCCTTCATCTTCTCCAGCGCCTTGCCTGTCTGCGCCAGCCCGTTGTGAAGGTCCGGCAGCTTGCCGCCGTACCTCTGGTTCAGCACCTTGGTGTACTCCTCCAGCGTCGACAGCCCCAGCTCCAGGGACCTCAGCTTCTGCATCAGGATCTTGAGCACCACGTCGCCGTGCACCCGCCCCGTCGCCTGCTTCACCGCCTCCTTGCCCTGCGCCTGCGCCGGCTTCCCGTCCGCCACCCTCGAGCCGTTGTTCTTGGCCACGTCGCCGGCGCTCTCGTTCCGCCCGCTGCCCTCCACCTGCCTGTCGTGGACCTGGGAGCCGGCGGTGTCGTTGTGGCCGCTCTCCTTACGGGCGTCGGCGGCAGCCTTTGCGGCGTCCGCGTCGGGGCTGTGGCTGGCGACGAAGTCCTGCAGCATGCGCTCCACGGCGTCGATGCCGTACACTTCGAGGTAGCTGAGGATGCAGTAGAACCCGGAGCCGTAGTGGCTGACGAGGCGCAGCCGGAGGTAGCGCGTCCACCGGGGCTCCGTTAGCACGAAGCGCTGAGCGTGCCTGCCGTTCTCCGCCGTGAACCGCCCCAGCAGTTCCCACGCCTCCCCCGGGTAGCTTAGGCTGCCATGTAGCTCCAGGTCCTTGAAGTTGGAGGAGTAGTGCTCCAGGTTGGCCAGCGCCACGGTGTGGACGAGCGTCTCCTCGGAGAGCTGCACCACGACGAACTTGTCGTCCGCGGAGCACGGGTTGCGGAGGTAGCGGTCCTTGTCGCCGTCGAGGATGTTCGCGGCGCCCTTGGCCTCCTTGTTATGGGCGAGCACCTTGGCACCCTTGGACGCCGCCGCGTAGTTGTACTCGGCGCCGCTAGGCTCGAGGCGGTGCGCGGCGCCGTCGGCGACGCGCTGGTGGTGCCGGCCGCTGTCGTTGTCGGCCTTGCCCTGCAGGATGCGGCTCCGGAACTCGTCCAGCTCCACCAAGGCCGCCTCGGTCGACGAGTTGCCGCCGCTTGCGTTGGACGGTGGTAGCGCTTCTGGGGGGTGCGGCGAGGAGGAGGATTGGCACGTCGGGGAGGAGGCGGTATCGGCCGGGAATATGTATGCCTCCAGTGGCATCACCTTGCAGTAGTTGTCGCGCTCGCCGTAGAAATCTGCGTCGACAGATCCACCGATTCATTCAACCACGCAGACGCAGACATGACGACGAGACGGATCGGCATCGAAGGAGATGGAAGATACTAGTTACCCGAAGGGTCGTCGGTCTGGCTGTTGAGGAACTGGGAGCGCAGGAGGAAAAGGAGACACCATACGGAGAAGACGACCGAGACCGACACCTCGCGGAGGCCGCCGTCCATGGAGAGCACATCCGTTACCGGCGTCGGCCCGCCGCCGCCTCCCCTGTGCTGATGAGCCCCTCCCCCACCGCCTTTTCCTCCTCCGCCTCCTTCTCTCTTCTTCTTGCTCATGCATGCACCACCTACCTACGACGACGTGCCTGCCCACGGTGATCACCAATTGACGAGTCGATCGTTCTCTTTCGTCTCTCCTTCCCTTCCACACCACATGCACATGTACGGTGGGACGCTACGTTGTCGCCCTCAGCGCATGCAGCTTCACCGGGGGTCGATCCAAACGCGCGTGAGGGAGAGGACGGGAAGAGATAGAGAGGAGGAGAGGCCGGGCGAGCAGGAAGCCAGGAACCGCTGGGGAGCAAAAGATGGAGCGGCAACTTAGGAGGTGACCGAGTGCGCAGTGGCAGGTGATGGTCATCGATGCGCGCGGCGGCGGCATCGGCATGCATGGTGTCTGCAAATCGCCTCCCCCTCTCTTTACAGATATGCTAATTCTCATCCATTAACTATACTACTCCCTCCGTTCCTAAATATTTATCTTTCTAGAAATTTCAAATGATTACTACATACGGATGTATGTAGACATATTTTAGAGTGTAGATTCACTCATTTTGCTCCGTATGTAGTCACTTGTTGAAATGCCTAGAAAGACAAGTATTTAGGAATGGAGGGAGTACTATGTAAGTTACCTGTTTTTTAAATTTAGGCAAGTCAATTTTGTATCTAAATGATAAGTGTCAAACGTATGGCACGAAGACACTTTGTCCTGATGTTTTTTTTTTTTGAGAATAACAAACTTCATTAATTAAAAAGCGTTCGGAATCTCCACCGCTATTACATGCAAAATACACTCAGGAGGCACAACCCGCCATTCTTGAGATACTTGTTCACTAACAACTAACTTAGCAAGAATATGTGCAGCTTGATTTGCAGTCCTTCTCCATGAAACTTTACAACCCTGGCATCCCTGCACCAGAGCCTTAATATCCTCAACAATTGGCCCAGCCGCCGAGAGATTTTTGCAAGCACTATTTATCATTCTCACAGCCTGGTTGCAATCCATTTCAACATGAATCTTTGAGATACTCAAATCACGCCCAAATTGGAGCGCTCTTCTACATGCCTTCAATTCAACAAATTCTGGTTTCGAGTCATACGAAAAGAATTGAGTTGCAGCACCCCGAAAGGCATCATCATGGTCACGCAAGACCACCCCTCCTCCTCCCTCACATCCATTCTTTGACACCGCTCCATCAACATTCGCTAGAATCCACCCTTGTTCAGGTGGTGTCCATTTCTCAAGTCATGGTCGCACAAGAGTTCTTGATTTTCGTTGCACCACTTCATACCACTCATCCATGAGCTTTGAGACCGAATATGATATTTCATGTGGAGATTGAATCTTCTTCCCATCCCTTGCATTATTCCTCGCAAGCCAAAGCCCATAAACACCCTGTATCATCATTTCTCTCTGTTCATCATCAACCTCAGAAATCCATTGAGCCAACTATCTACCTACCTCCACATTTGATTGCATATCTTCTGGCGGGTAGCCATCAGGGATTCCTCTTTTTTCAGAAAAAACTTTCCAAAAACACTGCGAGTGTGGACACATCCAAAATCTATGAGCAAGAGACTCCTCTCTCCCACATGCAGCACACCCCACACTAGATTTAATTTTTCGTCGACTAAGCTCAGAACATACAGCCAAACCATTCCTCATAAGACGCCAATTATGCACCTTCACTTTGTTTGTAACCATCTGATGGTGATCATGGATCTTAAAGCGGGACCGGTTGACACGTCATCTAACTGGCTCGTTTGGGCGCTATGCCATCCGCCCGAACACATTTTTTTAGCTGACCGCCCTCGCCCTCTTACCTATTCCTATCCACTCGTCATCCCCACGAGTGAAAGAGGGAGGGAGACAGAAAGGGATCCATGGGGACTGAGATCCAACGCTCAATATTGGCCCAAGTCAAACAACGATTGAGATTGAGAGATTTTTAGGTAGCCGACAGCACAAACAACTTGAGTCGTTCTTCAGTCCATTAGAAATAGAAACAATGGCAACCAAGGTGAAAAACCAACAGTCCTATATATTATTCTGAAACCGCATAAACTGAAATCATTTAGGGTATCTGCAACGGGGCAACCCGCAAAAAACCTCCCGCTTCCGTCCGCGGATAAGGGGACTAGTCCGCAGACATGGATGCGGGAGGCAGCCATCTAACGCTAGCCGCATACATCCGACCAACAATTCGAACCAAGCGGGCGAAATTCGATCAAACCGGATGGATTTCATTCAAATTCATATATAATTTACATAAAAGGTAAATATTTCGACCGTTTAACTAAAAAACTAGAAAAATACTAAACCCTATACCGGACACCTCGTACGCGTGGCCGCCCTGCCCTGCGGCACCGCCGTTTCCGTCGGTGCCATCATCGCTGTCATCCCTCCAGCAGCTGTACGACACCGGAGGGCCGCGACAGCCTTGTCCAGCGGCTGCCTGCTGCTCGTAGAGGAGCCGCTCGGCCTCCTTGTTAGGACCGAGAGTATATCGACCAGAGGGGGAGGGGTGAATGGGAGATTCAAATTTTCTTTCGAAAGCTTTGAACCATATCCCTATCACAGCAGCCGAATAGAATAACGAAGGAAATGAACTAAATCAATCTTCTTCGTGAGAAGCATATTCTTCGATGAATGCATTGACAATAGTACAAGCTTGATAGATCACATGTTTAACTACGACGAGAGTAATGCAACATGCAAACAGATGTAGTAGAATGAGACACATCATGGTATAAAATGATACAAAAACTATGGACAAATATCACAACTGAATCTGAGATACAGGGTGGTGACAAGTGAAAACAGGCGAACACAACGAAACAGAGTGATCACAGAGTTACAAGATGATAACAGACACAAGGAAATGATCGAGTAAACTATCGGCACACAACACGAATAAAAACTACTGAAGGAAATACAGTAGAGTAAATAGAACCAGTGGTGCTCTATGGCAACAGATAGATTTGGTAGACCAGTTCACCCTTCTGCCAAAGGGCTACATTGTAGCGATCAGACCTCAAACGGTCCAATCTCTGTGCTCAGGTGTCATCCCTGGATCAGTAATGCTGACACCACACAGTACTCGAAGGATTTATAACAGAGTAGCAATCACACACTTATTACATCGAGTGTCTCAAAAGAGAACTTATTACAATAAATATGGCTTAAGGCCATCTAACAACGATAACAGCGGAAGGCTTGGAAGATAAGTGAGTCCATCAACTCCAACGGCATCACTGAGTATAGAACCACGACCTAAAACACCTTAATCGTCGTCTGAAAAGTCTGCAACATTAACGTTGCAGCCCGAAACGGGTCAGCACATGGAATATGCTGGCAAAATAACACATAGAGAGTAATGGAATGAAATAGGCTATTCTATATGCATATTTGGCTGGTGGAAAGCTCTATGGTTATAGTTTTGCGTAAAGCCAATTTTTCCCTACTACAAAGGAATAAATTTTATTTAACTATCATGGTAGTTGTTAAACATCGAGAATGGTTGACAACATTCTCAATCCCAATTAAGCAACATCATTAAACAAAATCCAACAAAATTAATTTTAGAGTAACATGTTGAGACTCACATGATAATCCAGGTACTAGATACTCAAGATGTGCATAACCGGCGACACGGCTAATCATGATTAGTTTATACACTCTGCAGAGGTTTGCGCACTTTTCCCCACAAGACTCGATCGCCTCCGTTTGGTTTCTCGCACTACATGGTGTTTGAGAAGACGGATGACCGAGACATAGTCTTTCAGAAGCGCTAGCACCTTATGATCGGGTAGACCGTTACACATACTTTCCCCTACATCTGCTAGTCTACCACTGTAAGAGTTCGCACAACTTAATCAACTATGCTAGAGCCCATAATAGCTTGTGGCTGCACACGGAAGTTTCTAGCATGAAAAATCTCATGATCCCTTTGAGCCTGGGTGGTGGTCCAAAAGGAAAACAGGCAATCGATGGAATACCCAGGTGCCTCAATCCATCCAGATGTGTGTTTAAGTTGCCACCTTAAATAAACCATTAATTAACAATCTCACATCTGTCATGGATACACTCACCCAATCCACGTCTACTAGCATAGCATGGCATAATAGGCAAACGTAGAAGTAACTCCCAAAGGTTTGATAATAACAGGTAATAGGTACTACCTCAGCTACTTCCCAAAACCCACAATTTAATTAGATCCTAATCATGCAGTGTGTGAGGATTGATCTAATGCAATAAAACTGGGTAGAGGGAAAGCATGATCAAAGTGTTACTTGCCTTGCTGATGATCCGGGAAACCTAGCGATTCGAAGTAGCAAGCGGCGCACTCCGGGTACTCTATCGCAAACAAACAAGCATACAATAAGTACTCAACTAATACACAGGTAAAACTCAAATAAGAGATCTAACCAAAAAGTTCAACTTAAGAACTCCGGTTGGCAAAAAGAATCAAATCGAACGAAGCAACGAAAGACAAACGGCAAAAGAAACAGGCTTCGTTTACTATTCTGGATCTAAGGCAATTTTTACAGTGGCAAAAACTTATTTGAGTTGGTTAAACGGAAAGAGGGTTTCGAGACAAAACTCCAGGCGCTCGAATCGCCTGATTCCGATAAACGAGCGAAAAGTTAGACTAAAATGAAAATCGGATCAGAGATCGCGATCAGAAAAATCACGGATTTAATCCGAGAAAAAGAAAGACGACGAACGTTCGTTAAAACGAACGAACGCTCGCTAATTAAATAAACCGGAAAAACCGATCTATTTAAAAAAACCGAAACTAAAAAAAACCGAGCAAAACCGTCGAAAAACCGAATGGTTTTTCGAGAAAAACCGGCGGCGGCGAGACAACCTCTGGTGGCGGATCCTGCGGGCGGCGATGTCGGCGGCGCGGGGCGGCGCGGCGCGGCGGCGGCGACGACGGGCGGGTAGGGTTAGGGTTTCGGGCGGGGGCGCGGCTGGGCTTGGCCGGGGCCTCGGGGCGCTTATAAGAAGGCCCGGCCAGGCGGAGTCCTGGCCGGTTACGGCCCAAGGTCGGTTCGGACTTTTTTTTTAAATAATTACACTCGAAAAAAAACAAAAGGAATACTAAACAGACTCCAAAAATCCCGAAATAAATTTTCACCAGCTTCTAAAATCAAGCCGCACAGGATGAACATTTATTTGGGGCCTAAATGCAATTTTGAAAAAACACGCATTTTTCCTAAATTCAAATAAAATAGCAAATAAAACCAAATAAAATCTTATTTGATTTTTTATTAAATCCCCAATATTTCTTTATTTTGGGAAAGTCATTTTATTCCCTCTCTCATAATTTTTATAATAGAAATATTTGAAGATAAAATAAATAAAATCAATTGATCCTATTGTCAAAATTTGAGACAACTCAAATCTGAAAATAACGAAATCCCCAACTCTCTCCGAGGGTCCTTGAGTTGCGTAGAATTTTTTAGGATCAACCAAATGCAATAAAATATGATATGCAATGATGATCTAGTGTATAACATTCCAAATTGAAAATTTGGGATGTTACATACGTCTGGTTGGAGGGGCTATGACTTAACACGAAAGATAAACTCTCTTCACCCTATTCTCCTTCAACGCAAAGCTGATTAGACTCAGGTTGATTTCCCTCATGGTAGATCCTTGTAGGCGATCTCCAAACCTTCGATTGACCTTCATGAACCACAATCACTCTTGGTTGCTGAAGATCTGGCTCGGTGAAGACAAGAACTCTTCAACACTCAAAGCCGAAACCTATCCGTCTAGAGAGTGCGCATCTCTCAAGAGTAATAGGTACAAGAACTCTTATTTAGAACTATTGTGATGCTAAACCACTTTCTAAGTTTGGGCTCTTGGTTTTTTCCAGGTGGATCTTAAACTCAAATCACTTGGTGAGGGGTAGCTCAAATCAATCTTCTCAGAAATCTCAAACGGAGCAGCCACCGGACAAAGACGACGCGGGTGGCTATTTATAGCCCCAGCCTTCCCAGATGGGAAATGACCATTTTGGACATGAGGTCCAGCCAATGGCCAACCAACACGTTTACAACGGCCGGATTTTGGAGCAATGGTAACATTACTTGAGGAACAAGTAATGCTAACTCCTTGGTCCGAGTCAAATCTCTCGCAGCGAAGAAAAATCACAGTCTCTTGCTGGCAAGTATTTGCTCGGAGCACAAAAAGATTTCTCTCGCATCTTTCATAAGTTATGACTAAGCATCACAACAGATCTTAGCATCGAGAACCTATACCCCTCTTAATAGTAAGGAGGTCCTATGACTGGAAAGAATGAAAGAAGAACAACGAAATAAATACTATGTCTTCATTTTGTCTTCGACTTCCATTGCTGCAGTCAATTTCTTCGGATGATAGTACCAAAAAAAGCTTTGCTTCAGCAGAAAATCTTCGAGAGGTCGATTTATCCACACCAATCTTCTCGTCTCTATTACTTCAATAAATATAGCTCATTCTTCTCAGCAACGCAGATATACCTCGGTGAAGTTCCTTGAACTCAGCACTGGAGACAACATTCTCTTCGGTTGTGTATGGACCTTTTCTCTCTATATGCACTAGCAAACAAATCGGTCCATACCTGTTTCTGTCAACAATCTCCAAAACACAAGGTAGGCAGATATTGCACCAACAATCTCCCCCTTTTTGGACGATTGTTGACAAAATAGATGACATTGAATGATAGATAATGAATGGAATGAAATGCGAAGAATAATGAAAGACGAGGGATAATTACGAAGATAGAATATTCCCCCCTTAAGATATGCTTCAGATCATGAAGGATCGGGGAAAAGCGATATTGCTCTTCGTATGAGTATCATTGACAACAGATTATATACTTGAGTTCTTTCAATGCACTCGATGGTGTCTGAGGTGGTTCCTGTCACAAAATCTTTGAAGAAAGTTTGATGTAAAATAAGCGTTGATTGATTTGTGACAAGGATATATCATGAAGTGTTGGTGCAACATCTGCCTACCTTATGTTTTGGAGATTGTTGACAGAAACAGGTATGGACTAATGTGTTTGCTAGTGCACATAGAGAGAAAAGTCCATACACAACCAAAGAGAATGCTGTCTCCGGTGCTGAGTTCGAGGAACTTCACCGAAGCATATCTGCGCTACAGAGAAGAATGAGCTACATCTCATGAAGAGATAGAGTCAAGAATATTAATTTGAAGAAATCGACCCCTCGAAAGATTTGCTGAGATAGCGAAGCTTTCTGTTTCAATACCGTCGTTCGAAGAAATTGACTGCAGCGATTGAAGTTGAAGACAAAATGAAGACGTAGTGTTCATTGATTTTTTCTTCTTTCAGTCTTTTGAGTCATAGGACCTTCGTACAATTACGAGGGGTATATGTTCTCGTTGCTTAGATCAGCTATGATGCTTAACTACAACCTATGAAAGATGCGAGAGAAATCTCTTTGTGCTCCGAGTAAATACTTGCCAGCAAGACACTGTGATCTTGTTCGCTGCAAGAGATTTGCCTCGGACCAAGGAGTTATCATTTACTGCTTCACAAGGAATGTTACCGTTGTGCTCAAATCCGACCATTGGAATCATGTCGTTTGGCCATTGGCTGAGGCCGATGTCCAATTTGGTCATTTCCCATCTGGGAAGGCAGCGGCTATAAATAGCCACCCCGCTCCAACGTTATCCGTTGGCTACTCCGCTTGAGATTTCTGAGAAGATTGATTTGAGCAACCCCTCTCTGAGTGATTAGAGTTTAAGATCCACCGAGAGAAAACCAAGAGCCCAAACTTAGACTGTGGTTTAGCATAACAACAGTTCTAAGTGAGAGTTCTTGTACCTATTACTCTTGAGAGCTGTGCACTCTCTAGACGGATAGGTTTGGCTTCGAGTGATGACGAGTCATTGTCTTCACCGAGCCTGGTCTTAAGCAACCAAGAGTGCGCAGGTCGACCGAAGGTTTCGAGATTGCCGACAAGGATCTACCACGAGTGAAATCAACCTGAGTCTGATCAGCTCTGTGCTGAAGGAGAATAGGGTGAAGAGAGTTTATCTTCCGTGTTAAGTCACATCTCCTCCAACCAGACGTAGCCCTTTGGCAGAAGAGTGAACTGGTCTACCAAATCTCTTGTCGCCATTGAGCACCACTACTTATATCTACTCTACTGCAATTCTTTCAGTAGTTTTCATTCATGCTCTATGCCACTAGTTTCTCTAACCATTGTTCTTCTGTTTTATCCATTGTATGTTCTAGCTTCACATCATCTCATTATCTTCGTCCTTATTCCTACATTATAAGTTTGTATCCGTGTTAAATCATGTATCTCCGATATCGCATTTCGTTCAATAGTCAAAATGTTTTGCTTCATTCTATTACACCGGTTTGCCTGTTGCATAACTCTCATCGTAAATAAACCCATTATTCATCAAGCTCGCTCTGCTGTAAATGCCTTTTTGGATGAATATGCTTCTGACGAAGAAGTCTGATTCAGTGCTTTTCTCTCACTACTCTATTCCGCTGTCGTGTGTGAACTAAGGTTCAAAGCTTTCAAAAGAAAATTTGAATCTCCCATTCATCCCCCTCTAGTCGATATACTCCCGGTCCTAACAATTGGTATCAGAGCGGGTACTCCCTGTCTCTGTTTATTAAAGGTCTAACCCCCTTGGAGTTTTGAGTATGTCGCTTGTAGGTAGATCCTCACACTCTGAAAGGTTTCCCATCTTCGATGGAAATTACTATCTGTACTAGAAAGAATGAATGAGAATCAGAATTCAAGCTATCAACTTTGATCTGTGGCAGATTGTGGAAGAAGGATACACCATTCAACAACAAAACAATTTGTCCGCCGATGACAAAGAAAATCTACAGTTGGATGCTCAAGCAAAAGATATCATATGTGGCAGTCTATCAAAAGACATTTTCCTTCGGTTTCACGGTGTCAACAATGCGAAGAAAATGTGGGATGCTCTTAACAGTGCTCATGTAGATCTTGTTGCCCGATCCGATCCTCACATCAAAATGCTTCGGGCCATGTTCACTAGTTTTAGAAGCCTGCGCAAGGAAAGTTTTATGGAACTCACTGATTGATTGACAAACACTGATGAAAGACTACATCAGCTAGGGGTAACTAATATCACTAATAGAGATGTAGTCAACAAGCTTCTGAGTGCTCTTGACGAATCCTTTGATCTCCTTGTGTTTGATATCAAACAAAGACCTAACTATGAAGAGCTTCACTATGTTGAGATCATGACGTTGCTATTGGGGAACACAATAATTTCAAAAAAAATCCTACGCACACGCAAGATCTATCATCATGATGTATAGCAACGAGAGGGGAAGAGTATTGTCCATGTACCCTCATAGACCGTAAGCGGAAGCATTATGACAACACAGTTGATGTAGTCGAATGTCTTCATGATCCGACCGATCCTAGCACCGAAGGTACGGCACCTCCGCGATTTGCACACGTTTAGCTCGGTGATGTCCCGCGAACTCTAGATACAGCTGAGTGTCGAGGGAGAGTATCTTCAGCACGACGGCGTGATGACGGTGATGATGAAGCTACCGGAATAGGGCTTCACCTAAGCACTGCAACGATATGACCGAGGTGGATTATGGTGGAGGGGGGCACCACACACGGCTAAACAATGTCAACTTGTGTGTTCTAGGGTGCCCCTACCCCCGTAGATAAAGGAGAAAGGGGGGAGGCCGGCCGGCCCTAGGGCGCGCCAAGGAGGGCAGGAATTCTCCTCCTAGCAGGAGTAGGATTCCTCCTTTCCTAGTCCTACTAGGAGGGGGAAGGAAGGAGTGGGAGAGAGGAAGGAAAGGGGGGGGGGTGCCACCCCCTCCTAGTCCAATTCGGACCCAAGGGGGAGGGGGCACACGGCCTACCCTAGCAGCCCCTCTCTCTCTCTCTCCACTAAGGCCCATCTAGGCCCACTAGTTCCCCGGGGGGTTCCGGTAACCCTCTGGCAATCAGGTTTTCTCCAAAATCACCCGGAACACTTCCGTTGTCCGAATATAGCCGTCCAATATATGAATCTTTATATCCCGACCATTTTGAGACTCCTTGTCATGTCCATGATCACATCCGGGACTCCGAACAACCTTCGGTACATCAAAACACGTAAACTCATAATACCGATCGTCACCGAACGTTAAGCATGCGGACCCTACGGGTTCGAGAACTATGTAGACATGACCGAGACTCATCTCCGGTCAATAAAAAATAGCGGAACCTGGATGCTCATATTGGTTCCTACATATTCTACAAAGATCTTTATCGGTCAAACCGCATAAAACATACGTTGTTCCCTTTGTCATCGGTATGTTACTTGCCCGAGATTCGATCATCGGTATCTCAATACCTAGTTCAATCTTGTTACCGGCACGTCTCTTTACTTGTTCCGTAATGCAACGTCCTGTAACTAACTCATTAGTCACATTGCTTGCAAGGCTTATAGTGATGTGCATTACCGAGAGGGCCCAAAGATACCTCTTCGACAATTGGAGTGACAAATCCTAATCTTGATCTATGCCAACTCAACAAACACCATCAGAGACACCTCTAGAGCATCTTTATAGTCACCCAGTTATGTTGTGATGTTTGATAGCACACTAAGTGTTCCTCCGGTATTCGGGAGTTGCATAATCTCATAGTCATCGGAACATGTATAAGTTATGGAGAAAGCAATAGCAATAAACTAAACGATCATCGTGCTAAGATAACGGATGGGTCAAGTCAATCACATCATTCTCTAATGACGTGATCCCATTTCATCAAATGACAAATCTTTGTCCATGGCTAGGAAACTTAACCATCTTTGATTAATGAGCTAGTCAAGTAGAGGCATACTAGTGACACTCTGTTGGTCTATGTATTCACACATGTACTAAGTTTCCGGTTAATACAATTCTAGCATGAATAATAAACATTTATCATGATATAAGGAAATATAAATAACAACTTTATTATTGCCTCTAGGGCATATTTCCTTCAGTCTCCCACTTGCACTAGAGTCACTAATCTAGATTACATCGTAATGATTCAAACACCCATGGAGTCTTGGTGCTGATCATGTTTTGCTCGTGAGAGAGGCTTAGTCAACAGGTTTGTAACATTCAGATTCGTATGTATCTTGCAAATCTCTATGTCTCCCTCCTTTACTTGATCGCGGATGGAATTGAAGCGTCTCTTGATGTGCTTGGTTCTCTTGTGAAATCTAGATTCCTTTGCCAAGGCAATTGCACCAGTATTGTCACAAAAGATTTTCATTGGACCCGATGCACTAGGTATGACACCTAGATCAGATATGGACTCCTTCATCCAGACTCCTTCATTTGCTGCTTCCGAAGTAGCTATGTATTCCGCTTCACACGTAGATCCCGCCAAGACGCTTTGCTTATAACTGCACCAACTGACAACTCCACAATTCAATAAAACTACGTATCCGGTTTTTGACTTAGAGTCATCCGGATCAATGTTAAAGCTTGCATCGACATAACCGTTTACGACGAGCTCTTTGTCACCTCCATAAACGAGAAACATATCCTTAGTCCTTTTCAGGTATTTCAGGATGTTCTTGACCGCTGTCCAGTGATCCACTCCTGGATTACTTTGGTACCTCCCTGCCAAACTAATAGCAAGGTACACAACATTGCATACATGATAGAACCTATGGCTGAAGCATAGGGAATGCCTTTCATTTTCTCTCTATCTTCTGCAGTGGTCGGGCATTGAGTCTGACTCAACTTCACACCTTGTAACACAGGCAAGAACCCTTTCTTTGCTTGATCCATTTTGAACTTCTTCAAAACTTTATCAAGGTATGTGCTTTGTGAAAGTCCAATTAAGCGTCTTGATCTATCTCTATAGATCTTGATGCCCAATATATAAGCAGCTTCACCGAGGTATTTCATTGAAAAATTCTTATTCAAGTATCCTTTTATGCTATTCAGAAATTTAGTATCATTTCCGATCAACAATATGTCATCCACATATAATATCAGAAATGCTACAGAGTTCCCACTTACTTTCTTGTAAATACATGCTTCTCCAAAAGTTTGTATAAAACCATATGCTTTGATCACACTATCAAAGCGTATATTCCAACTCCGAGAGGCTTGCACCAGTCCATAAATGGATCGCTGGAGCTTGCACACTTTGTTAGCACCTTTTGGATCAACAAAACCTTCTGGTTGCATCATATACAACTCTTCTTTAAGATGTTCATTATGGAATGCAGTTTTGACATCCATTTGCCAAATTTCATAATCATAAAATGCGGCAATTGCTAACATGATTCGGACGGACTTAAGCATCACCGCGGGTGAGAAGATCTCATCGTAGTCAACTCCTTGAACTTGTCGAAAACCTTTCGCAACAAGTCGAGCTTTGTAGACAGTAATATTACCGTCAGCGTCAGTCTTCTTCTTGAAGATCCATTGGCTTGCCGATCATTGGGCAAGTCAACCGAAGTCCACACTTTGTTCTCATACATGGATCCCATCTCAGATTTCATGGCCTCAAGCCATTTTGCGGAATCTAGGCTCATCATCGCTTCCTCATAGTTCGTAGGTTTGTGATGGTCAAGTAACATGACCTCCAGAATAGGATTACCGTACCACTCTGGTGCGGATCTTACTCTGGTTGACCTACGAGGTTCCGTAGTAACTTGCTCAGAAGTTTCATGATCATCATCATTAGTTTCCTCACTTACTGGTGTAGGAATCACTGGAACTGATTTCAGTGATGAACTACTTTCCAATAAGGGAGCAGGTACAATTACCTCGTCAAGTTCTACTTTCGTCCCACTCACTTTTTTTGAGAGAAACTCTTTCTCTAGAAAGGATCCATTCTTAGCAATGAATATCTTGCCTTCAGATCTGTGATAGAAGGTGTACTCAATAGTCTCCTTTGGGTATCCTATGAAGACACATTTCTCCGATTTGGGTTCGAGTTTATCAGGTTGAATCTTCTTCACATAAGCATCGCAGCCTCAAACTTTAAGAAATGACAACTTGGGTTTCTTGCCAAACCATAGTTCATAAGGTGTCGTCTCAACGGATTTTGATGGTGCCCTATTTAACGTGAATGCAGCTGTCTCTAAAGCATAACCCCAAAACGATAGCGGTAAATCAGTGAGAGACATCATAGATCGCACCATATCTAATAAAGTGCAGTTACGACATTCGGACACACCATTACGCTGTGTTGTTCCATGTGGCGTGAGTTGCGAAACTATTCCACATTGTTTCAAATGAAGACCAAACTCGTAACTCAAATATTCTCCTCCACGATCAGATCGTAGAAACTTTATTTTCTTGTTAGGATGATTTTCCAGTTCACTCTGAAATTCTTTGAACTTTTCAAATGTTTCAGACTTATGTTTCATCAAGTAGATATACCCATATCTGCTCAAATCATCTGTGAAGGTAAGAAAATAACGATCCCCGCCGCGAGCATCAACACTCATTGGACCGCATACATCAGTATGTATTATTTCCAACAAGTCTGTTGCTCACTCCATTGTTCCGGAGAACAGGATCTTAGTCATCTTGCCCATGAGGCATGGTTCGCAAGCATCAAGTGATTCATAATCAAGTGATTCCAAAAGTCCATCAACATGGAGTTTCTTCATGCGCTTTACACCAATATGACCTAAAAGGCAGTGACATAAATAAGTTGCACTATCATTATTAAACTTATATCTTTTGGCTTCAATACTATGAACATGTGTATCACTACTATCAAGATTTAGTAAAAACAGACCACTCATCAAGGGTGCATGACCATAAAAGATATTATTCATATAGATAGAACAACCATTATTCTCCGATTTAAATGAATAACCGTCTCACATCAAACAAGATCCAGATATAATGTTCATGCTCAACGCTAGCACCAAATAACAATTATTTAGGTCTAATACTAATCCCGAAGGTAGATGTAGAGGTAGCGTGCTGACGACGATCACATCGACTTTGGAACCATTTCCCACGTGCATCGTCTCCTTGTCCTTAGCCAATCTTCGCTTAATCCGTAGCCCTTGTTTCGAGTTGCAAATGTTAGCAACTGAACCAGTATCAAATACCCAGGCGCTACTGTGAGCATTAGTAAGGTACACATCAATAACATGTATATCAAATATACCTTTCACTTTGCCATCCTTCTTCTCTGCCAAATACTTGGGGCAGTTCCGCTTCCAGTGACTAGTCCCTTTGTAGTAGAAGCACTCAGTCTTAGGCTTAGGTCTAGACTTGGGCTTCTTCACTTGATCAGCAACTTGCTTTCCGTTCTTCTTGAAGTTCCCCTTCTTCCCTTTACCCTTTTTCTTGAAACTGGTGGTCTTCTTGACCATCAACACTTGATGCTCTTTCTTGATTTCTACCTTTGCAACCTTTAGCATTGTGAAGAGCTCGGGAATCATCTTATCATTCCTTGCATATTATAGTTCATCACGAAGCTCTTGCAGCTTGGTGGCAGTGATTGAAGAACTCTGTCAATGACACTATCATCACGAAGATTAACTCCCAGCTGAGTCAAGTGGTTGTGGTACCCAGACATTCTGAGTATATGTTCATTGACAGAACTATTCTCCTCCATTTTGCAGCTGTAGAACTTATTGGAGACTTCATATCTCTCAATCCGGGCATTTGCTTGAAATATTAACTTCAAGTCCTGGAACATCTCATATGCTCCATGACGTTCAAAACGTCATTGAAGTCCCAGTTTTAAGCCGTATAGCATGGCACAATGAATATCGGGTAGTCATCAGCTTTGCTCTGCCAGGTGTTCACAACATCTGGTGTTGCTCCTGCAGCGGGTTTGTCACCTAGCGGTGCTTCCAGGATGTAATTCTTCTGTGCAGCAATGAGGATAATCCTCAAGTTACGGACCGAGTCCGTGTAGTTGCTACCATCATCTTTCAACTTAGCTTTCTCCAGCAACGCATTAAAATTCAACGGAACAACAACACGGGCCATCTATCTACAATAACATAGACATGCAAAATACTATCAGGTACTAATTTCATGATAAATTAAAGTTCAATTAATCAAATTACTTAAGAACTCCCACTTAGATAGACATCCCTATAATCATCTAAGTGATCACGTGATCCATATGAACTAAACCATGTCCGATCATCACGTGAGATGGAGTAGTTTTCAATGGTGAACATCACTATGCTGATCATATCTACTATATGACTCACGCTCGACCTTTCGGTCTGAATGTTCCGAGGCCATATCTGCATATGCTAGGCTCGTCAAGTTTAACCCGAGTATTCTGCGTGTGCAAAACTAGCTTGCACCTGTTGTATGTGAACGTCGAGCTTATCACACCCGATCATCACGTGGTGTCTCAGCACGACGAACTATAGCAACGGTGCATACTCAGGGAGAACACTTATACCTTGAAATTTAGTGAGAGATCATCTTATCATGCTACCGCCGAACTAAGCAAAATAAGATGCATAAAGGATAAACATCACATGCAATCAATATAAGTGATATGATATGGCCATCATCATCTTGTGCCTTTGATCTCCATCTCCAAAGCACCGTCATGATCACCATTGTCACCGGCCTGACACCTTGATCTCCATAGAAGCATCGTTGTCGCCTCGCCAACTATTGCTTCTATGACTATCGCTATCGCTTAGTGATAAAGTAAAGCAATTACATGGCGATTGCATTTCATACAATAAAGTGACAACCATATGGCTCCTGCCAGTTGCTGATAACTCTGTTACAAAACATGATCATCTAATACAATAAAATTTAGCATCATATCTTGACCATATCACATCACAACATGCCCTGCAAAAACAAGTTAGACGCCCTCTACTTTTTTGTTGCAAGTTTTACATGTCTGCTACGGGCTGAGCAAGAACCGTTCTTACCTACGCATCAAAAACCACAACGCGGTATAGTGATTGCTTTTCGATCTTCAGAAAGAACACTATTCATTGAATCCGATTCAACTAAAGTTGGAGAAACTGACACCCAATAGCCACCTCTATGCGAAGCACGTCGGTAGAACCAGTCTCGCGTAAGCGTATGCGTAATGTCGGTCTGAGCCGCTTCATCCAACAATACCGCTGAATCAAGAATCAACTAGTGACGGCAAGCAATATGTATATACCCATGCCCAAAACTCCTTTGTGTTCTACTCGTGCATATAACATCTACGCATAGACCTAGCTCTGATGCCACTGTTGGGGAACGCAGTAATTTCAAAAAATTTCCTACACACACACAAGATCTATCATGGTGATATATAGCAACGAGAGGGGAAGAGTATTGTCCATGTACCCTCGTAGACCGTAAATGGAAGCGTTATGACAACACGGTTGATGTAGTCGAATGTCTTCACGATCCGACCGATCCTAGCACCGAAGGTACGACACCTCCGTGATCTGCACACGTTCAGCTCGGTGACGTCCTGCAAACTCTAGATCCAACTGAGTGTCGAGGGAGAGTTTTGCCAGCACGACGGCGTGATGACGGTGATGATGAAGCTACCGGATCAGGGCTTCGCCTAAGCACTGCAACGATATGACTGAGGTGGATTATGGTGGAGGGGGCACCGCACACGGCTAAACAATGTCAACTTGTGTGTTCTAGGGTGCCCCTACCCCCGTATATAAAGGAGCAAGGGGGAGGCTGGCTGGCCCTAGGGTGCGCCAAGGAGGGGAGGAATCCTCCTCCTAGTAGGAGTAGGATTCCTCCTTTCCTAGTCCTACTAGGAGGGGGAAGGAAGGAGTGGGAGAGAGGAAGGAAAGGGGGGCGCCACCCCCCTCCTAGTCCAATTTGGACCCAAGGGGGAGGGGGTGCGCGGCCTGCCCTGGCAGCCCCTCTCTCTCCACTAAGGCCCATCTAGACCCATTAGTTCCCGGGGGGGGGGGGGGTCGGTAACCCTCTGGCCCTCCAGTTTTCTCCGGAATCACCCGGAACACTTTCGGTGTCTGAATATAGCCGTCCAATATATGCCTCGACCATTTCGAGACTCCTCGCCATGTATGTGATAACATCGGAGATTCCGAACAACCTTTGGTACATCAAAACACATAATACCGATCATCACCGAACGTTAAGTGTGCGGACCCTATGGGTTCGAGAACTATGTAGACATGACCGATACTCATCTCCGGTCAATAACCAATAGCGGAACCTGGATCCTCATATTGGTTCCTACATATTCTACGAAGTTCTTTATCGGTCAAACCGCATAACAACATACGTTGTTCCCTTTGTCATCGGTATGTTACTTGCCCGAGATTCGATCCTCGGTATCTCAATACCTAGTTCAATTTCATTACCGGCAAGTCTCTTTACTCGTTCCGTAATGCAACACCCCATAACTAACTCATTAGTCACATTGCTTGCAAGGCTTATAGTGATGTGCATTACTGAGAGGGCCCAGAGATACCTCTCCGACAATCGGATTGACAAATCCTAATCTTGATCTATTCCAACTCAACAAACACCATCAGAGACACCTGTAGAGCATCTTTATAGTCACCCAGTTATGTTATGACGTTTGATAGCAAACTAAGTGTTCCTCCGATATTCGGGAGTTGCATAATCTCATAGTCATAGGAACATGTATAAGTTATGGAGAAAGCAATAGCAGTAAACTAAACGATCATCGTGCTAAGCTAACGGATGGGTCAAGTCAATCACATCATTCTCTAATGATGTGATCCCGTTCATCAAATGACAACTCTTTGTCCATGGCTAGGAAACTTAACCATCTTTGATTAACGAGCTAGTCAAGTAGAGGCATACTAGTGACACTCTGTTTGTCTATGTATTCACACATGTACTAAGTTTCCGGTTAATACAATTCTAGCATGAATAATAAACCATTTATCATGAAATAAGGAAATAAATAATAACTTTATTATTGCCTCTAGGGCATATTTCCTTCAGTTGCTGTCAATCTATGAAGAAAAGATGGAGCTGGAAACAGAAAATCAAGAATCCGCTTTGAAAGGTGAAGGAGAAATTCTCTCACATTATGGCAGTTCTGAAGAAGAAGAAGATGTCGAAAATCAACACTCCATGACTCAAGAACTTGAAATGCTCACACAACGACTGAGTGATCTTAAGAGACACAACCTTTATCTCGTCAATGATGAAGAATTCCATGCACCAGAATCATCAAGAAGACGTCTGCCTCCGAAAGATATGAAGTGCTTCAAATGCAGACTATACGGCCATGTCATCGCTGATTACCCTAGTTGGGAAGGAAAACCCAGCAGCAGATGGAAATATCTTCACTACAATGGTTTTACTCGAATGGATCGTCATACTAAGATCTCGAAGAAAATTCTACCTCTTTTTCTTCAAAGAGACCAGTCACTGACATTAAGGCCAAAGCAGTCATCGAATCAAATATGAAGAGGATGTTGATATGTCTCAAACGTATCTATAATTTTTGTTTGTTCCATGCTATTATATTATCAATCTTGGATGTTTTATAATCAGTTTGTAGTCATTTTATATCTTTTTTTGGTACTAACCTATTGGCATAGTGCCAAGTGCCAGTTGCTGTTTTTTGCATGTTTTTTACATCACAGAAAATCAATACCAAACGGAGTCCAAATGCAATGAAACTTTACGAAGATTTTTTATGGACCAGAAGACACCTAATGGGCCAAGGCTGCGCCTTGGGGGGTGCTCCGAGAAGAGCATAACCCACCAGGGCGCGCTAGGAGGCCCATGTGCGCCCTAGTGGGTTGTGCCCACCTCGGGTGCCCCCCGGACCGCCTCTCTGCTCTATAAATACCCCAATATTCCAGAAACCCTAGGGGAGTCAACGAAAATCAGTTCTAGCCGCCGCAAAGTCCAGAACCACCAGATCCAATCTAGACACCATCAAGGAGGGGTTCACCACTTCCATTGGTGCCGCTCCGATGATGCGTGAGTAGTTCTTTGTAGACCTTCGGGTCCGTAGTTAGTAGCTAGATGGCTTCCTCTCTCTCGTTTGATTCTCAATACAATGGTCTCTTGGAGATCCATATGATGTAACTCTTTTTTGCGTGTGTTTGTTGGGATCGGATGAACTTTGAGTTTATGATCAGATCTATCTTTGTAGCGATCCGACCTTAAACGGTCAAATCTCTGTGCATAAGTGTCATCCCTGGATCGGTAATGCTGACACACACAGTACTTGAAGGATAACAGATTGGCAATCACACACTTATTACAATGAATGTCTCAAACAGAACTTATTACAGTAAGTATGGCGTAAGGCCATCTAAATAAGATAACAACGGAAGGCTTGGAAGATAAAGTGAGTCCATCAACTCCAACGGCATAGCTGAGTGCACGACAACGACCTAGCGCACTTTAATCTTCGTCTAAAAAGTCTGCAACATGATATGTTGCAGCCCGAAATGGGTCAGCACATGGAATATGCTGGCAAGATAACACAGTAGAGCAATGAAACAAGTAAAAGCTATCACTACATGCATATATGGCTGGTGGGGGGGCTATGGTTATAATGTTTTTGCGAAAAGCCAATTTTTCCCTACAACAAAGGAATATATTTTATTTAACTATCATGGTAGTTGAAAACGTTGAGAATGGTAAAACCCCATCTCAATCCCAATTAAAAGTAATTAACATCCCAACAAATTAATTTAGGGTGATGAGATCCACATGATAATCCAAGAACCAGATACTCAAGATGTCCATAACCGGGGACACGACTAACCATGATTAGTTTGTACACTCTGCAGAGGTTTGCGCACTTTTCCCCACAAGACTCAATCTCCTCCGTTGGAATTCTCGCACTACATGGTGTTTGTGAAACGGATGACCGAGACACCGTCTTTCAGAAGCATTAACTCTAACCCCGGGTAGACAGTACCAACCTACATCCCCTACATCTTCTAGCATACCACTGGAAGAGGTCATGCATCTTACTCCACTATGCTAGAGCCCATAATAACGTGTGGCTGCACACGGAAGTTTCTAGCATGAATAATCTTAGGATCCCTTTGAGCCTGGGTGGCGAACCAAAAAGGACAGCACTGGTATATCCCCAGGTGCCCGCAACCAATCCACCCAGATGTGTGTTTAAGTAGCCACCTTAAGTAAACCACTAATTAATAATCTCACATCTTTCATGGATACACTCAAACCCAATCCACGTCTACGAGCATAGCATGGCAATATAAGCGTAACACAGAAGTAACTCCCATGGTTTTGATAATAAAAGGGCAATAGGTTCTATCTCATCAACTACTTCCCAAAACCCACATGTTAAGAGATCCTACTCATGCAATGTTTGATGGTTGTAACTAATGCATAAAAACTGGGTAATAAAGGGGTATGGTCAATGTCTTACTTGCCTTGCTGATGATCCGCAAAACCTAGTGACTCATAGTAGCACGCTGCACACTCCGGAAATTCTATCGCAAACAAACAATAGCATACATAAGCACTCAGGCAAAGATGCAAAGGTAAAACTTCAGATAAGAAGATCCAAATTGAAATTTCAACTGAAGAGGTTTGATTTGCAAAAAGAAACTATCAAATCGGAGGTACGGAACTAAAACTACTGTCAAAAGAACTTCGAATGCAAATCTGCTTGCAACTAAATTTTAATTTGTCAAAAACCCTGTTCAAGTTGATTAAATAGAAAGAGGGGTTCGAGACGAAGATTTTGGCGTTGGTTTCACTGGATTTGGACAAACGGTTAGGAAACGGCGAGGGTTTGAAGATCAGGGGCTAATCTGCGATAAAATAATCGTGGATAGGTGCCTGGCTGAAAATAAAATATAAAAAAGACTAACGAACGAACGTTCGCTGTCTGAACCTAACTGGAGAACAATGTTCGTTAAAACAAACGAATGGACGAACGTCTGCCAAATAAATAAACCAACGAAAAACCGAACCGATTTATAAAAAACTGATCTAGGGTTTTCTGAAAAAAAACGGAGACGATTTTTACCTAACAGAGCGAAAAGACCGGCGGCGGCGGCTAACTCCGGCGGGGCTCCGGCGACAGCGACGGCGGTGTCGGCCGGTGGCGGCGGCACGGAAACTGAGGCGCGGTGACGACTAGGGTTTTCGGGTGGCGGGGTTGGCGGCTTGGGCTGGCAGGGCAGTCGGGCCTCGCCTTTTAAAGTGGCCGGCCGGGAAGTCCGGCTCGGGCATGGCCCATAGATCATTTCGTTTTTTTAAACGGACGGAGTAAAATAAATAAAATAAATACCAAACGAAGTCCAAAAATCTTGAAGTAAATTTTCACGGCCCTCTAATAATACTTCGGACAAAGTGAACATTTATTTGGGCTAAGAATGCAATTTTGAAAAATGCATATTTTTCTAATTCAAATAAAATAGCGATAAAATCTAGATAAAATACTTTATTTGATTTTAACATTTTCCTCCAATATTTCTTTATTCTGGAGAAGTCATATTATCCCCTCTCATATATTTTTAATATTGGAAATATTATTTGGAGAGAAAAAAATAATAAAAACCAAAGTGATCCCCTTTTCAATATTTGAGAAAATTCAAATATGAAAATAATAAAATCCCCAAATCTCTCCATGGGTCCTTGAGTTGCTTAGGATTTTAGGATCAAAGACCAAAATGCAAATAAAATATGATATGCATATGATGACCTATGTATAACATTCCAAATTGGAAATTTGGGATGTTACAAAACCTACCCCCCTTAAGGTGAATCTTCCCCTCGAGATTCGGGTTGGCTAGAAAATAGGTTTGGGTGGTCTTTCCGTAGATCATCCTCTCGTTCCCAGGCGGCTTCATCCTCGGTATGGTGGCTCCACTAAACTTTGCAAAACTTGATAACCTTGCTGCGTGTGACTCGACTAGCAAACTCGAGAATCTTGACTGGTTTCTCCTCATAGGTCAGATCACTATCCAACTGAATTGCTTCCAGGGGCACTGTATCTCTCAGAGGAACATCAGCCATCTCAGCATGACACTTCTTCAACTGGGAAACGTGAAACACATCATGAACTCCTAACAGTCCTTCAGGTAACTCCAACTTGTAGGCTACTTCTCCCATACGTTCCAAAACTCGGTATGGTCCTACAAATCTTGGGGCTAACTTTCCCTTAACTCCAAAACGTTTAAATCCTCGCAGTGGTGGCACATGAAGATATGCTATGTCTCCGATTTCATAGACTACCTCCTTGCATTTTGAGTCTGCATAGCTCTTCTGCCTGGACTGAGCTACCTTTAGTTTGTCTCGAATCAACTTAACCTTCTCTTATGACTCTTTGATCAAATCTGGTCCAAACAACTTGCAGTCTCCAACTTCATCCCACATCAACGGCGTTCTGCATCTTCTTCCATACAAAGCTTCGAAAGGTGCCATCTTCAGACTAGCTTGATAACTGTTGTTGTATGAGAACTCTGTGTAGGGAAAATTATCATCCCAATTAGATCCATAATCGAGCGCACAAGCTCTCAACATGTCCTCCAGAATCTGATTGACTCTCTCGGTCTGTCCATTTGTCTGTGGATGAAAGGCTGTACCAAACTCTAGCCTAGTACCAAAAGTCTGGTGCGGCTGGTGCCAAAACTTTGACGTAAACTGTGTTCCTCTATCTGATACGATGGTCCTCAAAACTCCATGCAGACATACGATCTTGGTCATATATATCTTGGCCAACTTTGCACTCGTATAGGTGGTCTTCACTGGGATAAAGTGAGCCACTTTGGTCAAACGATCCACTACTACCCAAATAGAATTGTATCCTGATCGGGTCCTGGGTAATCCGGTGATGAAATCCATGCCAAGCTTGTCCCACTTCCATTCGGGTTTCGGCATAGGTTGTAGTAATCCTGCTAGCTATTGATGTTCTGCCTTCACTCTCTCACATACATCACATACGGCTACATACTCGGCAATGTCATTCTTCATACTAGTCCACCAGAAACGCTCCTTCAAATCCAAATACATCTTGGTGTTTCCGGGGTGTATCGAGTATGGCGAGTCATGAGCCTCCTGGAGTATCAACTTCCTGATCTCTGCATTATTGGGTACATAAACACGGTCCTCAAACCAAAAGGTGTCGTGCTCATCCTCACGAAAACCCTTGGCTTTACCTTTGCTCATTTTATCCTTTATCTCTGCAATTCCCATATCATCGTTTTGAGCTTCTCGAATTTTTCCCAATAATGTCGGCTGAATTTCCAATGCAGCAATAAATCCTCTAGGGACTATCTCCAAGCATAGCTCCCTGAGATCTTCAGCTAACTCCTTTGGCAATCCTCCGCTTACGAGGGTATTGGCGTAACTCTTCCGGCTCAAAGCGTCTGCTACGACATTGGCCTTGCCTGGATGATAGTGCAACTTCATATCATAATCCTTTATAAGCTCCAACCATCTCCTTTGCATGAGATTCAACTCCTTCTGTGTGAAAATGTACTTCAAACTCTTATGATCTGTGTATACATCACAATGATTTCCAATAAGAAAATGTCTCCAGGTCTTGAGCACATGCACTACAGCTGCCAACTCCAAATCATGCGTGGCATAATTCAACTCATGCGGACGAAGCTGTCGTGAGGCATATGAAACAACTCTTCCGTCTTGCATAAGCACGCCTCCAAGTCCTAAGCGAGATGCGTCGCAATATGCTTGGAAATCCTTGCATATATCCGGCAGAATCAGCACTGGGGCTGTAACCAAATGTTTCTTCAACTCCTGGAAACTTGCCTCACATTCATCTGTCCATTTAAACTTAGTGTCCTTCTTCAACAACTCCGTCGTAGGCTTCGCAATCTTAGAGAAATTCTCAATGAATGTCCGATAATATCCAGCGAGCCCAAGAAAACTGCGGATCTCTCCAACTGAGGTGGGTGCCAACCACTCAGTGACTGACTGAACCTTAGTAGGGTCTACTGCTATACCTTCTCCTGATATAACATGTCCAAGGAATCCAACTTCCTTTAACCAAAACTCACATTTGCTGAATTTGGTGTATAACTAATGTTCCCTGAGCTTCTCAAGAACTAAACGTAAATGCTCCTTGTGTTCCTCTTCATTCTTCGAGTACACAAAAATGTCATCAACGAACACCACAACAAATTTATCCAAGAACTCCATGAACACCTTATTCATCATACTCATGAAATAGGCAGGGGTGTTTGTCAGTCCAAATGACATAACCGTTTACTCATATAGCCCGTACCTTGTGGTGAAGGCTGTCTTGGGTATATCCTGTTCTTGGATCTTCAGTTGGTGGTATCCCGATCGAAGATCGATCTTGGAAAATACTTTAGCTCCTTGCAGCTGGTCAAACAGATCATTGATCATCGGCAGTGGGTACTTGCTCTTGATCGTCACTTCATTCAATGCATGATAATCAACCACCAATCTCAGAGATTTATCCTTCTTCTCAACCAAGAGCACTGGGGCTCCCCATGGTGACGAGCTTCGTCGAATGTAACCTTTCTCCAATAACTCCTTAATCTGTTTCTTAATCTCCTCCAGATCATTCACGGGCATCTGGTATGGTCTCTTCGATATTGGTCCGGTGCCTGGCAACAGCTCTATCAAAAACTCAATGTCTCGATCCGGCGGCATGCCTGGTAGTTCCTCTGGAAATACATCCGGGTAATCCTTCACTACAGGCACTTCCTCCTGAACAACGCCCGTGAGGGAGTTTAGGCGAGTCCTCTTTGGGGTATGCTTGGATACATACTTAATCCTTTTTCCTTCCGGGGTGGTGAGTAGAATTGACCTACTAGCACAATCAATGTTTCCTCCATACTTCGATAGCCAATCCATACCCAGTATCACACCCAATCCTTGTGACTCCAAAATTATTAGGTCTAAGGGGAAAATATGGCTGCCAATGTTTAAGGGTATCCAGTCGCACCATCGACTGTCCATATACTCTGCTCCTGGTGAGCTTACTAACAAGGGTGTCCTAAGGGCTAAGGTGGGTAACTTAAACTTGTCCACAAACCCCCTTGAAATGTATGAATGCGATGCACCAGTATCGAAAAGAATGAGAGCTATAAATGTCTTAACCAAAAACTTACCGATAACTGTGTCTGGCCGCTCTTCAATCTCCTTCACGTTCACGCGGTTCACTTGTCCCTTGTTAAAAGGGTTGGGCTTCTTCCCAGAGCTTCCATTGCCATTTCCATTCTTGAGTTCAGGACACTCATTGGCATAGTGTCCAGTCTTCCCACACTTGAAATAAGTAACATGACTTTGGTCCTTCTTGGCGGGCGTGCTTGGGTTAGAGCGGTTCTGACTTCTTGCTCCACTCCCATTTCCATTCCTAGAGCCATTGTGGTTATGCGAACTTCCTCAATTGTGGTTATGGCCTCCATGGTTATGGGTATATCCTCCCGAGTTCATGGTAAAATGTGGTTTCTGCTGAGCTCCTGAATTGTACTTCCCTTGTCCATTCTTCCTTTTGCGGCTCTCAATCTGCTGCTGCTTCCCTTCAATCATAAGATCCTTATCTACCAACTCCTGGTAGTTGTTAAATGTTGCCACCATTAACTGCATACTCATCTCATCATTCAGCCCTTCCATAAACTTCTCTTGCTTCGCGACATCTGTGGCCACATCATCTGGGGCATAGCAGGCCAACTTACTAAACTCATCCACGTACTGCCCCACAGTACGGCTGCCCTGGCGTAAGTTGCGAAACTCACGCTTCTTCATGCTCATATCTCCAGTTGAGACATGAGCAGTGCGGAACGCTTGCTGAAACCGCTCCCAAGTAACATTGGCTATAGGGAAGGTGGCTGTGTAATTCTCCCACCATGAGGCTGCAGGCCCATCCAATTGATGTGCGGCAAAACACACCTTCTCAACATCTGTGCAACCTGCAGTGGTTAACTCCCTTCCAATCCCGCGTAGCCAGTCATCAGCAACTATGGGCTCGGTGCTACTAGAAAACACTAGCGGTTGTAACCTCAGAAAACGGGCTAAGTTGTCAACTGGAGGGGCTGGTGGTGGGTTGTTGTTATTGTTGTTGTTGTTGCCTTGATTCTGAACTAGCAACTGCATCAGTGTATTCTGCTGTTGGATCAACTAAGTGAGCTCCGGTGGGAAGGAAAATCTGGGGTCACGTCTCGGAGGCATCTGAGGGGCTTAGAGGGGAGAGATTAGAATAGAAATGAGGTCTAGTGAGAAGACACTACCCATATGCGCATGAGACAAACACAAACATATCACTCCAAAATGATTTCAGGCAAGGGCATACAATCGATCTAACTATCGTTACAGTGCTCGGACTACTAATATATACATAGGGAAATACTACTAACAGTATGGTGGTCTACTAAAAATTTTGATCGGTAGAAGACTCCATGATATCTGCTCCAGCTTCGTCTTCATAATCATCATCACTAGGGTCGGAGTCGGTGTCATGGATGATGATGTAGTCCTTGGGGTGGTCGTCATCTCCTCCTGGCGCATGGTCTTCCATGAATACTCCTAGCTTCCTTGTCAGGTCGTCATTCTTCTCCACTAGTATTGTGATTTTCTCCTCATATTCGTCACGTGTAGACTTGAGTTCCTCTTCCAGCTCTATGTTCCTAGTCATCAACTTCTTCAGATCTATCATGCTTGCGCACATTTGGTTCTGCTGGCGTCGGATGTGCTGGTTTAACTCCTGGATGAAGGCTGCAATGGACCTGTCCCTCCTGGTGCTGATCATCTCCCATTGCTCATCTCGGCGCCCACATATATGGTAGATAGTGTCCTTAAGATCCTTGTGATAAACTTTGCCGATGCGTCCTATGGCGATGTGGGTTGCCATGCTCTTTCCTAGACTCCAGGTTGGTGCATCAAAGGAAAACTCTATGGGCTCAGTGACTGGCGTGAATGTTCTTCCTGGAACTTGAACTCAAATCATCCAACACTCTTCTTCTGGTAAAGTGGCGGTGTAGGTCCCGGTGAAGCTTGGTATTCCAATGTT
This sequence comes from Triticum urartu, assembly GCF_003073215.2. NCBI lineage: Eukaryota > Viridiplantae > Streptophyta > Magnoliopsida > Poales > Poaceae > Triticum > Triticum urartu. The sequence continues at coordinate 390,818,078 of NC_053024.1, forward strand.
CAGGTACCTAGTGACTTCCTTCAAGTGTCGTCCAAAAGGTGTGTCTTCAACCGGCTGTGTAAACTTGTTCCTTGTGTCCGCCATCCTTTAGAGTAGAAAACGGAGAGGAGTTAGAAATGGGTAGAGAAGAGTGACCTATGGCTCATCTTAGTGGTCGTCCCCTACATTCAGTGTGTGCTCTGATACCATCTTGTAGCGATCCGACCTCAAACGGTCAAATCTCTATGCATAAGTGTCATCCCTGGATCGGTAATGCTGACACACATAGTACTTGAAGGATAACAGAGTGGCAATCACACACTTATTACAACGAATGTCTCAAAGAGAACTTATTACAATAAATATGGCTTAAGGCCATCTAAATAAGATAATAGCGGAAGGCTTGGAAGATAAACTGAGTCCACCAACTCCAACGGCATAGCTGAGTGCACGACAACGACCTAGCGCACTTCACTCTTCGTCTGAGAAGTCTGCAACATGATATGTTGCAGCCTGAAACGGGTCAGCACATGGAATATGCTGGCAAGATAACACAGTAGAGCAATGAAACAAGTAAAAGCTACCACTACATGCACATATGGCTGGTGGAGGCTCTATGGTTATAATGTTTCTGCGAAAAGCCAATTTTTCCCTACAACAAACGAATATATTTTATTTAACTATCATGGTAGTTGAAAACATTGAGAATGGTAAAACCCCATCTCAATCCCAATTAAAAGTAATTAACATCCCAACAAATTAATTTAGGGTGATGAGATCCACATGATAATCCAAGAACCAGATACTCAAGATGTCCATAACCGGGGACACGGCTAACCATGATTAGTTTGTACACTCTGCAGATGTTTGCACACTTTTCCCCACAAGACTCAATCTCCTCCGTTGGAATTCTCGTGCTACATGGTGTTTGAGAAATGGATGACCGAGACACAGTCTTTCAGAAGCATTAACTCTAACCCCGGGTAGACAGTACCAAACTACTGTTGGGGAACGTAGTAATTTCAAATTTTCCTACGCACACGCAAGATCATGGTGATGCATAGCAACGAGAGGGGAGAGTGTGATCTACATACCCTTGTAGACCGACAGCGGAAGCGTTAGCACAACGCGGTTGATGTAGTCGTACGTCTTCACGGCCCGACCGATCAAGCACCGAAACTACGACACCTCCAAGTTCTAGCACACGTTCAGCTCGATGACGATCCCCGGACTCTGATCCAGCAAAGTGTCGGGGAAGAGTTCCGTCAGCATGACGGCGTGGTGATGATCTTGATGTACTACTGTCGCAGGGCTTCGCCTAAGCACCGCTACAATATTATCGAGGATTATGGTGGAAGGGGGCACCGCACACGGCTAAGAATATGATCACGTGGATCAACATGTGTCTATGGGGTGCCCCCTGCCCCCGTATATAAAGGAGCAAGGGGAGGTGCGGCCGGCCAGGAGGAGGGCGCGCCAGGAGGAGTCCTACTCCCACCGGGAGTAGGATTCCCCCCTTTCCTAGTTGGAATAGGATTCGGGAGGGGGAAAGAGGAGAGAGAGAAGGAAGGGGGGGGGCGCCGCCCCCCTCTCCTTGTCCTATTCGGACTAGGGGGGAGGGGCGCACGGCCCAGCCCTGGCCACCTCTCCTCTCTTCCACTAAAGCCCACTAAGGCCCATATACCTCCCGGGGGGTTCCGGTAACCTCCCGGTACTCCGGTAAAATCCCGATTTCACCCGGAACACTTCCGATATCCAAATATAGGCTTCCAATATATCAATCTTTATGTCTCGACCATTTCGAGACTCCTCATCATATCCGTGATCACATCCGGGACTCCGAACAAACTTCGGTACATCAAAATGCATAAACTCATAATATAACTGTCATCAAAACCTTAAGCGTGCGGACCCTACGGGTTCGAGAACAATGTAGACATGACCGAGACACGTCTCCGGTCAATAACCAATAGCGGAACCTGGATGCTCATATTGGCTCCCACATATTCTACGAAGATCTTTATTGGTCAGACCGCATAACAACATACGTTGTTCCCTTTGTCATCGGTATGTTACTTGCCCGAGATTCGATCATCGGTATCTCAATACCTAGTTCAATCTCATTACCGGCAAGTCTCTTTACTCGTTTAGTAATACATCATCTTGCAACTAACTCACTAGTTGTAATGCTTGCAAGGCTTATGTGATGTGCATTACCGAGAGGGCCTAGAGATACCTCTCCGACAACCAGAGTGACAAATCCTAATCTCGAAATACGCCAACCCAACATGTACCTTTGGAGACACCTGTAGAGCTCCTTTATAATCACCCAGTTATGTTGTGACGTTTGGTAGCACACAAAGTGTTCCTCCGGTAAACGGGAGTTGCATAATCTCATAGTCATAGGAACATGTATAAGTCATGAAGAAAGCAATAGCAACATACTAAACGATCGAGTGCTAAGATAACGGAATGGGTCAAGTCAATCACATCATTCTCCTAATGATGTGATCCCATTAATCAAATAACAACTCTTTGTCTATGGTTAGGAAACATAACCATCTTTGATTAACGAGCTAGTCAAGTAGAGGCATACTAGTGACACTCTATTCGTCTATGTATTCACACATGTATTATGTTTCCGGTTAATACAATTCTAGCATGAATAATAAACACTTATCATGAAATAAGGAAATAAATAATAACTTTATTATTGCCTTTAGGGCATATTTCCTTCAGTCTCCCACTTGCACTAGAGTCAATAATCTAGTTCACATTGCCATGTGATTTAGCACCAATAGTTCACATCATTATGTGACCAACACTCAAAGGGTTTACTAGAGTCAATAATCTAGTTCACATCGCTATGTGATTAACACCCAAAGAGTAGGGTCTGCTATATTCAGATCCGTATGTATTTTGCAAATTTCTATGTCAACAATGCTCTGCATGGAGCTACTATAGCTAATTGCTCCCACTTTCAATATGTATCCAGATTGAGACTTAGAGTCATCTAGATCAGTGTCAAAATTTGCATCGACGTAACCCTTTACGACGAACCTTTTTGTCATGTCCATAATCGAGAAATATATCCTTATTCCACTAAGGATAATTTTGACCGCTGTCCAGTGATCTACTCCTAGATCACTATTGTACTCCCTTGCCAAAATTAGTGTAGGGTATACAATAGATCTGGTACACAGCATGGCATACTTTATAGAACCTATGGCTGAGGCATAGGGAATGATTTTCATTCTCTTTCTATCTTCTGCCGTGGTCGGGCTTTGAGTCTTACTCAATTTCACACCTTGTAACACAGCCAAGAACTCTTTTCTTTGACTGTTCCATTTTGAACTACTTCAAAATCTTGTCAAGGTATGTACTCATTGAAAAAACTTATCAAGCGTCTTGATCTATCTCTATAGATCTTGATGCTCAATATGTAAGCAGCTTCACCGAGGCCTTTCTTTGAAAAAATCCTTTCAAACACTCCTTTATGCTTTGCAGAATAATTCTACATTATTTCCGATCAAAAATATGTCATACACATATACTTATCAGAAATGCTGTAGTGCTCCCACTCACTTTCTTGTAAATACAGGCTTCACCGCAAGTCTGTATAAAACTATATGCTTTGATCAACTTATCAAAGCGTATATTCCAACTCCGAGATGCTTGCACCAGTCCATAGATGGATCGCTGGAGCTTGCATATTTTGTTAGCACCTTTAGGATTGACAAAACCTTCTGGTTGCATCATATACAACTCTTCTTTAAATCCATTAAGGAATGTAGTTTTGTTTATCCATTTGCCAGATTTCATAAAAATGGGGCAATTGCTAACATGATTTGGACAGACTTAAGCATCGCTACGAGTGAGAAAATTTCATCGTAGTCAACACCTTGAACTTTGTCAAAAACCTTTTTCGACAAGTCTAGCTTTGTAGATAGTAACACTACTATCACCGTCCGTCTTCCTCTTGAAGATCCATTTATTTTCTATGGCTTGCCGATCATCGGGCAAATCCATCAAAGTCCATACTTTGTTCTCATACATGGATCATATATCAGATTTCATGGCCTCAAACCATTTCACGGAATTTGGGCTCATCATCGCTTCCTCATAGTTCGCAAGTTCGTCATGGTCTAGTAACATGACTTCCAAAACAGGATTACCGTACCACTCTGGTGCGGATCTCACTCTGGTTTACCTACGAGATTCGGTAGTAACTTGATCTGAAGTTACATGATCATCATCATTAGCTTCCTTACTAATTGGTGTAGTAGTCACAAGAACAGATTTCTGTGATGAACTACTTTCCAATAAGGGAGCAGGTACAGTTACCTCATCAAGTTCTACTTTCCTCCCACTCACTTCTTTCGAGAGAAATTCCTTCTCTAGAAAGGATCCATTCAAAGCAACGAATATCTTGCCTTCGGATCTGTGATAGAAGGTGTACCCAACATTTTCTTTTTGGGTATCCTATGAAGATGCACTTCTCCGATTTGGGTTTGAGCTTATCAGGTTGAAACTTTTTCACATAAGCATTGCAACCTCAAACTTTAAGAAACGACAGCTTAGGTTTCTTGCCAAACCATAGTTCATACGGTGCCGTTTCAACCGATTTAGATGGTGCCCTATTTAACGTGAATGCAGCTGTCTCTAATGCATAATCCCAAAACGATAGTGGTAGATTGGTAAGAGACATCATAGTTCGCACCATTTCTAATAAAGTATGGTTATGACGTTCGGACACACCATTATGCTGTGGTGTTCCAGGTGGCGTGAGTAGTGAAACTATTTCACATTGTTTTTAACTGAAGGCCAAACTCGTAACTCAAATATTTTACTTCTGCGATCATATCGTAGAAACTTTTTATTTTTTGTTACGATGATTATCCACTTCACTCTGAAATTCTTTGAACTTTTCAAATGTTTCAGACTTGTGTTTCATCAAGTAGATATACCCATATCTGCTCAAATCATATGTGAAGGTCAGAAAATAATGATACCCGCCGCGAGCCTCAACACTCATCGGATCACATACATCAGTATGTATTATTTCCAATAAGTCAGTTGCTCGCTCCATTGTTCCGGAGAACGGAGTCTTAGTCATCTTGCCCATAAGGCATGGTTCGCAAGCATCAAGTGATTCATAATCAAGTGATTCCAAAATCCCATCAGCATGGAGTTTCTTCATGCGCTTTACACCAATATGACCTAAACGGCAGTGCCACAAATAAGTTGCACTATCATTATTAACTTTGCATCTTTTGTCTTCAATATTATGAATATGTGTATCACTACGATCGAGATCCAATGAACCATTTTCATTGGGTGTGTAACCATATAAGGTTTTATTCATGTAAACAGAACAACAATTATTCTCTAACTTAAATGAATAACCGTATTGCAATAAACATGATCAAATCATATTCATGCTCAACGCAAACACCAAATAACACTTATTTAGGTTCAACACTAATCCCAAAAGTATAGGGAGTGTGCGATGATGATCATATCAATCTTGGAACTACTTCCAACACACATCGTCACTTCACCCTTAACTAGTTTCTGTTCATTCTGCAACTCCCGTTTCGAGTTACTACTCTTAGCAACTGAACCAGTATGAAATACCAAGGGGTTGCTACGAACACTAGTAAAATACACATTAATAATCTGTATATCAAATATACCTTTGTTCACTTTGCCATCCTTCTTATCCGCCAAATACTTGGGGAAGTTCCGCTTCCAGTGACCAGTCCCTTTGCAGTAGAAGCACTTAGTCTTAGGCTTAGGACCAGACTTGGGCTTCTTCACTTGAGCAGCAACTTGCTTTCCGTTCTTCTTGAAGTTCCCCTTCTTCCCTTTGCCCTTTTATTGAAACTAGTGGTCTTGTCTACCATCAACACTTGATGCTCTTTCTTGATTTCTACTTTCATCGATTTCATCATCATGAAAAGCTCGGGAGTCGTTTTCGTCATCCCTTGCATACTATAGTTCATCACGAAGTTCTACTAACTTGGTGATGGTGACTAGAGAATTCTGTCAATCACTATCTTATCTGGAAGATTAACTCCCACTTGATTCAAGCGATTGTAGTACCCAGACAATCTGAGCACATGCTCACTAGTTGAGCGATTCTCCTCCATCTTTTGGCTATAGAACTTGTTGGAGACTTCATATCTCTCAACTAGGGTATTTGCTTGAAATATTAATTTCAACTCCTGGAACATCTCATATGGTCCATGACGTTCAAAACGTCTTTTGAAGTCCCGATTCTAAGCCGTTAAGCATGGTGCACTAAACTATTAAGTAGTCATTATATTGAGCTAGCCAAACGTTCATAACGTCTGCATCTGCTCCTGCAATAGGTCTGTCACCTAGCGGTGCATCAAGGACATAATTCTTCTGTGCAGCAATGAGGATAAACCTCAGATCACGGATCCAATCCGCATCATTGCTACTAACATCTTTCAACACAATTTTCTCTAGGAACATATCAAAATAAACACAGGGAAGCAACAACGCGAGCTATTGATCTACAACATGATTTGCAAATACTACCAGGACTAAGTTCATGACAAATTTAAGTTCAATTAATCATATTACTTAAGAACTCCCACTTAGATAGACATCCCTCTAATCCTCTAAGTGATCACGTGATCCAAATCAACTAAACCATGTCCGATCAGCACGTGAGATGGAGTAGTTTCATTGGTGAACATCACTATGTTGATCATATCTACTATATGATTCACGCTCGACCTTTCGGACTCCGTGTTCCGAGGCCATATCTGTATATGCTTGGCTCGTCAAGTATAACCTGAGTATTCCGCGTGTGCAACTGTTTTGCACCCGTTGTACTTGAACATAGAGCCTATCACACCCGATCATCACGTGGTGTCTCAGCACGAAGAACTTTCGCAACGGTGCATACTCAGGGAGAACACTTCTTGATAATTTGTGAGAGATCATCTTAAAATACTACCGTCAATCAAAGCAAGATAAGATGCATAAAAGATAAACATCACATGCAATCAATATAAGTGATATGATATGGCCATCATCATCTTGTGCTTGTGATCTCCATCTTCGAAGCACCGTCGTGATCACCATCGTCACCGGCGCAATACCTTGATCACCATCGTAGCATCGTTGTCGTCTCGCCAATCTTATGCTTCCATGACTATCGCTACCGTTTAGTGATAAAGTAAAGCATTACAGTGCAATTGCATTGCATACAATAAAGCGACAACCATATGGCTCCTGCCAGTTGCCGATAACTTGGTTACAAAACATGATCATCTCATACAATAAAATTCAGCATCATGTCTTGACCATATCACATCACAACATGCCCTGCCAAAACAAGTTAGACGTCCTCTACTTTGTTGTTGCAAGTTTTACGTGGCTGCTACGGGCTTAAGCAAGAACCAATCTTACCTACGCATCAAAACCACAACGATAGTTTGTCAAGTTGGTGCTGTTTTAACCTTCACAAGGACCGGGAATAGCCACACTCAGTTCAACTAAAGTTGGAGAAACTGTCACCCGCTAGCCACCTTTGTGCAAAGCACATCGGGAGAACCGGTCTCGTGTAAGCGTACGCGTAATGTCGGTCCGGGCTGCTTCGTCCAACAATACCGCCGAACCAAAGTATGACATGCTGGTAAGCAGTATGACTTATATCGCCCACAACTCACTTGTGTTCTACTCGTGCATATAACATCAACACATAAAACCTAGGCTCGGATGCCACTGTTGGGGAACGTAGTAATTTCAAAAATTTCCTACGTACACACAAGATCATGGTGATGCATAGCAACGAGAGGGGAGAGTGTGATCTACGTACCCTTGTAGACCGACAGTGGAAGCGTTAGCACAACGCGGTTGATGTAGTCGTACGTCTTCACGGCCCGACCGATCGAGCACCGAAACTACGGCACCTCCGAGTTCTAGCACACGTTTAGCTCGATGACGATCCCCGGACTCCGATCCAGCAAAGTGTCGGGGAAGAGTTCCGTCAGCACGACGGTGTGGTGACGATCTTGATGTACTACTGTCGCAGGGCTTCGCCTAAGCACCGCTACAATATTATCGAGGATTATGGTGGAAGGGGGCACTGCACACGTCTAAGAATATGATCACGTGGATCAACTTGTGTCTATGGGGTGCCCCCTGCTCCCGTATATAAAGGAGCAAGGGGAGGTGCGGCCGGCCAGGAGGAGGGCGCGCCAGGAGGAGTCCTACTCCCACCGGGAGTAGGATTCCCCCCTTTCCTAGTTGGAATAGGATTCGGGAGGGGGAAAGAGGAGAGAGAGAAGGAAGGGGGGGCGCCGCCCCCTTCTCCTTGTCCTATTCGGACTAGGGGGGAGGGGCGCGCGGCCCAGCCCTGGCCACCTCTCCTCTCTTCCACTAAAGTCCACTAAGGCCCATATACCTCCCGGGGGGTTTCGGTAACCTTCCGGTACTCCGATAAAATCCCGATTTCACCCGGAACACTTCCGATATCCAAATATAGGCTTCCAATATATCAATCTTTATGTCTCGACCATTTCGAGACTCGTCGTCATATCCGTGATCACATCCGGGACTCCAAACAAACTTTGGTACATCAAAATGCATGAACTCATAATATAACTGTCATCAAAACCTTAAGCGTGCGGACCCTACGGGTTCGAGAACAATGTAGACATGACCGAGACACGTCTCCGGTCAATAACCAATAGCGGAACCTGGATGCTCATATTGGCTCCCACATATTCTACGAAGATCTTTATCGGTCAGACCACATGACAACATACGTTGTTCCCTTTGTCATCGGTATGTTACTTGCCCGAGATTCGATCGTCGGTATCTCAATACCTAGTTCAATCTCGTTACCGGCAAGTCTCTTTACTCGTTTCGTAATACATCATCTTGCAACTAACTCATTAGTTGTAATGCTTGCAAGGCTTATGTGATGTGCATTACCGAGAGGGCCTAGAGATACCTCTCCGACAATCGGAGTGACAAATCCTAATCTCGAAATATGCCAACCCAACATGTACCTTTGGAGACACCTGTAGAGCTCCTTTATAATCATCCAGTTACGTTGTGACGTTTGGTAGCACACAAAGTGTTCCTCCGGTAAACGGGAGTTGCATAATCTCATAGTCATAGGAACATGTATAAGTCATGAAGAAAGCAATAGCAACATACTAAATGATCGAGTGCTAAGCTAACGGAATGGGTCAAGTCAATCACATCATTCTCCTAATGATGTGATCCCGTTAATCAAATAACAACTCTTTGTCTATGGTTAGGAAACATAACCATCTTTGATTAACGAGCTAGTCAAGTAGAGGCATACTAGTGACACTCTGTTCGTCTATGTATTCACACATGTATTATGTTTCCGGTTAATACAATTCTAGCATGAATAATAAACACTTATCATGAAATAAGGAAATAAATAATAACTTTATTATTGCCTCTAGGGCATATTTCCTTCAACTACATCCCCTACATCTGCTAGCCTACCACTGGAAGAGGTCATGCAACTTACTCCACTATGCTAGAGCCCATAATAGCTTGTGGCTGCACACGGAAGTTTCTTGCATGAATAATATTATGAACCCTTTGAGCCTGGGTGTCGAACCAAAAAGGACAGCACTGGTATATCCCCAGGTGCTCGCAACCAATCCACCCAGATGTGTGTTTAAGTAGCCACCTTAAGTAAACCATTAATTAATAATCTCACATCTGTCATGGATACACTCAAACCCAATCAACGTCTACGAGCATAGCATGGCAATAGGTTCCACCTCATCAACTACTTCCCAAAACCCACATGTTAAGAGATCCTACTCATGCAATGTTTGAGGGTTGTAACTAATTCATAAAAACTGGGTAATAAAGGGGTATGGTCAATGTCTTACTTGCCTTGCTGATGATCCGCAAAACCTAGTGACTCATACTAGCACGTTACGCACTCCGGAAATTCTATCGCAAATAAACAATAGCATACATAAGCACTCAGCCAAATATGCAAAGGTAAAACTTTAGATAAGAAGATCCAAATTGAAAGTTCAACTGAAGAGGTTCGATTTGCAAAAAGAAATGATCAAATCGGAGATACGGAACTGAAACTACGGTCAAAAGAACTTCGAATGCAAATCTGCTTGCAACAAAATTTTATTTTGTCAAAAACCCTGTTCAAGTTGATTAAACCGAAAGAGGGGTTCAAGACGAAGATTTTGGCGTTGGTTTCACTGGATTTGGAAAAATGGTTAAGAAGCGGCGAGGGTTTGAAGATCAGGGGTTAATCTACGATAAAATAATCATGGATAGGTCCCTGGCCGAAAATAAAGTAAAAAGAAAAGACTAACGAACGAACGTTTGCTGTCTGAACCTAACTGGCGAAGAACGTTTGTTAAAACAAACGAATGGACGGACGTCCGCTAAATAAATAAACCGACGAAAAACCGAACCGATCTACAAAAAACAGATCTAGGGTTTTCTGAAAAAACCGAGACGGTTTTTACCTAACCGAGCGAAAAGACCGGCGGCGGAGGTGGCTAACTCCGGCGGGGCTCCGGCGGCGGCGACGCAGAAATCGAGGCGCGACGGCGGCTAGGGTTTTCGGGCTGCGGGGCTGGCGGGGCGGTCGGGCCTCGCCTTTTAAAGGGGTCGGCCGGGGAAGTCCGGCTCGGGCACGGCCCGTAGGTCGGTTCGTTTTTTTAAACGGACGGAGTAAAATAAATAAAATAAATACCAAACGAAGTCCAAAAATCCTTAAATAAATTTTCATGGTCCTCTAATAATATTTCGGACAAAGTGAACATTTATTTGGGCTAAGAATGCAATTTTGAAAAATGCATATTTTTCTAATTCAAATAAAATAGCAATAAAATCTGGACAAAATACTTTATTTGATATTAACATTTTTCCTCCAATATTTCTTTATTTTGGAGAAGTCATATTATCCCCTCTCATATATTTTTAATATTGGAAATATTATTTGGAGAGAAAAATAATAATTAAAACCAAAGTGATCCCCTTTTCAATATTTGAGAAAATTCAAATATGAAAATAATAAAATCCCCAACTCTCTTTGTGGGTCCTTGAGTTGCTTAGGATTTTAGGATCAAAGACCAAAATGCAAATAAAATATGATATGCATATGATGACCTATGTATAACATTCCAAATTGGAAATTTGGGATGTTACAATGTTTTTATATCCATAAAAGTTATTTGAGTTTCTTTGATCTCTTATATGCATGATTGCTTATAGCCTCTTATTTCTTCTAGATATTTGGGTTTTGTTTGGCCAACTTGATGTATTTATCTTGCAATGGGAAGAGGTGCTTTGTAGTGGGTTCGATCTTACGGTGCTTGATCCCAGAGACAAAAGGGGAACCGACACGTATGTATCGTTGCTAGTAAGGATAAAACGATGGGGTCTATCTCTACATAGATAGATCTTGTCTACATCATGGCATCATTCTTATTGCATTACTCTATTTCTCCATGAACTTAATACACTAGATGCATGCTGGACAGCGGTCGATGTGTGGAGTAATAGTAGATGCAGGCAGGAGTCGGTCTACTAATCTTGGACATGATGCCCATATAATGATCATTGCCTGGATATCGTCATGAGTATTTGAAGTTCTATTAATTGCCCAACGGTAATTTGTTTACCCACCGTTTGCTATTTTTCTCGAGAGAAGCCACTAGTGAAATCTACGGCCCCGTGTCCCTTTCTCATATTATTTGCCTTCGCGATGTGTTTTATTTACCTTTTATTTTTAGATTTACTAAACCAAAAATACAAAAATACCTTGCTGCAATTTATTTTATTTGGCGTTCGATCTATCAATATTTACAACTTTCTCCCGTCCACGTACCAATTTCTGGCGCCGTTACCTGAAAGGGATTGACAACCCCTTTAACACGTCGGGTTGCGAGTATTTGTTATTTGTGTGCAGGTGCTTCTTACGTTGTGTTCCTTGGTTCTCCTACTGGTTCGATAACCTTGGATTCACATCTGAGGGAAATACCTACCACCGCTATGCTGCATAATCTCTTCCTCTTTGGGTAAATACCGACGTAGCTTCAAGCGACATCAAAAGGAATTTCTGACGCCGTTGTCGGGCAGGATCTTCAACATATACCAGGTTCCTAATCACAAATCTCATCTCCTCGCAATTTACATTATTTGCCATTTGCCTCCTGTTTTCCTCTCCCCCACTTCACAAAAATTTGCCATTCTATTTGCCCCTCTTTTTCATTCGCTATTTTCTCGTCGGATCTATCCTTTGCTTACAACCATGAGTGACTTCGGTATGGCACCAACAGATGATGGCCTAACTCCTAAGATTGGACGTACATGCAATCTGGATGCTAAAGCTTTTATTTTAGGGCAAGGGAATGTTATGGGAAAGGAACGTATCCAAGAATTTGTGTGAGAAATCTAAGTCCTGATGATGCTCCTATACTTAGAACTACTAGATCCTATGTGGATGCTATTTCAGAACTAGTTCTGAAACGCAAAAGTAAATTTATCTGTACTCATCCTACTTTGCAAAGATTGTTTTTTGAGCTGCTCGTTATAAAGAATCCAAAAGCTAAAAAGTTAGCCACTCTCGTTCTTATGAATGAATTTGACTACATAATACGAGAAGCTAGGGAAATCTTTGATTTTTATGGTATGAATTGTGAAAAGCCTATAACAGATGAAATTCTTTACAATAGTTATTATGAGTTAAGACATTTGCTTGGGGACAATAAGATCTTTTATGAGAATCTTAAAAAGGAAGCCCCAATCCTAGATGTAATTCAGCAAGTTTTTAATAATGTTAATCAACATTATTCTTGGATTGTTGCCGGAAATCAACGTGGTTATGACGACGGGGAACTTAATAATGCTAAGGTTTCTATGGACAATATGTTTTATTTTGTTTCTACAAAGCCCCATGGTGAAAATACCTCTAAGGAAATTAAGAAGAAGGATGACAAAACTTAGATCCTTGCTTTATGCCTAGCGTAAAACCATAGCGCTTGTTGGGAGGCAACCCAATGAATAAAATTTATTTTTGTTTTTTTGCTTCCTGTTTTTGAGTGTTAGAACAATTATGCTACTTTTATGATTGCTTTTTATGTTTTAATTAGTGTTTGTGCCAAGTAAAGCCTTTAGGATCTTTTTGTGTGATAGTTGTTTGATCTTGCTGAAAAAACAGAAACTTTTGTGCTCGCGGAAATAATTTTCATTTTTAACTAGAGAGCGATAAAATACCTATTCCTTTTTCATAAGATAAATATAAAAATTTCTCAGGTCGTCCTAGTTTTCCAAAGTTTGTGGAGTTACAGAAGTATTCAAAACACCCAGATTTCTATAGTCTGTTCTGTTTTTAATAGATTCTATTTTCTTTGCGTTGTGTCCTTGTTTTGATGGCTCTATGGTTTTATTTGATGAGTTTTTGCCATAAAAAAGTTGGAATATAGTAGATATAATGCAAGAACAAAATATGAATTGGTTTACTACAATACTTATAGTAGTGATTTGTTTTCTTATACTAACGGATCTCACGAAGGCTTTTGTTGAGTTTTGTGTGATTGAAGTTTTCAAGTTTTGGGTTATCTTACGATGGATGAAGGCATAAGGAGTAAGAAGAGCCTAAGCTTGGGGATGCCTCGGCATCCCAACCTATTATCCAAAAGATAGCAAGCAACTAAGCTTGGGGATGTCCACGAGTGGCATCCCCTCTTTCTTCTAACGACCATCGGTATTTTACTCGAAACTATATTTTTATTCGTCACATACTATGTGTTTTGCTTGGAGCTTCTTGTACAATATGAGTCTTTGCTTGTTTTATTTTGTGTTTAAGTCTTGATTCCTTACTGGACACACCTATTTGAGAGAGCCAAAATTATGTCATGACTTGTTAGAATTGCTCTCTATGCTTCACTTAAATTTTTATGAGCTATGGACTTGCTCTAGTGCTTCACTTATATCTTTTTGAGCACGGTGTGCTTTAGTATTTTTGAAGAAATGATATCTTGCTTCACTTAGATTTATTTCAGAGTTAGTAATTTTTTTAAGAAATTCTCTCTTGCTTCACTTAAATTAATTTGAGAGAAATAAATATTATGCTCTTGAACTTCACTTATATTTGTTTGAGCTTATCAAAAGCAACACATGAAAATTAGTCCCAAAGTGATAGATATCCAAGAAGGATATAATAAAAACTTTCATGAAGATCATTGGACAAAATAAACTTGATTCTTAGTAATAGTTTTGAGATATGATGATGTGATATGTGAGTCATCTTGATGAGTAATTATGCTTTAGTAAGAATATTGGTGTTAAGGTTTGTGATTCCCTATGCAAGCACGAAAGTCAATAATTATGTAATGAAATTATATCCTACTTTTGGTGCATTATTCGGTGTTAATTATGCTTAATGCTCGCTTATGAGAATATTAGTTTCTTGGTTGGTCGCTTCTCAATCTTTTGCTAGGCTTCATTTTGCACCAAGTATGATCACTACTTGTGCATCCAAAAACCTTTAAACCAGTTTTGCCATATGAGTCCACTATATCTACCTATATGTGGTATTATTTTGCCGTTCTAAGCAAATTTGCATGTGCCATTTCTAATTTTCAAAATAAACTTCTCTTTTGTGTGTTTGTTTCACTCGCGGAGCGGTGAGGGGTGGCTAATTTTTTCCATGCTAGATGTGTTATTCTCACGATGAGTGTTTATTCACTTGTCATTGCACGAGAGTAAGGCAAAGGTATTAGGGATGCCCAGTCTCGAAATGAAAAATGAATTTACTTTATGTTGTCAAATAATAAATTCCTTGGGAAGTATTGGTATGGAAGGCACCCGTGGATATGGTTAGCCATGGAAAGTGAAAGTATGGTGGAAAAAGGAATAAACTTTATTTTCTGTTTGGGTACCGCCTATGATATATATAGCATGGAAAGTGTTGGGAACTCTAATTCGTTTTCGTTGGTGGGAAGGACACACCTCCCAAAATGTTTTTATCTCTAAGTTTTTCGCTTTGAGCTCTGGTACCTCTACAAATCCCTACTTCCCTCTACGAAGGCCTTTATTTTACTTTATGCAATTTTTATTTTTGAATTTGAGTCTCCATCTTCTCTTATAAAGCACCAACTAGGAGGCACTATGATCATACTTGAGCATTGGGTGTAGTTAATATGCGAGTGTGTTTCATGAATGGATCAATGATTGAGCATGATGGGCTAGGGATAGCTTACTTTAGAGTTGATATTTTGACCGACATGGTTGCTTGTTGATATGCTTGAGTATTTAAGTTATGATGTCAAAACTATACTATTTCTTTGAACAATATAAAAGTCCAAATGTCCATGCTATAAAGAAAAGAAATATGATATGACATGATAGGCAGCATTCCACATCAAAAATTCTGTTTTTATCACTTACCTACTCGAGGACGAGTAGGAGTTAAGCTTGGGGATGCTGATATGTCTCCAACGTATATATAATTTTTTATTGTTCCATGCTGTTATATTATCAATCTTGGATGTTTTATAATCATTTTGTAGTCATTTTATATCATTTTTTGGGTACTAACCTATTGACATAGTGCCAAGTTCCAGTTGCCATTTTTTGCATGTTTTTTACATCGCAGAAAATCAATACCAAATGGAGTTCAAATGTAATGAAACTTTACGGAGATTTTTGATGGGCCAGAAGACACCTAATGGGCCAAGGCTACTCCAAGGAGAGCAAAACCCACTAGGGCGCGCTAGGAGGCCCAGGCGCGCCCTGGTGGGTTGTGCCCACCTCGGGTGCCCCCCGGACCGCCTCTTTGCTCTATAAATACCCCAATATTCCAGAAACCCTAGGGGATTCAACGAAAATAAATTCCAGCCGCCGCAGAGTTTAGAACCACTAGATCCAATCTAGACACCATCACAGAGGGGTTCACCACTTCCATTGGTGCCTCTCCGATGATGCGTGAGTAGTTCTTTGTAGAAATTCGGGTCCATAGTTAGTAGCTAGATGGCTTCCTCTCTCTCGTTTGATTCTCAATACAATGGTCTCTTGGAGATCCATATGATGTAACTCTTTTTGCGGTGTGTTCGTTGGGATCAGATGAACTTTGAGTTTATGATCAGATCTATCTTTTTATATCCATGAAAGTTATTTGAGTTTCTTTGATCTCTTATATGCATGATTGCTTATAGCCTCGTATTTCTTCTATGATATTCGGGTTTTGTTTGGCCAACTTGATCTGTTTATCTTGCAATGGGAAGAGGTGCTTTGTAGTGGGTTTGATCTTACGGTGCTTGATCCCAGTGACCGAAGGGGAACCGACACGTATGCATCATTGCTACTAAGTATAAAACGATGGGGTCTATCTCTACATAGATAGATCTTGTCTACATCATGTTATCGTTCTTATTGCATTACTTCATTTCTCCATGAACTTAATACACTAGATGCATGCTGGATAATGGTCGATGTGTGGAGTAATAGTAGTAGATGCATGCATGAGTCAGTCTACAAATCTTGGACGTGATTCCTATATAATGATCATTGCCTGGATATAGTCATGAGTATTTGAAGTTCTATCAATTGCCCAACAGTAATAAGTTTACCCACCGTTTGCTATTTTTCTCGAGAGAAGCCACTAGAGAAATCTACGCCCCCCGGGTCTCTTTCTCATATTATTTGCCTTCGTGATGTATTTTATTTGCCTTTTATTTTCAGATCTACTAAACCAAAAATACAAAAATACCTTGCTGCAATTTATTTTATTTGGCATTCGATCTATCAATATTTACAACTTTCTCCCGTCCACGTACCAATTTCTAGTGTCGTTACCCGAAAGCGATTGACAACCCCTTTAACACGTCAGGTTGCGAGTATTTGTTATTTGTGTGCAGGTGCTGTTTACATTGTGTTACTTGGTTCTCCTACTGGTTCGATAACCTTGGTTTCACATCTGAGGGAAATACCTACCGCCGTTGTGCTGCATCATCCCTTCCTCTTTGGGGAAATACCGACATAGCTTCAAGCGACATCAGATGTCACGACTAAACAAGGCTTATGCAGACTTGAGAGTAGAATCTTAAGAAGCCATGGATACTGATTCCGATGAAGAAGAATTCTACAAAAGGATTGGGAGAAGTAATGCTTACATTGCTATTGAATCATCGAAGAAAGTCACCAACTCAGACACTGATGAGGATGATTCAAGTGATGATGAATCAAGTAATGATGAACCAATCGCCTTTTGCCTCATGGCAAAATCCTCAAAGGATCGGATCAGGTATCTACCAAACACCTAAGGTCCATGAATGAATGCTCTCATGAATACATATCTTATGCCAAGCTGGTCAAAAATGCTAAATCTCAACACGATGAACTTGAAATTCTTGAAAGAAATATCAAGAAAACTGAAGGATTACTGGTCGAAGAGATGGAGAAGAATCAAAAGTTGATTGAAGAGCAAGATGCTTTTTCATCAACTATTGATAATCTTACCATTCGATATGACTCACTTGCAGTCGACTACGAGGGTTTATCAAATGAACTCCTTAGCATGTATCAAGAACTCGTGTCACTGAAAGAGTCTCATAACGAACTGGCTTTAGAAAAAGCTTCTCTCTTCGCCGAGCAAGCTGTTCATCTTCCTGATGGTTTTGTACTCCCATGCTTAACTTACCTAGAACGTAGCAATGTAGATTCTCATGCTGAAACTTCCAATGCTATGAAAGAGAACACCGTCACTGCTAATGGCACCACTAACCCCTCTTTTGAGTATTTTGCTGCCCTTACTGAAGAAAATTGCAGGTTAAGAGGCTTACTTGAGACTGGAATGCCGAGGAGCCTGAAAGGGCATCAAACCTTGTGTGATGTGATCACAAAGTCCATTCTTCACAAAAATCCTCAGAAGGAAGGATTAGGTTTCAGAAATAAACTTAATGTGGATGGTTCATAATGGACTCCCGAACAATAACCTCATACAACTTGGATTCGAGCAAATAGTAAAACACTTGAACCTAAAACTCTTTCTGGTTATCATTCGCGCATTCCTATTGAAACTATCGAGTCAAATGATTCAAGTTACAAACTTTTCAAGCAACAGAATGGAAAGGTTTTCGCTCAATATGTTGGAACTAACTGTAGGGCAGGCTCTCCTAAGAAGCAAATTTGGGTGAAGAAAAATATTATTGAAAATCTGTCAGTTACTGCTAATGTGACTGTGCGGGATAATCGTCGACGAGGAAATGGCTACCATTCACAGCTAAATCGATTGTCATTCTCGAATGATTATCACCCTCACTCGCGTTAGAAGGAGTACATGCGCATATCCTCTAACCATTATACTCATGCATCTGGAAACAACTTCCATGCCTATTCATATGATTATTATCATAGGACTCAGGTGTCACGCAGAACACGTTGAAGAAATATCCCAAGCCAGGTGAAGAAAATGAGATCATCACCTCCCACACACGTGTGGGTTGTGAAGAAGAACTAATCATTTCTTGCAGGAAACACTCTCAGGGATATCACACTCTCATCCTATGCCCGAGTGCAATCATTGTTAGTGCTTCTATTTTCTTGTTTTTATTCGTAGTGTTCTTGCTCTCCTTTTTAGTTGTTTTCTTCCATGTTTTCGTCTAGTTTCCTTTTCTGTTTTTTCTCTCTGTTCCTCGTGTCGCAAACATGCACTTGATGTGAAGAAGATCTCTTTCCGATGTCCTTGGTCACGAATAAAATGTTCCTCAATTCCTTCATCTGTTTTGGCGCTTGCGCTTCCTCAAACCTTTTGGCTTTCTGTTCAGTTGCCGAGAATTTCGCAGGAAACGGTCGACACGTGCCCATGATCTCTTCATCATGATCCCGTCCGTTGAATGTGGAACATCCCGATTTTTTCGTCCGTAGGTTTCAGAGTGGTGGTTTGTCCTTCAAGCTATATAAACCCCCACACTCCGGGTCTCTTCTTCCTTAGTTCTCCTCTGTTTGGCCTCAAACCCTACTCTCGCTCTCCGCCCAAGCCGGAGCTCGAAGCAGCATCAACGTCAAGCATTGTCGTGCAACTCCGGCAAAGCTCCGTCACCGTTGATCACGCCAGAGCAGTAACTCCTCCTTTCCGCTCTGCCATAGTTAATCTGTATCGCCAAGGTAGGGAATTCAAATCCGGTTCTTGCTCTACTTAACTCCTGTTCTAGAGTAGTTCCTCCCGACACGATATATTCCAAGTTATTTCTGTGTGGTAGATCTTCTAGGCTCTGTTATTTTTCAGTTGTACGGTTTGTAGTTGTTCCTCGTAAATGTCCTTTGGATCTAGGGTTCTCTGTGCATGCTCTTCGAAAGATTAGAGGATCTGTTGTGTCATCCTTAGACATACTGGAATTTACTCGATGATGTCTTGCAGTGCATAACTTGAATCAATCGGTTCCTCCTGTAAAACCTTCTATTTTGTGTTAAAAATTTCCTCTGCACATGCTTGTGACCTCAACCATGCTTTCTTTCGCCCTTGTGTTTTTCCTCAGGAGTGTTCATGGAAAATAGTTCGAATGAGCACTCTAGTTCAGAGGAAGAAGTCCCTCAGCATCCAAGGGTGGCTTCCAAAGCAATGGTGGTCGAATAAAAATCTGCCAAGCCACCAAGAGCGCTGAAGTAGAGGGCCGAATCAGAATCCGCTGATGATGTTGATGATGATTTTCCTTTTGCCCAGAGCCAGCCAGAAGATGAGCTAGTCACTGATTCGAAGACCTTGTTCTTAGATGGAAATCCCAAGAAGGGTGGCAGAGGAAGAGAAATAAATACAGCAACTGAGTTGTCTGATCAGGAAACATACAGGACTCCACCTGGTGTGGGCACAGTTCAAGATAGAAACACTAGATTGCAAAATATTCGCCGACACTAGGCGAAGAAATGGTTCAACTACGAGAACATTCGACGGAAATATCAAATATTATTTGCCTTCACTCCACCCTGGAATGATTGCATTGCAGAAGTCTGTCTAGGCCAGGAAGATGAGAAAGTGAGTCCAGCACCACCTCCCAACGCTCATGCCGATTCTCTGAAAACTATAGCTGACTTTCCCGAACAAGTTGCAAAGAGGGAAAAGGCAAAGGCAAAGCATGAGGCTAAACTTGCGAAGAAGAACCAAGTTGAGAAACAAAATGTTGAGCTGACTCAACAAGATGTGAATGAGAAGAAGGAAAGGGCGTCTGCCCGAAAAGATAAGAAGAAGAGGTAGTCAGTTTCTCCTCGAGCTCCGAAGAAGAAGTCTGTTGTGAGAAAGTCCAGAAAGGTTGCATCTGCCTCGTCTGATGAGGAATCTTCTGATAATAATGCTGATGATGAAATTCCCATGTACGGTCAACGAGCGTTGCTCAAAAAGCCATATCACACTCTCTCTCCAGCCAAGAAATCACCGCATATGAGATCTTCACCAAGGCTTGCATCAGTTCCCTCCGATAAACCTTCGGGTTCTGCTACCTGCTACCTCTTGAGCTTGCGTTGGTTTTTCCCTTGAAGAGGAAAGGGTGATGCAGCAAAGTAGAGTAAGTATTTCCCTAAGATTTTGAGAACCAAGGTATCAATCCAGTAGGAGACAACACACAAGCCATCGAATACATGCACTAACAAACACTAATTTGCACCCAACGCGATAAAGGGGTTGTTAATCCCTTCACGGTCATTTGCAAAGTGAAATCTAATATAGATGGATAAACGGTAAAGTAATATTTTTGGTTTATGGAACGAAGAGTAAAAGATTGCAAAGAAACTAAATAGGAAACTAAAATTGTAGATCAGAAACTTATATGATGGAAAGTAGACCTGGGGGCCATAGGTTTCACTAGAGGCTTCTCTCAAGATAGAAAATATTATGATGGGTGAACAAATTACTGCCAAGCAATTGATAGAAAAGCGCAAAGTTATGACAATATCTAAGGCAATGCTCATGAATATAGGCATCACGTCCGTATCAAGTAGACCAATTTCTTCCTGCATCTACTACTATTACTCCACACATCGACCGAGTCCTGCCTGCATCTAGAGTATTAAGTTCATGAAGAATAGAGCAACACATTAAGTAAGATGACATGATGCAGCGGGATAAACTCAAGCAATATGATGAAAACCCCATCTTGTTATCCTCGATGGCAACAATACAATACGTGTCGGTTCCCCTTCTGTCACTAGGATCAAGCACCGCAAGATTGAACCCAAAGCTAAGCACTCCTCCCATTGCAAGAAAAACCAATCTAGTTGGCCAAACCAAATCGATAGTTCAAAGAGACTTGCAAAGATATCAAATCATGCATATAAGAATTCAGAGGAGATTCAAGACATATTCATAGATAAGCTGATCATAAATCCACAATTCATCGGATCTCGTCAAACACACCTCCAAAGAGTATTACATCGAATAGATCTCCAAGAACATCAAGGAGAACATGGTATTGAGAATCAAAGAGAGAGAAGAAGCCATCTAGCTACTTGCTATGGACCCGTAGGTCTGTGGTAAACTACTCACGCTTCATAGGAGAGGCAATGGTGTTGATGTAGATGCCCTCCGTGATCGAATCCCCCTCTAGCAGGACGCCGAAAAAGGCCCCTAGATGGGATCTCACGGGTACATAAGGTTGTGGCGGTGGAAAAGTGGTTTCGTGGCTCCTCTGGAAGGTTTTGGGATATTTGAGAATATATAGGTGGAAGAAATAGGTCGGTGGAGTCACAAGGGCCCCACAAGGGTGGGGGCGCGCCCTACCCCCTGGGCGCGGCTCCCGATCTTGTGGCCGCCTCGTGGCTTTCCTGGCGTGTACTCCAAGCCCTCTAGATGTCTTCTGGTCCAAGAAAAATCATTGCGAAAGTTTCATTCCGTTTGGACTCCCTTTAGTATTCCTTTTCCATGAAACTCTAAAACAAGGAAAAAACAGGAGCTGGCACTAGGCTCTAGGTTAATATGTTAGTCCCAAAAATAATATAAAATAGCATATTAATGCATATAAAATATCCAAAACAGATAATGTAATAGCATGGAACAATCAAAAATTATAGATACGTTGGAGACGTATCAGCATCCCCAAGCTTAATTCCTGCTCGTCCTCGAGTAGGTAATGATAAAAACAGAATTTTTGATGTGGAATGCTACCTAACATATTTATCCATGTAATTCTCTTTATTGTGGCATGAATGTTCAGATCCGTATGATTCAAAGCAAAAGTCTAATATTTACATAAAAACAATAATACTTCAAGCATACTAACAAAATAATTATGTCTTCTCAAAATAACATGGCCAAATAAAGCTTATCCCTACAAAATCATATAGTCTGGATATGCTCCATCTTCATCACACAAAATATTCAAATCATGCACAACCCCAATGATAAGCCAAGCAATTGTTTCATACTTTTGATGTTCTCAAACTTTTTCAACTTCCATGCAATACATGAGCGTGAGCCATGGACATAACACTATAGGTGGAATAGAACGTGGTTGTGGGGAAGAGAAAAAGAAGGATATGGTCTCACATCAACGGGCTATGGAGATGCTATCGGCGTCCTGGGAACGGGGTACCCGGACTTGCCTGTCTGCGGCCCAGGGCGTGGCTCCACCAACGGCCTGGTATGGCCCACCTTCACCAGCAAACACTCAAGACCCTCGCGAGGGGCCAAGCCTCGCGAGGCGGACGACACCAAGACCTCCCCAGGAGCGGCCTCGCTAGGCTGGCTCCTGAGGAGCAGAGATATCTATGCAAGGGACACCTCGCGAGGTTCACGTGACGTGAGCCATGACGACCAAGGCCAGGTGGGAGCCACCGGGTGCAGGGTGCCAGTTTCCTCTTTGGTGCTAAGGAAGCAGGCGCAAGCGAGGAGTCCCGAGGCATCAGACAAAGGTTTCCATATTGGTGCAACAAGACCAAGACCAGTGATACATCTCCAACATATCTATAATTTTTGATTGTTCCATGCTATTATATTATCCATCTTGGAGTTTTATATGCATTTATATGCTATTTTATATGATTTTTGGGACTAACCTATTAACCTAGAGCCCAGTGCCAGTTTCTGTTTTTCCCCTTGTTTTTGAGTTTTACAGAAAAAAAATACCAAACGGAGTCCAATTGACGTGCCAATTTTTGATGATTTTTTATGGACCAAAAGAAGCCGCCGGAGTAAAATAGTTGGGCCAGAAGAGTCCCGAGCCATCCAGGAGGGTGGAGGGCGCACCCTACCCCCCTGGGCGCGCCCCTTGCCTTGTGGATGACTCGGAGACCCCCCTGACCTGAGACCGACGCCAAAAATTCCTATAAATACGGAAACCCCCGAAAAGAAACCTAGATCCGGAGTTCCGCCGTCGCAAGCCTCTGTAGCCACCAAAAACCAATCGGGACCCTGTTCCGGCACCCTGCCGGATGGGGGAATCATCACCGGTGGCCATCTTCATCATCCCGGCACTCTCCATGACGAGGAGGGAGTAGTTCACCCTTGGGGCTGAGGGTATGTACTAGCAGCTATGTGTTTGATCTCTCTCTCTCTCTCGTGTTCTTGATTTTGCACGATCTTGATGTACTACGAGCTTTGCTATTATAGTTGGATCTTATGATGTTTCTCCCCCTCTACCTTCTTGTAATGGATTGAGTTTTCCCTTTGAAGTTATCTTATCGGATTGCGTCTTTAAGGATTTGAGAACACTTGATGTATGTCTTGCATGGGATACCCGTGGTGACAATGGGGTATTCTATTGATTCCCTTGATGTATGTTTTGGTGATCAACTTGCGGGTTCCATGACCTTGGGAATCTATGCATAGGGGTTGGCACACGTTTTCGTCTTGAATCTCCGGTAGAAACTTTGGGGCACTCTTTGAAGTTCTTTGTGTTGGTTTGAATAGATGAATCTGAGATTGTGTGATGCATATCGTATAACCATACCCGTGGATACTTGTGGTGACATTGGAGTATCTAGGTGACATTATGGTTTTGGTTGAGTTGTGTCTTAAGGTGTTATTTTTCTACGAACCACTACAAAAAAATACACTTCCGTGATGATACGTGTTTGTCACAGTAGGTCACGTTTTCTGTCATGCATGTACATCCATGACAATTTTATGACCGAATCAAGATAGTCATACCTGTGCTATCGTAGAAGTGTTCCATGACATTACCAAAATTATCATCATGGAAGTGTCCACTTCCATGCGATAAATCGCGCGTCATAGAAGTGCTTTCGTCAAGGGTGACCGATACGTGGCATCCACCATAACGGAACGCCGTTAAGCTATCGGTCCGGTTTTGGATCCGATAACCCGTTAACATCCCCGACCAATGGGGATTTTCCACGTGTAAAATCATCATTGGCTGGAGGGAACACGTGTCAGCTCGCCATTGGGACAGATGTCATCCACTCATTGGACCCAAAGCGCCTATGATACGTCGACACGTGGCACGGCCCAACAGAGGCCATTCCTGTGAAAAGGCCAGCCCATTTGACTTGGTCAAAAGGTGGCGGGCCGGCCCATGGCAAGCCTGTTAACGGCCTATTCGCATATAGCCCATTTACAACCTGCTAACCTAGGGCCCGTTTACAACCTATCCGAATTAGGCCCAGTAGCGTCATCTGGGCCGTCCAATATAATTCCAGCCCATTTTAACTTCTGGCCCATGTATGGACCATGACGTCTTTCGGCCCATATGAGGCCCTTAGTAACCCTCGTCCCATTAACGGCCCGTGGTAAAACTGGACCGTAATGAACAGTGTATCACTTTATACCCATTAACGGCGTATTATTCCATTGGGCCATTTCTAGCCCATGTTATCTTTCGGCCTTCTCAGGGACCATTTATTCTTAGGCTCATTTCTAGCATTCGTTTACTTTCGGCCCGTTACTGTCATTTTCTACTTGTGGGCCAAATTCAGCCCGTGGTTACAGTCGGTCTGTTTGTGGCCCGTTAATACGTTGGGCCGTTTTCATAGCGTCATCAAATACGGCCGATTAACGATGGCCTGTTATGGTCGGCCCATGAACGGACGATTTCAACTCTAGCCCATTTATGACCATAATGTGGTCTGTTATTGGCCCATGTTTGGCCAACCGATCATATGGCCCGTAGAAGGCCCATTGATGATACGGCCTGTAGAAGGCCCATTGTGTCAACGACCCATATAAGGCCCATGGTTTCTACGCCCCGTAGAAGGCCCATTGTTTCTATGGCCCGTACGAGGCCCATGTTAACTACAGTAAATAGGTAGCCCATGGTTAATGTGGCCTAGTTTAAAAAAATAGGTTATTGCGGCCACTAGCAAACCACGGAAAAAGAACTCACTGACTACAAGAAAACAAATAAACAAGACAATAAGGAAATAAACAGGCAAGCAACTTACGCTAGGCTATCACGGCTATTACACATATTACATCCACTGGGCATCAAAGTTCGCCACCAATGCAAATATAGGGAACAAAGCAGCATATAAACGCCGCAGCAAAACAAGTCCAGAACTGAAACCACTTCAGAAGAGCTCAAGAAACAATATCCTGGGTACCCATAATGCTGGCAAGATGCTTAGCAAGCTTATTAACTTTCTCTTGTTTGGCGCTTAAATCCTCAAGCACTTGCTGTTGCACCAGAAAGTATGCATCTGAATTCTGCAGGGACTTCCTCAGTCCTTCGGCTTCCTGTCGCATAACATCTGATCGATGTATTTCAACTTGAAGTTGAGACTCAAGAAGCCGAACTGATTCAGGCAACGAGTTCGAAGAGCTGGTGCCAGCAGTAGTAGCCAGTAACTCGAACACTACATCAAGACAGGACTTTGGGGTTGCCTCAGTGTCTTCAATATAGTTTTTATAAGCTTTCTTGGAGACCAACAGGGATGTATCACTATCTTGAACCTTATCTGCATTACTTCCTGTACCATTGCATAATGGGGCACTCTTCTCCAATATTTTATCCGCATTCTAAAAGAGAAACAAACAAACACATCACATGTTTACAATGTAGAATATGAAACTCATTTTGGTAAACCAGTTCAGTAGTAAGGTGGACAGGATAACAGCATGAAACAAACACATATCTACGTAGTATGGTCACTGTATGGTCTATATCATTCTAGTTTATGTTGCCAAATCAAGATAGATACCGTTTGAATCATATCTATTTAAGACAAAGCAGCTTAGACAGAATATAAGTGTGGGAAACTACACAATAATAACAACACTTGTAAGGTGCATGGCATGAGAATATAACTGTTTATTCAATTGAAACTGAAATCAACATAGAGCAAGTTACAACAACAAACACGTTAAATAAACAGGTTTAAAACATACCTGTTGCGCCATTGGAGTTTCAATTGCATCCTTCAAATTTGAAATTAGTTGGTATGAGTAAATACAGTGATGCAGGAGCAAAGTAGTATGAACCATAGCTACGGGACCTGACCTGAGAACAATTCTTCTTCTGCTTTAAGCGTTGACTTGGGGTTCGGAGTGGTGGTCCTCGTGCTTTGGGCACTGCAGTTGCCTTACTAACTGCTCGTGTTTGGGTGCTCTGTGGTGGAGACGGTGCTGTGTCAATGGGAACTGGGTTACTATCTGCTGGGGTTGGGCGTAGAAGGGGTGTAGCTGGTTCTCTGTCCAACTGGGTAGGGGTACAATCTACATGAGTCTGGGTTATGTGTGGTGGGGCTGGTTCTTGGGCAAGTACAACCGTGGTTCTATCTCCATCGACTGGTAGCACGATCTTTTCTGAAGACCATGTTTTTACTCCCATAGATACTGCCATCACCCCCTCCAATTGAAATGGCTGATAAACAAGAAAAGTAATTGAATGTACAGACATTGTAAGATAGACAAGTGCAATGGATAGTAGGGAAGAAAACAGGGCATGAAATAATTCACATTTATGTCTAACCAAACAGAATAGCAGGACATAATTTCACATATATGATGGCTAATTAAACAGGATAGCATGCCACAATTTCACATGTATGATGGCTAACTAAACATGGTAGAATGACATACTTCAAAATATGATGACTATGTAAATAGGATGACATGATATAACTATACGATGTGTCTATTAAAGTGGTTGGCATGCCATAAATCACAAACATGCCGGCGATGGAAACATGATGGCATGATATAATTCACGGATAGAATGACATAATTCAAAATATGATGACTATGTGAAGTGTGAACAGGATGATATGATATAACTATATTATGTCTTTAGAAAATGGGTTGGCATGCCATAATTCAGATACATGCTGTCTATGTAAACATCATGGCATGATATAATTCAAATATATGATTTATATACTAAGGAAGTGAGTAGAGGGCAATCGCATATATGATGTGTCAACTAAGGAGATGGCATTCAATATCGTGTATATGATGTAAAAACTAAGCATTGCAATACAACATATGCATGATATGAGTAATATAACCCTGCCAAGTTTGAGCATATACCTCAGGGGGGTAATAGGACTGGTCATCTGCCTCTGAATCCTCCTCTGAAGAGCTATCTATAACCAGCAAGATATCTGCTTCACCAGGTAGCATTGTCTGCTCTGAAGACCTTGTTTTCACTCCAGATTTCTCCATCACCAATTCAAATGGCTGATGCACAGGAAGAGCAGTTGAATATACAAACATTGTCGACAAAAGCAATAAGAAATACAAAAAAGGACGGCATGATATAATTCACATATATGACGCTTGGCTAAACAGCATGGCATTGCATAATTCACATATATAATGCCTTGCAACAAGATAGCATTGGGTAATTCACATATATAATGTCTTGCAACAAGATGGCATTGCATAATTCACATATATTGTAATTAGACACTAAATAGGTGGCATTCACACAAAGCATGTCTAAACTAAGCAAATGACATAGCAATGCAAGATGCCATACACACGATATGAGCAACATAACCCTACAAAGTTAGAGCATGCACCTCGGGGGGGGGGGGAGGGAATAGGACTGGTCATCTATTCTCTGAATCCTCCTCTGAGGAGCTATCTGTAACTAGCAAGACACACGCTTCGTCAGATAGCATTGTCTGCTCTGAAGACCTTGTTTCCACTCCAGATTTTTCCATGACCGTGCCGAATGGCTGATGCACAGGAAGAGTAATTGAATGTACTAAAATTGTTGACAAATTTAACACGTAATTAAAAAATGATGTCATGATATAATTCACATATAAGATGACTGGCTAACCAGGGTGGCATTGCAAAATTCACATATATGATGCCTGGCTAAACAAAATGGCATTGCATGATTCACATATACGATAAAGAAACCAAACAGATGGCATTGACACAAAGCATGTCTAAACTAAGCAGATGACATCTTTGATGTATACAGTAAGCAATGCAAGGCACCATATGCATGATTTTACCAACATCATCATGCCAAGTTAGAGAGAAGACCTCATGGGGTAAATAGGAGTGGTCTTATGCTTCTGAATCCCCCTCAGAACAGTTATCTTCCTCTTGATTACGATCCGAAATGGGTGGAGGGGGGCTGCTTTTGCGCCCACCATGGAGCGACGCCTGCATGAAATTTTATTGCCACGCAAGGCTCGTCTCTTTTGCTCTACATGTTCAGTTCCATTGTGTACAATAACTGACATGCATAGTATAAAACATAGTGAGATTATGTAAGGAGTGCATGCATAAATCCAGAGTGATGGTAGCAAACTATGGATAGACCCAAAACAAATGATAGCAGGCAGATAATAGCTTTAGTTAAAAAATACAGACAATGGCTCCTTTAATGTTTGTTTGCACCCAATAGGAAACTCATAGTGGACACCCGAGATTAACCAGATAGTAGACAGATAGTACTGATTGCTGCCCCAATATGTACCCCACAACCATTTAAAAACTCAAGTTTCAGCATAAGTTTGGACCTGAGTCGGAGTCTAATAGGTGAACACGATGATAAAGTAGCATGTCATCATATTAAGCAATGCATAACGTAAGCAGACACAAAAGAGTGCGACCTCTCTTGCGGACCCGTGTAGTCCTCAAGGTCATCTCCTCAGTTGATGATGGTAATGCAATTGTCGTGGTTGCCGGAGACGGGGAAGAAGATCTGAGGCGGCGAAAGACAGTCTGGAGAGCGGATCCCTGCCGTGGTGAACCCTTCCGTCGTTGGAGCAGCTGAGCTGGGGTGGAACACAGCACCGCAGGAGCAGGACAAACCACACAAGGTTTTTTTGACACATATCTGTAACAGAAGTAATTATGTAAGGGCTTGTTTGAATTTGAGGATTCTAACAATGCATGGATAGGAAATAGTCAGGAATAGGATAGCAATGCACGTGCAAAACAGAGAATTTAAAAACACAGGATTTCTGCCAATCTGGGTGTTTGGTTCACAAGAATTGGAAGATCACAGGATGCAAAGAAGCATGGTGAGATTAAGTCAAACCACAAGAAGTGTACAACCTCTTTGGTGAAGCCATGTCCATCTCAGCGTGATTGGGTTGGCCGGTGACGATGCTCCGGCTGACTTGGCTGTCAGAGGAGGGGAAGAAGATCTTAGGCGTCTAGAGATGGAGACCGAGGTACTGCTCCGCTGTGATGGAGGGTTTTGTCGTTGGAGCAGCTCCGGTGAGTTGTACGGCGCCGAGGCTGAAGCAGGACAAGACAGACAACGTTAACCTGAGTGAAATTCTAATAGCATCTCCAATAGATGACGTAAAATACATAACCACAAAGTGCTAGATGTATACATCAACTGCTCATCTATGAACTTAACTGTCGAAACTGAATTTAACCATCGAAACTGAACTTAACTGTCGAAACTGAATTTTACTGTCGAAACTGAACGCACTAGAGGTGAGGCTACACGTCAGTCGACTGACTTTTTCATCTCTGGTCAGTCGATTTTGCAGCCGTTGGATGCGGAATCAAGGGCCTGCAGTTCATCTTCAACCTCCACCCCCCTGAGCTGCCAGCCAGCACCGGCCAAACAGCCGCCCCCCCCCCCCCCCGCCCGGGGGGCGCCCCCCCCCCCCCCCCCGAAAACACTCCCCACCGCCGGTCCGCCGCCGCCCCGGCCATCCTTGTAGCCCCCCCCCCCGTGCCGAGATTTTTCTCCGGTGATCCCCACGCCACCACCCCACCACCATCGGTGACCATCGCCCTCACCCTGAACCCTAAGATAGATAGTGGGGTACCTCTCCGGCGAGCCCCCTCCCTGCTATGGCTAGTTCTTCCTTAACTCCGGCGAGCCCCCCACCCCTTGAAAATCGACTGTCCCAAAAGTCGATTCAGTCGACTGAAGTGTAGCTAAATTGGAGCAACATCGCAAGCAAGAGCAAGAGCGAGAGCAGCAGCGTGAGCAAGAGCAGACCAGGCAGGGGACCGAGAGCAAGAGCAGAGCAGCAGCGCGAGCAAGAGCTAAAGCAGCAGCAGCTCCAACTGATGTGGATGTCGCCACCGAGGGAGCGACGCCGTGGAGGAAGTGGCCGATGACGCCGCCGTGGATGGAACCGCGTCGTGTGGGCTCGGGACCGAGCGGCGGCAGCACCGTGAGATCTAATCAAGAAGAAAATGCGGCGATTAGTGTACAACCTCTTTGGTGGCGCCGATTAGGCCGCAACTTCATCCGAAGAAACGATGATGATGATGCTCTTTCGGTGGTGTAGGTGAAGACGACGGTGTGGGAATGGAGGTGGCGCGAAAGATGAGGGGAACGTCGGGGCAACTTCTTGGAGGTGGAGGACGGGGTGGCTGAACCGGTGGGACGACCAGATCGACGACGGATCCTCATCCGGTACGGTGGATGAGGGACGTCGAGGTGTTGCTGTGGACGACATCGTCGGGGAAGAGGCTCCGGCTGGGTGGCAGACGGAGGAGGGTGTGGGGCTTCACGGGTTTTGCCGGCCTCGGGGTACGAATGGGTGGGCAGATGGGATGGGAGTGGGGGAACCATGGCTTAGGGACGTGCTTGTCCAAAATGTGGGGTAAGTTACGAAAGTACCCCCACCGATTTGAGGCGGTTCTTTCGGTTCAAGGGTATCACGGGCATTTCGCGTGTCGGGATTTCACAGGAGGTGGGAGTTTTCGCGCGCGTTGTAATTTTGGAATAGCAAGGCGCGGGTTGAGATGGAGGGAGTTGTCGGAGCACAATGAGACAAAGATTTATCTTAAATATTTCAGGGTAACAAGGCGCGGGTTGAAGAGGCGGGAGTTTCGCAGCATGATAGACAGAGACGCTAGCTTGAAATTTCGGCATAACAAGGTGCGGTTTGAAATTTCGGGAGAACAAGCTTAATGTGTACCCAAAAGAAAACAAACACAATTTAGACTAGTATGATATACTACGTACAATGTGTTTAACACGCACAACACACACACACATACACCATTTAGACTAGTAAGGTACACGTGCATTGCACACATGAGATTTGGCAACCAAATTATGAATAAATACCACATTATAGCATGTAAGCTTTGAGTCATATATGCATGATGTAGATGTTCGTTTAATTCTTATAGTTCATTTCATTCAAATTCATCTAGTTTTTATAAAAAAGCTAATCTATAAGATTCATGGAATTGTGTGTTGTAAGGCATAAAGTAAAAAAAATCATGTAGAAAAACATTTGGGCAATTCTGATACGGAAGATTCTAGAACAAAGGAGAAGTGCTTGTGTTTTGAGTTTTGTGCATTATGCTTAAGTTCAACCATAGAGTCTTCTAGATTGTACATGTGGCAAAATCTGGTGGAATCTAGATGATATCCAACGACTAGTAGTGCTCAAATTTTCCGGCTCTGCACCATCGGATTGGCCTCATACAACGACCATCTTTCAAAGTTCAAGTTATCCGCACACTATATAAAAAATATATAATATAATATATATAGGGGTATAGATATAGATATGTGATGCGAAAGCCACCCATCATCTCCAATTAGAATAGTGTGTCCATGCACTGATGCAATGTGGCCAAACGATGTCTGCCATCGGTATCTCAAATTCAAACCAGTCTGACCTTGTTCAATGTGTATACATTACAACATGCTCGTTTCCAAACCACACCGCGCAGATCTCCATTATATTCATGCATGCATGGGTTTCTAACATCATCATCTCTTATTCAAATATTTGAATTCAACTTTACATTGATTATGACCTCACCTAGTCTTTTACACCCACACATTGGTCTTCTCTTTATAATTGTACCACTAACTTTCTCTCGTGCATGCATGGACACACACTACCAATCGGCATTATCCATCGAACACATGCAATCTTTTTCTTCAGGTCGGTCTCCCATGAAGGCACACATACACACACACATCCCCCTCTCCATCATATCGGGCATTCTTTATCTCTCACGTGCATGTGCAACGATCGATGTTCCTCTATGTGTGTGTGTGTATATAGCTAGGTCTTTCATAGTTTTCCACATAAACCGATCAATCTATATATCTAGTGAGGTCTCACCCTCTTTCCCACATCCACATCGATCAATCTATACCTCTCTATATAGGATTACATATATAGCTAATACACCCACATTAATTATATATCCAACGCCCCCTCTCATCATCCATGCCTTCCGCTTCATCTCTCAGACGCGCGCACAATGGCGAAGACAGGGGGCAGCAAGGGCCCTGCCCCCCTAACATCACTATATATCGAGGCTAATATGAATGTGATCATTAGACAATTGCCGGTAAAAATGGTTTAAGTTGATGAATTGGCCCTCCTCGTTAAGGATTAGCAATGCTTGCCCCCCTAGCTCATGGGACATTTTTCATGGCTCCACCACTACGCGCAACAGCACACGTTCTCGCCCCCTCTCTCTAAATATCGATCTCGCAGTTGTGCACTCCTTCATAGTCTCCCTCCACTCGGCCCCTCACACCATCTTCTAGCCCCCACCGGATTTTGCCACATGTACAATCTAGCAGACTCCATGGTTGAACTTAAGCATAATGCACAAATCTCAAAACAACAGTGGTTCTCCTTTGTTCTAGAATCTTCCGTATCATAACTGCCCAAACTTTTTTTCTGGTTGAATTGCCATTATTTGTTTTTTACTTTATGCTTTACAACGCACAATTCCATGAATCATAAAATAGATTAAGGGCTTCTTTGATTCAAAGGATTCTCGAAGGAATTTTGGAGGATTCTAATCCTTCAGATTTTTTTCCTATCTTGGTTGTTTGATTCGTAGGATTGTAAACCATAGGAATTTTTCCATATGATTCATTTGCACTAGATTTCATAGGAAACATGCCATCCACTCAAACCTCTTTGAAAGAATTCTATGTTTTTTCTATGCACAATCAAACACTCGTACCATCCTGTAGGATTCAAGACGACATTCCACGCTAATCCCATGTTCTTCCTATTCCCGCATTTTGGAAATCCTATGAATCAAAGAGGCCCTAGGTTTTTTATAAAAACTAATTGATTTTGAATGAGATGAACTATACGAATTAAATGAAGGTCTACATCAGGCATATATGACTCAGAGTTTACATGCTACAGTGTGGTATTTATTCATAATTTGGTTGCAAAATCTGACGCGTGCAATGCACGTGTACCTTACTAGTACTTCGAGTATGAGCAAAACACAATGGCACGCTACATAGTGTCTCTCTTACAGTTCATGAAGCCACGTGGCACATGTGGAGGCGTTGTTGCGACATCCTTGTGTGGATTGATCACAATGACGTGTTGCTGGTTCCAGAAGAATGTACTCGTCCTCCCTGAGCCGCACTGGCGGTACATGCACGAAGCGAAGATGTGCACACACGCCACACACACACCCATTCCCTCGCACGCACATGCGGGTACACGGGCGGACGCAATTTTGTGCCAAGATCCACCCCATGTGATAATTTGATGCATGTAAAGTCCTTCACTCCATTGATGGTCAATTAATACAGCGCATGCAAATTGAGTGGACGTGAGGGCGAAAGAAAGACATGCGCATAGTACTGCACGCATGCGAGTAGTTAAATCATGGGTTGCTATTAGTACTTCCATTGGTCTCCTTCGTATTTTGTGCCAAATTTTGACAGTAACATAATATTTACGCATCTGAGCAGTGTAGTCTACTTGAAATTTATGTTCCACTAAACTCATCGGGAGCCGTTTCGGGCCTCGAAACCAAAATCCATCAATTAATCTTTACCTTGTTCCCATCACATTCAAAAGTACTAGTGCTACAATTAAGTGCAAGCCTGCTCACACCTAGCAGTACGTACCAAACCTGAACGTGTTCCCACTATGCAGGTTTTAGTACTAGTGCTAGTACTTAGGTTATAAAAAGGGGAACTACCTAACCGAAAATTACTCTACGTTCCTCCTCATAAGTCCTCCTTCTTCGTCCGTCCTTGCCATGGCCGGTGTGCAGAGCTGTAGGTCGAGAACTACTCGTAACAAGGGAGCGGCAACCAAGTCTGCGGAAAAAAAAGAGGGCTCGCCGCCACACAGAGACCTCGAAAGATCTCTCACGGGCAGGCGATGGCTCCCAGAAGCGCCCTAGACGCGGAGGCGAACATGCGGTGCTGGAGTCGTTATCCCTCGATGGCATGCCCGATCAGCTCAATAAGCACCTCAATAGGCAGAAGGAGTTCATCCACGGCTTGGTGGAGCTGCTAAAGGAGAGCCTCGACGACATGCCCGCTGACCTCAATGAGCAGGGGGAGTTGACCGCCGGCTTGGTGATGCTGCTGAAGAAGAGCATTGCCTTGGATAAGAAGGCGACCGGCGAAATCTTGCAACTTCAGGAGGACAAGGCGAAGCTCTGCCATGAGCTCGACCTACTGAAGGAGGAGAACGCCGGCTAGAAGAAGCTGCATGAGAATAGTAGTTCCTCGATGAAGATGTTGCAGGCCCTCGTCATGGAACAGAAGGAGGAGTTGACGAAGCTCTGCATCGAGCACCTAGCTGCTGTCAAGGTACGTAATGCGGTCGTGGAACAGATGATGAAGGCTCGCGTCGAGAAATCCCGTGTCATGGACACAATGATGAAGATGGCGGAGGAGACGCGCAAGGAGATGGAGGTCGTGGAGGCGATGAAAAAGCAGTTATGACTCTGCGGCCAGCAACCCTTCATGTAGTGAGAGCAGCGCCTCAGACTTGTGTGTGCGTCTTCCTTCTTTTTTGGGGGTGATAATCCTCCTTCTTCTTTTGCTCCTGTGTTTCTTATTTTGCTTCGGGTGTTTGGCCGCACGTGTCCCCTTCTCTGCGAGCCATGAATAGAACAATGCTAAAAATAAGATGACTAGCAAATTAGATCATTCTTTATCGCCAATAGAACAATGCCTCTTTCTAGTAATATATAATAATAAAGAGTAGAGGATATGGCACTGGGCTGCCGTGTTTCGTGCTCCTCTGTCGTACTTCAGTGGAAAACTTGAGTATACCGCACGGTTCTTTGCTCCTCCTCAGGTCGTCGGCACATTTGTACGAGCAGTAAAATCACAAGGCCCCGCCTTCTAGCAGTAATGAGCCGTCAAATTGCAAAGGCCCTCGCCTCTCGTGAAAAGGACCAAGCTAGACTGCCCCGCCCTCTAGCCTTTTAAAAAATGTATACATTTGTACAATAGTAGTATCGATGGATTGCGCCATGGAGCAAAACTAACAAGATATAATTAAAGAAAAAAGGTGGTACATATAGAGAGCGCTCGTCGCCAAATTATGCATATACTATATGACACTACCCACTATGAAGGTACTAGTAACATAGACTAGTAACTAGTCTATGCTACTCTCCACTATGACCAGCCAAAGTTGAGGCGCGGATACCAACGAGGGCCTAGTTTTTGTGTCTATACTTGGAGGTCAAAGGGCTCGCACGCCTCTAGTACTCAAATAGCTACCCTACATGGCGCCTCCTAGCTAATAAAAAAAGGGGACGCGTGGCGGCACGTAAATGGTAAATAGAACGCCCACAGTTTCAATAATACTTGTGTTTCCGATTGTAACGTGACAACACTTGTTCCAAAATGAATTTATTGATTGTTAATGTGTGCGCCTTCGCAAATCGGACGGAAAAATTACCACAGCATGTTGGTGCCATATCATGACACCAAGCCAAGTTTCATGATTTTCATGCATGTTTTGGATTTATAGGAATTAAAAAACCAAGTTTCTCAATGTTTCCAGCCGAGCCATGACGCCCAGATGTTTGAATTTCATTCCCATTTCTGGCATGGGACCTAGAAATTTACCCGAGGACACACATGTGATTTTTCAACCAGCTTTGGTGCACTGGAGCATGTGCTTGTATTTAAAATCTGAATTATGCACACAAAGGTGACACGTTCCCTCTCAGAACCACGAGCCTTCTTGAGAGAAGCTCTGGTTTGCAAGAAACTTATACCAAAACTTGTTCCTATTCTACAATTTTTTTACCACAGCATGGTAGTACCATGACATGACACCATGCCAAGTTTCATGATTTTCAGGCGTGTTTTGGATTTACAAGAATTTTAAAACCAAGCTTCTCAATGTTCTCGGCCGAACCATGATGCCCAGATGTTTGAATTTCATTCCCATTTCTTGCATGTGACCTAGAAATTCACCCGAGGACACACATGTGATTTTTCAATCAACTTTGGTGCACGGGAGCATGTGCTTGTAGTTTAAATTTGAATTATGCACATTAAATGACCAGAAACTCAATTAATGTATAAAAAGGCCAAACGAACCCGGAATAATTCCAAAATTTAACAGGGCACTCATATAGTTCTATGTTGCCTCTGTAAAGAAAATCTGGGGGGAGGCAGCGTATATTAGAAATGCCATTAGACATTGTTTTTTTCACGTGAAACCCATTGACCATGTTACATGACAAAAATAAGCCGATTCTCACAATGATAAGTTAATGATCTCCAGCACAACACACCCCTCAAATAAAACTAAGCACCCTGGAATTCTTTGACAAAACTAAGCACCCTGAAATTCTTTGACAACTAAACTGCTGGCTATATGATGTTGGCCATATATATTTTACGTATATAATGTGAAGAAACAAGTGGTAGTACTATACCAACTAAAAGATGAAATGTACGAAATATAACGAGAAGAAACATAACATAGTTCTGCTAGGGGCTCAGCACAACACACCCTTCAAATAACACTAAGCACACCTGAAATTAAACTAAGCAACTAATCCGGTAGACAGTACATTAGAACCACCATGAGCAACAACACTGCCACCTTACTCGGACTCCTCATCCACGTCCTCGACTTCGTCCTTGTCCCTCTTCCTCTTGGCCGATACTTCTTTGCTTGAACCGCACACTTGGCTCTTGCTCTTCATCCAACCCTTGTAGATATTGAAACAAAGGCAGCCATCCATTGCAGCGTAGTGGATGTGGTCTATATCTAGTACATTCCACTCCCATGCATGATGAAACTTGAATGGAGGTTTCTTCAATGTACCGTATGAAGGATGAACCATGGCTCCTGCCAGGGTCAGCATTGAAGGCTGATCACGGGAGGGCACCAGCCCTTTCTTCTGGAGGTCGATGGGGTTGCCTACAACGAGGCCTATCCGACCCAGGATTTCCTTGTCGTTCCTAAAGTCTATAGTAACGAATTTGACTTGGCCGTCCTTGAGGAAATTCTTAAAATCCTAGCACTCAACGTCGGCATGGCATATGTGGTAGACCAAGCATAAGTCATGCACGCAAACCTGGATCACGGCGGGCTTCTTCTTCTTTGCCTCCTTTAGATTCTTCTCACTTCCCAGGACTGTGGTGTACTCAACATCTAGCCCAGCGACCCACTCATCATTTGAGTTTTCGAACATGCGTTTGAAGCGAGCAAGGCATTCTTTCACCATTGCGGAAGGACGGGTGTAGACGATGTCGAACCCATCGCCGGTGATGGTTCTAACCTTGTACTCACCGCCGGTCATGGAGATTTGGGACGCCATGGATTTGGGAGGAGGGTTAGGATTAGTGGAACTGCCGTAATGTGAAAGGACGGGATGACTTGGAGCGGTTTATCGATTGTAAAAATGTCGAGTGGGGGGGAGTGCGAATGGCAGGGTAGTGGCTTGCCTGGTGGATAAGTGGATTCATGCACAGTACTATGGGGGCACAATTAGATGTCATGTCTACTCGACGCCCAATTAAATGGCTTTCGATGTCATGTCAAGCATCAGGAAAATTACAAGTGATACGAAGCTTTCCATTCTCCCATGTTACGGGCTTCCGAGAGCCCTTGGATCTGAGATCGAACGGTTGCATGGCGTGATTCTAGACCTATGGGTGAATATCCTATCCTGGAGGGTTATTCTGCAAATTTTTAGCAACTTAGCATGCGGCTGTTCGATCTCCGATCCAAGGGCTGCCAGCAGCCTGTATCATGGTCGCACCTACCACGACCGTTGCCTCGCTCGCGCGGCCGCGCCCTTGGAGATTAACACGGTGTGTTAGGCTATCTAATGTTGGCATGTCATACATAGTCATCACTTAGTCACTCATACAACAAGGTTAGCTATGAGGTTGGCTATAAGAGTATTTTTGTTTACTTCTGTCTATCTCTTTCTTCGTAGTATTTAATGCATTTCCAAGGAGTGAGCTCTTCCAATGAAATGGTGCTTAGATGAGGTGCTATGGGCATTAAATGGCTTAGCAACTCAAGTCCCCAATGCATAGGTGCTTAGTTTTTTGTTGCTAAGTTTGCTTTATCTAGGTACACGCGCTTATCACCGTTTCTTCCTGGGGTCACCAAACTAGTCTGTCTCTTCTTAATTAATGTGACGCCCGGGTAATTTGGCTACAGTAATCCCACGTTAATGATGCCACGTCACCTCGATTATTGTTGCTAATCTCGCGTTAGTTCAAAACCGGTTCGAATTCAAATTCAAAATCAAGCAAACAATAAAATATTTTCAAAAATTAAAACTAAAATGTTGGGGTGTTGCCAAATAATGCATAGGTAATTATTGTGGAGAAACCACAATTTTATAAAAGGATTAAGTGCACTAAAATATTTAAACAGCGGCAAAACATTAAACTAACTACCCTTTTCAATTTGATAAAATATTAAACTATTTGTTTTATTGCCAAAAACTTATAGGGCAGTGGCATACTTATTAAAACTAAATTAGGGACCAGTGGTGTAGTTTATAAAACCAAATTCAAAAGGAAACTAAAATAAAACAGTAAAGCAGAAATATGAAATAAAACAAAAATAAATAAAGAGAAAGTACTCACCCCCTCCCCCCCGGGGCTCCGGCCCAGCAGGCCACCGGCCCAACTGGGCCACGACCCACCAGGCCGGCCCAACCGGCCACCCTCACTCCCCATATTCCCCACGCCCGTAACCCTAACCCCTCTCCCAGTCGCCCCACCTCCCCTACTCGCTCCACTCCTCCTCTGTCCCCCTCCCCGATCCAGATCGGATCGGGGGTGTTCGCCGCCGCCGCCCGGAATCCCCACCGGAGACGCCCCGCCACCCGCCATCATCGGTGCCGCCTCCCCATCTGCGTCACTCATCCCCAAGCTCGACGCCGCCATCACCGAGCGCCATTCGCCGGAGCTCCTCCGCCGTCACCGGATCTCGCGTCCTCGTCCTCCTCCACAAGCCACGTCGACCCCCTTCTCGGCAACGCTGTGAGCCGCCCCTGTTTCCTTCTTTTTCCCGCGTTCACCGCACCGCTACGCCCCCTCCCCGCTCACTGCGCGTCCACGAGCTTGCTCGGTCGCGCCCCTTCTGGCCTCGCCGCGTTCGCCGTCTTCCATGCCCTTGCGCCTCGCATCGCGTCCGCGAATCCTCCGCAGCCTCGCTGGCTGCTTGGCCGCCACAAGCCGCGCGACGCGCCGGCTCTGCCTGCTGTTTGCCGCTGCTGCCCTTACGCCCCGCCGGCGCACGTGCCACCCCGCGCGCGCCCATCCGCCTGAGCCGCGCCTGGCCTCGTCCACGCACAGACGCGCCCCTACCGCTGCTCTGCATCGCCCCATCAACGCCCGAAAGCGCCGCCGCGCGTATGTCGCCCCGCTTGCCTCCTCTGCTCAGGACCGCCCACGGCCACCCCGTCGGCCACCGCGGCCATCTGCACCCTGGCCGCTGGCCTCGCCCCGCAGCACTCCCCGCCGGCGAGCGCGCGCCCTGGCGCCCGTTGCCCGCAACCGCGCCCCGCGGGCTGGCGCCCGCTCCTGTTTCTACCGACCCGTTAAGGCTCCCTGGTGCC
The DNA here is from genome assembly GCF_003073215.2 of Triticum urartu. Taxonomy (NCBI): domain Eukaryota; kingdom Viridiplantae; phylum Streptophyta; class Magnoliopsida; order Poales; family Poaceae; genus Triticum; species Triticum urartu. The sequence continues at coordinate 390,858,264 of NC_053024.1, forward strand.
GATGACAAACGGGGCCCATGCCCCTGGAAAGTTTAAAAAAAGGATTAGAAAAAAAGATAAATAAATAAAATTAAGTAATTAATTAAGTTAATTAATCCTACTTAATTAATCTAATTAACCTGTTAGTCTAACTAAACAATAATTAGATTAACCTAACCCTAATTAACTTAATAGTGTATGACAGGTGGGTCCCATTGGGCCCACATGTCAGTTTGACCCAGTCAACCTCTGTTGACTGCTGACGTCATCACACACTGTTTTGGATAATGTTGGAATTAAATATATAATTAAAATCAGAAAATGATTTAAATCTTTAGAAAATCATATCTTTTAATCCGTAACTCGGATGAAAAAACTTTGTACATGAAAGTTGCTCAGAACGACGAGACGATTCCGGATACGCAACCCGTTCGTCCGCCACGCATCCCTAGCATAGCGAACACGCAACTTCCCCCCTCCGGTTCATCTGTCCGAAAACGCGAAACACCGGGAATACTTTCCCGGATGTTTCCCCCTTCACCGGTACCACCTCGTACCGCGTTAGTGGCACACCTAGCATCACGCCTTGTCATGTCATGCATTTGTTTGCGATATATTTATTGTTTCTTCCCCCTCTTCTCTCGCTAGACACCGAGACCGACGCCGCTGCTACCCAGTACGACTACGGTGTTGACGACCCCTCTCTCGTGCCAGAGCAACCAGGCAAGCCCCCCCTTGATCACCAGATATCGCCTACTCTCCTCTATACTGCTTGCATTACAGTAGTGTAGCATGTTACTGCTTTCCGTTATTCCTATCCAGATGCTTAGCCTGTCCTTGCTACTACTGTTGTTACCATTACCTGCTATCCTACTGCTTAGTATAGGATGCTAGTGTTCCATCAGTGGCCCTACACTCTTGTCCGTCTGCCATGCTATAATACTGGGCCGTGATCACTTCGGGAGGTGATCACGGGCATATACAATATACTTTACACAGTTACCTTACCTGTGATACTGTTCGGAGATGGGGGCTGAAGGGGTAGGTGGCTCCATCCCGGTAGAGGTGGGCCTGGGTTCCCGACGGCCCCCGACTGTTACTTTGAGGCGGAGCGACAGGGCAGGTTGAGACCACCTAGGAGAGAGGTGGGCCTGGCCCTGGTCAGCGTTCGCGGATACTTAACACGCTTAACGAGATCTGGGTATTTGATCTGAGTTTGGCCATTTGGTCTATACGCACTAACCATCTACGCGGGAGTAGTTATGGGTATCCCGGTGTCGTGGTATCAGCCGAAGCCTTCGTGACGTCAGCGATTGAGTGGCGCGCGCCGGATTGGAACGTAAGCCTGCTCTTGTATTAAGGGGGCTAGTTCTGCTTCCGGCCGCGTTCGCAACGTGCAGGTGTGCTAAGGGCGATGGGCCCAGACCCCTGTGCGCTTAGGTTTAGACCGGCGTGCTGACCTCTCTGTTGTGCCTAGGTAGGGCTGCGATGTGTTGAACTTCCGAGGCCGGGCATGACCCAGAAAAGTGTGTCCGGCCAAATGGGATCGAGCGTGTTGGGGTATGTGGTGCACCCCTGCAGGGAAGTTAATCTATTCGAATAGCCGTGATCTTCGGTAACAGGACGACTTGGAGTTGTACCTTGACCTTATGACAACTAGAACCGGATACTTAATAAAACACACCCTTCCAAGTGCCAGATACAACCGATGATCGCTCTCTCACAGGGCGACGAGGGGAGGATCATCGGTTAGGATTATGTTATGCGATGCTACTTGGAGGACTTCCGTCTACTCTCTTCTACATGCTGCAAGATGGAGGTTGCCAGAAGCGTAGTCTTCGAAAGGACTAGCTATCCCCCTCTTATTCCGGCTTTCTGCAGTTCAGTCCACATATAATATCCTTATTCCAGTTGATACCAATGCATACATATGTAGTATAGCTCCTTGCTTGCGAGTACTTTGGATGAGTACTCACGGTTGCTTTCTCCCTCTTTTCCCCCTATCCCTTCTACCTGGTTGTCGCAACTAGATGTTGGAGCCCAGGAGCCAGACGCCACCTTCGACGACGACTCCTACTACACCGGAGGTGCCTACTACTACGTGATGCCTGCTGACGACGACCGGGAGTAGTTAGGAGGATCCCAGGCAGGAGGCCTGCGCCTCTTTCGATCTGTATCCCAGTTTGTGCTAGCCTTCTTAAGGCAAACTTGTTTAACTTATGTCTGTACTCAGATATTGTTGCTTCCGCTGACTCGTCTATGATCGAGCTCTTGTATTCGAGCCCTCGAGGCCCCTGGCTTGTAATATGATGCTTGTATGACTTATTTTATTTGTAGAGTTGTGTTGTGATATCTTCCCGTGAGTCCCTGATCTTGATCGTACATGTTTGCGTGTATGATTAGTGTACGGTCAAATCGGGGGCGTCACACAAGATTGGTATCAGAGCCGACTGCCTGTAGGAATCCCCCTTTCCAACTCCTTGGCCGAAGTCGAGTCTAGGCATTGCAAAACTTTTACTAACTTGGCTGTGTGTCTTACGGGCACACGTCGCCATGGTGGTAGTAGGATCTTTTACTCCTTGACCTATACTCTGGGACTCTGACATCTCTTCTATTCGGGTTAAATGATTTTGCTAAAATCTAACTCTAGGTTCTCGTTACCACTTCCTGCCGGAGAGCCCTTTAATACGGATGATCGACTGCTTCAACGGAAGATTCTGACAATACTCTCGGATGTTCCCTCGATACTTTGTGCCATCCCTCTTGCAATTCCCCTTCACCGTAAACCCTTAAGGATAACTACTTAGTTGTTATTCTTACATTCATCCCCAGTTGGTCTTGTTATTACAAGATACCCGAAACACTCGTCGTTGTTTCGATAATCCTTTGAGCTTACTGCCTTGCAGTTCTTGACACATGAATATCCCTACGGATAATTTCTCACACTTACCGAGTATCCACTCATCCCCAGTTGATTCATGTATGTCATCAATCTTCGAAATACCATTCGATCTTCCAAAAATCCTCAGGAGCCTATTGCCCTTGAAATTCTTGCTTGCTTACATTTTGGTTAATCCCATAAATCTAGTAATCTTATTGGCATCCTTTGTCACTATCATTTAAGTCCGTTGATTCTATATGTGTGCGAATGCACGCAATCATCAGTTGATCCTTATAAATTATCTTTCCGCTCAGACGTCTTTCGAAACATGAGCTGGTTCTGTCAATAAGATTGCCATCGATGATTGTACCCCTAAGTCTATTCAACTTATCCATCCTGATCAGACATTGCTTCTGATCCCTTGATTTGAAAATCATAATTCCTTTGCATTTGAGCTCTGGATTAGTCAGTTGTTTCCATAATCCAATGCCTTTGCATTGTTACTTCCTCTGGTTGTGTGCCGATGCTCACATCAGCTCTGTTATGGACCGGCAGATCCTTTAATGGATTTTATCCGACAACATCCTTCATATTCAATAACCTTGTGAGCCTTCCCCTCGGACATAATGCCTTTGGTAAATTGTATCATCTACTTTCTCAACCTTGCTCTACTTTCGAGCTTGTGATATTTACTCTTGAAACTGTGGTATATGTTTCTAAGAGCCCCTATGGGTTGAACATATTCTCTAAACTGTGTGAACCGAAAGTTTTCACGAGTCATACACTTCTGGTATTTTGCCAGATAAAATTTCAACACTACAACTTCTTCGAAAGTGAGAAGTGAATGAAAGGTTATGCATTGGAGAAGTGGGAGTCGACCTTGAACTTTGTGTTCATGCCCATGGACACGATGTAGATCTTATCATTAAAGCTTCTCTTAAATAATTATTCCTTTGGTATAAGTTCATCTTATATCTGGGATCTGGCCTTTTGCAATCGTGGTTCCGACCATGTTCTCCTTTAAATACCATTTCGCGTGCAAGTTTAAGCGCTTGTCTTCTGTAGAGCAATACCCCAGTCCAACCTCTACTTTGATCTGTCATCGAGTATTACCCTCTGGTACTCGAGATTATCACGAGACTACATAACTTCTTATGAGTTCTTCATCAACTATTATTCTTGCCGATTCCAGTGCCCCGAGATATGAGTTATAGTCACTAGAACACCGATAAGTGAATCGATTCAGCACTCCGATTCAATAACTCTAAGTAATTTTCGTGCTTATGAGTTTAATAATCCTTCAAGTCATTCCTAGCCTGATTGGCTATATCATTATCGTGCTAAAATTTTAACTGTGCCACTTCCTTATTATCGGAGCACATCTTTCGACAATAAGCTAAGCTTACGTCGATTTCCTGTCTATCATTTCACCTTGAACAGAAAGCTTGATTTCGAGTTTGTGTTGTACCCGTGTTCCAATAACCTTCCGTTTCATCATTCCTTTGACTGTTGTCGCCGCTGATTGATTACATCTTCAAGAAAACTTTCGACAAATGTGTCGTGATCATCCTCAACGTAATAGGATCTTCCATGATATCAATCGACTTCCCGATGAGAAATACCATCCTTACCCCTCGATGATTTGTGTTACCATCAACAACACCCTTACCGTTCTTTCATCACAAACTCGTTCTGTTATTGATGCAACCTGCTATCCAGCTTGCATTATATTCTACCTTGAAGTATTACTATCTTTTATGTCAAGGATGTTGTGAGACTTGCTCCACCTCATAACAATTCTTGATACGGTGATACTTATCGCCGTATCCCTTTGTTTCTTGGTCCCCGTGTTGATTCTAATCGGGATGCAGTCAACGGAACTGCTGTGATTCTGCACTTCTAGCAACCCTAATGCTTTGATATTAATGGTCGATATTTCATTCTTGGACCATTGGTTATTGAATCACCATTCTAAATATTGATCATGCTACCTAAGCCCATATTTCGGGTGCACCTTTTAAGCAATGTTTAACTGTGTATGTTTTCCTCAAGCATACATCATTATATCATTAGATCTGACTAATGTTATCTCCTTGTTCACATAATTGTGGAAACCACCTTTTGGAAGTCTCGACGAATTGTCGCTGAGTCCATCAGCCACCTTCTCATCCTCTCCTTGGTTTAATGATGAACTCTTGTTTCGGAACTGCTTCCGTAGATTAATTCCCGAGAATCTTACAATGTCATCGCGACAAATTGTGTTGCACCTTTCTTCTTAGGCATCCCGAGTCTGAGTTATCCTGACACCAATCAGATCTGAATCTCGGTCAGATATGATGGTTGGAACATTTTTCCAAGAGTCATAACATTGTTCCTTATATGACCCGGTAAGGTGATGTCAGATTGTTATAGTTTCCTTTTCTGCGGGGTTATCCATTCTTCCATGAGGAAATTGTAAGACTTATTCTACAAGTTGTTCCTGATGAATCCTTCGTGTATCCAAAGTCTGACCTTTGCTTGAATACCATGTCAATGCTATCTCGAAGCATGTCTATGGTACTCCGATTTTCAGCAAGAACATTTTTAGCCCAATGTAATGCTTCTTGCTCAATTATCCAAACACCATTGTTTGGGTAATGTCATGAATTGCTCTCCCTTTACCTAAATGATTTTCTACTTTATATCCTGTCTTGGATATCATCCTCTGCTTGACTTTAGGAAGGGTATACCCCTGATATATGTGTTTAAACACATTTTCCTTTCCATTGTTTTGTTCAAACTTTCTTATAATCTACTTAACTGAGCCGTGGTAATTCCCTGCTTAGGTAAGCACCTCGTGGTACAACTCTCTGCCAGTAAGACCCTATTACTATAATTGATGACATTTCGGTAGCCACCGATGGACGAGAACTTTGCCTAATGGTCCGCCTCATTCAACGAGCAGGAAAATGGTTCTCTTCGTCCCTCGCCCTTGGTACGACATTGTTGCCAACATAACTGATAGGCTACCCTCTGACATGTCTTGCTATCATGACCGTGCAAGATCACCGCTTCCTACTTTTAACCACATGGTGGGCCCATAACCCATAGTTCCACATGATGAAACCTGACTCTCCTGTACACCACCTGTTCCCAAGGTTATTCCTCGAGCTTGAATTCGTATGTAATTCACGGAACACATGTCTAGTGATCTATTCTAGTTATGAGGCGCAATACCTATTCTCGTTGCCCTGAAACCCTTTCACCTTCTGATTAGGCATCGAACGATTGCCTATCCGTTTGAAACTTCTCATGGTACCTTCTTACTTTGCTCTCGATATCTTCTTAAGTTTCAAATCGAGAATACTCAAGCTTCTTCCCTGAGTTAACCGTCCGATGCTCGATCTTGTTAGAATCCATCCATATAGATTTTTCCCTTCTTATCCTTTCGTAAGTACGTTGAAGGTCCTGAAGGAAGGACGATGACTTCATCATGATGACCTGAAGCAGAGGACTGAAGACATCAATGTAATGGATCGACCTCTTCGAGAAGAGCAACTATGACCGAGAAGAACCGTTAGAATTTCATAACCAGATCCCTTCCCCTTATTGCCGCTCCAAAATCTCGGGACGAGATTTCTTGTAGTGGAGGAGAATTGTGACACCCGGGTAATTTGGCTACAGTAATCCCACGTTAACGATGCCACGTCACCTCGATTATTTTTGCTAATCTCGCGTTAGTTCGAAACCGGTTCGAATTCAAATTCAAAATCAAGCAAACAATAAAATATTTTCAAAAATTAAAACTAAAATGTTGAGGTGTTGCCAAATAATGCATAGGTAATTATTGTGGAGAAACCACAATTTTATAAAAGGATTAAGTGCACTGAAATATTTAAACAGCGGCAAAACATTAAACTAACTACCCTTTTCAATTTGATAAAATATTAAACTATTTGTTTTATTGCCAAAAACTTATAGGGCAGTGGCATACTTATTAAAACTAAATTAGGGACCAGTGGTGTAGTTTATAAAACCAAATTCAAAAGGAAACTAAAATAAAACAGTAAAGCGGAAATATGAAATAAAACAAAAGTAAATAAAGAGAAAGCACTCACCCCCTCCCCCCCCCCCCCCCCCCCCCCCGGGGGCTCCGGCCCAGCAGGCCACCGGCCCAACTGGGCCACGACCCACCAGGCCGGCCCAACCGGCCACCCTCACTCCCCATATTCCCCACGCCCGTAACCCTAACCCCTCTCCCAGTCGCCCCACCTCCCCTACTCGCTCCACTCCTCCTCTGTCCCCCTCCCCGATCCAGATCGGATCGGGAGCGTTCGCCGCCGCCGCCCGGAATCCCCACCGGAGACGCCCCGCCACCCGCCATCGTCGGTGCCGCCTCCCCATCTGCGTCACTCATCCCCGACCTCCTCCTCCTTAACCGCGGACCCCAAGCTCGACGCCGCCATCACCGAGCGCCATTCGCCGGAGCTCCTCCGCCGTCACCGGATCTCGCGTCCTCGTCCTCCTCCACAAGCCACGTCGACCCCCTTCTCGGCAACGCTGTGAGCCGCCCCTGTTTCCTTCTTTTTCCCGCGTTCACTGCACCGCTACGCCCCCTCCCCACTCACTGCGCGTCCACGAGCATGCTCGGTCGCGCCCCTTCTGGCCTCGCCGCGTTCGCCGTCTTCCATGCCCTTATGCCTCGCATCGCGTCCGCGAATCCTCCGCAGCCTCGCTGGCTGCTTGGCCGCCGCAAGCCGCGCGACGCGCCGGCTCTGCCTGCTGTTTGCCGCTGCTGCCCTTACGCCCCGCCGGCGCACGTGCCACCCCGCGCGCGCCCATCCGCCTGAGCCGCGCCTGGCCTCGTCCACGCACAGACGCGCCCCTACCGCTGCTCTGCATCGCCCCATCAACGCCCGAAAGCGCCGCCGCGCGTATGTCGCCCCGCTTGCCTCCTCTGCTCAGGACCGCCCACGGCCACCCCGTCGGCCACCGCGGCCATCTGCACCCTGGCCGCTGGCCTCGCCCCGCAGCACTCCCCGCCGGCGAGCGCGCGCCCTGGCGCCCGTTGCCCGCAACCGCGCCCCGCGGGCTGGCGCCCGCTCCCGTTTCTACCGACCCGTTAATGCTCCCTGGTGCCGATGACAAACGGGGCCCATGCCCTGGAACGTTTAAAAAAAGGATTAGAAAAAAAGATAAATAAATAAAATTAAGTAATTAATTAAGTTAATTAATCCTACTTAATTAATCTAATTAACCTGTTAGTCTAACTAAACAATAATTAGATTAACCTAACCCTAATTAACTTAATAGTGTATGACAGGTGGGTCCCATTGGGCCCACATGTCAGTTTGACCCAGTCAACCTCTGTTGACTGCTGACGTCATCACACACTGTTTTGGATAATGTTGGAATTAAATATATAATTAAAATCAGAAAATGATTTAAATCTTTAGAAAATCATATCTTTTAATCCGTAACTCGGATGAAAAAACTTTGTACATGAAAGTTGCTCAGAACGACGAGACGATTCCAGATACGCAACCCGTTCGTCCGCCATGCATCCCTAGCATAGCGAACACGCAACTTCCCCCCTCCGGTTCATCTGTCCGAAAACGCGAAACACCGGGAATACTTTCCCGGATGTTTCCCCCTTCACCGGTACCACCTCGTACCGCGTTAGTGGCACACCTAGCATCACGCCTTGTCATGTCATGCATTTGTTTGCGATATATTTATTGTTTCTTCCCCCTCTTCTCTCGCTATACACCGAGACCGACGCCGCTGCTACCCAGTACGACTACGGTGTTGACGACCCCTCTCTCGTGCCAGAGCAACCAGGCAAGCCCCCCCTTGATCACCAGATATTGCCTACTCTCCTCTATACTGCTTGCATTAGAGTAGTGTAGCATGTTACTGCTTTCCGTTATTCCTATCCTGATGCAGAGCCTGTCCTTGCTACTACTGTTCTTACCATTACCTGCTATCCTACTGCTTAGTATAGGATGCTAGTGTTCCATCAGTGGCCCTACACTCTTGTCCGTCTGCCATGCTATAATACTGGGCCATGATCACTTCGGGAGGTGATCACGGGCATATACAATATACTTTACACAGTTACCTTACCTGTGATACTGTTCGGAGATGGGGGCTGAAGGGGCAGGTGGCTCCATCCCGGTAGAGGTGGGCCTGGGTTCCCGACGGCCCCCGACTGTTACTTTGAGGCGGAGCGACAGGGCAGGTTGAGACCACCTAGGAGAGAGGTGGGCCTGGCCCTGGTCGGCGTTCGCGGATACTTAACACGCTTAACGAGATCTGGGTATTTGATCTGAGTTTGGCCATTTGGTCTATACGCACTAACCATCTACGCGGGAGTAGTTATGGGTATCCCGGCGTCGTGGTATCAGCCGAAGCCTTCGTGACGTCAGCGACTGAGTGGCGCGCGCCGGATTGGAACGTAAGCCTGCTCTTGTATTAAGGGGGCTAGTTCTGCTTCCGGCCGCGTTCGCAACGTGCAGGTGTGCTAAGGGCGATGGGCCCAGACCCCTGTGCGCTTAGGTTTAGACCGGTGTGCTGACCTCTCTGTTGTGCCTAGGTAGGGCTGCGACGTGTTGATCTTCCGAGGCCGGGCATGACCTAGAAAAGTGTGTCCGGCCAAATGGGATCGAGCGTGTTGGGGTATGTGGTGCACCCCTGCAGGGAAGTTAATCTATTCGAATAGCCGTGATCTTCGGTAACAGGACGACTTGGAGTTGTACCTTGACCTTATGACAACTAGAACCGGATACTTAATAAAACACACCCTTCCAAGTGCCAGATACAACCGATGATCGCTCTCTCACAGGGCGACGAGGGGAGGATCATCGGTTAGGATTATGCTATGCGATGCTACTTGCAGGACTTCCGTCTACTCTCTTCTACATGCTGCAAGATGGAGGTTGCCAGAAGCGTAGTCTTCGAAAGGACTAGCGATCCCCCTCTTATTCCGGCTTTCTGCAGTTCAGTCCACATATAATATCCTTATTCTAGTTGATACCAATGCATACATATGTAGTATAGCTCCTTGCTTGCGAGTACTTTGGATGAGTACTCACGGTTGCTTTCTCCCTCTTTTCCCCCTATCCCTTCTACCTGGTTGTCGCAACTAGATGTTGGAGCCCAGGAGCCAGACGCCACCTTCGACGACGACTCCTACTACACCGGAGGTGCCTACTACTACGTGATGCCCGCTGACGACGACCAGGAGTAGTTAGGAGGATCCCAGGCAGGAGGCCTGCGCCTCTTTCGATCTGTATCCCAGTTTGTGCTAGCCTTCTTAAGGCAAACTTGTTTAACTTATGTCTGTACTCAGATATTGTTGCTTCCGCTGACTCGTCTATGATCGAGCTCTTGTATTCGAGCCCTCGAGGCCCCTGGCTTGTAATATGATGCTTGTATGACTTATTTTATTTGTAGAGTTGTGTTGTGATATCTTCCCGTGAGTCCCTGATCTTGATCGTACACGTTTGCGTGTATGATTAGTGTACGATTAAATCGGGGGCGTCACAATTAACTTGCCACATCAGACTTTATGCCTATGTGGCAGGCTTAGCACTTGTAGGATCAAATACAACAGTGGGCTATAAGCCCGCTTTACATGGCATTTTTGCATATCTGGGGGAAAGAGGCAAGGAAAAAGTGGAGGAGTGGGCTCTCAAGCAAGAGCCAGCCTCTACACGGTGGAGCATCGGGAGAGGCACCTGTATGGAGGTGGTCAGGAATCGGGAGAATCAAGCCGGTCGTAGCGTCGTAGTTAAAATGATAATGGCAAGTCAAATCACCAGGCCCCACCTATCTAGCAGTAACTCACTATCAAATCACATAGCCCTACGTTTGCAGCAGCCTACTCCCTCATCTTCTCGCGTCTCTGTCAAATCGACTAGGCGGAACTGCCCCGCCTACCGCGCGGGAAAAGCCCCGCCCTCGACTTTTAAATAGTACAGTATACTAATTTTGTATCCATGGATTGTGCCATGGAGCAAAGACTCAAGAAAACGGCGGTACACATGTATGGAGTATACAGCACGCCCGTCGCGTTTGCGTCGCACCCTAGACGGTCGGTCGGTCTGGCACGCTGCTCTCCAAATGGAACGCGCGTCATATTGCGTTTGCACACACATGTGGGACCGCAATTGAGAACCGACCATAGGCACACTCCCCGGCCCCGCAAGTCGGGTGAGTTAATAGAAGTAGTACATACATTGGTACCTGGACGATCCCTGCAAGACACAAAAGATGAGTTTGTCCATGCATGTGACCAGACTCCAACAGACATGCCTGGATTGGCTATCGTCTACATATCGTGCAGGTTGTGTTGTACATGGCTGTAGTTCTGGTGAGAAATCTAAAAATAGGTTTCTTGTCATCTCGCAAAATTAGGTGTCATGTGTTTCGGATCACTGTGAGGGTTAAACAGCGACAACTAAGTTGGGCTAGTCATTGGGGGCACATGCACGAAGACTACTCGGCTGCCATCTAGGTCAAGCCGGCTATGTTAATTAGGACATGTATCGATGGACCCCTTTTCTTCGAGTTTATCTTTAATTTGAGCTTTGATGCTCATCTAGTTTGTCCGTCGGGATTCATCTTGTCCCCTTTGGGCAGTGAGGTTATGATTTCTTGTCATGTGGCATTTTTTTGTGTTATATGTTATAATCGGGTGCTTCAGATCAAAATGACAACAACTGCGCCTTCGGGGCACGTGCATGAAGACTTCTCGACAGTCATTGCCGAGGTCAAGCCGGCTCTGGTCGGTAGACAAAAGAAAACTAGTACTCCACTATATAGGCAGGAGCCTCCATGCTTGCTTGCTAGTGTTGCTCTCTTCACACTGTCTCGTCCTCTCCAGATCTAAACACGACAGCAGTGGCCACACACTCTCTCTCTCTACTCACCACTGGTCACAGATCCAGCCGGATTATCTCCGCCGGGGAAGGTGAGAAGGTGCAAAGTTCACGCGGTCATCCTCGGCGACGGCTCTTACCCACTACCGGCGTGTCCCGATCAGCGTGCCTTGCCGTTCTCTCCCAAGCATCGCTGGTGAGGGAGGGCCTCCCACCCCTTCTTCCTCGCTGCCGTAGTGTTGGCAGATCCGGCCTCCCGCCGCCCACCTAGCGACATCCCGGCGACCCTCAGGTATAACTTCCTTCGAAACCGGACTTGCTCTACTTCCCGAGCTCCTGACATCGCTGCATTTGTATCTTTTACTATTTCTTAGCCCCCCTCGTGTAGATAGGATCGATCGGTTGTTCGAAAACCACCTAATTTTTACTGTTAAGAGGTAAAACTAGTTCATGCACTCGAATCTAGTAGTACTTGGTTAAAACAAGGAAGAAGGGGGGGGGGGGTGGGGGAAGATTTGTTACCTGAATCTAGGACTTGGTCAAAAGAGGAAATAATGGGGGCGAAAAGTAGCAGAGACTTGCTATCCAACTGGTCTCTAGGTCTAATAGGGAAATAAAGGGAACACAGTACAAACTCAATATAAACCCGATCTATTGGTTGAAAAAGGAAAGAAAGTGGGGACTGGGGGACAAGTCAACAGAGTAAGTCCAGCACTAGATTTGCTAGCCTCACACAGTATAAGGTGGCTATATACCGAACAAAAATGGGACCAACCCAGATATCCTCTTCTAATGTTTGTTGCCACGAGCCACTCTTATGTAATGCCACTGGTAAAATGTAGCAGTTGCACTGTTAAAAGTAAGGACACGTTTAACCAATGTTGTTTTCAATGTAATGCCTCCAGTAATATGAATCAATGGCACTTTTTTTCATGTCCTGCTAAATTTCCCATTAAGATAAGTTGCTTCTTTTCGTTAGAGATGCAACTGTCCCGGTCCGCCTACTCTCCAGGAGCTTCACGACCAACCTTGATGTTGCTCAATTTTATTGCAATTAATGAACAAGAAGCTCTATGGGTTTCATTTTCTGATGGAAATGGAACCGGGGCTGGAGCCCTTTTCTTAAAAGAAGAAGAAGAAGCTGCTAGCTCATGGGACATTGCTTCATTTTAGGTGAACTGCACTAAAAGGTCCCATGAATTGAATCATCCATGTTGGTGACTGGTGTCATCCCTTCTACGATGGCGTTGACTGCAGATATGGTTCCCATCACGAGGTATGTTCCTTTTTGGTCTGACCGTTTGCCAAAGATCCTGCATGTTGATCCTGCTCTTGTGCTACAGTTTTGGCACTGCCATGATAAAGCAGTAATGTTATTATTTTGCACCTTAATCTAGTGGCACTATTAATTTGAGGCAATGTTTTGGCACCGCTAGTGCCACCGTTTTCTTATATATCGAAAGAGGGGGTTCCCTCCGATTTCATTAAAGAAACCCAACCATAGAGAACCATTATCTGACAACATCTCGGTGTAAACGGGCAGTTATGCAACTACTACTAGAACAGACTGAGTACTAGCAGAAGACAAGTTCACCACATAAGCTAGGCAGGTAGGGGGACGCAACACCAGCTCGACCAAGTTTGGATTACAACCCAAATGCTACCATAGAAACATCAGGGGGAAGATAGGGACTGAAAGAGCCAGCTTAATTCAGCATCCCAGTCTAAGCACCCCCAACCTTCATCCTTGCGACGCACGGTACACCTCCTTGTACTACCGTTGTACACTGATGTTCATCACTGGCAGAAGGTGTATCGGGGAGACTTGGGTCGATTTCCAGTATGATGTAATATTTTCTTCTGTTTATTAGTGTATGTTTCATCAACTAGTGCCACTATAATGTAATCACGCCTTTTCATTATCTGTGCAAACAGGGTTATTCAGCTGCATTTTGGTGGAACTGCAGAAATGTATGGATGGAACCGGCATATATGCAGAGTGCGAGGTGCCAAGTAAAAATTACCAACACCAACCCTGCTCCATCTAAGCATTGGCATCCACCACCATCAGTGGGATGTGTGGCACTCACTGTGGACGGATCTTTCTCGGCAGCAAATCCTCTAACCAAATACTAGTAGCGTAGACTTAAAAAAAATACCAATAGCTTATATTGGCAGTTTTCTAGGGGTGTACTCTTTTCTGAAAGAAGCACCAATCTATTTTTCTTTATTTGTACACAGTGTCACAACTTTGACCCAAAGGTCCAGAGCTATTTTAGGGTGATTGGCGTAGTACTCGGAGACTGATTGTAAGCATGATTTTTATTAGTTGTCACACTGATTGTAAGCATGAGCAGATGGAAGATTAGGTTAGTGCGAAGCTTACCTTAAACCCTACTGACGTCGTTGAAACGAGGCGAGCATCAAGGGAACCTTGGAGAATGGCGGGGAAGCAACGTCGCGCCATCCGACCTCCTCTTGTGGTGGGAGAACGAATACTCCTGTGGCTCCGGTTGGCTCTGCACTCTCACGAACGACACACCGTACTCGATCGATTTGTTATCCTCTGGGTGCTCGACCTTCGACCTGTACGCCCACCACCTCCGCATGACTTTCGCCTCGGGCGAATCTGTCTGCTCCATAGCCCAGAGGGGATACTCAATGAACTCGAAGGACTGCGGCGTGACTGCCGCCGAGGAGTACATAGCCGCCCACATCGCCGTCGTCTTGCTCTTTCGCATACATTGCCACATGGCCCTCACCGTCCTCAAAATCTCCCACTCATTGTCAAACCAAGTAAGGATCTCCTTTAACCTGGCTAACTTTTCCTGGTCGTCGTCGGTGATCTGCCTGATTCGCTGCTGCATCCCCTCCATAGACGTCCTTCTGAGTGGTCTGGTGCTAGCTTTGGAAGTTGGGAGGAGAGACGGTGGTCGTGCAGTAGAGAAGAGGGAGAGGCGAGACGATGGTTTTGGAATGGAGATGATGGAGAGGAGAGGGGTGGTGTTGAAATGGAGAAGAGGGAGAGGCGAGACGGTGGTTTTGGAATGGAGATGATGGAGAGGAGAGGTTCCCCTGCCTTTCAGTCGTTGACAGGTGATTCTCAGAGAAGAAACTGCAAGTTCAGTTTCAGATAAGAAACTGCAACTTTCAAAGGCAGAGCATTTATATTAACACGACCTTTTCAAACAGTGTTAACATCATGCTAGAAGTTTTATTCATGGTCGAAACTGGAACTACCAGCCAATTAACATCATGCTGATCAACATTCATGCATAGCACATCTTCATATGATGCACTGTCAAAAAGATATGCTATTTTCAAGATGCCCACACAACGTCGAGTGTGCGAAAAACATAGAAAACGAGGGATGAAGTTTTGGCAAGTGTTGGACGTGGTGTGCGTAGATGAAAATTGGGACCCACATGTCAATAAAGGCAGAGGCAATTTTTTTGGAGATATTTTCTTTGCACAGGTGGAATTGAACCCGGGCGGAACAGCTGTCGGGTAGTGTCACTCGGCCACTAGGCTAGTTCAGTTGTTTCGTTACTAATAAGGCACTTCCTTAGGTGGTCGGATCTTCTCCTGTGCCTTTGAGCGCTCGCCGCGACGCCGCTGTCTGTCATTGTGAACATGTTGAACAAATGAGAGGAATCTGGAGAGGACTGTACATGGAGAGGCGGACAGTCGGGACCGACCAAGTCTATGGCCGTATGCAAGCAAGTGTCTCATCGAAAAAATACTTCCTCCTAATGCTATACTGACATTGGGGCACATGGGTTTGTCAACATAGTTACATTTTTAGGTTCTTCAACGTAGTTACTATAGGGAGCTGGCAGGTATCATTTATTATCACTGAGGCAGCAAGTATCAGCTGGGTTTTGGGCTGCCCCGTCTAGGCTTACTTTTTTAACATGTGCAGCCCAGGACCTTGGATGGGAGGTCCATAGGCGTGTTTGTATTTTCTTGAGGGCCGTCATGTATCGACCGGCCTATGGACCTCCCATCCGAAGTTTTATTTTTCCTGAAACATTGGTAGCCCAATTTATGTATTTTTTTTGAAGAAAACACAGAGGTCTGTTCTATTTTTCTATACTAGCAAAAGAGCCCACGTGTTGCAACGGGAGAGAAAACATAACACACGCTCTTAACTCAACAACCATCACTCAAGACCACAATAGGTCCATCTCCTTTATTTTTGCGAGGCATCATATTTGTGTTGCCGCTTATCCTCCTTCTCACCCTCGCCGGCGATGGCCTCAGTGTTCACACAAAACAACAAAAAACGTGTGTTGAATATGGTTAATCCTAAGGCGTCTCTCTGTCTCTCTATCTCTCTCTTGCTCGCTCGCTTTCTCTCACTCTCGCGATGAGAAATCTGTTGTGTTCCCCTGCGCCATTTTCCAGAGGTATGCATGTGTAGTTATCGATGTTTTCTTTTCCGTACATGGTTATAGTGGGGTGTTTATTTGCAATCCGGATGCCGTCGGTATAAAAGCCGAATCTTGCGCTATAAATTATAAGTTTGCTTCCATAACAATATTTTAAAAACATTTAACAGGTAAAATTAACATCATATTTAGATTCCACATATTTTTCTAATAAAATTTCATATATAATATGTTAAAATCGAAGTTACAGTTTAAAAGATATAGATAATTTAGAAAATCATTTGGTTTGACTCAAATATATTCCAAAATAATATTTAAAAATACTTAACAGGTAAAAACAATCTCGTATTCATATTCTACATATTTTTCTAATCAAATTTCATATATAACATGTTCAAATCGGAGTTACGGTTTAAAAGATATGGATGATTTTAAAAAGCATTTGTTTGACTTAAATATGATCCATAGATGAATTACCTAAAACATCAGGGGGGTTTCGAAAAATGTAAAATAACGGTTCGGGTGTGACTTAAATCCGGACGGCGGGTTGATTTCAAGAAAAGACAGGGACTTTTGTATAAAATATGAAAATATCGTCGTTTTAACTTAATACAGGACAGCAGGTTGAATTCTCTGAAATAGAGGGACTTTTCTGAAAAATGCCATGACAGACGAAAGAAACCCAATTTGCTTTATTATTAGGTAAAGATAAGAATAGGAACGCCTGGTCCAACTTATGTTTCCCTTCTAACTATATTATATATATTTAAATTATTTTATATGTTATTTATATATTATTGTTATTGTCATCATATATTTAACAAATACTTATATATGTAAGAAAACAGTATCCCTCATCTTATTAACTTATAAAAATAATTTCTTAACAATAAAATCCTGGATTTTTTTGGCAACAAAAATCCAGGTGATTGTGTACAAAAGCTTGGTAAAATTTAAGGACCAATGTAATAATAAATTACTTATTATTTAAATATATATATATATATATAACAAAATGCTCAGCCCGTGTTTATTTTTTGATAACATTGATGTGCCCACCCCAACATTATAATTATAATAAGCCCCGCAAAATCGTGTATTTCAAAAAAGTGCAAATGGCCTATAATTTTTTTTAGGAAAAACATAAATGGGCCGCATGGACGGTACATTATTTGTTTACCCAGCCCCGCTAAAGGATTGTAATTAAAAAAAAGATCAAATGGACTGTAAATTCTACCCCACAAAAAAAGACTGCAAATTCTGAAAAATGGGTTGAATATGTGCCACATTTTTGGAGGCTGAAATGTGGGCCAATTAATAGGTCGAAGCCAATGCAAGTTGTTGTCCACTTAGTCAACAAATGATTCTGACATCGTTCGCCGTTGGATTTACATCCAACGACCGGCATGCATCTTCAATCTCTCGTCTTTTTCCTCCAGCGCCACCGGGACCACCTGCGCCCGCCTCCACCCCTCCACACCTCCTATTCTTCTCCACCGACTGCCGAACCACACAGCACCAGAACCAGTTAACCCTCGTAAACCTCTCCGTCTGCGACTCTACTCCCGCCGTCGTCCACCACCTTGGATGCGCTCGGCGTGGAGTGGTCAACGTGGTCAACGAACGACACCATCGGAAGTAGACTGTGCATGGAGAGGCTGACAGCTGGGTCCATGGCCGCACGCAAGGAAATGCCTCCTTATTACGCGCAAAATAATGATTCCTCCTCCTGACAGCTGGGACCCACCGGAAGAGCCTCTCTATTTTGCGAAAAACGTTCCCACCGCTGACAGGTCAGACCCACCAGCTGTATCTTCGCACGCAAGGAAGTGCCTCCTTATTACACACAAAAAATGAATACCCCTCTGCTAGCTGGGACCCACAATAGTGGGAGGCTGACTTGTGGGCCAACTAAGTTGACGGGGATGGAGGGCTTTGTCAACTTAGTCAATATGAACGATTCTAGCTCCAGTGACCATACGATGTCCATCCAACGGCTGTAGTGCTTCCTCAACCTCTGGTCTTCTTGCTCCAGCCGCCCAAAGCAGCGCCGGTCGTGCCTCGTGCTGCTGCCTCCCGTGGCCGGCTGCGATGCCGCGGAGGCCTCATTGCCCCCTACTACTCCCACAGCTGGCCAGGCCATCCCGCTACTCACCCACACCCCATGTTATTCTACGACGACGGCAGCCTCACACCGCGGTGAACCAGCGAACCCTCATACTCCTCTACGCGTGGGCATCCACTGCCGCGTCTTCCCCGGCTCCGCGTCGTCCCCTTCCTAGGCCTGCCGTCGTCCACTGCCCTGGTGCTCTCAGCGCGGCGTTGTCAACGTGGTTAAGGAACGACTTCCATCGGAAGAGTACTGTACGTGGAGAGGCTGATAGCTGGGTCCACGGCAGCCGCAAGGAAGTGCCTCCTTATTATGCGGAAAATAATTATTCCTCCACCTGACAGCAGGGAGCCACCGGACGGGCCATCGTATTTGGCGAAAAAAATGTTTCCCCCTGATTGTTGGGACCCATCGAATGGTCCACCGTATTTCACGAAAAAGTGTTCCCCCCGCTGTCAGCTCGGACCCACCGGAAGTGCCTCCATATTACGCACAAGAAAATGAATACTCCCCTTGCTAGTTGGGACCCACCTTGGTGGGTGGCTGACTTGTGGGCCTACTAAGTTGACGGGGACGGAGTGCTTTGCCAAATTAGTCAATATGAACGATTCTAGCTCCAGTGACCGTACGATGTCCATCCAACGGTCGTAGTGCTTCTTCAACCGCTGGTCTTCTTGCTCCAGCCGCCCAAAGCAGCGCCGGTCGTGTCGCATGCTCCTGCCTCCCGTGGCTGGCTGTGCTGCCGCGGAGGCCTCACCGCCCCTACTATTCCCATCGGTGGCCAGGCCCTGCGGCGACGGCAGCCTGACACCGCAGCCGAACCAGTGAACCGTCGTACTCCTCTCCGCGCGGGCTTCCACTGCCGCGTCTTCCCTGGCTCCGCGTCGTCCCCTTCCTAGGCCTCGCAGTCGTCCACCGCCCTGGTGCTCTCGGCATGGCGTGGTCAACGTGGTCAAGGAACGACTTCCATTGAACCTGGACTGTACGTGAAGAGGTTGACAGCTGGGTCCACGGCCGCAGCAAGGAAGTGCCTCCTTATTACGCGCAAAATAATTATTCCTCCATGTGACAGCGGGGACCCACCATACAGGCCACCGTATTTCACGAAAAAAACGTTTCCCCCTGACTGCTGGGACCCACCAGCTACATCTTCACACGCAAGGAAGTGCGTCCGGGCAAAAAAAATGATTCGCCCCCTGATTGCTGGGACCCTCCAGCTACATCTTCGCACGCAAGGAAGTGCCTGACAGTCGGGACCCAGCTGGTCGAAGCGTACGTAGCGTTGTCATTCTGTTCGCCAACGTGTACGTACACACTGGTCGATGTAGAGGCGCGCACGTGTTGTAGCAGAGGCGCGCACGTAGCATGTACACGTACGTACATCGGCCAGGGTGCAAGAGAGTAAATAAGGCAACGTACGTACATACGGGCGGGGTCTCGAATGCCTACTCGCGCATACGTACGACCAGGGCTCGTGTACATGGCTGGGTCGGAACAGAGAAACATCGTCGTCGTCGTGTTCATGGGGAGCCAACTGGCTGGGTCGGAACGGAATGCGTCGTCGTGTTCATCGGGAGGGCTTGGACGGAACAGCCGATGGAAACGAGGCCTGGCGTACCGCAGAATGGAGGAAACGGCCTTGTGTTCAATCGGCCACGGTCGAAACGGGATCCTGTTCATCGGGAGGGGTCTGGCGTACGGCAAAATGGAGGAAACAGACCTCCTATGGTCGAAACGGGGGTCCTGTTAATCGGGAGCGGTGTGGCGTACCGCAAAATGGAGGAAACAGACTTGTGTTGGAGCGCTACGGTCGAAACGGGGGATCCTGTTCATCGGGAGGGGTGTGGCGTACCACAAAACGAGACTCCGCGAGATACTGTTTATCTCCACCGTCGACCCCTCCAGCCTCCACAGGCTACTATTCATCCACCGTCGACCTCCTCCAGCCTCCACCTGCGACTGTCCATCCACGGGCTCCTGTTCATCTAGCCTCCACCGCGCACTACTCCACCAGCTACTGTTCAACCAGCCCTCTCCACGGGCTCCTGTTCAACCACCCCTCCATGGGCTACTGTTCATCCAGCCCTCCACCGTCTACTATTCATCCTGCCCTCCACGGGGTGGTCCTGTTCATCCAGCCCTCCACGTGGTCCTGTTCATCCAGCCCCAACCGGCTCGATCGATCGGGGGTCATGTTCATCCAGAGGCAACACCACGGGGTCCTATTCATCCACCCCCACCGGGAACTGTTCATCCAAACCCCCCGGCAACGCTCACTTTTCATCCAGAGGCAGCATCGATCGGCTTCAGTTAGCAACAGTAGCGAAGGAATCGCTCGATCGGGTTCAGTTAACAGCCATCGATCGATCGCTTGGGTTTAGTAACGCATAGCGTGCAGTGCAATCGCTCGGGTTCAGTTAGAGCCCAATGCCTCGCTCGGGTTCAGTTAGAGCCCAACGCCTCGCACCCACGCGCGAGCGTGTATGATATAAACGCGCATCGCTCGGCCCCGACCAACCACCGTAACTGGGAACACCCTGATATTTTCCTCGCCCTCGCTTCTACCATAGTTTTTTCCATCATGGACGGCGCAAAGAATGTCATGGAGCTGCGTCTCCGGCCTGCCCAGGACGAAAATCCCATTTTCTGTCATGATTTTTTGTCATAGAAGTAGGACCCCACCACATCTATGATGATACCATATTTTGTCACAATTATTGTCATAGAAGTGTCATAAGTATGACAATTTTTTTTCGTTCGGCCCAAAATGTCACAGATGTGTCTTTTTTTGTAGTGAACTCTAGGGCTATTTGTGGCACTTATAGGAATAGCCCAATGGATTGATCGGAAAGAATAACTTTGCGGTGGTTTCGTACCCTACAATAATCTCTTCGTTTGTTCTCCGCTATTAGTGACTTTGCAGTGACTCTTTGTTGCATGTTGAGGGATCGTTATATGATCTAATTATGTTATCCTTGTTGAGAGAACTTGCACTAGTGAAAGTATGAACCCTAGGCCTTGTTTCGAAGCATTGCAATACCGTTTGTGTTCACTTTTATCATTAGTTACCTTGCTGTTTTTATATTTTTAGATTACAAAAATCTATATCTACCATCCATATTGCACCTGTATCACCATCTCTTCACCGAACTAGTGCACCTATACAATTTACCATTGTATTGGGTGTTTTGGGGACACAAGAGACTCTTTGTTATTTGGTTACAGGGTTGTTTGAGAGAGACCATCTTCATCCTACGCCTCCCACAGATTGATAAACCTTAGGTCATCCACTTGAGGGAAATTTTCTACTATCCTACAAACCTCTGCACTTGGAGGCCCAACAACGTCTACAAGAAGAAGGTTGTGTAGTAGACATCAAGCTCTTTTCTAGCGTCGTTGCTAGGGAGGTTAGTGCTTGAAGGTATATCTTTAGATCTTGCAATCGAATCTTTTTGCTTCTTGTTTTATCACTAGTTTAGTCTATAAAAGAAACTACAAAAAAGGAATTGAGGTTACCTCATATGCTTCATCTTTTTAATGTCTTTCGTGAAAATAAGGATTCCGATAATTGTGCCAAAGTGTTAGAAGAAGAATGCAATAAAATGTTTGGCATACAATCGTTGAACGACGAGCATGATTGCAATGTTGTTAGTGTGAACTCTTTGAATATCCATAGTACTAATGATGATTGCACTGGTAATGATAAAAATGTCTCTTATAAGCATGTCAATTTTTGTGGAGTGCATAGAGCTTGCAAGCACACACCGAATAGGGAAGATAGATTTTGCAAGAGGCATAAGTATTTAGAAACTAAATGGTTGCAAGAGAGGCTAGATGCTTGTGCTGAAAATTTAAAATTTCTTTGCCATCCTTGTGAACTTTGCAATGAACGTGATCATTTAAATCTCCAATGCAAATTGTTTCATGATCGAATCGCGTCGAAAAATTATGATGACTTGATTTCCGTTGCACATCATAATGAACTTAGTTTGCTTGTGGGTTATGAAGAAATGAAACGTATAACTAAGGATCTTCCAAAATTTATCCTTGGTAAAGTTCTTGATTTTGATCTAGAGGAAATTTATATGTATTGTGCGATGAATTGCATTGAAAATCCTTATATTTCCAATTACATAAAGACAAGAAAACAAATAGAAGATGAAGAGAATACTAATGAAAGGGAAGAGGTTTCCCCGTATCCTCCTATTCTTTCTTATGATGAATCAGGTAACGAGGATGAGCTTTCTATTCAACCAATCTCATTAATAAGGAGCTCCAAAAAGAGGATTAAACCCACACATAATGTGAAGAAGAAAAAGAAAAGACGGAGAAGCAAAGGTAAAAAGGTATCCCTCCCAAATGATGTTGCTCCTGTTACTCATTGTGATGATGATAATTTCTATACTATTGGTGATATCCATACTATTAATGATGAGAGTGATTATGCTTATGATATGCAAAGGCCCGAGCTTGGGGATGCTATGTTTGATGAGAATGACATGTTTGAGAATTTATTTGCTGCAATTAATGTTTGTCCCAAGCTTGGGGATGGTATGTTTTATGAAGATGATATTTTTAACCTCCCAAGTTTTGATATGCAAAATTATTATGATTATATCATGCCTCCTATTTATGATGATTATATTGATGGAAGTGGGTTTGGAAGAGTGTCAACTTTAGGAAGTAATGATCCCACTATTTTGGAGGGTGTTGAATCTTATTGTGACAATTATGAAATTGGATTTGGAGAGGTCATTACTTTATTTAGTAACGATTCCACTATCTTGGAAGAGGTTTCAATTGATTATGATGAGAACAAAGTTGCTACTTATGATGATGATTGTGATGACACTTATGCTATAAAAAGTAGTGATGATTATATTTATAAAACTTGTCATGATTACGATTACCCTTTTCTGAACATTACTCTTTTAATGTGGAGACAATTTATAGTATTCAAGTTTCTTATGATACTCCCACTATTCCGAATGAGAATTTTTTTGCTTATGTGGAGAGTAATAAAATTTATATGCTTATGCATCATGAAAATAGTGCTTTATGTGATAGTTATATTGTTGAATTCATCCATGATGCTACTGAAATTTATTATGAAGGAGGAACATATGCTTGTAGGAATTGCAATAATATCAAGTTTCCTCTCTATGTGTTGAAAATCTTGAAGCTATGCTTGTTTTGCTTTCCTATGCTAGTTGATTCTTGTTCCCATAAGTTGTTTGCTCACAAAATCCCTATGCATAGGAAGTGGGTTAGGCTTAAATGTTCTAGTTATATTCTTCATTATGCTCTCTTCATATTTCAAATCTTATCTTTTATGTGAGCATCATTGAAATCATCATGCCTAGCTAGAAAGGCATTAAAGAAAAGCGCTTGTTGGGAGACAACCCAATATTTAGCCCTACTGTTTTTGTGTGTCCACATGATTAAGATACTGTATTAATCATGTTTTATAGCTTTTGTTTCAATAAAGTGCCAAGTAGAACCTTTGGGAATACTTGGGTGAAAGTTAATGTGATCTTGCTGTAAAAAACAGAAACTTTGTGCTCATGAGATTAGCTGTCATTTTTTTTACATAAGAGTGCTTTTAAGTTGATTCTTTTGGCAGAATATTAATAGATAAATTACTCATCTTCAACAATTTATTACAGAATTTTTGGAGTTACAGAAGTATTCGAGAGTTACAGATTACTACTAACTGTTCTGTTTTTGACAGATTTTGTTTTCTATGTGTTGTTTGTTTATTTTGATGAACCTATGAGTAGTATCGGAGGGTCTGAACCATAGAGAAGTTGGAATACAGTAGACATTACACCAATATAAATAAAGAATGAGTTCACAAAATTACCAAGAGTGTTGATTTTATTTCCTTATACTAACGGAGCTTACGAGTTTTCTGTTGAGTTTTGTGTTGTGAAGTTTTCAAGTTTTGGGTAAAGATTCGATGGACTATGGAATAAGGAGTGGCAAGAGCATAAGCTTGGGGATGCCCAAGGCACACTAAGGTAATATTCAAGGACAACCAAGAGCCTAAGCTTGGGGATGCCCCAGAAGGCATCCCCTCTTTCGTCTTCGTTCATCGGTAACCTTACTTGGAGCTATATTTTTATTCACCACATGATATGTGTTTTTCTTGGAGCTTCATTTTATTTTATTTTGTTTTTATTGCTATTTGAAATAGCAAGATCTGAAATTCTTAAATGTTAGAGAGTCTTCACATAGTTGCATAATTATTCGACTACTCATTAATCTTCACTTATATCTTTCGGAGTAGTTTGTCATTTGCTCTAGTGCTTCACTTATATCTTTGAGCACGAAGGTGGTTTTATTTTGAACAAATAGATGAACTCTCATGCTTCACTTATATTATTTTGAGAGTCTTAAACAACATGGTAATTTGCTTTGGCTATAAATTTAGTCCTAATATGATAGGCATCCAAGAGGGATATAATAAAAACTTTCATATAAAGTGCATTGAATAGTATGAGAAGTTTGATTCTTTATGATTGTTTTGAGATATGAAGATGGTGATATTAGAGTCATGCTAGTGGAGTAATTGTGAATTTGAGAGATATACTTGTGTTAAAGTTTGTGATTCCCGTAGCATGCACGTACGGCGAACCGTTATGTGATGAAGTTGGAGCATGATTTATTTATTGATTGTCTTCCTTATGAGTGGAGGTCGGGATCGCGCGATGGTTAACTCCTACCAACCCTTCCCCTAGGAGCATGCACGTAGTACTTTGTTTCATTGACTAATAGATTTTTGCAATAAGTATATGAGTTCTTTATGACTAATGTTGAGTCCATGGATTATACGCACTCTCACCCTTCCACCATTGCTAGCCTCTCTTGTGTCGCGCAACTTTCGCTGGTACCATACACCCATGATATACCTTCCTCAAGACAGCCACCATACCTACATATTATGGCATTTCCATAGCCATTCTGAGATATATTTCCATGCAACTTTCCATCATTCCATTTATTATGACACGCTTCATCATTGTCATATTGCTTTGCATGATCATGTAGTTGACATCGTATTTGTGGCAAAGACACCATTCATAATTCTTTCATACATGTCACTCTTGATTCATTGCACATCCCGGTACACCACCGAAGGCATTCATATAGAGTCATATTTTGTTCTAAGTATCGAGTTCTAAGTAAATAAAAGTGTAATGATCATCATTATTACACCATTGTCCCAGTGAGGAAAGGATGATGGAGACTATGATTCCCCCATAAGTCGGGATGAGGCTCCGGACGAAAAATAAAAAAAAGAGGCCAAAAAAATGAAGGCCCAAAAAACAAAAAAGGAAAAGGAAACAAAAAATGAGAGAAAAAGAGAGAAGGGGCAATGCTTCTATCCTTTTACCACACTTGTGCTTCAAAGTAGCACCATGACCTTCATAATACAGAGTCTCCTATGTTGTCACATTCATTTACTAGTGGGAATTTTCATTATAAGAACTTGTCTTGTATATTCCAATGATGGGCTTACTCAAAATGCCCTAGGTCTTCGTGAGCAAGCAAGTTGGATGCACACCCACTTAGTTTCTTTTTGAGCTTTCATACACTTATAGCTCTAGTGCATCCGTTGCATGGCAATCCCTACTCACTCACATTGATATCTATTGATGGGCAACTCCATAGCCCGTTGATAAGCCTAGTTGATGTGAGACTATCTTTTCCTTTTTTTCTTCTCCGCAACCACAATTCTATTCCACCTTTAGTGCTATATCCATGGCTCACGCTCATGTATTGCGTGAAGATTGAAAAAGTTTGAGAATACTGAAGTATGAAACAATTGCTTTGCTGAAACCAGGGTTGTGCATGATTTAAATACTTTGTGTGATGAAGATAGAGCATAGCCAGACTATATGATTTTGTAGGGATAGCTTTCTTTGGCATGTTATTTTGAGAAGACATGATTGCTTTGTTCGTGTGCTTGAAGTACTACTGTTTTTATGTCAATATTAAACTTTTGTTTGGAATCTTATGGATCTGAATATTCTTGCCACAATAGAGAAGATTACATTGATAAATATGTTAGGTAGCATTCCGCATCAAAAATTCTGTTTTTATCATTTACCTACTCGAGGATGAGCAGGAATTGAGCTCAGGGATGCTTGATACGTCTTCAACGTATCCATAAATTTTGATTGTTCCATGCTATTATATTGTCCATATTGGATGTTTTCTATGCATTTATATGCTATTTTATATGATTTTTGGGACTAACCTATTAACCTAGAGCCTAGTCCCAGTTTCTGTTTTTTTCCTTATTTTTGAGTTTTATAGAAAAGGAATACCAAACGGAGTCCAATTGACGTGACAATTTTTGAAGATTTTTTATGGACCAAAGAAGCCCCCAGTTGGGCCAGAAAAGTTCCGAGCCATCCACGAGGGTGGAGGGCGCGCCCTACCCCCGTGGGCGCACCCCCTGCCTCGTGGATGACTCGGAGACCCCCCTGACGTGAGACCGACGCCAAAAATTCCTATAAATACAGAAACCCCCGAAAAGAAACCTAGATCGGGAGTTCCGCCACCGCAAGCCTCTGCGGCCACCAAAAACCAATCGGGACCTTGTTCCGGCACCCTGCCAGAGGGGGGAATCATCACCGGTGGCCATCTTCATCCGCACGGCGCTCTCCATGATGAGGAGGGAGTAGTTCACCCTCGGGGCCGAGGGTATGCACCATTAGCTATGTGTTTGATCTCTCTCTCTCTCTCTCGTGTTCTTAATTTGGCACGATGTTGATGTACCGCAATCTTTGCTATTATAGTTGGATCTTATGATGTTTCTCCCCCTCTAGCTTCTTGTAATGGATTGAGTTTTCCCTTTGAAGTTATCTAATCGGATTGAGTCCTTAAGGATTTGAGAACACTTGATGTATGTCTTGCGTGGAATACCCGTGGTGACAATGGGGTTGATACGTCTCCAACGCATCTATAATTTTTGATTGCTCCATGCTATATTATCTACTGTTTTGGACTATATTGGGCTTTATTTTCCACTTTTATATTATTTTTGGGACAAACTTATTAACCGGAGGCCCAACCCAGAATTTTTGTTTTTTTGCCAATTTCAGTGTTTCGAAGAAACAGAGTATCAAACAGAGTCCAAGCGGAATGAAACCTTCGGAAACGTGATTTTCTCATCAGATAAGATCCAGGAGACTTGGACCCTCCGTCAAGAAAGCCACAAGGCGGTCACGAGTGTGGAGGGCGCCCCCCTAGGGCGCGCCCCCTGCCTCATGGGCCCCTCAAAGCTCCACCGACGTACTTCTTCCTCCTATATATACCTACGTACACCCAAACGATCGGGGACGGAGCCAAAAACCTAATTCCACTGCCGCAACTTTTTGTATCCACGAGATCCCATCTTGGGGCCTGTTCTGGAGCTCCGCCAGAGGGGGCATCGATCATGGAGGGCTTCTACATCATCATCCAAGCCTCTCCGATGAAGTGTGCGTAGTTTACTTCAGACCTACGGGTCCATAGTTAGTAGCTAGATGGCGTCTTCTCTCTTTTTGGATCTCAATACAATGTTCTCCCCCTCTCTTATGGAGATCTATTCGATGTAATCTTCTTTTTGCGGTGTGTTTGTTGAGATCGATGAATTGTGGGTTTATGATCAAGTCTATCTATGAATAATATTTGAATCTTCTCTGAATTCTTTTATGTATGATTGGTTATCTTTGCAAGTCTCTTCAAATTATCAGTTTGGTTTGGCCTACTAGATTGGTTGTTCTTGCCATGGGAGAAGTGCTTAGCTTTGGGTTCGATCTTGCGGCGTCCTTTCCCAGTGACAGAAGGGGCAGCAAGGCACGTATTGTATTGTTGCCATCGAGGATACCAAGATGGTTTTTTTATCATATTGCACGAAACTATCCCTCTACATCATGTCATCTTGCTTAAGACGTTACTCTGTTTTTAACTTAATACTCTAGATGCATGCTGGATAGCGGTCGATGAGTGGAGTAATAGTAGTAGATGCAGCCAGGAGTCGGTCTACTTGTCTCGGACGTGATGCCTATATACATGATCATACCTAGATATTCTTATAACTATGCTTAATTCTGTCAATTGCTTAATAGTAATTTGTTCACCCACCGTAGAATACTTATGCTCTTGAGAGAAGCCACTAGTGAAACCTATGGCCCCCGGGTCTCTTTCTCATCATATCAATCTCCATCAGTTTATTATTGCTTTGTGCTACCTCTTGAGCACTGCGTTGGATTTCCCCGAAGAGGAAGGGATGATGCAGCAAAGTAGCGTAAGTATTTCCCTCAGTTTTTGGGAACCAAGGTATCAATCCAGTAGGAGGCTACGCTCGAGTCCCTTGTACCTACACAAAAACAATAGCTCAACGCAACCAACGCGCTTAGGGGTTGTCAATCCCTTCACGGTCACTTACGAAAGTGAGATCTGCTAGAGAAGATAAATAATATTTTTTTGGTATTTTTGGTATAGAGATGCAAAGTAAAAGCAAAGTAAAAGCAAAGCAATAATAAAGTGATGGAGATAGATATGATGAGAAAGAGACCCGGGGGCCATAGGTTTCACTAGTGGCTTCTCTCAAGAGCATAAATATTCTGCGGTGGGTGAACAAATTACTGTTGAGCAATTGACAGAATTGAGCATAGTTATGAGAATATCTAGGTATGATCATGTATATAGGCATCACGTCCGAGACAAGTAGACCGAAACGATTCTGCATTTACTACTATTACTCCACTCATCGACCTCTATCCAGCATGCATGTAGAGTATTAAGTTAAAAACAGAGTAACGCCTTAAGCAAGATGACATGATGTAGAGGGATAGTTTCATGCAATATGATAAAAACCCCATCTTGTTATCCTCGATGGCAACGATACAATACGTGCCTTGCTTCCCCTTTTTTCACTGGGAAAGGACACCGCAAGATCGAACCCAAAGCTAAGCACTTCTCCCATGGCAAGAACAACCAATCTAGTAGGCCAAACCAAACTGATAATTCGAAGAGACTTGCAAAGATAACCAATCATGCATAAAAGAATTCAGAGAAGATTCAAATATTATTCATAGATAGACTGGATCATAAACCCACAATTCATCGGTCTCAACAAACACACCGCAAAAATAAGATTACATCGAATAGATCTCCACGAGAGAGGGGGAGAACATTGTATTGAGATCCAAAAAGAGAGAAGAAGCCATCTAGCTACTAGCTATGGACCCATAGGTCTGAAGTAAACTACTGACACTTCATCGGAGAGGCTTGGATGATGATGTAGAAGCCCTCCGTGATCGATGCCCCCTCCGGCGGAGCTCCAGAACAGGCCCCAAGATGGGATCTCGTGGATACAG
Organism: Triticum urartu; assembly: GCF_003073215.2. NCBI lineage: Eukaryota > Viridiplantae > Streptophyta > Magnoliopsida > Poales > Poaceae > Triticum > Triticum urartu. The sequence goes on from NC_053024.1 coordinate 390,887,861, forward strand.
AAAGTTGCGGCGGTGGAATTAGGTTTTTGGCTCCGTATCTGATCGTTTGGGGGTACGTGGATATATATAGGAGGAAGAAGTACGTCGGTGGAGCTTCGAGGGGCCCACGAGGCAGGGGGGCGCGCCCTAGGTGGGGCGCCCTCCACCCTCGTGACCGCCTCGTGGCTTTCTTGACGGAGTGTCCAAGTCTCCTGGATCTTATCTGATGAGAAAATCACATTTCCGAAGGTTTCATTCCATTTGGACTCCGTTTGATATTCCTTTTCTTCGAAACCCTAAAAGAGGCAAAAAACAACAATTCTGGGCTGGGCCTCCGGCTAATAGGTTAGTCCCAAAAATAATATAAATGTAGATAATAAAGCCCAATAATGTCCAAAACAGTAGATAATATAGCATGGAGCAATGAAAAATTATAGATACGTTGGAGACGTATCATGCATCCCCAAGCTTAATTCCCGCTCGTCCTTGAGTAGGTAAATGATAAAAATAGAATTTTTGATGTGGAGTGCTACTTGGCATAATTTCAATGTAAATCTTATTAATTGTGGTATGAATATTCAGATTCAAAATATTCAAGACAAAAGTTCATATTGACATAAAAATAATAATACTTCAAGCATACTAATAAAGCAATTATGTCTTCTCAAAATAACATGGCCAAAGAAAGCTATCCCTACAAAATCATATAGTCTGGCTATGCTCTATCTTTACCACACAAAGTATTTAAATCATGCACAACCGATGACAAGCCAAGCAATTGTTTCATACTTTTTACATTTTCAAAACTTTTTCGATCTTCACGCAATACATGAGCGTGAGCCATGGTTATAGCACTACATGTGGAATAGAATGGTGGTTGTGGAGAAGACAAAAAGGGAGAAGATAGTCTCACATCCACTAAGCGTATCAATGGGCTATGGAGATGCCCATCAATAGATATCAATGTGAGTGAGTAGGGATTGCCATGCAACGGATGCACTAGAGCTATAAGTATATGAAAGCTCAAAAGAAACTAAGTGGGTGTGCATCCAACTCGCTTGCTCACGAAGACCTAGGGCATTTTGAGGAAGCCCATCATCGGAATATACAAGCCATGTCTTATAATGAAAAATTCCCACTAGTATATGAAAGTGACATAATGAGAGACTCTCTATCATGAAGATCATGGTGCTACTTTGAAGCACAAGTGTGGTAAAAGGATAGTAACACTGTCCCTTCTCTCTTTTTCTCTCATTTTTTTGTTTGGGCCTTCTCTTTTTTTGGCCTCTTTTTTATTTTTTATTTTTCGTCCGGAGTCTCAACCCGACTTGTGGGAGAATCATAGTCTCCATCATACTTTCCTCACTTGGAACAATGCTCTAAAAATGATGATCATCACACTTTTTATTTTTCTTACAACTCAACAATTACAACTCGATACTTAGAACAAAATATGACTCTATATGAATGCCTCCGGCGGTGTACCGGGATATGCAATGAATCAAGAGTTACATGGATGCTAGAATTATGAACGGTGGCTTTGCCACAAATACGATGTCAACTACATGATCATGCTAGCAATATGACAATGATGGAGCGTGTCATAATGAACGGAACGGTGGAAAGTTGCATGGCAATATATCTCGGAATGGCTATGGAAATGCCATGATAGATAGGTATGGTGGCTGTTTTGAGGAAGGTATTTGGTTGGTGTATGATACCGGCGAAAAGTGCGCGGTATTAGAGAGGCTAGCAATGGTGGAAGGAAGGAAAGTGCGTATAATCCATGGAATCAACTAGTCATAAAGAACTCATATACTTATTGCAAAAATCTAGAAGTTATCAGAGCAAAGTATTACGCGCATGCTCCTAGGGGGATAGATTGGTAGGAAAAGACCATCGCTCGTCCCCGATCACCACTCATAAGGAGGTCAATTAATAAATAAATCATGCTCCGACTTCATCACATAACGGTTCACCATACGTGCATGCTACGAGAATCACAAACTTTAACACAAGCATTTCTCAAATTCACAACTACTCAACTAGCATGACTCTAATATCACCATCCTCATATCTTAAAACAATTATCAAGCATCAATTTTTTTCTTAGTATTCAACACACTCAAAAGAAAGTTTTACAAATCTTGAGTACCAAGCATATTATTATTAAGCAAATTACCATGCTATTAAGACTCTCAAAATAATCTAAGTGAAGCATGAGAGATCAATAGTTTCTATAAAACAAATCCACCACCGTGCTCTAAAAGATATAAGTGAAGCACTAGAGCAAAATTATATAACTCAAAAGATGTAAGTGAAGCATATAGAGTATTCTATCAAATTCCAAATTATGTATGGCTCTCTCAAAAGGTGTGTACAGAAAGGATGATTGTGGTAAACAAACAAGCAAAGACTAAAATTATAAAAGACACTCCAAGCAAAATACATATCATGTGGTGAATAAAAATATAGCTCCAAGTTACCGATAGAAGTAGACGAAAGAGGGGATGCCTTACGGGGCATCCCCAAGCGTTGGCTGTTAGGTGTCCTTAGATTATCTTGGGGGTACCATGGGCATCCCCAATCTTAGGCTCTTGCCACTCCTTGTTCCATAGTCCATCAAATCTTTACCCAAAACTTGAAAACTTCAAAACACAAAACTTAAAGTAGAAAACCCGTGAGCTCCGTTTGCGAAAGAAAAAAAAAGACCACTTCAAGGTACTATAATGAACTCAATCTTTATTAATATGGGTGTTAAACCTACTGTATTCCAACTTCTCTATGGATTATAAACTATTTTACTAGCCATAGATTCACCAAAATAAGCAAACAACACACGAAAAACAGAATCTGTCAAAAACAGAACAGTCTGTAGTAATCTGTAGCTAGCGCAAGATCTGGAACCCCAAAAATTCTAAAATAAATTGATGGACGTGAGGAATTTATATATTAATCATATTCAAAAAGAATTAAGTAAATATCACTCTCCAAATAAAAATTACAGCAGTTCTCGTGAGCGCTAAAGTTTCTGTGTTTTACAGCAAGTTCAACAAGACTTTCCCCAAGTCTTCCCAACGGTTCTACTTGGCAGAAACACTAATTAAACACAAAAAACACAACCAAAACAGAGGCTAAATAAATTATTTATTACTAAACAGGATCAAAGATCAAGGAATAAAAATAAAATTGGGTTTCCTCCCAACAAGCGCTATCGTTTAGCGCCCCTAGCTAGGCATAACAAGCAAGAATAGATCTAGGTATTGCCATCTTTGGTAGGCAATCCATAAGTGGATCTCATAATAGATTAATAAGGTAATTTAATTTTATTTCTAGGAAAGTGTTCCATGCCCTTTTTTTAATGGAAATGTAAATCTAATATTCCCTTCCTTCATATCAATAATTGCACCAACCGTTCTAAGGAAAGGTCTACCGAGAATAATAAGGCAAGAAGGATTGCAATCTATATCAAGAACGATAAAATCCACGGGCACATAATTCCTATTTGCAACAATAAGAACTTCATTAATTCTTCCCATAGGTTTTTTAATAGTGGAATCCGCAAGATGCAAGTTTAGAGAGCAATCATCAAAATTACGGAAATCTAGCAAATCACAGAAAGTTTTGGGAATAGTAGAGACACTAGCACCCAAATCACACAAAGCATAAAACTCATAATTTTTTATTTTAATTTTAATAGTAGGTTCCCACTCATCATAAAGTTTTCTAGGGATAGAAACTTCCAATTCAAGTTTTTCTTCATAAGATTGCATCAAGGCATCAACGATATGTTTAGTAAACACTTTATTTTGACTATAAGCGTGAGGAGATTTTAGCATGGATTGCAACAAGGAAATACAAACAATCAAAGAGCAATTTTCATACTTCAATTCCTTGAAATCCATAATAGTGGGTTTAGTGACATCTAGGGTTTTAATTTCTTCAATCCCACTTTTATCAAATTTAGCATCAAGATCAAAAGATTCAGAATTATTGGAATGCCTTCTAGGTAAAGGTGGATCATATTCAGTCCCATCATTATCAAGATTAATATTGCAAAACAAATATTTAAAGGGGACACATCAATAACTTTTAGATCTTCATCATTATTTTCATAGGAACTAGAAGAACATACTTTTATAAAGGCATCTTTCTTAGCACGCATCCTAGCGGTTCTTTCTTTGCACTCGTCAATGGAAATTCTCATGGCTTTGAGAGACTCATTGATATCATGCTTAGGTGGAATAGATCTAATTTTCAAAGAATCAACATCAAGAGCAATTCTATCAACGTTCCTAGCCAAATCATCAATCTTAAGCAATTTTTCTTCAATCATAGCATTAAAATTCTTTTGTGAAGAAATAAATTCTTTAATATTAGATTCAAAATCAGAGGGCATCTTATTATAATTTCCATAAGAATTGTTGTAGGAATTACCATAATTATTAGAGGGATTGCTAGGATATGGCCTAGGATTGAAATTTCCTCTATACACGTTGTTACCAAAATTGTTCCTACCAACAAAATTCACATACATAGATTCATTATTATTCTCAATCAAAGTAGACAAGGGCATATCATTAGGATTAGAAGAAACACTCTTATTAGCAAATAATTTCATATGTTCATCCATCTTTCTACTCAAAACATTAATTTCTTCTATGACATGCAGCTTTTTAGTAGATCTTTCAGTATGCCATTGAGAATAATTAACAATAATATTATCTAGGAGTTTAGTAGCTTCTCCTAAAGTGATTCCCATAAAAGTGCCTCCCGCGGCTGAATCTAAAAGATTTCTAGAAGCAAAATTCAATCCGGCATAAAAATTCTGAACAATCATCCACAAATTTAAACCATGAGTAGGGCAATTACGTATCATTAGTTTCATTCTATCCCAAGCTTGTGCAACATGTTCATGATCAAGTTTCTTAAAATTCATAATATCATTTCTAAGGGAGATGATCTTAGCGGGAGGAAAATACTTAGAGATAAAAGCATCTTTGCACTTGTTCCATGAATCAATACTATTTTTAGGCAAAGATGAAAACCAAGCTTTAGCACGATCTCTAAGCAAAAAAGGAAATAGCTTCAATTTAACAATATCATTATCGACATCTTTCTTCTTTTGCATGTCACACAAATCAACGAAGCTATTAAGATGGGTAGCGGCATCTTCACTAGGAAGGCCGGAGAACGGATCTTTCATGACAAGATTCAGCAAAGCAGTATTAATTTCACAAGATTCAGCATTGGTAAGAGGAGCAATCGGAGTGCTAAGGAAATCATTATTATTGGTATTGGTGAAGTCACACAATTTAGTATTATCTTGAGCCATCGCGACAAACAAGCAAACTAACACACAAGCAAACAAAAGGCAAACGGGCAAAAAGAGTATAACGCCCTCGATGCGGCTATATCTCCCACGTGTCGAGGCACGACTTAGAGGCATAACCGCATTGAAAGCAATGTCGCAAGTTAGGCAATCTTCACAACATCCCATGTAATATATATAATAAAAGGGGAGATACATAGTTGGCTTACACTCGCCACGTCAATCAAAGTACATAAATAGCATTACATCAACCAAACACTCATGGCCCGACTACGGCGCCAAAATAAAAGATAAACCCAACATGCGACACGGTCCCGATCGCCCCAACTGGGCACCACTACTGATCGTCAAGGAAAGACACATAGTAACGGCGTGAGTCCTCGTCGAACTCCCACTTGAGCTCAAGCGCGTCTTCTGGAACGGAGTCATCAGGCCCTGCATCTGGTTTGGAAGTAATCTGTGAGCCACAGGGACTCAGCAATCTCGCACCCTCACAATCAAGACTATTTAAGCTTATAGGTAAGTCAAGGTAAATATGTGGAGCTGTAGCAAGCGACTAGCATATATGGTGGATAACCTGTTCGCAAAAGAGAGCGAGAAGAGAGGGCAAAGCGTGAACGAGTAACTAGAGGGCAACCTGCGGCAAGCATTACTCCAACACCGTGTTCACTTCCCGGACTCCGCCGAGAAGAGACCATCACGGTAACTCACACAGTTGATTCATTTTAATTAAGTTAAGGTTCAAGTTATCTACAACTGGACATTAACAAATTCCCATCTGCCCATAACCACGGGCACGTCTTTCGAAAGTTCAAATCCCTGCAGGGAGTCCCAACTTAGCCCATGACAAGCTCTCACGGTCAATGAAGGAATAGACCTTCTCCCAAGACATTCCGATCAGGCTCGGTATCCCGGTTCTACAAGACACTTTGACAAGGTAAAACAAATCCAGCAACACCGCCCGAATGTGCCGACAAATCCCGATAGGAGCTGCACATATCTCGTTCTCAGGGCACACTCAGATAGGTCAAGCCACGAGTAAAACCAGCCCTCGAGTTTCCCCAAGGTGGCCCTGCAGGCTGCCTGGTTCGGACCAACACTCAGAGGAGCACTGGCCCGGGGGGGGGGGGGGGGGGGGTTAAATAAAGATGACCCTCGGGCTCCGGAAACCCAAGGGAAAAATAGGCTAGGTGGCAAATGGTAAAACCAAGGTTGGGCATTGCTGGAAAAGCTTTAATCAAGGCGAACTATCAAGGGGTTCCCATTATCACCCGACCGCGTAAGGAACGCAAAATCCGGGAACATAACACCGATATGACGGAAACTAGGGCGGCAAGAGTGGAACAAAACACTAGGTGAGAGGCCGAGCCTTCCACCCTTTACCAAGTATATAGATGCATTAAGATAACAAGATAATATAATGATATCCCAACAAGTAAATAATGTTCCAACAAGGAACGGTCTCCAATCTTCACCTGCAACTAGCAACGCTATAAGAGGGGCTGAGCAAAGCGGTAACATAGCCAATCAACGGTTTGCTAGGACATGGTGGGTTAGAGGTTTGACATGGCAAATAGGGAGGCATGATAAGCAAGTGGTAGGCATCATAGCATAGGCATAGCAAAAGAGCGAGCATCTAGCAAAGCAAAGATAGTAGTGATTTCGAGGGTATGATCATCTTGCCTGCACAGTTGTCAGAGTTGACTGGATCCTCGAAAGAAAACTCAACGGGCTCCTCATTAGCGAACTCGTCTCCCGGCTCTACCCAAACAAGACAAAACAAGCAAACGAAATGCAATCAACCACGTGCAAAGCTCAAACAATATGATGCAAACATGATATGCTATGCGGGATGCGATATGCGATGCATATGCAAGATTTGACAAGGAATGAATGAACCTGGCCTCAACTTGGAAATCCAAGCGTGCCACTAGAAAGGTGAGATGAAATCGCTTGAAAACAATATAAAGAACTCCGGAATCGGAGTCACGGTTTGGAAATGGCAAGCAATTCAAATATGGCACCGGTCTGCGATATACAGCAAGTAGCCATCTAAATGCAACAAGATGAACATGCTACAGCACTCAAACATGACAATAAAATACATGGCAGGGATCCATTCATGATTCTTAACAAAATAGGAACACTGAGCTACGGCCAATTCATCCATTAACAGGTTCAAACAAGCATGGCAAAAATGCATTTGGTAAACAGATTTCAGACTTAGTGAAATTAACACTTGTCTGGAATTTCAGATGAGGTAGCACACTTCGGAGCATGAAAACTATATGCTACATGACCTGAACATGGCAAGGTAAAGCATGGCGTGAAGCTACTCAAAGAGCGTAACAAAAGTCCCTTAGTGACCTTGAGCGAAAAGGGATCAGAAAATACATTTGCAAGCATGTGAACATGGCAAAAACATAATCAGTTCACAGACTTAGTGAAAAACTGGAGCATGCAAATCAGATATCAAGTAGGCATGTTTACGAGCTCGATGCACTCACTACAGAGCATGTCATGACAATCTAAGCATACACCCATCAAGAATACACATTATACAAGCTAGACATGGCAAGAACAATAACATAGCATGCACGGATCAACTATAACATCCTCGGCAAAATCGCTAACAAGTAGACAATCTGCCCAGATTCACGAAATGACAAAAGTAGAGCTCGATTGACTCAAGCTAGGGTGCTCCATAAATGCAAAAAAAGACATGGATGGATAGAGCACTACAAGATTAACAAAACATCCTTACTGATCATCCTCAAAAGAGGCATGGATCGCTAGGAAACAACATGAACATATGGCATAATGAAATAAACAGATCAAGGACTTAGTGGAATTACTAAGTCCCTGAAATCAGCATTACGAATGCACCACTTTGCAAGCTTGTGCTAGTCACCACACACATCACAAGAATACATGGGTTGTACCTCTAGAAATATGACAAAGCGTATAACAAAACACATGTAGGGCTCAGGGGCATATCATGCACACAATAATCATGGCAAAAATGACAAATATCTAATTGGAGCAGCAGATCTGACAACTATCTCAAATAGCCTACTTCCAACAACATTTCGGGCATCAAGATGAACACAAATGAAAATGATGCAGTGAGATGAAATGATGTACTCTCTGAGACGAACATTTTGATATGCTATATGCCCAAAACGGAGTTACGGATGCAAAGATACGATGCGATGAACATAGCAAAAATAATTAGGGTTTCGGGCAAAAAGTCAACCGAGGCAAATCCCAGATCTAGATCCAGCCGGGCGCGGGTTACGAGTATCGCCGGGAATACTGTCCACTGGGGGCGGGGACGGCGCCGGAGCTCGGGGGAGGCAGCGTGGAGCTCGCCGGAGTCGGTCGCCGAACTTGGGCGCGGACGTCGAGGAGGCGGGCGCGGCGGCTCTGGTGGCGCAGGCAACGCCGACGGAGGTTGGTGGCGGCGGCGGAGGTCGCCGGTGGCCGGCGCGGCGGAAGAGGCGGCGGGGGCGGCCGGCTCCGGTGGCGCTGGCGGCGGGGCACCCGGGCGGCGGGGCGCGGCGCGATGGGCTCCGAGGGCCCGCGTTGGGCTCGACGGGCCTCAGAGGCGGCGGCGGCGGGGGCGAAATGGACATGTCCGTCAGTGGCGGTTTTGTCCGGCGGCGCGTGATGATGATTTTCTAGGGTTAGGAAGGAGGGGATCCGGAATTTTGAGGAGGGGGTCTATATATAGAGGTAGAGGGAGCTAGGAGTGTCCAAATGAGGTGCTGTTTTCGGCCACGCAATCGTGATCGAACGCTCTAGATGATGGAGAGGGTTTTGGTAGGTTTTGGGCCAACTTGGAGGGGTGTTGGGCTGCAACACACACGAGGCCTTTCCGGTCCCTCGGTTAACCGTTGGAGCATCAAACGAAGTCCAAATGGTACAAAACTTGACAGGCGGTCTACCGGTAGTAAACCAAGGCCGCTTGGCAAGTCTCGGTCCAATCCGGAAATGTTTAATCCCCACACATGAAAGAAAGGTAGAAATGACCACCGGAGGAGAACAGATCGCCGGAATGTAAAACGGACAACGGGGAAAATGCTCGAATGCATGAGACGAACACGTATGCAAATGCAATGCACATGATGGCATGATATGAGATGCATGACAACGACAACAGCACACGGAGACAAAGACCCGAACCCGAGAAAATAAAATAACTTAACGCCGGAAACGGAAAGAGTTGGATTACATATTAGGTAAAACATATCCGGGGTGTTACAAAGAGGCAAATAGAGAAAGAGAGGGGGGTGGAGAGAGAGAGGGCGAATAAAACGGCAAGGGTGAATTGGGGGGAGAGGAAAACGAGAGGCAAATGGCAAATAATGTAATGCGGGAGATAGGGATTGCGATGGGTACTTGGTATGTTGACTTTTGCGCAGAATCCCCGGCAACGGCGCCAGAAATTGTTCTTGCTACCTCTTGAGCACTACGTCGGATTTCCCCGAAGAGGAAGGGCTGATGCAGCAAAGTAGCGTAAGTATTTCCCTCAGTTTTTGAGAACCAAGGTATCAATCCAGTAGGAGGCTACGCTCGACTCCCTTGTACCTACACTAAAACAATAGCTCAACGCAACCAACGCGCTTAGGGGTTGTCAATCCCTTCACGGTCACTTACGAAAGTGAGATCTGATAGAGATGATAAATAATATTTTTTTGGTATTTTTGGTATAGAGATGCAAAGTAAAAGCAAAGCAATAATAAAGTGATGGAGATTGATATGATGAGAAAGAGACCCAGGGGCCATAGGTTTCACTAGTGGCTTCTCTCAAGAGCATAAATATTCTATGGTGGGTGAACAAGTTACTGTTGAGCAATTGACAGAATTGAGCATAGTTATGAGAATATCTAGGTATGATCATGTATATAGGCATCACGTCCGAGACAAGTAGACCAAAACAATTCTGCATCTACTACTATTACTCCACTCATCGACCGCTATCCAGCATGCATCTAGAGTATTAAGTTAAAAACAGAGTAGCGCCTTAAGCAAGATGACATGATGTAGAGGGATAGTTTCATGCAATATGATAAAACCCCATCTTGTTATCCTCGATGGCAATGATACAATACGGGACTTGCTGCCCCTTCTGTCACTGGGAAAGGACACAGCAAGATCGAACCCAAAGCTAAGCACTTCTCCCATGGCAAGAACAACCAAGCTAGTAGGCCAAACCAAACTCATAATTCAAAGAGACTGGCAAAGATAACCAATCATACATAAAAGTATTCAGAGAATATTCAAATATTATTCATAGATAGACTGGATCATAAACCCACAATTCATCAGTCTCAACAAACACACCGCAAAAATAAGATTACATCGAATAGATCTCCACGAGAGAGGGGGAGAACATTGTATTGAGATCCAAAAAGAAAGAAGAAGCCATCTAGCTACTAGCTATGGACCCGTAGGTCTGAAGTAAACTACTCACACTTCATTGGAGAGGCTTGGATGATGATGTAGAAGTCCTCCGTGATCGATGCCCCCTCCGGCGGAGCTCCGAAACAGGCCCCAAGATGGGATCTCGTGGATATAGAAAGTTGCGGCGGTGGAATTAGGTTTTTGGCTCCGTATCTGATCGTTTGGGGGTATGTGGATATATATAGGAGGAAGAAGTACGTCGGTGGAGCTTCGAGGGGCCCACGAGGCAAGGGGCGCTCCCTAGGGGGGCACCCTCAACCCTCGTGACTCCCTCGTGGCTTTCTTGACGGAGGGTCCAAGTCTCCTGGATCTTATCTGATGAGAAAATCACGTTTCCGAAAGTTTAATTCCGTTTGGACTCCGTTTGATATTCCTTTTCTTCGAAACCCTAAAACAGGCAAAAAACAACAATTCTGGGCCGGGCCTTCGGTTAATAATTTAGTCCCGAAAATAATATAAAAGTGGATAATAAAGCCCAATAATGTCCAAAACAGTAGATAATATAGCATGGAGCAATCAAAAATTGTAGATACGTTGGAGACGTATCACTTTGCTTTTACTTTTTACTTTGTATCTCTATACCAAAAATACCAAAAATATTATTTATCATCTCTATCAGATCTCACTTTCTTAAGTGACCGTGAAGGGATTGACAACCCCTAAGCGCGTTGGTTGCGTTGAGCTACTGTTTTTGTGTAGGTACGAGGGACTCACGCGTAGCCTCCTACTAGATTGATACTTTGGTTCTCAAAAACTGAGGGAAATACTTACGCTACTTTGTTGCATCATCCTCTCCTCTTCGGGGAAATCCAACGCATTGCTCAAGAGGTAGCAAGAAGAATTTCTGGCACCGTTGCCGGGGAGTCTGCGCAAACGTCAACATACCAAGTACCCATCACAATCCCTATCTCCCGCATTACATTATTTGCCATTTGCCTCTCGTTTTCCTCTCCCCCACTTCACCCTTGCCGTTCTATTCGCCCTCTCTCTCGATCCTCCCTCGCTATTTGCCTCTTTTTGCCCGTTTGCTTTTTGTTTGCTCGTGTGTTGGATTGCTTATTTGTCTCAATGGCTCAAGATAATACTAAATTGTGTGACTTCACCAATACCAACAATAATGATTTCCTTAGCACTCCGATTGCTCCTCTTACCGATGCTGAATCTTGTGAAATTAATGCTGCTTTGCTGAATCTTGTCATGAAAGATCCGTTTTCTGGCCTTCCTAGTGAAGATGCCGCTACCCATCTTAATAGCTTCATTGATTTGTGTGACATGCAAAAGAAGAAAGATGTCGATAATGATATTGTTAAATTGAAGCAATTTCCTTTTTTGCTTAGAGATCGTGCTAAAGCTTGGTTTTCATCTTTGCCTAAAAATAGTATTGATTCATGGAACAAGTGCAAAGATGCTTTTATCTCTAAGTATTTTCCTCCCGCTAAGATCATCTCTCTTAGAAACGATATTATGAATTTTAATCAACTTGATCATGAACATGTTGCATAAGCTTGGGAGAGAATGAAATTAATGATACGTAATTGCCCTACTCATGGTTTGAATTTGTGGATGATTATACAAAAAATTTATGACGGATTGAATTTTGCTTCTAGAAATCTTTTAGATTCGGCCGCGGGAGGCACTTTTATGGAAATCACTTTAGGAGATGCTACTAAACTCCTAGATAATATTATGGTTAATTATTCTCAATGGCACACTGAAAGATCCACTAATAAAAAGGTGCATGCGATAGAAGAAATCAATGTTTTGAGTGGAAAGATGGATGAACTTATGAAATTATTTGCTAATAAGAGTGTTTCTTATGATCCTAATGATATGCCCTTGTCTACTTTGATTGAGAATAATAATGAATCTATGTATGTGAATTTTGTTGGTAGGAACAATTTTGGTAACAACGTGTATAGAGGAAATTTCAATCCTAGGCCATATCCAAGCAATCCCTCTAATAATTATGGTAATTCCTACAACAATTCTTATGGAAATTATAATAAGATGCCCTCTGATTTTTAATCTAATATTAAAGAATTTATTTCTTCGCGAAAGAATTTTAAAGCTATGATTGAAGAAAAATTGCTTAAGATTGATGATTTGGCTAGGAACGTTGATAGAATTTCTCTTGATGCTGATTCTTTAAAGCTTAGATCTATTCCTCCTAAGCATGATATCAATGAGTCTCTCAAAGCCATGATAATTTCCATTGATGAGTGCAAGGAAAGAACCGCTAGGACGCGTGCTATGAAAGATGCCTTCATTAAAGCGTGTTCTTCTAGTTCCTATGAAAATAATGATGAGGATCTAAAAGTTATTGATGTGTCCCCTATTAAATCTTTGTTTTGCAATATTAATCTTGATAATGATGGGACTGAATATGATCCACCTTTACCTAGAATGTGTTCTAAAAATTCGAAGTATTTAGATCTTGATGGTGAAATTGATAAAAGTGGGATTAAAAGAAATAAAACCCTAGATGATGCCAAACCCACTATATTGTATTTCAAGGAATTTAATTATGAAAATTTCTCTTTAATTGATTGTATTTCCTTGTTGAAATCCGTGCTAAATTCTCCTCATGCTTATAGTCAAAATAAAGCCTTTACTGAACATATCATTGATGCCTTGATGCAATCTTATGAAGAAAAACTTGAGTTGAAAGTTTCTATCCCTAGAAAACTTTATGATGAGTGGGAACCTACTATTAAAATTAAAATTAAAGATTATGAGTTTTATGCTTTGTGTGATTTGGGTGCTAGTGTCTCTACTATTCCCAAAACTTTGTGTGATTTGCTAGATTTCCGTAATTTTGATGATTGCTCTCTAAACTTGCATCTTGCGAATTCCACTATTAAGAATCCTATGGGAAGAATTAATGATGTTCTTATTGTTGCAAATAGGAATTATGTGCCTGTAGATTTTATCGTTCTTGATATATATTGCAATCCTTCTTGCCCTATTATTCTCGGTAGACCTTTCCTTAGAACGGTTGGTGCAATTATTGATATGAAGGAAGGGAATATTAGATTTCAATTTCCATTAAAAAAGGGCATGGAACACTTCCCTAGAAAGAAAATAAAATTACCATATGAATCTATCATGAGAGCCACTTATGGATTGCCTACCAAAGATGGCAATACCTAGATCTATCCTTGCTTGTTATGCCTAGCTAGGGGCGTTAAACGATAGCGCTTGTTGGGAGGCAACCCAATTTTATTTTTATTCCTTGCTTTTTGCTCCTGTTTAGTAATAAATAATTTATCTAGCCTCTGTTTTGGTTATGTTTTTTATGTTTAATTAGTGTTTGTGCCAAGTAGAACCGTTGGGAAGACTTGGGGAAAGTCTTGTTGAACTTGCTGTAAAAAAAAGAAACTTTAGCGCTCACGAGAACTGCTGTCATTTTTATTTGGAAAGTGCTATTTAGTTAATTATTTTTGCAGATGATTAATAGATAAATTCCTCACGTCCAGCAATTTATTTTAGAATTTTTGGGGTTCCAGATCTTGCGCTACCTACAGATTACTACAGACTTTTCTGCTTTTGCTAGATTCTGTTTTTCATGTGTTGTTTGCTTATTTTGATGAATCTATGGCTAGTAAAATAGTTTATAAACCATAGAGAAGTTGGAATACAGTAGGTTAACACAAATATAAATAAAGAATGAGTTAATTACAGTACCTTGAAGTGGTCTTTTGTTTTCTTTCGCTAACGGAGCTCACGAGATTTTCTACTTTAAGTCTTGTGTTGTGAAGTTTTCAAGTTTTGGGTAAAGATTTGATGGACTATGGAACAAGGAGTGGCCAGAGCCTAAACTTGGGATGCCCATGGCACCCCCAAGATAATCTAAGGACACCTAACAACCAAAGCTTGGGGATGCCCCGGAAGGCATCCCCCCTTTCGTCTACTTCTATCGGTAACTTTACTTGGAGCTATATTTTTATTCACCACATGATATGTGTTTTGCTTGGAGCCTATTTTATGATTTGAGTCTTTGCTTGTTAGTCTACCACAATCATCCTTGCTTTACGCACCTTTTGAGAGAGCCATAGATGATTTGGAATTTGATAGAATACTCTATGTGCTTCACTTATATCTTTTGAGCTTTATAGTTTTGCTCTAGTGCTTCACTTATATCTTTTGAGCTTTATAGTTTTGCTCTAGTGCTTCACTTATATCTTTTAGAGCACGGTGGTGGATTTGTTTTATAGAAACTATTGATCTCTCATGCTTCACTTAGATTATTTTGAGAGTCTTAATAGCATGGCAATTTGCTTAAAATCCTAATATGCTTGGTATGCAAGATTAACAATAAAACTTTCTTATGAGTGTGTTGAATACTAAGAAAAGTTTGATGCTTGATGATTGTTTTGAGATATGGAGGTAATAATATCAAAGTCATGCTAGTTGAGTAGTTGTGAAATTGAGAAATACTTGTGTTGAAGTTTGCAAGTCCCGTAGCATGCACGTATGGTAAACGTTATGCAACAAATTTGAAACATGAGGTGTTATTTGATTGTCCTCCTTATGAGTGGCGGTCGGGGACGAGCGATGGTATTTTCCTACGAATCTACCCCCCCCCTGGGAGCATGCACGTAGTACCGAGGTTTTTGATGACTTGTATATTTTTGCAATAAGTATGTGAGTTCTTTATGACTAATGTTGAGTCCATGGATTATACGCACTCTCACCCTTCCATCCTTGCTAGCCTCTTTGGTATCGTGCATTGCCCTTTCTCACATCGAGTGTTGGCGCAAACTTCGCCGGTGCATCCAAACCCCGTGATATGATACGCTCTTTCACACATAAACCTCCTTATATCTTCCTCAAAACATCCACCATACCTACCTATTATGGCATTTCCATAGCCATTCCGAGATATATTGCCATGCAACTTTCCATCATCCCGTTCATCATGACACATTCATCATTGTCATATTTCTTAGCATGATCATGTAGTTGACATAGTATTTGTGGCAAAGCCACCGTTCATAATTCTTTCATACATGTCACTCTTGGTTCATTGCATATCCCGGTACACCGCCGGAGGCATTCATATAGAGTCATCTTTGTTCTAGTATCGAGTTGTAATCATTGAGTTGTAAATAAATAGAAGTGTGATGACCATTATTATTAGATCATTGTCCCAAGTGAGGAATAAAAAAAGGCCATAAAAAAGAGAAGGCCCCAAAAAAAGAGAAAGGCCATAAAAAAGAAAAGGCCCAAAAAATGAGAGAAAAAGAGAGAAGGGACAATGTTACTATCCTTTTACCACACTTGTGCTTCAAAGTAGCACCATGATCTTCATAGTAGAGAGTCTCTCATGTTATCACTTTCATATACTAGTGGGAATTTTTCATTATAGAACTTGGCTTGTATATTCCAACAATGGGCCTCCTCAAGTGCCCTAGGTCTTTGTGAGCAAGCAAGTTGGATGCACACCCACTAGTTTCTTTTGTTGAGCTTTCATACATTTATAGCTCTAGTGCATCCGTTGCATGGCAATCCCTACTCCTTGCATTAACATCAATCGGTGGGCATCTCCATAGCCCATTGATTAGCCTCGTTGATATGAGACTTTCTCCTTTTTTGTCTTCTCCACATAACCCCCTCATTATATTCTATTCCACCCATAGTGCTATGTCCATGGCTCGCGCTCATATATTGCGTGAAACTTTATAGGTTTGAGATTACTAAAGTATGAAACAATTGCTTGGCTTGTCATCGGGGTTGTGCATGATGGGAGCATTCTTGTGTGACGAAAATGAAACATGACTAAACTATATGATTTTGTAGGGATGAACTTTCTTTGGCCATGTTATTTTGAGAATACATAATTGCTTAGTTAGTATGCTTGAAGTATTATCATTTTTATGTCAATATGAACTTTTGTCTTGAATCTTTCGGATCTGAATATTCATACCACAATTAAGAAGAATTACATTAAAATTATGCCAAGTAGCACTCCGCATAAAAAATTCTCTTTTTATCATTTACCTACTCAAGGACAAGCAGGAATTAAGCTTGGGGATGCTCGATACGTCTCCAGCGTATCTATAATTTTTGATTGCTCCATGCTATATTATCTACTGTTTGGGACTATATTGGGCTTTATTTTCCACTTTTATATTATTTTTGGGACTAACCTATTAACCGGAGGCCCAGCCCAGAATTGCTGTTTTTTGCCTATTTCAGTGTTTCGGAGAAACAGAATATCAACCGGAGTCCAAACGGAATGAAACCTTCGAAAACGTGATTTTCTCATCAGATAAGATCCAGGAGACTTGGACCCTCTGTCAAGAAAGCCACGAGGCGGTCACGAGGGTGGAGGGCGCGCCCCCTGCCTCATGGGCCCCTCGAAGCTCCACCAACGTACTTCTTCCTCCTATATATACCTACGTACCCCCAAACGATCGGGGACGGAGCCAAAAACCTAATTCCACCGCCGCAACTTTCTGTATCCACGAGATCCCGTCTTGGGGCCTGTTCGGGAGCTCCGCCGGAAGGGGCATCAATCACGGAGGGCTTCTACATCATCATCCAAGCCCCTTCGATGAAGTGTGAGTAGTTTACTTCAGACCTACGGGTCCATAGTTAGAAGCTAGATGGCTTCTTATCTCTTTTTGGATCTCAATACAATGTTCTCCCCCTCTCTTGTGGAGATCTATTCGATGTAATCTTCTTTTTGCGGTGTATTTATTGACACCGATGAATTGTGGGTTTATGATCAAGTCTATCTATGAATAATATTTGAATCTTCTCTAAATTCTTTTATGTATGATTGGTTATCTTTGCAAGTCTCTTCGAATTATCAGTTTGGTTTGGCCTACTAGATTGGTTGTTCTTGCCATGGGAGAAGTGCTTATCTTTTGGTTCGATCTTGCGGTGTCCTTTCCCAGTGACAGAAGGGGCAGCAAGGCACGTATTATATTGTTGCCATCGAGGATAACAAGATGGGTTTTTTATCATATTGCATGAAACTATCCTCTACATCATGTCATCTTGCTTAAGGCGTTACTCTGTTTTTAACTTAATACTCTAGATGCATGCTGGATAGCGGTCGATGAGTGGAGTAATAGTAGTAGATGCAGGCAGGAGTCGGTCTACTTGTCTCAGACGTGATGCCTATATACATGATCAATACCTAGATATTCTCATAACTATGCTCAATTCAGTCAATTGCTCAACATTAATTTGTTCACCCACCGTAGAATACTTATGCTCTTGAGAGAAGCCACTAGTGAAACCTATGGCCCCCGGGTCTCTTTCTCATCATATCAATCTCCATCACTTTATTATTGCTTTGCTTTTACTTTGCTTTTACTTTTTACTTTGCATCTCTATACCAAAAATATTATTTATCATCTCTATCAGATCTCACTTCGTAAGTGACCGTAGGGATTGATAACCCCTAAGCGCGTTGGTTGCGTTGAGCTATTGTTTTTGTGTAGGTACGAGGGACTCGTGCGTAGCCTCCTACTGGATTGATACCTTTGTTCTCAAAAACTGAGGGAAATACTTACGCTACTTTGCTGCATCATCCTCTCCTCTTCGGAGAAATCCAACGCAGTGCTCAAGAGGTAGCACGGGTATTCTATTGATTCACTTGATGTATGTTTTGGTGATCAACTTGCGGGTTCTGTGACCTTGGGAATCTATGCATAGGGGTTGGCACACGTTTTGGTCTTGAATCTCCGGTAGATACTTTGGGGCACTCTTTGAAGTTCTTTGTGTTGGTTTGAATAGATGAATCTAAGATTGTGTGATGCATATCATATAACCATTCCCGAGGATACTTGTGGTGACATTGGAGTATCTAGGTGACATTAGGGTTTTGTTTGATTTGTGTCTTAAGGTGTTATTTTACTACGAATTCAGGGCTGTTCGTGGCACTTATAGGAAAAGCCCAATGGATTGATCAGAAAGAATAACTTTGAGGTGGTTTCGTACGCTACAATAATCTCTTCGTTTGTTCTCCGCTATTAGTGATTTTGGAGTGACTCTTTGTTGCATGTTTAAGGATTATTATATGACCTAATTATGTTATCCTTGTTGAGAGAACTTGCACTAGTGAAATTATGAACCCTAGGCCTTGTTTTGAAGCATTGCAATACCGTTTGTGCTCACTTTTATCATTAGTTACCTTGCTGTTTTTATATTTTTAGATTACAAAAACCTATATCTACCATCCATATTGCACTTGTATCACCATCTCTTCGCCGAACTAGTGCAGCTATACAATTTACCATTGTATTAGGTGTGTTGTGGACACAAGACACTCTTTGTTATTTGGTTGCAGGGTTGTTTGAGAGAGACCATCTTCATCCTATGCCTCCCACGGATTGATAAACCTTAGGTCATCCACTTGAGGGAAATTTGCTACTGTCCTACAAACCTCCGCACTTGGAGGCCCGACAACGTCTACAAGAAGATGGTTGTGTAGTAGACATCAACCAGCAGGACAGGGTGGTGCAGCAAAGTAGCGTAAGTATTTCCCTATGTTTTTGAGAACCAAGGTATCAATCCAGTAGGAGGCTACGTGCCAGTCCCTCGCACCAACACAAAACAAATAAATCCTCGCAACCAACGCGATAAGGGGTTGTCAATCCCTACACGATCACTTATGAGAGTGAGATCTGATAGATATGATAAGATAATATTTTTGGTATTTTTATGATAAAGATGCAAAGTAAAATAAAAGCAATGAAAATAACTAAGTATTGGAAGATTTAATATGTTGAAGATTGACCCGGGGGCCATAGGTTTCACTAGTGGCTTCTCTCAAGAGCATAAGTATTTTATGCTGGGTGAACAAATTACTGTTGAGCAGTTCACAGAATTGAGCACAGTTTTGAGAATATCTAGGTATGATCATGTATATAGGCATCACGTCCGAGACAAGTAGACCGACTCCTGCATGCATCTACTACTATTACTCCACACATCGACCGCTACCCAGCATGCATCTAGAGTATTAAGTTCATAAGAACAGAGGAACGCCTTAAGCAAGATGACATGATGTAGAGGGATAAACTCATGCAATATGATGAAAACCCCATATTGTTATCCTCGATGGCAACAATACAATACGTGCCTTGCTGCCCCTACTGTCACTGGGAAAGGACACCGCAAGATTGAACCCAAAGCTAAGCACTTCTCCCATTGCACGAAAGATCAATCTAGTAGGCCAAACCAAACTGATAATTCGAAGAGACTTGCAAAGATAACCAATCATACATAAAAGAATTTAGAGAAGATTCAAATATTATTCATAGATAAACTTGATCATAAACCGATAATTCATCGGACTCAACAAACACACCGCAAAAGAAGATTACATCGAATAGATCTCCATAAGAGAGGGGGAGAACTTTGTATTGAGATCCAAAAAGAGAGAAGAAGCCATGTAGCTAATAACTATGGACCCGAAGGTCTGAGTTAAACTACTCACACTTCATCGGAGAGGCTATGGTGTTGATGTAGAAGCCCTCCGTGATTGATGCCCCCTCAGGCGGAGCTCTGAAACAGGCCCCAAGATGGGATCTCGTGGATACAGAAAGTTACTGCGGTAGAATTAGGGTTTTGGCTCCGTATCTGATCGTTTGGGGGTACGTAGGTATATATAGGAGGAAGAAGTACGTCGGTGGAGCAACAGGGGGCCCACGAGGGTGGAGAGCGCGCTTGGGGGGGGGGGGGTAGGTGCGCCCCCCCTACCTCGTGGCCTCCCTGTTGGTTTGCTTGACGTAGGGTCCAAGTCTCCTGGATCTTGTTCGTTCCAAAAATCACGTTCCTGAAGGTTTTATTCCGTTTGGACTCCGTTTGATATTCCTTTTCTTCGAAACCCTAAAATAGGCAAAAAAACCAGCAATTCTGGGCTGGGCCTCCGGTTAATAGGTTAGTCCCAATAATAATATAAAAGTGAATAATAAAGCCCAATAATGTCCAGAACAGAAGATAATATAGCATGGAGCAATCAAAAATTATAGATACGTTGGAGACGTATCAAGCATCCCCAAGCTTAATTCCTGCTCGTCCTCGAGTAGGTAAATGATAAAAACATAATTTTTGATGTGGAATGCTACTTGGCATATTTTCAATGTAATTCTTCTTAATTGTGGTATGAATATTCAGATCCGAAGGATTCAAGACAAAAGTTTAATATTGACATAAAAATAATAATACTTCTAGCATACTAACTAAGCAATTATGTCTTCTCAAAATAACATGGCTAAAGAAAGTTATCCCTACAAAATCATATAGTCTGGCTATGCTCTATCTTCACCACACAAAGTATTTAAATCATGCACAACCCCGATGACAAGCCAAGCAATTGTTTCATACTTTTGGTGTTCTCAAACTTTCTCCATCTTCACGCAATACATGAGCGTGAGCCATGGACATAGCACTTTAGGTGGAATAGAGTGGTGGTTGTGGAAGAGACAAAAAGGGAGAAGATAGTCTCACATCAACTAGGTGTATCAACGGGCTATGGAGATGCCCATCAATAGATATCAATGTGAGTGAGTAGGGATTGCCATGCAACGGATGCAATAGAGCTATAAGTATATGAAAGCTCAAAAAGAAACTAAGTGGGTGTGCATCCAACTTGCTTGCTCACGAAGACCTAGGGCATTTTGAGGAAGCCCATTATTGGAATATGCAAGCCAAGTTCTATAATGAAAAATTCCCACTAGTATATGAAAGTGATAACAAAGGAGACTCTCTAATATGAAGATCATGGTGCTACTTTGAAGCACAAGTTTGGTAAAATGATAGTAGCATTGTCCCTTCTCTCTTTTTCTCTCATTTTTTTATTTGGGCCTTTTCTCTTTTTTTATTTTTATTTTTATTTTTATTTTTCGTCCGGAGTCTCATCCCGACTTGTGGGGAATCCATAGTCTCCATCATCCTTTCCTCACTGGGACAATGCTCTAATAATGATGATCATCACACTTTTATTTTCTTACAACTCAAGAATTACAACTCGATACTTAGAACAAGATATGGCTCTATATGAATGCCTCCGTCGGTGTACGGGGATATGCAATGACTCATGAGTGACATGTATGAAAGAATTATGAACGGTGGCTTTGCCACAAATACAATGTCAACTACATGATCATGCAAAGAAATATGATAATGATGGAGCGTGTCATAGTAAACAGAACGGTGGAAAGTTGCATGGCAATATATCTCGGAATGGCTATGGGAATGCCATGATAGGTAGGTATGGTGGCTGTTTTGAGGAAGGCATATGGTGGGTGTATGATACCGGCGAAAGGTGCGCGGTATTAGAGAGGCTAGCAATGGTGGAAGGGTGAGAGTGCGTATAATCCATGGACTCAACATTAGTCATAAAGAACTCATATACTTATTGCAAAAATCTACCAAGTTATCAAAGCAAAGTATTACACGCATGCTCCTAGGGGGATAGATTGGTAGGAAAAGACCATCGCTCGTCCCCGACCGCCACTCATAAGGAAGACAATCAATAAATAAATCATGCTCCGACTTCATCACATAACGGTTCACCATACGTGCATGCTAAGGGAATCACAAAGTTTAACACTAGTATTTCTCAAATTCACAACTACTCAACTAGCATGACTCTAATATCACCACCTCCACATCTCAAAACAATTATCAAGTATGAAACTTCACTTAGTATTCAACACACTCATAAGAGAATTTTATTATTAATCTTGTATACCTAGCATATGAGGATTATTTAAGAAATTTACCATGCTATTTAAGACTCTCAAAATAATCTAAGCGAAGCATGAGAGATCAAAAGTTTCTATAAAACAAATCCACCACCGCGCTCTAAAATATATAAGTGAAGCATTAGAGCAAAACTATATAACTCAAAAGATATAAGTGAAGCACATAGAGTATTCTAATAATTTCTGAATCATGTGTGTCTCTCTCAAAAGGTGTGTACAGAAAAGATGATTGTGGTAAACTAAAAAGTAAATACTCAAATCATACAAGACGCTCCAAGCAAAACACAGATCATGTGGTGAATAAAAATATAGCTCCAAGTAAAGTTACCGATAGAAGTAGACGAAAGGGGGGATGCCTTCCGGGGCATCCCCAAGCTTTGGATTTTAGGTGTCCTTAGATTATCTTGGGGGTGCCATGGGCATCCCCAAGCTTAGGCTCTTTCCACTCCTTGTTCCATAATCCATCAAA
Source organism: Triticum urartu (assembly GCF_003073215.2). Lineage (NCBI taxonomy): Eukaryota > Viridiplantae > Streptophyta > Magnoliopsida > Poales > Poaceae > Triticum > Triticum urartu. Next base: position 390,910,833 of record NC_053024.1, read on the forward strand.
TCCTCACCCAAAACTTGAAAACTTCACAACACAAAACTTAAAGTAGAAAATCTCGTGAGCTCCGTTAGCGAAAGAAAACAAAAGACCACTTCAAGGTACTGTAATGAACTCATTCTTTATTTATATTGGTGTTAAACCTACCATATTCCAACTTCTCTATGGTTTATAAACTATTTTAATAGCCATAGATTCATCAAAATAAGCAAACAACACACGAAAAACAGAATCTTTCAAAAACAGAACAGTCTGTAGTAATCTGTAGCTAGAGCAAGATCTGAAACCCCAAAAATTCTAAAATAAATTTATGGACGTGAGGAATTTATCTATTAATCATCTTCAAAAAGAATTAACAAAATAGAACTTTCAACATAAAAATTGCAGCAGTTCTCGTGAGCGCTAAAGTTTCTGTTTTTTACAGCAAGATTAACAAGATTTTCCCCAAGTCTTCCCAATGGTTCTACTTGGAACAAACACTAATTAAACACAAAAAACACAAAAAAATAGAGGATAGATAAATTATTTATTACTAAACAGGAGCAAAAAGCAAGGAATAAAAATAAAATTGGGTTGCCTCCCAACAAGCTCTATTGTTTAATGCCCCTAGCTAGGCATAAAAAGCAAGGATAGATTTAGGTATTGCCATAATAGTAAGATAGATCATTAAAACTCATTTCATATTCTCTATGTTCGGCAGCAAGTTTTCTTTGAGGCAAGTAGAAGTAATCAAAAGGGCTAAATTTAATGGGACAAAAGTTCCCAATATCAACTTTGGGAGGTATAGGTTCCTCCTTTGGCCCTTTGTATTGCACAACCAATTCATCATTATAAGAATTCTTTTGACAGAACTTTGTGAGCCTATACTCAAGAGAATATCCTAGTTCATTATTTCGAATTGCCAAATCATCATTAAGTTCAGAAATTCTATCAACTAAAACATTGGTAGGAACCCTTTTTCTAAGATTTTCATTGAAAGCAACATAGTCTAGGGATTGAAAACGCATTATTTCTTCTTGATCAAAAATGATAGCCTCTATGGGAGGACGGCAAGCGTCCACCCTATAATGCGCAAAGATTTCTTTGGCCTCTTTTATTATGAATCTAAACTCATGAGCCAAAAAGATAGTAGCGGCACGCTTAACAGAAGAATGCTCAATATTAGAAAATTCTAGGAAAATCCTTTGTATGCAAGGGTGCATGTGCATGAATTGTCTTTCAAGTTCAACTACAAGCATGGCAATAGCGTCCGCAAGTCTACTAGTTCTATGAAGGATAGAACTACCCATAGAAGGTAAAGCACCGGCACAAGTAAAAAATCTTGGATAACTCCTTTTCCAATAATATTACCACTACCAATACAGAATTTTTTTGTATGTAAGATAGGAGGTTCTTCAGCACGAGCATCCAAATTTTTCATGATATTATTATTGTCCATATCGACAATAATTTCCCCAATTTCAGACATAATGACAGAAAGTGCAAAAGGCAAAAAGAGGCAAATAGAGAAAGAGAGGGAGGATAGAGAGAGAGAGAGTGAATCAAACGGCAAGGGTGAAGTGGGGGAGAGGAAAATGAGAGGCAAATGGAAAATAATGTAATGCGAGAGATAAGGGTTTGTGATGGGTACTTGGTATGTTGACTTTTGCATAGACCTCCCCGCCAACGGCGCCAGAAATCCTTCTTGCTACCTCTTGAGCACTTGCGTTGGTTTTCCCTTGAAGAGGAAAGGGTGGTGCACCAAAGTAGCGTAAGTATTTCCCTCAGTTTTTGAGAACCAAGGTATGAATCTAGTAGGAGGCTACGCGCCAGTCCCTCGCACCTACACAAAACAAATAAATCCTTGCAATCAACGCGATAAGGGGTTGTCAATCCCTACACGGTCACTTACGAGAGTGAGATCTGATAGATATGATAAGATAATATTTTTGGTATTTTTATGATAAAGATGCAAAGTAAAATAAAAGCAATGAAAATAACTAAGTATTGGAAGATTTAATATGATGAAGATAGACCCGGGGGCCATAGGTTTCACTAGTGGCTTCTCTCAAGAGCATAAGTATTTTATGGTGGGTGAACAAATTACTGTTGAGCAATTGACAGAACTGAGCATAGTTATGAGAATATCTAGGTATGATCATGTATATAGGCATCACGTCCGAGACAAGTAGACCGACTCCTGCCTGCATCTACTACTATTAGTGTACACATCGACCGCTATCTAGCATGCATCTATAGTATTAAGTTCATAAGAACAGAGTAACGCCTTAAGCAAGATGACATGATGTAGAGGAATAAACTCATGCAATATGATAAAAAAACCCCATCTTGTTATCCTCGATGGCAATAATACAATATGTGCCTTGCTGCCCCTACTATCACTGGGAAAGGACACCGCAAGATTGAACCCAAAGCTAAGCACTTCTCCCATTGCAAGAAAGAGCAATCTAGTAGGCCAAACCAAACTGATAATTCGAAGAGACTTGCAAAGATAACCAATCATAAATAAAAGAATTCAGAGAAGATTCAAATATTGTTCATAGATAAACTTGATCATAAACCCACAATTCATCGGACTCAACAAACACACCGCAAAAGAAGATTACATCGAATAGATCTCCACAAGAGAGGGGGAGAACTTTGTATTGAGATCCAAAAAGAGAGAAGAAGCCATCTAGCTAATAACTATGGACCCGAAGGTCTGAGGTAAACTACTCACGCTTCATCGGAGAGGCTATGGTCTTGATGTAGAAGCCCTCCGTGATCGATGCCCCCTCCGGCGGAGCTCCGGAACAGGCCCCAAGATGGTATCTCGTGGATAAAGAAAGTTATGGCGGTGGAATTAGGGTTTTGGCTCCGTATCTGATCGTTTGGGGGTACGTAGGTATATATAGGAGGAAGAAGTACGTCGGTGGAGCAACAGGGGGCCCACGAGGGTGGAGAGCGCGCTTGGGGGGGGGGGGGTAGGTGCGCCCCCCCTACCTCGTGGCCTCCCTGTTGGTTTGCTTGACGTAGGGTCCAAGTCTCCTGGATCTTGTTCGTTCCAAAAATCACGTTCCCGAAGGTTTCATTCCGTTTGGACTCCGTTTGATATTCCTTTTCTTCGAAACCGTAAAATAGGCAAAAAAACAGCAATTCTGGGCTGGGCCTCTGGTTAATAGGTTAGTCCCAAAAATAATATAAAAGTGAATAATAAAGCCCAATAATGTCCAAAACAGAAGATAATATAGCATCGAGCAATGAAAAATTATAGATACATTGGAGACGTATCAGTCACCGTGGAGCCCACGTCAGCGTCACCACCAGAGCCTTTGGTAGGCGAAGACCACCTTTTGTCAGGATAACTTGTACTAGTTGTCTCCCTTCGAAATTGGCCGTTGTGGGATCCCTTCCCACCTAAACATTTGGAAAGAGGACCAGGGCCTCTATAAATAGGGCTAGCCACCACCATAGTCAGGGATAGGCTCATATGTACGGATCATTCGGACCATCCTCAGACACACCAGCTCATCGAGCTCAAGAACGCCTCCCCTCAGGAGGTTGTTCATCCTTTGTACTAGTTCATCCTTAGCCCACGAGGCAATCCACCACACCACACGGGAGTAGGGTATTACACCACAACGGTGGCCCGAACCAGTATAAACTCTCGTGTCACTTATTCCTTGGGTTCGGTGAGCTAGGCCTAGAGATCGTTGCGAGAGTGAGCTAGGGAGAGATATCTTCGTGCGCACCCCAGTGTTCGAACCTCAAGGATTTGCGGGAACCCAGAATCTGACATTTGGCGCGCCAGGTAGGGGTGCGCTGAAGCTTTTTCTTCCGTTGATTCGCGCTCCACGGATCCACCGCATCCATGTCTAACACTTGCTGAGCCCGTGCTGAGCGCCGGGCCGCCCTCTCCGCCCGCGTCGCTCAAACGGCGCCCATTGGAGGACCTCCCCGCCGTTCTCCATCACCCGCTGCCAATGCCACCACCGGCCCAGCAACGAACGAGTAGCAGGCTTCATCACTGCACCCCTCCGTGCGGCGGGACAGACGCACCGCCACCCCGTCGCTGACTCCGGCCGGCTCATCGTCCCACGCTCATCGCATGCCCACGGACGTGCAGGCTGCGCTGCTCATGGCACGCAAGCTCCCGTGTTACCACCCGGTCGACGACCTCTAAGACGACTGATTGGACCGCATCGCCGAGCTCGTTGGCGCTGCCGGGGGCTCTCCTGCACCATCCCTCTCACTGCCTTGCCCACCTCCAGATGTGGGTGACGTAGCTCACGGAGCGCCTCCGCCGCCTCCGCATCAAGACGGCGCCCTCGCATCAAGACACGCGGCTCACAGAGTGCCTCCTCTGCCTCTGCATCAAGACAGTGCCCTCGCACCAACACACGCGGTCCCGCAGCGTCGCCTGCCACGTCGGGCACCTCCGCATGAAGAAGGAAGCGGCCAAGAAGTCCCGAGGCTGCAAGAAAACGCTCCTGCACTCCCAGCGCCATTGCGACGGCGGTGCTTGGATATCAGGATCAGGCTCCGCCACTGCGACGGGCTCCGGTGACCACAACAGGCTGTCGTGCCTTTACTCCTGAGCTGCGCACCGTCGTCTGGCCAGGCAAGTTCAAGCCAGACTTGCCTCCGCGCTACGACAACACCCCCGACCCTGCGGAGTTCTTGCAGCTCTACGAGTTGACCATCGAGGCAGCCAACGGAGATGAGAAGGTCATGGTGAACTGGTTTCCCATGGCCCTCAAGAATGGTGCGCGCTCGTGGCTCCTGAACTTGCCCGTGGGATCGATCTCCTCTTGGGGCGAGATGCGCGAGCGTTTCGTCGCCAACTTCCAAGGCACTCGCGACCGCCCGGTGACCGCAGGCGACCTGCGGCGCATCAAGCAACAACCGGGGAAAACCCTGTAGAAGTACATCCAGCGCTTCAACAGTGTTCGCCTCAAGATTCCCAAGGTGACGGACGAGGCCATCATCTCTGCGTTCTCCGATGGCGTCCGCGACGTCAAGATGAAGGAGGAGCTCGCCATCCACGAGGAGCTAAGCTTGGCTCTAGAGATGTTCAACATGGCAACCAAGTGGCAAGGGCTGGGGAAGGGCGCCTCTCTCTCCTCGAGCTCCCAGCTGCTGACCAGGAGGACAAGAAGGCAAAGATCAAGGACATAAAGTGCAAGGGGGCTGCCATGCTCGCGGTGGAGCCAGAGATGAAGCGCGCCCGCGACCACCCCGAATCATCCAAGGCCAACCGCCCATTCTTCCCTTCCACAATGTTCATAGCCACAACACCAGCGACTGTCAGGAGCTCAGGGCCATCCGAGATGGGCGCTTCAGTCGACGCCCCGAGTGCAATGACCGAGGCTACGGCTGAGGAGGTGGATGAAGTGGAGGATGCTGGGACGACCGCAGCCCCCGCCAGGAGTGGCGTTACCAGCCTCATGAGGACCACTGGTAGGACTAGCCTCGCGAGGGCCCTTGGAGGGAGCAACCTCGTGAGGACTGCCCTCAGGGCAACTGGCAGGACCAGCCCCCGCTGCCGCCACCACCGAGGAGAAACGACGACCACCATCAGGACGAGCGGGATGAGGGCTTCCAGGAGCCATGCGCCATCGCCTGCATCTTGGGTGAATGCAGCCCTTCCCAGGCTCGAGGCCACGCGCCCGCTCAAGTGGTCCAAGTGCGCCATCACCTTCAGCTCGGCGGACTAGCTCAAGTGGACGGCGACTGCCGGCGCCCTTCCGATGCTCTGCTCACCTATCATCAGCAACGTTCAAGTCACCAGGACCCTCATCGACAGCGGTGCGGGGCTCAATGTCCTGTCCGTCGGGACATTCGACAGCCTTCAGGTGCCATACGATCAGCTCCAGCCTACCAAGACTTTCTTAGGAGTGCCGACGACTCCACCACCCCGATAGGGCAGGTCCGCCTCCCTGTCACCTTTGGCCAGTGTGACAACTACCACACCGAGCTCATCAACTTCGACGTCACCCATATCCGCCTGCCGTACAATGCCATCCTTGGGTATCCATCCTTGGCCAAGTTTATGGCAGTGACCCACCACAGCTACAACGTCCTCAAGATGCCAGGGAGTGGCGGCGTCATCTAGGTCGCCTACGAGGAAAAAGACGCGGTGTGCTCCCTCGAGCGTGCTTACCAGGCTGAAGCAGCCGAAGACCCCGACAACGAAGGCACCCCGTACCCTCCTGAGGCCAACCCCAAGAAGAAGAAGCAGCTACCCCGTTAAGGGCCTCAGGAGGGCGGCGTCTCCAGCGGCACCACCTCAGGACCTGCGCCCGCAGATGGGGCGCCTCCTTCCCTCACATAGGAAGGCGCGCCCGGCGCCCTCCTTGGGCTGGGCTCGGGGGCTCTCTTCTGGAGGGCCTCAGACCTAGCCATTGTCATAAGGGAGGTGCTCAGGCACCATGTGGAGGTGTGCTTCGCTGAACGTTTCCCTCGAGAGGGCACGAGGCATGGAACGCCTTGTGCTCAGGAGTTCATCACCAAGGTGATCCAGGAGCTTCAAGAGGCAAGGGCCATGTGTGGCGGCCGTCGCCCACCACCCAACGCAGCTCCCCACCTTGGCGAGGGCGGCGGGTTGCGCATCTGCGTCGACATTCCAGGGCTCAACAGGGCCGCATCTCAGCGACGTTTCTGGCCTTCGCGCGTTGGGCGGTGCGAGGGTCCCCCTCAAAGCTACGTTCGCATGCCTCTTGGCCTACCGAACGCGGCTGTCACCTTCCGGCACCACCAGCGGAGAATTCTGGCGGCTCAGGAGGCCAGGCATCACGCTGTCCTGGCGGAGTTTGCGACAGTTCCTTAGGAGCCACCTAGGCCTGCGGAGCCTCCCGAGGCTCAGGGCCCTGGCGGCTCATGAGGAGCAACTTCTTCGGCGCGCATCTTCAGCCACCCCGACACCACTCCAGCTACGGCATCAGGTGACTCTTTCCAGTTTATTCGGGCAGGGGCACCCTTCGGGCAGCATTATCCCCAAGTCGCATGGGCTTATCCCTACGGCATGTATCCGTTTACATCTTTAGCTTACTCTGTTGGGAGCGCCTCATGGGCTGCATCATCCCTAGGCCGCTCGGGTCCGTCCCAGTGGCATGTATCGTTCTTGCATCTATTTGAACTAATTTGTCTCCTCACATGAATTGCTCTATAATCACTGCTCACCTGGTGCTTGCTCATCGCGGCCTCCCGCGCAGCTGATCGGTCACTTGCTCATCCTGCAATGGGAGACTCACATGCTGGCACGGTGCTTGTGCTCGGGTCCATCCCTGCAACACTGATAAACCTGTGCGATTGAGCTCTTGCACGCAGCCCGCTCCGTGTACTCCACCTCACCAGATCCTCAGTGCCCTCATCTTCTCATGGAAAGAGCAATGGCGGGCTGGAAAGCGCAGCTATAGGCTACTCTCTCTCGCACTAACCCGCAGGAACCTCCGGAGCCGAGCTACAGGTGGTCCCACCAGCTGCCCCCTTTCACGCTTTTCGCTTGGGCGTTAAAGGGAGGGCTCCTGAGCATCGCGCCTCAGGAACTCTTACTGGCTCTTCAGCCCTCACCCCCTGGCCTTGACCACGGCATATCGACCTGGCATACCAGCGGCGGCTGAGCTCGCTCAAGGGCCGGGACCCGAGGACGCGGAGCACATAGGAGAGTGTGAAGGGTGGGAGCTGGCATGGACACAACCTGGTAGCATCGCCATCAGCGGCCCGCGGACCGGGCGCCACGCAAGGAACTGATCCATGGTCGCTAAGATAAGTCACGTATCCAAGGCAACCCAGCTCGCGGCTTAGGATTTTCGGCTCCTGCAGCCTTGCCCGGCAATGCCGCCTTCCTTTTCTACCTTTAGGGAGCAGCTTGCACGCCAAGGGGGACCTCTTGAGCATCGCGCCTTAGGAGGTTTTACCGGACCTCGGGCCGCTCACCTCCTAGCCTTGACCACGACGGCTGAAGCCTGCCTGGGGACTGGAACCTATCGGCGTAGAGCACTAAGCTACCGCGAGGATGAAAAGGGGACAGTGGTAGAGCAAGACGTGCAATCACGGATTTCGCAATGAAAATAATATTGATGCAAGGGCATTACAGATTCTTTACACACTCCACGGGGTTCGTCTCGATTCCTCACAGGGAACAAAAGGAGGAAGTTTCTAGGAGCCCTATCTACAGGTATCGCCACCGGCGCCATCATCAACAGTGGGCCACGAGGGGTCGGCGCCAACCCCGTCCAGATCAACGGCAGCGACGAACGGACGCCGTTGCTGCGCTCCGGGCGCGGCGTGAGCTCGGGGGCACGTAGCTAACTTCGCTCGTCTCTGGAGTCTCGTCGGGCTCGGGAGAGTCACTGGCCTCCCAGGCACCATCGCTACTGCTGGAGGAGACGTCGGCAGGACCGTGGGTGGGCCCAGTACCTGCCCCTGCACTGTCCTAGCGATCCCCTTCAGGACAGCATTCCAGGCGGCGGCCTTCCTCACCAAATACTTTGAAGAACATCGTGGAGGCAGCGTCGTACTCAAAATGGATGGCGAGGGCCCCCTCTGTGCGGCAGACATGGGCAACCTTGCCCCATCCACGGGTCATGAAGATCTTTCCCTAGGAGACGGCCTCAACCTCTACTCCCGTCACCTGGGTGCCGCACTTGGCGTGCTGCAACCACAACTCGAGCAGCCCCCTTGATGACATCACTTCAGCAAAGAACGGTGGGAATCTGATCCACGTGCGTGGTGGCATCGCCGCCCACACCACGAGTTCTCGCGAGGGAGGCCAACCGCCAGCCTCCATGATCTAAGGTAATGATGATTTTTTCTGCATGCAGCAGGGTCTCGTCAAGTCGGGCAGTTGCTGAGGAAGCGTAGCGAAGCGGAGACGCCCATGACCTATCAATCTCCATGTGTCAATCGAGGCCGCAGGCGGTTGGGGCCCGCGGCGCTCCGCACTTGCCCTTTCGATTCGCTTCGAAGCCAAGTCCGAGCGCACCTTGGGCCCGGGGGCTACTATCGGCATCCTGGGAACGGGGGTACCCAGACTTGCCTGCCTGCGGCCCAGGGCGTGGCTCCACTAATGGCCTGGAACGACCCATCTTCACCAGCAACCACTCAAGATACTCACGAGGGGCCAAGCCTCATGAAGCGGACGACACCAAGACCTCCCCAGGGGCAGCCTCGTTAGGCTGGCTCCTGAGGAGCGGAGATATCTATGCAAGGGGCACCTCACGAGGTCCGCGTGACGTGAGCCATGATGACCAAGGCTAGGCGGGCGCCAGCAGGCGTAGGGTGCGTGTTTCCTCTTTGGTGCTAAGGAAGCGGTCGCAGGCGAGGAGTCCTGAGGCATCAGACAAAGGTTTCCATATTGGTGCAACAAGACCAAGACCAGTAGGACGACATGACGGAGGTCACCGCAGAGCCCACGGCAGCGTCACCACTAGAGCCTTTGGCAGGCGAAGACCACCTTTTGTCAGGATAACTTGTACTAGTTGTCTCCCTTCGAAATTGTCTATTGTGGGATCCCTTCTCGCCTAAACATTTGGGAAGCGGACCAGGGCCTCTATAAATAGGGCTAGCCACCACCGTAGTCAGGGATAGGCTCATCTGGACGGATCATTCGGACCATCCTCAGACACACCACCTCATCGAGCTCAAGAACACCTCTCCTCAGGAGGCTATTCATCATGTGTACTAGTTCATCCTCAGCCCACAAGGCAATCCAGCACACCACACTAGAGTAGGGTATTACACCACAACGGTGGCCCGAACCAGTATAAACTCTTGTGTCACTTGTTCCTTGGGTTCGGCGAGCTAGGCCTAGAGATCATTCTGAGAGTGAGATAGGGAGAGAGAGAGAGAGATCTTCGTGTGCACCCACAGTGTTCGAACCTCAAGGGTTTGCTAGAACCCAGAATCCGACAGATCCCCATGCAACGGATGCACTAGAACTATAAGTTTATGAAAGCTCAAAAAGAAAACTAAGTGGGTGTGCATCCAACTTTCTTGCTCATGAATACCTAGGGCATTTTGAGGAAGCCCATCTTTGGAATATAGAAGGCAAATTTCTATAATAAAAAATTCCCACTAGTATATGAAAGTTACAATATAGGAGACTCTATCATGAAGAACATGGTGCCACTTTGAAGCACAAGTGTGGCAAAAGGATAGTAACATTGTCCCTTCTCTCTTTTCTCTCATTTTTTTTGGGCCTTCTCTTTATTTATTTGGCCTTTTCTCTCCTTTTTTTAGTTCCTCACATTGGACAATGCTCTAATAATGAAGATCATCACACTTTTATTTACTTACAACTCAAAAATTACAACTCGATACTTAGAAAAAAAATATGACTCTATATGAATGCCTCCGGCGGTGTATCGGGATGTGCCAAGAATCAAGAGTGACATGTATAAAAAATGATGAGCGGTGGCTTTGCCACAAATACGATGTCAACTACATGATCATGCATAGCAATATGAAAATTATGGAGCGTGTGATAATAAACGTAATGGTGGAAAGTTACATGGCAATATATCTCGGAATGGCTATGGAAATGCCATAATTGGTAGGTATGGTGGCTGTTTTGAGGAAGGTATAAGGTCGGTGTATGGTACGGGCGAAAGTTGCACGGCACAAGAGAGGCTAGCAATGGTGGAAAGGTGAGAGTGCGTATAATCCATGGACTCAACATTAGTCATAAATAACTCACATACTTATTGCAAAAATCTATTAGTCATCAAAACAAAGTACTACGTGCATGCTCCTAGGGGGATAGATTGGTAGGAAAAGACCATCACTCGTCCCCGACCGCCACTCATAAGGAAGACAATCGAAAAATACTTCTGTAACTCCAAAAATTCTGAAAAATTAGGATGACCTAAGAAATTTATTTATTAATCTTTGAAAAAAAGAATTTGTATTTTATCGCGCTTCTGCTAAAAGTGTAAATTAATTTCTGGAGCGAATTTTTTTCCTGTTTTTCAACAAAATCAAATCAACTATCACTGTAAGCTATCCCAAAGGTCTTACTTGGCACAAACACTAATTAAAACACAAAACCACATCTAACCATAGGCTAGATGAATTATTTAATGCAAAACATAACCTAAAAAGAAAAAAAAGAAAAATAAAATTGGGTTGCTTCCCAACAAGCGCTATTGTTTAACGCCCTTAGCTAGGCATAAAACAAGAATAAATCTAGGTATTATCATCTTGGGCATGCAATTCATAAGTGGCTCTCATAATAGATTCATATGGAAATTTAATTTTCTTTCTTGGGGAGTGTCCCATGCCTTTACTTAACGGAAATTGAAATCAAATGTTTCCTTCTTTCATATCAATAATTGCACCAATCGTTCTAAGGAAAGGTCTACCAAGAATAATAGGACATGTTGGATTGCAATCTATATCAAGAACAATGAAATCTATGGGAACATAATTCCTATTTGCAATAATAAGAACATCATTAATCCTTCCCATAGGTTTCTTAATAGTGGAGTCTGCAAGATGCAAATTTAAGGAACAATCATCAAATTCACGGAAACCTAACACATCACATAAAGTTTTTGGAATCGTGGAAACACTAGCACCCAAATCACACAAAGAATGGCATTCGTAATCTTTAATCTTAATTTTAATAGTAGGTTCCCACTCATCATAAAGTTTTCTAGGGATAGAAACTTCCAATTCAAAGCTTTTCGTCAAAAGATTGCATCATAGCATCAACGATATGTTTAGTAAAAGCTTTGTTTTGATGATAAGAATGAGGGGAATTCAACGTGGATTGCAATAAGGAAATACAATCTATTAAAGAACAATTATCATAATTAAGTTCCTTGAAATCCAAAAGAGTGGGTTCATTGCTACTTCAAGTTTTGACCTCTCCAATCCCACTTTTATTAATTTTTGCATCAACATCTAAAAACTCTGAATCATTGGGACGCCTTCTAACTAAAGTTGACTCATCTCTAGTCCCATATTTATAAAGATTTATATTGGAAAGCAAAGAAAAGGCAAATCTTTTCAAAAATCGTTTTAGAACCGGGGGAGAGGAAAACAAGAAGTGAATGGCAAATAATGTAATGTGAGAGATGAGAGTTTATGATGGCTACTTGGTATGTCTTGGATTGGCGTAAATCTCCACGGCAATGGCGCCAGAAATTGGCAAGTTGACGGGAGACAAATCTTGACTCTGGACTTGGCGTAAATTTCCCCGGCAACAGCACCAGAAATTCCTCATGCTACCTCTTGAGCTTGCGTTGGTTTTTCCCTTTAAGAGGAAACGGTGATGTAGCAAAGTAGAGTAAGTATTTCCCTCAGCTTTTGAGAACCAAGGTATCAATCCAGTAGGAGACAACGCACAGGCCACCGAATACCTGCACAAACAAACACCAACTTGCACCCAACGCAATAAAGGGGCTGTTAATCCCTTCACGGTTATTTGCAAAGTGAGTCTGATATAGATGGATAAGTGGTAAAGTAATATTTTTGGTATTTTTGGTTTATTGAACGGAAAGTAAAAGATTGCAAAGAAAGAAAATAGGAAACTAAAATTGTAGATCGGAAACTTATATGATGGAAAGTAGACCTGGGGGCCATAGGTTTCACTAGAGGCTTCTCTCAAGATAGAAAATATTACGGTGGGTGAACAAATTACTGCCAAGTAATTGATAGAAAAGCGCAAAGTTATGACGATATCTAAGGCAATGATCATGAATATAGGAATCATGTCCGTATCAAGTAGACCGACTCCTGCCTGCATCTACTACTATTACTCCATGCATCGATCGACTCCTGCCTGCATCTAGAGTATTAAGTTCATGAAGAACAGAGTAATGCATTAAGTAAGATGATATGATGTAGCGGGATAAACTCAAGCAATATGATAAAAACCCCATCTTGTTATCCTCGATGGAAACAATACAGTACATATCAGTTCCCCTTCTGTCACTAGGATCGAGCAGCGCAAGATTGAACCCAAAGCTAAGCACTCCTCCCATTGCAAGAAAAACCAATCTAGTTGGCCAAACCAAATTGATAGTTCGAAGAGGCTTGGAAAGATATCGAATGATCCATATAAGAACTCGGAGGAGATTCAAATAATATTCATAGATAAGCTGATCATAAATCCACAATTCATCGGATCTCGGCAAACATACTGCAAAAGAGTATTACATCGAATTGATCTCCAAGAACATCGAGGAGAATATGGTATTGAGAATCAAAGAGAGAGAAGAAGCCATCTAGCTACTAGCTATGGACCCATAGGTTTGTGGTAAACTACTCACGCTTCATCGAAGAGGCAATGGTGTTGATGTAGAAGCCCTCCGTGATCGAATCCCCCTCTGATAGGGCGCTGGAAAAGGCCCCTGGATGGGATCTCATGGGTACAGAAGGTTGCGGCGGTGGAAAAGTGGTTTCGTGGCTCCCTTGGAAGGTTTTGGGATATTTGAGAATATATAGGCAGAAGAAATATGTCGGTGGAGTCACGAGGGGCCCACAAGGTGGGGGGCTGTAGGATCTAGAAGTAGATGTGTCTAAGGGGGGGGGGGTGATTAGACACTTCGTGCTAAAGTTGCAATTTTCAATACTTTTCGGTTCAAGTGGAGTTTAGGCACAATTTCAATACACACAATACATATCAAGCAAGCATGCAAAGAGTATATGAGCAGAGGAATGTAAAGCATGCAACTTGCAAGAATGTAAAGGGAAGGATTTGGAGAGATCAAACGCAATTGGAGACACGGATGTTTTTCCCGTGGTTCGGATAGGTGGTGCTATCCTACATCCACGTTGATGGAGACTTCAACCCACGAAGGGTAACGGTTGCGCGAGTCCACACAGGGCTCCACCCAAGGGCAATGGTTGTGCGAGTCCACGAAGGGCTCCACCCACGAAGGGTCCACAAAGAAGCAACCACCCACAAAGGGTCCACGAAGAAGCAACCTTGTCTATCCCACCATGGCCATCGCCCACGAAGGACTTGCCTCACTAGCGGTAGATCTTCATGAAGTAGGCGATCTCCTTGCCCTTACAAACTCCTTGGTTCAACTCCACAATCTTGTCGGAGGCTCCCAAGTGACACCTAGCCAATCTAGGAGACACCACTCTCCAAGAAGTAACAAATGGTGTGTAGGTAATGAACTCCTTGCTCTTGTGCTTCAAATGATAGTCTCCCCAACACTCAATTCTCTCTCATAGGATTTGGATTTGGTGGAAAGAAGATTTGAGTGGAAAGCAACTTGGGAAGGCTAGAGATCAAGATTCATATGGTAGGAATGGAATGTCTTGGTCTCAACACATGAGTAGGTGGTTCTCTCTCAGAACATATGAGTTGGAATGATGTGTGTGTTCTGATGGCTCTCTCATCGAATGAGAAGGAGGTCGAGGGGTATATATAGCCTCCACACAAAATCCAACCGTTACACAGTTTTCCAATCTCGGTGGGACCGAATCAATAAACTCGGTCGGACCGAAAATGTAAACCTAGTGACCGTTAGTGATTTTGGTGGGACCGACTGGATCAACTCGGTGGGACCGATGTGCTAGGGTTAGGGTAAATCCAAAACTCGGTTTGACCGATTACTCAAACTCGGTGGGACCGATTTGGGTAATAAGTGAAACTGAGATTTGGTCAAGCAAACTCAGTGGGACCGATTGCATATCTCGGTGGGACCGAGAATATTGCAATGGGTAATAGAGAGTTTGCAAGCCCATCTCGGTGAGACCGAGATCCCATCCGTGAGACTGAGCTGATTAGGGTTTGGCAGTGGCTTATGACAAGTGAAACTCGGTGGCGCCGGATAGGAAGAATCGGTAGGACCGAGTTTGGCTTAGGGTTTAGGTCATATGTGGATATGGGAAAGTAGTTGAGGATTTTGGAGCATATCATTAAGCACATGAAGCAAGAGGCTCATTAAGCAACACCTCATCCCTCCTTGATAGTATTGGCTTTTCCTATGGACTCAATATGATCTTGGATCACTAAAATGTAAAAGTGAAGGGTCTTGAGCTTGAAGCTTTAGCCAATCCCTTGTCCTTAGCATCTTGAGGGAGTTCCCACAACCTTTAGTCCATGCCACTCCATTGTTGAACTTATCTGAAACATGCTGGATAGAAGTGTTAGTCCAACAAGAGATATGTTGTCATCAATTATCAAAACCACCTAGGGAGCACTTGTGCTTTCAATCTCCCCCTTTTTGGTAATTGATGGCAACATACATCAAAGCTTTAGATAAAGATATACAGAACAACAAGTAAAGCTTTGGAAGGACATGTAACAAGCATAGGCTCCCCCTACATGTATGCACTCATGTAAATATGAAATATAGAGACATGTGAGAGCATAATCATGACAGAGTAGGCAATGTGTTACATGCATCTTGGCCATATGCATCAGAGTAAAAGATTATCAAGGAAAGTACCTTCATGCTTATGAGTCCTTCTTGCAAACAGTATGTACATAAGCAAGAACTCCTCATACTCATGATTTTGATGCATATACTTACCTTGTGGTCTTGAGTTGGTTTACGATGGAGTGAACCTACACAAACAAAGTTAGATAACACAGGTACATCCACTAACCAGAGCAAACAAAAGAAACCACAAGAACACCAAGACTGGGATGACATGTAGAGAGTGATAACATTGGATTCAACATGTCCCCAAGAATAAAGATATGCAATGAATTTGGCTGATTTCTTTTCCCTTAGGTGTCTTGCTCCCCCTGAATCTTACATGGGATATTGGGAGAAGATAGGAAACAGAAAATCAGAGCTGAATAGAACTTAATTCAAATGAGTTCATATGAACATGTCTTTCCCCCAAAAAGACATGTGGCATCTCTCCTCTTGAACATCAAGCATCTGGGATCCTTGAGTATTTTTCTCTCCCTGGAGATCTCTCTCTCCCCCTTAAGAACATCTGGGATCCTTGAGACTTTCTCTCCCCCTTAATACTTTTTCTCTCTTGGTGTGATCTCTCTTTCCTACAAGCTTTGATGTGATCTCTCTCTCCCCCTTTGACATAAATTTCCAATAAGGTTTTTCCTGGAATCCGTCGAATAGGTTTGGTCCTTGAGATTCAGCACAAAGCAGAGGATAAAATTGTGGTGCTTGTGGAGGACAAGATTCATTGAGTGGAGCTGGATCAGAAGAAATGTAGAACAAGTGGCAAAATGGTTTTCTGATTACAAAGTCGGTGGCACCGAGTGGCACATTTCGGTGGTACCGAAAAGATTCGGTTGGACCAAAATTTGCAAGTCGGTGAAGCCGAGTTTACACAGAGAAAAACACTTGTCACCTCAGCTCACTAGTCAAGTAAGATGTCACAAAGATTTGCAATGAATTAGCTGAAGGATTTGCAAGAAATTTGATGCAGAAATATGCAGAACAAAACAAACAGGAAAAAGTGAAAGTTTCTAGATGAAGTTTTTTTTGTTTGTTTGAGAGAGAAGGAAACAAATATGCAAGGAACAAATGCAATAACTTCAGAAAAGGACACAAGAGAACTTCATCTAGAACTGGGCGGTGACATAGTCACCTATGTTAGAGTATATTGACTTAGGAGTCAAGTGAGGACACTTGATCATAGGTCATACTCATCGTTTAAGCTCAAAATGGGGTTACCATTTTTCGGTTAAGCATCTTGATGTATTCACATCTTGTTGAGTTGCTTTGACTCATGTCTTGGAGTAAAGCTTCTCTAAGATGGAATGACATACCTTGGGTGGTGATGTGGTTCTTGCTCATGTAGTTGAACTTGTGTGGGTGCTCAGGGTTGATGTAGTTCATCAAGAGTTGGGAGCACCACTTGGAGTTTGAGTTCATCTTCCTACATGGGTTAGTTCTTGCAAGGAAGAGCACTTGTGTATCCAAAAATGACAATCATGAAGCTTAACATAGAGTTTGTCAAAGGATATGTTTGAATGGTTTTGTGCTTCCTTGTCTTCAACCACTATTGTGTAGAGTCTTGGTCTTGTAGAGATTGCTCAAGATGTGAGTGAGTCGCAATCTCATGGAATTAAATTCAACCAAGCACCTACATGGGTTAGACAACATCAAGGTGCAAATATATCCAAGACATAAGATAGTTATCATAAGAGATACATCATGGATTAGTTATAAGATCATGTCTTGCATGTAGCCAATGGAGTTTCTACTCCAAGTTCGAAGCATCAATGATGTTCAATTCTCCTCTCAACCTGCAAAACACTTTCTCATCAAGCGGTTTAGTGAATATATCCGCTAATTGCTTATCGGTGCGAACATGCTTAAGATTGATGTCACCCTTAGCAACATGATCTCGAATGAAATGATGACGAACTTCAATATGCTTAGTTCGAGAATGTTGTACAGGATTATGACCAATTTTGATAGCACTTTCATTGTCATAAAGCAGTGGAACATGTTTCACATAAATCCCATAATCTTTAAGAGTTTGGGTCATCCAAAGTAATTGAGCACAACATGAACCAGCGGCAATGTATTCCGCTTCGGCGGTGGATAAGGATACTGAGTTTTGTTTCTTGGAAGACCAAGACACAAGAGATCTACCAAGAAATTGACAAGTACCCGAAGTGGACTTTCTATCAACCTTGTCTCCGACATAATCTGAGTCGGAATAGCCAACAAGATCAAAAGAAGACCTCTTAGGATACCAAATGCCAAAATTTGGTGTATGGATTAAATATCTCACTATCCTTTTCACAGCCTTAAGATGACAATCTTTAGGAGCAGCTTGATATCGTGCACACATGCACACACTTAGCATAATATCAGGACGTGAAGCACATAGGTATAACAATGAACCAATCATAGAGCGATAAACCTTTTGATCAACAGGTTCACCATCTTTGGTCAAATCATTATGTCCACTAGTAGGCATGGGTGTAGACATACCTTTGCATTCTGGCATATTGAACTTCTTGAATAAGTCCTTGGTGTACTTGGTTTGAGAGACAAATGTACCTTCCTTAGTTTGCTTGATTTGCAACCCGAGAAAGAATTTGAGTTCACTCATCATAGACATCTCAAACTTCTCTGACATTAGCTTTCCAAACTTTTCACTAAAGAGAGGGTTAGTTGAACCAAATATGATGTCATCAACATAAATTTGGCATACAAATAGTTCTCCATTAACCCTTTTAGTAAAAAGAGTAGAATCAATTTTACCAATTTCAAAACCACTTGTAGTAAGGAACTTGGTCAAGCATTTATACCATGCTCTAGGAGCTTGTTTAAGACCATAAAGAGCTTTGTGAAGTTTGTAAACATGATTTGGTTTCTTAGGATTGACAAAGCCGGGAGGTTGTTTGACATAAACTTCCTCCTCTATTTCTCCATTTAGAAAAGCACTTTTAATGTCCATTTGGTACAAGGTCATATTATGGTGATTAGCATAGGCAAGTAAGATGCGAATGGACTCAAGTCTAGCAACGGGAGCATACGTCTCACCATAGTCCATACCTTCGACTTGTGTGTATCCTTGAGCGACGAGACGTGCTTTGTTGCGAACCACTTGTCCATCTTCATCTTGCTTATTGCGAAACACCCATTTTGTACCAATGATGTTGTGGTTGTTGTCGGGCTTCTCAACCAATGTCCAAACTTGGTTTCTCTCAAAATTATGTAGCTCTTCATGCATAGCATTTATCCAATCCGGATCTTCCAATGCTTCTTCAACCTTCATTGATTCAATGCTCGAGATGAATGAATAGTTTTCACAAAAGTTAGCTAAACGAGTTTTTGAGTGAGTGATTCTCCCGGTTTGTATATCATTGAGGATTTGCTCGACGGGATGATCTTTGGCAATTCTTGCTCGAACTCGTGAGAGCTTTTGTTTGGGTCTTTGTTGAGCATCTTCTTCATCTTGTTCTTCTTCTTGGCCTTCTTCATTGTTGACGTCGTCGTTCTCTTGTCGTGGTGGAGAAGGAGGTTGTTGATGTTCATCTTGACGTACTTCCTCGTTTTCTTCATCTTGGTGTGGCCCACTTGTGGATGCTTCCGTGTCGATTCTTGGTTCACCTTGTCGTGAAGTAGAAGCTTCCACTTGGACGGACGAAGTACTCTCCTTCACCTCTGTTGGACGAATTTTGCCAATAGACAAGTCTTGAATTGCTTCTTAGGGGTCTTTGTCTCCTACATCAATTGGCAATTGCTCTACTTGCGAGCCATTAGATTCATCAAACTTCACATCTACCGTCTCTTCAACCTTTCGGGTGAAATTGTTGTAGACACGGTAAGTGTGAGAGTTTGATCCATAACCAAGTAGAAAACCTTCATGAGATTTAGGAGCAAACTTTGAACGACGATGCTTATCAAGAATGTAGCACTTTGAGCCGAATACTCGAAAGTATCCAACTTGAGGCTTGTTACCGGTGAGGAGCTCGTATGCTGTCTTGCCGAGTAGCTTGTGAAGAAATAAGCGATTTGTTGCGTGACAAGCTGTCTCAACCGCTTCTGCCCAAAAGTGCTTTGGCGTCTTGTATTCATCAAGCATTGTTCTTGCCATTTCGATGAGCGTCCGGTTCTTCCTCTCAACAACTCCATTTTGTTGAGGTGTGTATGTAGCCGAGAACTCGTGTGAAATCCCTTCTTCATCAAGAAAGGTGTCCACATTTGCGTTCTTGAACTCCGTTCCGTTGTCACTCCGAACCTTCTTGATCTTCACATCAAACTGATTTTGGGCTTTCCTAGCGAAGTTTCTGAAGATCTTCTGGACCTGCGACTTGTCATTAAGAAAGAACACCCACGTAAATCTTGAAAAATCATCAACTATAACTAGACCAAAAGAATTTCCACCGAGACTCTTGTAGGCATTGCGACCAAAAAGATCCATGTGAAGCAGCTCGAGTGGCCTCCTTGTGGTCATGATGTTCTTCACGGGATGTCTTCCTCCAACCTATTTACCTGCTTGACAAGCACTGCAAAGTCTATCCTTATCAAATATGACATCGTTAACTCCAAGGACATGATTTCCTTTAATAAGCTTGTCAAGGTTTCTCATGCCAACGTGACCTAGTCGTCTATGCCACAACCAGTCTTTTGAGGATTTAGCAACAAAGCAAGTTTTAGGTTGTGCCTTTTTAGAGAAATCGACAATGTAAAGATCACCTCTGCGCATACCCGTAAAGACCATTTTATGATTGTCTCGACGAAATACTTGGCAATCTACCTCAGTAAATAGGACGTTCAAACCGAAATCAGCAAGTCTAGATACTGAAAGTAAGTTATAGCCAAGAGATTCAACGAGAATGACATTTTGAATGGAAGTATCATGTGAGATGGCCACCTTACCAAGGCCAACCACTTTACCCTTTGAATTATCACCAAAGGTGACATATTTTCGAGGGCCGTTGTTATCAGCAAGCTCACAGAACATCTCTTCATCTCCGGTCATATGATCAGTGCATCCACTATCAAGAACCCATTCCTTTCCTCCTGATTCATATCCCCGAAGATTTGCCATAAGACCAAAATGTCTCATTGCATTATCAAGATCGGAGTCACTATCATCATCATCATAATATTCATGTTCATCATGATCTTGTGACTCATCATTTCCTAGAGAGGGTAATTCATTAGATAATGATCAAAGTGGTTACTTCTATGAATTCTTATAGCTTTGAGTATGATATATTAATGATTCCAACATCTCCTTTAGCATGCTTAAGATTGGCAAGTTCAAGAAGACATTTACCAAAACTAGGATCACTAGAGTTCATCTTACTCAAGGCAATAGATTTATGGAGAATTTCATCCAAAGTTTTCAAGGAGTGATTGGGAAACCGTTCCTCAAGAAATTTCCATATAGTATAGGCGCAATTTTGAGTAGGCAAACTAGCAATCAAATCTTTGGGAAATCCTCTAATGATGAGCTCAATAGTTTTAAGATTGCGAATCATGTCAATATCTTCGTCTAGGGTAGGATGCAAGGGATCAATATGGGGTGCACAAGGGCTAGCAATATACTTGTTCAAATGATATTGATTGAAGATTACAAGAATCTCATTTTTCCACTCATGAAAATACTTTCCATCAAGAATGGGCACTCTATGTCTAAGACTCCCTAGAGTAGACACATCCATCTTCCTCCAATGGTGATTAAACCAAGGCAATGGAGACCAAAGCTCTGATACCACTTGTAGGATCTAGAAGTAGATGTGTCTAAGGGGGGGTGATTAGACACTTCGTGCTAAAGTTGCAATTATCAATCCTTTTTGGTTCAAGTGGAGTTTAGGCACAATTTCAATACACACAATACATATCAAGCAAGCATGCAAAGAGTATATGAGCAGCGGAATGTAAAGCATGCAACTTGCAAGAATGTAAAGGGAAGGATTTGGAGAGATCAAACTCAATTGGAGACACAGATGTTTTTCCCGTGGTTCGGATAGGTGGTGCTATCCTACATCCACGTTGATGGAGACTTCAACCCACGAAGGGTAACGGTTGTGCGAGTCCGCACAGGGCTCCACCCAAGCGCAATGGTTGCGCGAGTCCACGAAGGGCTCCACCCACGAAGGGTCCACGAAGAAGCAACCACCCACAAAGGGTCCATGAAGAAGCAACCTTGTCTATCCCACCATGGCCATCGCCCACGAAGGACTTGCCTCACTAGCGGTAGATCTTCACGAAGTAGGCGATCTCCTTGCCCTTACAAACTCCTTGGTTCACCTCCACAATCTTGTCGGAGGCTCCCAAGTGACACCTAGCCAATCTAGGAGACACCACTCTCCAAGAAGTAACAAATGGTGTGTAGGTAATGAACTCCTTGCTCTTGTGCTTCAAATGATAGTCTCCCCAACACTCAACTCTCTCTCATAGGATTTGGATTTGGTGGAAAGAAGATTTGAGTGGAAAGCAACTTGGGAAGGCTAGAGATCAAGATTCATATGGTAGGAATGGAATGTCTTGGTCTCAACACATGAGTAGGTGGTTCTCTCTCAGAACATATGAGTTGGAATGATGTGTGTGTTCTGATGGCTCTCTCATCGAATGAGAAGGAGGTCGAGGGGTATATATAGCCTCCACACAAAATCCAACCGTTACACAGTTTTCCAATCTCGGTGGGACCGAATCAATAAACTCGGTCGGACCGAAAATGTAAACCTAGTGACCGTTAGTGATTTCGGTGGGACCGACTGGATCAACTCGATGGGACCGATTTGCTAGGGTTAGGGTAAATCCAAAACTCGGTTTGACCGATTACTCAAACTCGGTGGGATCGATTTGGGTAATAAGTGAAACTGAGATTTGGTCAAGCAAACTCGGTGGGACCGATTGCATATCTCAGTGGGACCGAGAATATTGCAATGGGTAACAGAGAGTTTGCAAGCCCATCTCGGTGAGACCGAGATCCCATCGGTGAGACCGAGCTGATTAGGGTTTGGCAGTTGCTTATGACAAGTGAAACTCGGTGGCGCCGGATAGGAAGAATCGGTAGGACCGAGTTTGGCTTAGGGTTTAGGTCATATGTGGATATGGGAAAGTAGTTGAGGATTTTGGAGCATATCATTAAGAACATGAAGCAAGAGGCTCATTAAGCAACACCTCATCCCTCCTTGATAGTATTGGCTTTTCCTATGGACTCAATGTGATCTTGGATCACTAAAATGTAAAAGTGAAGGGTCTTGAGCTTGAAGCTTTAGCCAATCCCTTGTCCTTAGCATCTTGAGGGAGTTCCCACAACCTTTAGTCCATGCCACTCCATTGTTGAACTTATCTGAAACATGCTGGATAGAAGTGTTAGTCCAACAAGAGATATGTTGTCATCAATTATCAAAACCACCTAGGGAGCACTTGTGCTTTCAGGGGCGCGCCCTACCCC
The DNA here is from genome assembly GCF_003073215.2 of Triticum urartu. Lineage (NCBI taxonomy): Eukaryota > Viridiplantae > Streptophyta > Magnoliopsida > Poales > Poaceae > Triticum > Triticum urartu. The sequence continues at coordinate 390,933,624 of NC_053024.1, forward strand.
CTGGGCGCGCCTCCTGACCTTGTGGCCGCCTCGTGGCTTTCCTAACATGCACTCCAAGCCCTCTGGATCTCTTCTAGTCCAAGAAAAATCATCTCGAAAGTTTCATTCCGTTTGGACTCCGTTTAGTATTCCTTTTCTGTGAAACTCTTAAACAAGGAAAAAACAAGAGCTGGCACTGGGCTCTAGGTTAATAGGTTAGTCCCCAAAATAATATAAAATAGCATATTAATGCATATGAGACATCCAAAACAGATAATATAATAGCATGGAACAATCAAGAATTATAGGTACGCTGGAGACGTATCACTGCCCCACCTGCCAAGAGAAAACTGGTCACTCATGAAAAAGCGACTGTTTTGCCACGAAAATGACAATTATCATAATTGTCAAAAACTAAGAGTGGCAAAAGTGAAATGTCAAAACCTAGAGTGGCATAAGGAAAATTGGCAAAATCTAGAGTGGGGAAAACAAAATTTTCCCAATTTCCATCGGCTGAACATCATCAGAGGCTGGTACATTCTCATCGATGGGCTTCAATGGAGCAAGTGGCCTTTTAGCCTTTTCTGGAGCTGATGGCATCGGATCACTAGACTGACTGTCATTTACATTCGCTGGAACTCCTTCAGCAACTTTCTCATTCTCAGGTCATTCTCAGGCACTAGGGCCTTTTCTTTTGGAGAGTTCTCAATTGTGGGTGGCATGACAACTTCTTTAGACTCTTGAGTCACAACTTGTTCTTATTCAGTATGTTGCGGCAACATGGGTGGTACAACTGTTTAATCTTTCTCTTCGGGAGCCATGGGCTCTTCAAATTCCTTCTCTTCTTGTTCTGGCTGTGAAGCCAAAGAACCAGGAGCAGGGTCAACCTCCATCTGGGTAGGGGCGCCAGATGAGGAGACCGGAGGGGTATTTCCTTGGGAAGCTACTTGCTCCCCCTCACCCTTCTCACCCTCCTTGGTGGATCCGGAGGGTTCAGCTTGAATTTTCTTCAAAGGAGATGCAGTTGCCTTTTCCATCTCGATCTCTTCGTCAATTCTTTCTTTAGGAGCATTTTGCTTGGGCACGACATTCACTTCATGAGGATTAACCAGATATATGTCCACTACATTAGCTTCTTGTGCAGCTGAGGTAGGAATGATGACTACCGCAGGCACAACTTGTTGTTCGATCACTTCCTTGGGACGAGGGGATGGTGGAATCTGTTGAAGTGGGACACTTGTATCAACAGGTGCATCAATTGTTATAGATTGGATACGATGATCCTTGGAAGCCTTCAACTGGCTGGCTCTTGCCTGAGATTTTTGACGTTTTTCTTCTCTTTCTCTTCGTCGAGCTAGATCTGCTTGGGGTTTAATCTCCTTGTTCCTGCGATCGCAGAGTTGAGAAATATCCATTTTTAGCTTTGAATTCCACTCAATCTTGTTATTTCTCATGACAGTGAAGAATTTGGTGATCTTGAGGATTCCCTTGTTCACGTCTTTCCTTTCAGACTCAGAGCGAGCTTCATTTCTCATTTTCTCAAGTAGTTTCTTGTCCTCTACAGCCTGGTTCGGTTCCTTGGTAATTCCCTTCATCTTAGTGAAGTGCTTTGTTACCATCTTGGTAACATCATCAGGCAGACCCAGACTGCTCAACTCAGATGAATTTGCATCATAAGAAGCACCTTCAATGATATCAAATATAAGATCAAAATCATATTCCTATGTGGAAGCAGGAACAATTTTCTTCACCTTCTAGGCAGGGATAGCAGATTTTTCATTGGTTATTAACTTTCTCTTCGCCATGAGGGCTGCAAAACCCAAAGGTTTATCAGATGGGACAAGGGCAAGCCCTAGTGAAGATCTCAATGGTGGCAAAACCTTTGCTAGAGAAGGAGTTTGGTTTGGCTTATCAAGCAGAGCCCTTTGATCGTAAATGGGAATTTCTTTGCCAGCATTATCATCAGAAGAATTGTCAAACGAGGAAGATGTAACCTTTCTTGATTTTCTAGCAAAAGAGTTCTTCTTCCAAGCTCGAGGAGAAACATAATTCCTCTTCTTCTTTTCTTTTCAAGCCAACGCCCTTTCCTTCTTCTCCGGCACATCTTGTTGAGTCAACTCACCATATCGCTGTTCCACATGATGTTTCTTTGTGAGTATTTCCTCCTACTTGGACCTGGCCTTTTAGCTCTTCGCAATCTCCTCAGGAAAATCAAAAATGGTTTTTAAGGAATCAGCATGACCATTGGGAGGCGGTGTTGGGCCTTACTTTTTCATCATCCTGTCCAAGGCAACCCTCTACTAAGAAGTTATTCCACGGAGGAGTGAATGCAAATAGAATCTAGTATTTTCTTCAGACGTTCTCATAGTTGAACCATTTATTCGCCCAGTGACGGCAAATCTTTTGCAATCTGTTGTTTCTCTCTTGGGCAGTTTCTATTCCAGGTGGAGTCTTGTAAATTCAGGATCAGACATCTCAGCCGCGGTGTTCCTCTCTCTACCACGACCACCCTTCTTGGGATTTCCATTAGAGAATAGGGTTTTGCAATCAGTTACAAGCTCGGCCTCTGGCTGACTATGTGTAGAGGGAATATCATCATCTTCTTCACCAGATTCTGATTCGACATTTTTCTTTGGTGCTTTTGGCGGCTTCACTGATTTTCATTCAACTACGTTTGCTTTGTCAGCCACACGCGGCTGCTGTGGAATTTCTTCCTCGGATCCAGAATGCTGATCCAAACTATTTGTCGTGACCACTCCTAAGAGAAAACAAAATTCGAGAGAAAAACAGGAAGAAGTCACAAACATGCACAAAAGCATTTTGATTCAAAACAGATAAATTTTCAGAAGAAGCAAGGGATCCATGGCATGCACTTAGCAAGATATCATAGAGTGAATTTCCATATGCCCTAAGACAGAATAACAATTCCTCTAACCTTCGAAGAATTGCAAAAGAACCCTAGATCCAAAGGACTAGTACGAGGAACTACTACAAAGCGCACAAGTCGTTGCTTAGAGAATCCTAAGGATCTAGCGCAAGACAATGAACAAGTTAAATGACGTCAGGACGAACTGCCCTAGAACAGAGGTGGGATAGGGCAAGTTCTAGATCTGTACACCCTAACTCGGCAGTAGAGATCGACTATGACAACGCAGGAGAGAAGAGTTAACGCACTGGCGCGACCAACGGTGATGGAGGTTCGCAGGAGTTGCACGGCGAGGCTTGTCGTCGATGCTGCTTCGAGCTCGGGCTCGGGAGGAGAGTGAGAGGAGAGATTGAGGCCGAACAAATAATATACTAAGGAGGAAGAAACCTGGAGAGGGGGGTTTATATAGCCTGAGGGAGGAACCGCCCACTCCGAAATCTATGACCGGAAAACCCGGGACGCTCCACATTCAATGGATAGGATCGTGAACGTGAGATCATGGGCACGTGTTAGCCGTTTCCTATGAAAATATCGGTAAATGAACTGGATGCCGAAGGGTTTGAGGAAGTGCAAGCGCCAAAATAGATGAAATTCCAAATCTGATTCCATTCACGACAAAAGACATCGGAGTGAAATCTTCTTCAGATCAAGTTGCATGTTTACGGCATGGAAGAGCCAAGTAACTACCAGAAAAAGAACTGTCTGGAAACTCAAAACCAATCGAAGGAGAACACAAACACTTCAAATGAAAACCCCAAAAGAGTAAGCACAAACAATAATTGATCTTAGGGTTATGATAAACATGAGATATCCTAGAGAGAATTTCCTACAAGAATCGATTAGTTCTTCTTCACAACCCACACTTGCGTGGGAGGTGAGGATCTCATTTGCTTTGCCTGGCTAGGGATATTCCTTCAGTGAGTCCTGCGAGACACCTGTGTACTATGATGATAATCATATGAATAGGCATTGAAGTTGCTTCTAGATACATGAATGTAATGATTTGAAGATGTACGCATGTACTCCTTCTGACACAGTTCAGGGTGATAACCATTTGAGAATAATATTAGAGTAGGTTTGGACTGATAACGATTTCCTCGTCGAGAATTATCCTGCACAATCAGGTTAGCTGTAACAGACAAACTTCCAATGGTACACCTCTTTACCCAAATTTGCTTCTTTGGTAAACCTGTCGTGTAGTTGGTTCCAACATATCAAGCGAAAACCTTACCATTCTGTTGTTTGAAGAGTTTGTAATTTGAGTCACTTGACTCGTCAACATTAACAGAAACAGGCAAAAGATAACCAATTAGAGTTCCAGGTTTGAGGGTTTTACTCTTTGCATGAATCCAAGTCGTACAAGGATACTGTTTGGGAGTCCAATAGGATCCATCCTCATTAAGTTTCTTTTCAAAACCTAATCCTTCCTTCTGAGGATTTATGTGAAGTATGGACTTCTTGAGCACATCACATAAGGTTTGATGCCCTTTTAGGCTCCTTAGCATTCCAGTCTCAAGCAAGCCCTTTAACCTGCAATTTTCTTTAGTGATAGAAGCAAAATCCTCGGAAGAGGGGTTAGTATTACCAACTTCACTAGTAGCAATATTTTCTATGATAACATTAGAGGTTTCAGCATGAGAATCAGCATTCCTATGTTCTAGGCATTTTAAGCAAGGAGGTGCAAAGCCATCAGGAAGTTGACCAGAGTGCTCGGCGAAGAGAGAAGCTTTTTCTAATACCAGCTCGTTATGAGATCCTTTCAGTGACACGAGTTCTTGATTCCTGTTAAGGAGTTCATCTGGTAAGCTCTCGTAGTCAACTGCAAGTGAATCATATTGATTGGTAAGATCATCAATAGTTCATGAAAGAGCATCCTGCTCGTCGATCAACTTTCATTCTTCTCCATCTCTTCAACGAGTAAACCTTCGGTTTTCCTGAGGTTTCTCTCAAGCATTTCAAGTTCATGATGTTGGGATTTAGCTATTTTGACCAGCTTGACATATGAAATATATTCAGGTGAATATTCATTTATGGATCTTTGGTGTTTTACAGATACCTGGCCCTTTGAAGATTTTGCCATGAGAAAGAAGGCGGCTGGTTCATCATCACATGACTCGTCATTGCTTGAAGTGTCATTATCAGTGTCTGATTCGCTGGAAACCTTCGATGATTCAATGGCAACATATGCATTGCTTCTCTTAATCTTTTGTAGAATTATTCTTCATCCATTTCAATGCCAGTAGCTTCTTCTTCAGAGTCCAGTGTTAGATCAGCACACGCTCTGTTTAGTCATGACATCCTCTTCATATTTGATTCAATGATAGCTTTGGCTTTCACATCAGTGACTGGTCTCATCAAAGATGATGACGGAGATGCAATTTCCTTGGAGAGGTTAGAATGATGATCCACTCGAGTAAAACCACTGTAGTGAGGTTTTCCTTCCCAACCAGGGCAGTCGGTGATGAGATGTCCATATAATTTGCACTTGAAGCACTTCATATATTTTGGAGGCAAACTTCTTCTCAATGATTCTTGTGCGTCACACTCATCATCATTCATGAGATAGAGATTTTTCCTTTTTAGATCATGTAGCCTTTGTGTGAGCATTTCAAGTTCTCAGGTGATGGTATGTTGATTCTCGACATCTTCGTCTTCTTCAGAACTACCATTGTGTGAGAGAATTTCTCCTTCACTTTCAAGAGGATTCTTGATTGGCATTTTCCAGTTCGATCTTCTTCATGAATAGACAGCAGTGTCATGACCTCAACATAGTGAAGCTCTTGATAGTCAGGCCTTTGCTTGATTTTAGATACAATAGAATCGAAGGATTGATCTAGAGCACCCAAAAGCTTGTTGACTACATCTCTATCAATGATATCAGCTAATCCTCGCTGATGTAGTCTTTCGACAATGTTTGTCAATCGATCAGTGAGTTCCATTAAACTTTCTTTACGAAGGCTTCTAAATCCAGTGAACATAGCACAAAGCATTTGAATGTGAGGATCTAATCTAGCAACAAGTTCTTCATGAGCACTGTTGAGAGCATCCCAAATTTGCTTTGCAGTGTTGAGCCTGTGGAACCGAAGGAAAATATCGTTTGATAGACTGCCACAGATGATATCTTTACTTGAGCAACCAATTTCATATTTTCTTTATCATCGGAAGTCAAATAATTTTGTTGTTGAATGATGTAGCCATCTTCCACAATCTGCCACAGATCATAGTTGATAGCTTGAATTCTGATTCTCATTCATTCCTTCCAGTACAAATAGTCATTTTCATCGAAGATAGGAAATCTTTCAGAGTGCGAGAATCTACCTGCAAACGACATACTCAAAAACTCCAAGGACATTAGACCTTTAACAAATAGAGACATGGAGAACCCGCTCTGATACCAATTGTTAGGACTAAGAGTATATCGATCAGAGGGGGGCGAATGGGAGATTTAAATTTTCTTTCAAAAGCTTTGAACCTTATCCCTATCACAACAGCGGAATAGAATAATGAAGGAAATGAACTAAATCAATCTTGTTCGTCAGAAGCATATTCTTCGATGAAAACATTGATAATAGTATGAGCTTGATAGATCATAGGTTTAACTACGATGAGAGTAATGCAACATGCAAACAGATGTAGTAGAATGTGACACAACATGGTATGAAATGATACAAAAACTATGGACAGATATCGCAAGTGAATCTGAGATATATAGGGTGGTGACGAGTGAAAACACACGAAGGCAATGAAACAGAGTGATCACAGAGTTACAAGATGATAACAGACTGAAGGAAATGATCGAGTAAACTATCGGCACAGAGCACGAATAAATACTACTGAAATAAATGCAGTAGAGTAAATAGAACTAGTGGTGCTTGATGGCGACAGATAGATTTGGTAAACCAGTTCACCCTTCTGCCAAAGGGCTACGCCTAGTTGGAGGAGTGGTGACTTAGAATGGAAGATAAATTCTCTTCACCCTATTCTCCTGCAACGCAAAACTGATCAGACTCAGGTTGATTTCACTCGTGGTAGATCATTGCCGGCGATCTCCAAACCTTCGGTCGACCTTCACAAACCACAATCACTCTTGGTTGCTGAAGATCTGGCTCGGTGAAGACAACAACTCTTCAACACTCGAGGCCGAAACATATCCGTCTAGAGAGTGCGCAGCTCTCAAGAGTAATAGGTACAAGAACTATTACTCAGAACTACTGTGATGCTAAACCACTGTCTAAGTTTGGGCTCTTGGTTTTTTTCTCGGTCGATCTTAAACTCAAATCACTCAGAGAGGGGTAGCTCAAACCAATCTTCTCAGAAATCTCAAACGGAGCAGCCACTGGAGAAAGCCGACGCGGAGTGCCTATTTATAGCCCCAGCCTTCCCAGATGGGAAATGACCATTTTGGACATGAGGTCCAGCCAATGGCCAACCGACACGTTTACAACCGCCAGATTTTGGATCAATGGTAACATTACTTGAGGAACAAGTAATGCTAACTTCTCGGTCCAAGTCAAATCTCTCACAGTGAAGAAAATCACAATCTCTTGCTGGCAAGTATTTGCTCGAAGCACAAAGAGATTTCTCTGGCATCTTTCATAGGTTATGGCTAAGCATCACAACAGATCTAAGCATCGAGATCCTATACCCCTCTTAATAGTACGGAGGTCCTATGACTTGAAAGAATGAGAGAAGAACAACGAAATGAATACAACGTCTTCACTTTGTCTTCGACTTCCATCGCTGCAGTCAATTTCTTCGGACGACAGTACCGAAACAAAAGCTTTGCTTCAGCAGAAAATCTTTGAGGGGTTGATTTCTCCACACCAATCTTCTCGTCCCTATTTCTTCAATAAATATAGCTCATTCTTCTATGCAATGCAGATATACTTTGGTGAAGTTCCTCGAACTCAACATCAGAGACAACATCTCTTCGGTTGTGTATGGACTTTTTCCTTCTGTATGAACTAGCAAATAAACCATTCCATACCTTTTTTTGTCAACAATCACCAAAGCACAAGGTAGGTAGATATTGCACCAACACTCCTGTTGCGTCGTGCGGAGTGCCGTCGCGGCCACTGCCGACGTGGCCTTCAGAGCCCTGGCAACATAGTTTCAAATAGCGGAGATTGCATCCGCTATTGCATCCGCAATAGCGCTAGTGCAATAGCGTCCGCTATTGCTCAAATTAAATGTCATTACTTTTGTTCATGATCTAAAAGCATACACAACAATATAGTGTTTTACAAATCCTCTACATGGACATAGCGCCAACAATATCGCCCGTTATCCGCATTCTGCTATACGGACCCCAATCCACTACTAGCCCGCTATCCGCTACATGGACATTTCTGCATGCACTCCTTACACAATCTCACTATGTTTTATTCCTATGCTTGTCAGTTATTGTACATAATGGAACTGAACATGTAGAGCAAAAGATACGAGCCTTGTGTCGCAATAGAATTTCATGCAGACGTCCTCCATGGTGGGTGCAAAGGCAGCCCCCCTCCACCCATTTCAGATTGTAATCAAGAGGAAGATAATAGTTCTGAGGGAGATTCAGAAGGAGCAGACCACTCCTATTTACCCCCTGAGGTCTTCGCTCTATCTTGGCATGCTGATGTTGGTCATATCATGCATATGGTGCCTTGCATTGCTTACTTTGTACATCAAATATGTCATCTGCTTAGTTTAGACATGCTTTGTGTGAATGCCATCCGTTTAGTTTCTATATCTTATATGTGAATTATGCAACACCATCTTATTTAGCCAGGCATCATATATGTCAATTTCGCAATGCCATCCTGCTTAGCCAGTCATCTTATATGTGAATTATATCACGCCATCCTTTTTTTTCATTACGTATTACATTTGTCAACAATGTTAGTACATTCAACTACTCTTCGTGTGCATCAGAAATTTGACATGGTGGTGGAAAAATTTGGAGTGAAAACAAGGTCTTCAAAGCAGACAATGCTATCTGACGAAGCGCATATCTCGGTGGTTACAGATAGCTCATGAGTGGAGGATTCAGAGACAGATGACCAGTCCTCCCCCCCCCCGAGGTGTATGCTCTAAATTGGCAGGGTTATGTTGCTCATATCGTGCGTATGGTGTCTTGCATTGCTATGTCATTTTCTTAGTTTAGACATGCTTTATGTGAATGCCACCTGTTTAGTGTCTAATTACCATATATGTGAATTATGCAATGCCATCTTGTTGCAAGACATTATATATGTGAATTATGCAGTGATATCTCATTGCAAGGCATTATATATGTGAATTATGTAATGCCGTGCTGTTTAGCCAATCATCATATATGAGAATTATATCATGCTATCCTTTTTTTGTATTACGTATTCCATTTGTCGACAACATTTGTACATTCATCTACTCTTCCCGTGCACCAGCCATTTGAAGCGGTGATGGAAGTATCTAGAGTGAAAACAAGGTCTTCAGAGCAGACAATGCTACCTGCTAAAGCATCCATCTTGCTGGTTACAGATAGCTCCTTAGAGGAGGATTTAGAGACAGATGACCAACCCTATTTACCCCTAGAGGTCTATGCTCAAACTTGGTAGGGTTATATTACTCATGCATATGTTGTCTTGCATCACTTAGTTTTTACATCGTATACACAATATTGATTGCCATCTACTTAGTTTAGACATCATATATGCGATTGCCATCTGCTTACTTGCTTAGTATATAAATCATATATTTGAATTATATCATGCCATCATGTTGACATAGACAACATCTATCTGAATTATGGCATGCCCACCCATTTAATAAAGACATCATATAGTTATATCATCTCATCCTGTTTAGTGTTTACAGTCATCATATTTTTTGAATTATGTCATTCTATCTGTGAATTATATCATGCCATCATGTTTCCATAGGCGGCATGTATGTGAATTATGGCATGCCAACCTATTTAATAAACACATCATATAGTTATATCATGTCATCCTATTTACATAGTCATCATATTTTGAATTATGCCTTACTATCATGTTTAGTTACCCATGATATATGTGAAATTGTGTCATGCTATCCTGTTTAGTTAGCCATTATATATGTGAAATTGTGTCATGCTATCCTGTTTGGTTAGACAACATAAATGTGAATTATTTCATGCCCTCTCCCATTCCCCACTATCCATTGCACCTGTCTATCATACAATGTCTATACATTCAATTACTTTTCTTGTTTATCAGCCATTTGAATTGGAGGGGGTGACGGCACTACCTAAGGGAGTAACAATGTGGTATTCAGAAAAGATAGTGCTACCAGTCGATGCAGATAGAACCACGGTTGTACTTGTCCAAGAACCAGCCCCACCACACATAACCCATACTCTCGCAGATTGTACCCCTACCTAGTTGGACAGAGAACCGGCTACACCCCTTCTAACCCCAACCCCAGCAAATAGTAACCCAGTTCCAGTTGACACAACACTGTCTCTACCACAGAGCACCCAAACACGAGCAGTTAGTAAGGCAACTGCAGTGCCCAAAGCACGAGGACCGCCACTCCGAACCCCAACTCAACGCTTAAAGCAGAAGAAGAATTGTTCTCATTTCAGGTTTTGTAGCTATGGTTCATACTCCTTTGCTCTTGCATCATTGTATTTACTCATACCAACTATTTTCTAATTTTAAGGCTGGAATTGAAACTCCAATGGCGCACCAGGTATGTTTTAAACTTGTTTCTTTAACTGGTTTACTATTGTAACTTGCTCTATGTTGATTTCGGTTTCAATTGAATAAACAGTTATGTTCTCATGTCATGCACATTACAAGTGTTGTTAATGCTGTGTAGTTTCCCACACTTATATTTTGTCTATGCTGCTTTGTCTTAAACATATATTATTTGAAATGTGTCTCTATCTTGATTTGGCAACAAAAACTAGAATGATATAGACCATACAATGACCATGGTACATAGATATAAGTTTGTTTCATACTGTTATCCTGTCCACTTTAGTACTAAACTGATTTACCAAAATGAGTTTCATACACAACATGGTAAACATGTGATGTGTCTGTTTGTTTCTCTTTTAGAACGCGGACAAAATATTGGAGAAGAGTACCCCGTTATGCAATGGTAAAGTAAGTAATGCAGATAAGGTTCAGGATAGTGAGACATCCCTCTTGGTCTCCAAGAAAGCTCATAAAATCTATCTTGACGACAGTGAGACAACTCCAAAGTCCTGTCTTGATGTAGTGTTCGAGTTACTGGCCACTATGCTGGCACAAGTTCTTTGAACTCGATGCCTGAATCAGTTCGTCTTCTTGAGTCTCAACTTCAAGTTGAAAAACATCGATCTGATGTGCTGCGACACAAAGCCGAAGGACTGAGGAAGTCCCTGTAGAATTCAAATGCATACTTTCTGGTGCAACAGCAAGTGCTAGAGGATTTAAGCGCTAAACAAGAGAAAGTTAATAAGCTTGATAAGCATCTTGCCAGCATGCTAGGTACCCAGGATATTGTTTCATGAGCTCTTCTAAAGTGGTTTCAGTTCTGGACTTGTTTTGCTCCAGCGTTTATCTACACTGGTCGCCAACTTTGACAACTAGTGTATGTGATATGCTGTATTGTTCCCTATATTTGCACTGGTGGCGAACTTTGATGCCCAGTGGATGTAATATGTGTAATAGCCGTAATAGCCTAGCGTTAGTTGCTTGCTTATTTGTTTCCTCATTGTCTTGTTTAGTTGTTTGTTTGTAGTCACTGCAGTTCTTTTTCCACGTTTTTCTAGTGTCCACAATAACCTACTTTTTATAATGTAACATCCCAATTTTCAATCTGGATGTTATTTAGATCATTCATATGCATTCATCATTTATGCATTTTGGAATTTGTTTTATTTGAATCTTTGATCCTAGAAACCTTAAGCAACTCAAGGACAAATTGAGAGAGTTGGA